>NC_044041.1:190372700-191110253 GCF_901765095.1 Microcaecilia unicolor
CTGAGGGGGGGGGGGGGTCGGTTCCGTTGGTTCCCTGCTCCCTCTGCCCCGGAACAGGAAGTAACCTGTTCCGGGGCAGAGGGAGCAGGGAACCAGCGGAGCCGACACCCCCCCAGCGGCGTGCAACCGAGGCGGACCGACCCCACCCGGCCCCCACCCTTGCTATGGCCACTGTTTCTAGTTTCTCATTAAGTTCTAGGGCTCATTGGCAGTGCTGCATATTGTCCATGTGGAGGTCCAGCTTCAGTTACCGAGTCGGGTCTTCGGTTCTCTGGGCCTTCAGGGCTAAGGAATCTGCAGAGGCAATGTTACACCCCCAAGGAGGAGGGAGTTCCAGAGGTTATGCAATGGAGACTCTTAGGGAATGGGGTTTATGGCCAATGATTGCAAGGTTCTGGAAGGAGCTCTGAACATGGCCAGTAGCCAGGGACTCTCGCTGTGATAACTGGTCTAGGTGAGTTTCAGAGAGGGTTACTGGGCAAACTTCTACGGTCTGTACCTGAGAAAGGCAAGGACAAATCAAACTCGGGGTATACAAATAAAGTATCACATACCATGTAAAATGAGTTTATCTTGTGGGCAGACTGGATGGGCCGTACAGGTCTTTATCTGTCATCAGTTTACTATGTTACTCTTTGGGGTTCTTCAATGGAATGTTGTACTAATGGGATTCCGAATCTTTTAACTCATTAGGTTCCAGAATCTTCAGAAATTTTAGTACAAGAACAGTGCTAGGCAGACTTCTACCGGTCTGTGCCCTGAGAAAGGCATGAACAAATCAACTCAGGTATACATATAAAGTATCACATACTATGTAAAATGAGTTTATCTTGTTGGGCCGACTGGATGGGCCATACAGGTCTTTATCTGCCGTCATTCCTATGTTACCCTTAGTAATGACTACCATTACGTTGTCCTGTCTGATTCTTGAGGTGAGCACTCACATATATCTTACCTAGTTATATCCTCTGTCAGCTGAGAAGGATCAGGCGGATAAACTTCACACTGGAATGTAAAATTCAAGGGGTCCTCCTGCCAAGTTTCAAAACAAACATTTAACAATTTATATATAGACTGACTACGCAGCAGGACATTAACGGGCTGGGTCAGCATTGCTGCCAGGTTTAATAAACAAGGGGAACGGTAAAAACACTTGCGTTGACATGTTCCGACAGACGGTATATCAATACAATAAATAATAAATTAAAGTGAAAGAGGGGCAAGTAGCGTAGCGAGGGCGGCTGACACCCTGGGCGGGTCAACCACGGCGCACCCCCCCCTCGGAGCGCATTCTTACCAGTGGCGCTCCGCCCCGAGTGCACATCGTCGCTGGGAGCTGCGTCTGTTCCGCTGGTTCCCTGCTCTCTCCTTGCCCCCGGAACAGGAAGTAACCTGTTCCGGGGCAGAGAGAGCAGGGAACCAGCGGAGCCAACACCTCCCCCAGCGACGTGCCCCCAGGGCGGACCGCCCCACCCGCCCCCCCCCTTGCTACGCCACTGAAGAGGGACCTATCAGAAATAAAAGGAGTCAATGAAATGGAGATATTTACATATTCCCATCATCTACTTTCCTACCAAAAACATTCATTTGAAGCGGAACCCCCCCCCCCCCCCAAAATCAGCCAGCCAAAGACTAAGGGGGCCTTTTACTAAGATGTGGTAAGTATTAACGCATGCTTACCACAAGGTAAAAAAGTACTACCGGAAGGCGTGCTCAGGCGTCCTGTGGTAGTTTTGGGATCAGCGCACTTCCCACGCATGAAAAATATTAATTTTTTTAGCACGGTAGGGGCTTACCGCTCGCTCTTCCGGGACTATCGCCCGCACCGATGCAGCCAACCGGCTGCAGTCCTGCCCCAAGTACGCGCCATTTCCGGGGTAAAAAGAAACCCCCCCTGGAAATTGCCTGTACAGCGATAACTTGACGGTAAATGCCGTGTGCTTCCCGGTTACTGCCGGATTAGCGCAGAAGCCCCTATCACCACCTCAGTGGTGGTTGGTAAGGGCTCCCTGTCCCACGCCCTTGCGGTAAGAGTTCTTCAAACCGCATGGCCATGTGTGCTGGAGGCTTTTTTACCCACTGCAGTAAAAAGTGCCCTGGCATATGGGAAAAACGGCCCCCCGCCACTACCAAAGGGGGCCCTTTCCCCCCAGAAACAGGTGTTATCAGTGCTAACATGTCATTACAGCTTAACTGAATAGCATACTTTATTATTCAGGCCGAATTGGGTGATTGGGTGGCAGAGCCGTGGCGGAGGCAGGGATAGTGCTGGGCAGACTTATACTGTCTGTGCCAGAGCCAGTGGTGGGAGGCGGGGGCTGTGGTTGGGAGGCGGGGTTAGTGCTGGGCAGACTTATACGGTCTGTGCCAGAGCCAGTGGTGGGAGGCGGGGCTGGTGGTTGGAGGCGGGGTTAGTGCTGTGCAACTTATCAGTCTGTGCCAGAGCCAGTGGTGGAGGCGGGACTGGTGGTTTGGAGGCGGGGATAGTGCTGGGCAGACTTATACTGGTCTGTGCCAGAACCGGTGGTGGGAGGCGGGCTGGTGGCTGGGATAGTGGCTGGGCAGACTTATACAGTCTGTGCCAGAACCGGTGGTGGGAGGCGGGGCAGACTTATACGGTCTGTGCCCTGAAAAGGACAGGTACAAATCAAGGTAAGGTATACACAAAAAGTAGCACATATGAGTTTATCTTGTTGGGCAGACTGGATGGACCATGCTGTCATTTTTTTCTGCCGTCATTTACTATGTTACTATGAATACGAATAATGAAAATGATTTGGTTGAATACGAAGACCGACTATGAATAATGGGCATTTGAGCTTTAACATAACAAATAATAAAAGAAGCAACGTGAAATCAGAGATCAAGTTTTTATTTCAGTAGGATTTAGCACAGTAGAAACCTGGATTTATTTGTATTTGAATCTAAAATCACTATTCGGCCAAATATGAATAATGTAATCAGGGTCGAATTGAATAGGAATATTAGGTTCAGCCCTAGTGGCCATTATTAAGAACTAGTAAAACAGGCCCGTTTCTGACACAAATGAACGGGCGCTAGCAAGGTTTTCCTCGGAGTGTGTACGTTTGAGAGTGTGTGTGAGAGTGACTCTGTGAGAGAGAGTGAATGTGTGACTGTGTGTGTGTGTGAGAGAGAGAGAGTGAGACTGGGGTGCGAGTGTGTGTGTGTGTGAGAATGAGAGTGTGTGCCAGGGCCCCCCCTCCCTCCCAGTCCCTCCGAGTGTCAGGGTCTCCCTCCCTCCCAGTTCCAGCCCCCATCCCTCCAAATTTTAGAAGTCATCTTCACTATTATAATAAATTATAGAAGCACGTGAACCAGAGATACCAAGTCACATGACATGCATTCGGCGACGGCTGCCTTCACACTCTCTTCACACGTATTCGGGGGATCGGGGGACCAATCTCCCCTCCCCGTGGGGCAAAAGGCGGATATAGCGGGATCCTTCCAACGTTGTAATCACCAGATCCCACGAATCACGCAGATCTGGCTTTTACACACCGTCCCTCCCATCCCCCTGCCATCTCTTCTTCTCTCTTTCAACCCTTCCTAATCCAACATGTCTCTCTGTTCGCGATCCAGCACCTCTCCTTGAACCCCCTCAACCCCCTCATCAAACTCATACCAGAGATCACCCACCACCAGTCGTGCAACAAGGAGGATTCCTTACCTGCAGCTTTCCTTCTCGGATGCCCCATCCTAACAACTTCCCTCTCCCATTCCTCGGATGCACCGGAAACAGGAAATCCCCCCTCCCCATCTCTCCCGCCCTCCGAGTTTCAGGGTCGTCCCCTCCCTCCCTCCTAGTTTTAGGGTCGTCCCCTCCCTCGAGCCACTGCGGTAAGTCGGGAGGGCAGCTGTTGAGCGCGTCAGTAATGGCTACGGTGACGTCAGCCTGTGCTATGGAGCCTAGCAGACCAACAACCGAAGAAGTCGCGAACACAGGCAGCAAGACGCATAGAACGCTGGAGGTGAGAATTATTATATAGGATAATGAAGGCCTGCGCTGTGGATAGCGTGGTCACTTTTTAAAGCAGCTCAATAAAAGAGCCCCTTGGTTTCTCAGTACTACTTAAACCCAGTATAACTGCGCTAATTTTTCAGTGACCTGATGGACTCTTGAAAAACAGTAAGAGGTATTAAACTACTCCAATAAAATCGGGCTCACCTGCATCTTCCTTGTTAATCCTTACTTCTACAAGTTTTTTTTTTTTTTTTTACACAAACGACTGTGGAAACCGATTTATTTCGGACCAGGCATCCCCACAACTACTCCTTGGATTTTGTTCCGAAGCTACCGGTCTTTAGGGGTGGGAGGGCATAGGAACTTTTCAAAATTATTGGGGGTGCTATGCCCAGTGGAAGTAACCCTTCCCTGGACACATACAAGGAATTTTCTCAATATTGGGGGGGGGGGGGGGGGGGGGGATGCTCAAGCACCCACAGAGTCAGCTCCTATGTGGGAGGAAAACCTTAAGGGTACATCCACTTCACTCTGCTGTTACAGCAGCAGTCCCCCCCCCCAGCTGACAAGTAGCCCCCTTTAAAACTTGCCATAATAATGAACCATTTAGATTCTGCAGCTATCACAGTTCCTTTCCAGGAGCCATAAATTCCTTCCCCCGTGGAGCTCTGTGCTTTTGTCAGCCTAAGTAGCAGAAGCCAACTTTGTATCAAATCTGAGTTGGAAGTTCCACAAATGTATTAACAATTATTCCACTATGCATTAATCTCCCCACTATCCACCCAGTCTCCTGAACTTGTTTCAGGGTCACAAAGTTTTTTTGTTTTGTTTACATTTGTACCCCGCGCTTTCCCACTCATGGCAGGCTCAATGCGGCTTACATGGGGCAATGGAGGGTTAAGTGACTTGCCCAGAGTCACAAGGAGCTGCTTGTGCTGGGAATCCAACTCAGTTCCTCAGTTCCCCAGGACCAAAGTCCACCACCCTAACCACTAGGCCACTCCTCCACTGTTGCTACTATTTGAGATTCTACATGGAATGTTGCTATTCCACTAGCAACATTCCATGTAGAAGTCAGCCCTTGCAGATCACCAATGTGGCCGTGCAGGCTTCTACATGGAATGTTGCTAGTGGAATAGCAACATTCCATGTGGAATCTCCAATAGTAGCAACATTCCATGTAGAATCTCCAATAGTAGCAACATTCCATGTAGAGTCTCCAATAGTATCTATTTTATTTTTGTTACATTTGTACCCTGCACTTTCCCACTTATGGCAGGCTCAATGCGGCTTACATGGGGCAATGGAGGGTTTAAGTGCCTTGCCCAGAGTCACAAGGAGCTGCCTGTGCCTCAAGTGGAAATTGAACTCAGTTCCTCAGGACCAAAGTCCACCACCCAACCACTAGGCCACTCCTCCACTGTTGCTACTATTTGAGATTCTACATGGAATGTTGCTATTCCACTAGCAACATTCCATGTAGAAGTCAGCCCTTGCAGATCACCAATGTGGACGTGCAGGCTTCTGCTTCTGTGAGTCTGACGTGCAGGACGTCAGACTCACAGAAACAGAAGCCTGCGCAGCCTTCTACATGGAATGTTGCTAGTGGAATAGCAACATTCCATGTAGAATCTCCAACAGTAGCAACATTCCATGTAGAATCTCCAATAGTATCTATTTTATTTTTGTTACATTTGTACCCTGCGCTTTCCCACTTATGGCAGGCTCAATGCGGCTTACATGGGGCAATGGAGGGTTAAGTGACTTGCCCAGAGTCACAAGGAGCTGCCTGTGCCGGGAATCAAACTCAGTTCCTCAGTTCCCCAGGACCAAAGTCCACCACCCTAACCACTAGGCCACTCCTCCAGTTAGTAATGTTTTCTCAATTAGCATCACCAACATCCTGAATATTTAAAAATTAATGCTCATCAATAAATTCCAATTACTGACATGCAAAATAAGAGCTGCCAAGACAGAGGAGCAGTGCTAGAGTGCTATTTTATGGTTCTGATCATCTAAGTAATCAAGCTTTGTCCTTCCGCTTCAAGAACAAACATTATTCTATTGAATAAAAAGCCACTGATCTCAACTCTCTGTTCCAGTCAAACTAAAACTGTAATTGCACACTGGTAACAAAAGTAAGACATAATTCACAAAAAATAAAATAAAATAAAAAAGTTAAATGACCCCATAAAGATTCCATAAAAATGTCATGGCATTTTATTCATCGGGTCAATCAGAACAAGCTCATTTGGTTCAAGGGTTGCTTGTTCTTTAGTTATAATTACTTCAACTTTTCATTTTACACTATAAAAACTACATTGTTTTGTCCCCGTGTCTCAAAACAAAGACTACGAAGAGAAAGCTTTTCAGACTCGTGTTGTGAACTCTCAAACAGGAGGTTATCCCAATTCCTGGGGCAAAAAGCAGCAGATTCCATCTTTAACTGTGTACAAAAAAAAAAAAAAGAGACGGATGGAAAACGAAAGCTTTTGAACTGAATTCGCTGAACTTACCGTGAACCTGTCTCTTAATTTCTTTGGTTGAATCCAGCCATGTCTGCAAGCAAATCAAAACACCTCGTTTAACACATGGATTAAAGAAAATAGCCAGGATATTTTCTCAGAGAACGTAACTGGCAACAAAGTATGGCTAATGAATTTGTAGCTATAATAGCAAGTTATTACTCTTGTAGCAATGATAGCAAGTATACAGGTTCACAACGCAAAGTTTAAACGATATTTTAAAAGATTACAAAATTAAAGGGCCCTGTTTACTAAGGTGTGCTAGCGTTTTTAGTGCATGCTAAAAATTCGCACACGCTAATGCTAGAGATGTTAGCGTGTGCCTACAGCGTAGCTTTGTAAACAGGGCCCTAAGACATTCTTCCTGCAAAGTATGGCAATTCTCCCCTACTATAAATTACCGAGGGGTCCTTTTATTTATTTATTTAGGCGCATTTATACCCCACATTTTCCCACATAAGCAGGCACAATGTGGCTTACACAAATTCAAGAGGATACAATACAATACAGAGAAGGCACAGATTCGGAGTGTGACAGAAGGGGAAGGAACATGGGATGGCACAGGTTAAACATTTGATCAGCTAGCGGAATAAGCCTTGTCGAATAAGAATGTTTTTAAGGACTTCTTGAACAGCTGATGGTCGACAAGCTCTTTTGAGCTGTTTTGGCAGGACATTCCAGGATTCTGGACTGATGTAGGGGGAAGGACGAAGCATAAAGGGTCTTGTATTTAACATTCCTGCAGGTGAGGTAGGTCCTTGCAGATGCTAGGGCATTCCTAGATGGGAGATCGATTAAATGAAGCATGTATTCAGGGGCTTCCCCCATATATGATCTGGTGTGTTAGTGAGCAGATCTTAAATGTGATACGGTCCTTTACTGGGAGCCAGTGAAGCTGAAAACGTAGAGGCTGAGCAGGGACAAAGCGCGATTTCCCCAGGATTAGCCTAGCAGCCGTGTTTTGAACTGTCTAAAGCCTTTTCAGAACATAGTCCCGACAACCGGCATAGATCCCACTACAGTAGTCTATATGGGATAGGACCAGCCAATGAACAAGGAAAAGCTCTCTAAGTTATGAAATGCCTGACATGCTTCAGCCTCCACATTGCATAGAACATTCTGACGCCTTACATCATCACAAAAAGAAACAGCTGATCACAGGAGGAACTTCCTTGAACGAAGGCGCTACTCCGGCGCTGAACTAAAGAAGACTTTTCGGCTGCAGCAAACGAGGTATCTGATGCGGCGGCGGGGCAGGCGACAACAGCTGCTGGGGGGGGGGGGTGGCTAAACAGTGCCCCCCCACCTCGGGCTCTGGCCCCCCCTCCCAGCAAGGTCTAGCTACGCCCCTGATTTGCACGATCGTCCAGTTGGAAGTGGTTATCCAACACTACTCCAAGGATTCTCAGGCTATTTGAGATCGAAAGCTTGCAGTCCTTAATGATGAGTCCTTTTACTAAGCTGTGGGGAAAAATGGCCATGCGCTAGCGGCGGGGGCCATTTTTCCTGCGCGCCAGGGCCCTTCTTACTGCAACGGGAAAAAGACTCCACGCACACATGGCCATGCGGTAAGAAAAAAAAACTCTTACCGCATGGCCACATGACGAGGAGCCCTTACCGCCACCCACTGAGGTGACGATAAGGGTTCCCGCGCCAACCCGGCGGTAACTGGGCAGCATGCGGCGATGCCCGATTACCACCGGGTTACTGCCACGCAAGCCATTTCCGGGGGGTTTCCCGCGTTGGGCCGGCGGTAGTCCCCGGAAGAGCGAGCGGTTGGGCTTACCGCCCCCTCTGTAAAAGAGCCCCTGAATTTGCGAAAAATAAGACTTTTGTACATATTGCAGACTATTTATAAAGCTACTGTTTTAATTCACATCATCTGATAGTATGTTGCCCACCATCCTGGACGTCAAAAGCCAGATTCACCGTAAAGAAGCCAAGTGCAAAAAAAATATGCTTAAGTAGAAAACAGAATTCCTAACAGCAGACAAAAAATATCAGTCAACCCTACCAATAAGCCCCTTCGATCTCAGAAGTTCATATTTTCTTCTCCTTTTTTGAACAATTTCCATCCTTCTGATATGTTTGCACTTGCAGAATACCACCAACTATTATTTTTGAAGAGGATAGTGTTACTTGGCCTGGCAGTTTCCTCCTGGCTTTTTAAAATTATTATTATTTCCAGATCGGTCAGGAATTATCCCTGGCAGCTAATAATGCCATGAGTCTTCTTGTGGCTGTTTGGGATATATGATCCATTTTTATCCCATCGAACGGAGCACAGCCATTGCAGCAATCGCTCTTTGGACGAGATGTACGTATTGTTCTTTCCTGCAGAACCTGGCACAAGTGCCTCTCAGCAAATAGACGTCATTGTCGTGCAAGGGTTGGGCCTGCCTTCCTTTGAACTGCTCTTAAACGTCGTCTTCTCAGAATCCCTGGCTGGCCCAATTAGCAGAAATTACAGTGAAATGGAAAAAAAAACAAGCAACTTCTGGAAGCTATGTATATTAATACCCATTGTAAGGGTGGGGGGGACTCCAAGACTTTGAGATCATCATTGAAAAGACTGACAGATTAAGTGGGCAAACCCCTGTAACCCCACCAGTACGGTGCTGCTCTATAGTACCAAGTCCTAAATGTGCTTCACAGCAGGTGTAATGCCCAGCATGGATCTTTTAGGGTAGAGATGTTTAGTCCCCTTCTTTAATGGGGAATAAATGTCTATTATCTCACCACGCCGTTTTCCCTCTCGAGACACGCCCAGACCACACACCCTTCCATTTATACACACTTGGGTTGGATGAATGCATATCTCAGCTTTGTAAAATGGGGACTTAAACCTTTATCTTGTATAAGTACATAAGTATGGCCATACTGGGAAAGACCAAAGGTCCATCGAGCCCAGCATCCTGTTTCCAACAGTGGCCAATCCAGGTCACAAATACCCGGCAAGATCCCAAAAATGTACAAAACATTTTATACTGCTTATCCCAGAAATAGTGGATTTTCCCCAAGTCCATTTAATAACGGTCTATGGACTTTTCCTTTAGGAAGCCGTCCAAACCTTTTTAAAACTCCGCTAAGCTAACCGCCTTTACCACATTCTCTGGCAACGAATTCCAGAGTTTAATTACACGTTGAGTGAAGAAACATTTCTCCGATTCATTTTAAATTTACTACATTGTAGCTTCATTGCATGCCCCCTAGTCCTAGTATTTTTGCAAAGCGTGAACAGACGCTTCACATCTACCCGTTCAACTCCACTCATTATTTTATAGACCTCTATCATATCTCCCCTCAGCTGCCTCTTCTCCAAGCTGAAAAGCCCCAGCCACTCTAGCCTTTCCTCATAGGGAAATCGTCCCATCCCTTTTATCATTTTCGTCGCCCTTCTCTGCACCTTTTCTAATTCCACTATATCTTTTTTGAGATGCGGCGACCAGAATTGAACACAATATTCGAGGTACGGTCGCACCATGGAGCGATACAAAGGCATCATAACATCCTCATTTTTGTTTTCCATTCCTTTCCTAATAATACCTAACATTCTATTTGATTTCTTAGCCGCAGCAGCACACTGAGCAGAAGGTTTCAACGTATCAGACGACGACGACACCTAGATCCCTTTCTTGGCCCGTGACTCCTAACGTGGAACCTTGCATGACGTAGCTATAATTCGGGTTCCTCTTTCCCACATGCGTCACTTTGCACTTGCTCACATTAAACGTCATCTGCCATTTAGATGCCCAGTCTCCCAAGGTCCTCGTGTAATTTTTCACAATCCACCCGCGATTTAACGACTTTGAATAACTTTGGGTCATCGGCAAATTTAATTACCTCACTAGTTACTCCCATCTCTAGGTCATTTACAAATATGTTAAAAAACCTCTAAGTGCCAGTTTACGCACATATCAAACATGAACAATTCTTCTAAAATGAGTGCATTAGTGTTTTGGAATTTTGCATCTCTTTCCTACAAAATGTAAAGCCTTAAACGTTCAAGGCTGCTCTTTCAGAGCCTAGTTGCCAGGGAGACCAGTCATCCACTTACAGGACTCATCCCGACTTCCCAGTTCTAGGGACAATGAAAGGGTTCGGTAATTAATGGCACTGTCATCCTGCATTGGGTAATGAATCAGTGTAAAACAATTCTCGCTTTCAGCCAGCACGCTGCTTTCACTGCATAAAGTCTGTTGAAGAGTCGGCCCATTCAATTTTTGCCCATCATGGTTTGGCAACACAGCTTAGCTCATCCGTTCAAAAACAATAACCAGTTCTCAAAGGGTTGAAGTTTGATTAGGAAACATTCAGGTAGTCAAACGATTTCTCATAAAGTAGCAATGTATACTAAGATGTCATAAACAAATTTGGGAGCAAATCACGGGTTAGCCAAAATAAATATCAAATCAAAACCTTAAGATGACGATAAATATCTTGCCAAACTCATAAGCAAATATGATGGTGCTGCACTCAGGGGGGATGGATGATGCTACACAGCCGCGATCCGCCCCGGCTGGCAGCCGACCAAGGAACGCCACTGACAGAGGGAGTGTGCGTTTCTGCACTTATCAGTTAGCAAAGCTACTCTGCCGTACGCCGATTAGCGTGGGATTAGCGCATCAGCCCTTAACACCTATAAAATAAGTGTTGGCAAGGGCTCACGTGTCGATCTTTTTTAATGGCCAATGGCAAAATTAGCATTCTTCTGAATTTTCCCGCTGTTCAGGAGAACAAGACTGTTTGGGTGCTATGGATGCCGAAAAAGGATGACACCCCCCGAAGGAAGCCTGAAGTGAAACGGTGATGCACTGTTGAGCACATTGGCAACATAATTAAGATAAGTGTCTACGGCATACAATTTTGATTGCAGTTTCTACGGAAAAGATTGAAAATTTTATGATAAAGAAAAAATAAAGGGAAAAAAAATCTTTTCACATAGCAGCGGCAAATAGAAAGGAAGAATTAAAAATAACATAACAAAGGAGGTTTTTTAAGGACTTGTGAGGAAGCTGCTCATCCAGCAAGTTGTAAGCAGGATAAATTATGAGCTTCTGAAGTCCTTTTTCCTCATTTTTGAAAACATCTTTAAATGTAAAAGGTCTTAGTATTATTACATTACAAGCAAAAACGCCAGTTTCGGAACAAATGAAACGGGCCCTAGGAAGGCTGACGTCTAAGCATTTTCTCGTCTCTCTCTCTCTCCCCTGCTCTCCCCCCCTCCATGTCCAGCGATTCTCCCCTGCCCTCCCCTCTATACACAGCAGCGGCAGGCTCGGCTCGCGTCACCTCCAGCCTTCTCATGCCTTCCCTCTCAGTGTCCCACCCTCCTCTGACGTCATTTCGTCTTTCCGCGAGGGCGGGACACTGAGAGGGAAGGGAACGCTGGAGGTCAGCTGATGTAAGCTCATTAGCATACGGTTATGAACCCAGCCAGCCGGTCATCCACGGACGCAGATTGACCAATTATTATATAGAGATATTACTTGCACTGGTTTGACAGCAATTGAATCCTTTTAGCAAGTTAACAATCTTTTGAAGAGTTAATTTAACGCACATGGCCATAATGCGCAGGAAAGATCTGTGTGAGGGCACGCTAAAGACACTTTTTTTTTTTTTTAACACAGCTTGGTAAAAGATCCCCAAAGGGAGATATCAGTAAGAAGGGACAATTTTAAGATTAAAATGGTAGCTGGCTGGATTCTCAAAAAAAAAAAAAAAAAAAAAAAGTGTGCCCTCCAAATTACCAGAAGAAAGCGGACCTCCGCAATGGAAAATCCAAGAGAAGGGCACAGCGAAGGCGACAAGACAGATGATGCCAATCAAACTTCTACTGGACTCAAGAAAAGTTCACAGCAAGAGTTTATTAATCAAAAAAAATGGACTCGACACGAATCGTGTTTCGGCCACTCTGGGCTGCCTCAGGAGTCCCTGTATGGCACAGTGCTGTTGATCCTTTAGGAAAAGTCTTCACCAAGTGTTGGGGTTTGCTAACTAGACCTGGAACGGCACTGCTTTTTGAGCAGTGCTGTTCGTATCAGTATATAGGAGCTGAAAAATTTCTTTGACTCAACATTTCCCAGGTCTTGTTAGCAAACCCCAACACTTGGAGAAGACTTTTCCTAAAAGATCAACAGCACTGTGCCATACTGGGACTCCTGAGGCAGGCCAGAGTGGCCGAAACACGATTCGTGTCGAGCCCATTTTTTTGATTAATAAACTCTTGCTGTGAACTTTTCTTGAGTCCAGTAGAAGTTTGATTGGCATCATCTATCTTGTCGCCTTCGCTGTGCCCTTCTCTCTCTCCAAATTACCAGTACATTTTTACAAAGATGTGTACATGTTAAGCCCTATCCTATTCTAAATTAAAGAGTAACTGAAGCTCACCAGAAACAGACACCGGCAGCTCTTCTACACATCAACATCTTGCATTCATTTGGTTCTTAGAACACTTGTATCTCTTGAGCAATTTCATAGCTATCAAACTACAAACGAGGACTCCTCTTAGCTTCTAAAATGATATGCAGTGAAAGACATATTAATGGTATTCTAACCACATGGATCCCCCCCCCCCCCAATAATACAGCTCCATGTAATCTAATAAAGTCTCAACCATTGACTTTGAAGGAAAGGTTCGCTGTCATGCAATTGAAAACATTCAGTATTTCTGTCTTTACCTGAATAGCTGAATAGACTGTGCTAATAAATCTTACAGATACCAAAAGGCGGTTTCCGCTGTTTCCATCTTATGTCTGAAAAGAGGAGCATCACGGCAAACTAACCACTGCCGAGATACCACGTTGCAAACAAAAAGTATGAGAAGAGTTTGGCTCCAAGTCAGAAATTCTCAAAAGGTTTCGAGTGCTTGAGTTCTAAAGTCTCTGGGCCTTCACAGCCCAAATCCTCCACATCTTTCTACAACCCCTGCTGCTGTTCTTCAATAACCAATTCTGCCCTCAAATTCATCCCCAAGTGGCTTGTTTCCTGCAGAACCTTTATCCTACAGGACACTGTAGTATCGTTTATAGTGCCGACCCAACATTCGCTTCAATCTGATCAGTCACATCTGCTCTAAAACAAGTAAATTGGTTTCTCATCATCTACCAGGTGGTGCTTATGTCCATTTTTATTTTTTTCACTGCTATGAAGCACGCTGAGCTGTGCAAGTGGCTTGCGTTTACGTTTCAGTGCCTCAAAAATCACATTTTCAATCTCTAAATGCAGTGGCGTAGCCAAGGGTGGGCCTGGGTGAGCTCAGACCCACCCAGTGGCAGCACATCTATGAAGTGTCTGGCAGGGATTCCCAAGCCCTACCAGCCGAAAAGTCCCGTCCTTCCTGCATACCAGCCTTCCCTCTGATGTATTCCCGCCTATGCGGAAACAGGAAGTTGCATCAGAGGGAAGGCTGTGGAGCCAACATGAGCAGTGTGTATTAGTTGCTGCCAGTGAAAATCTGCTATTTAAAAGGTATGCGGGGGAAGGGGATGTTTGAGAGACTATATGACATGCAGGCGAGAGAGGGAGAGACCAAATCACTTGTGGGACAGGGTGGAGTTCTTCTGCCCACCCATCTTGGGCCCAGGCCCACCCAAAATTGGGTGTCTGGCTACGCCCCTGTCTAAAAGGGCAGGTTCTGCAGAGCTCCCATGGGACCTGCCTATTCCTCACAATTGAGAAAGCACCACCGCTGCCACCAGCAGGAACACAGATGGAGGACACCAGTACAGCTCGGAGGAAATGCTGCACAGAAGTCAAAGCACAGATTTCAAATGAATTACTGCTGCCACGTTCATCATTTTCATTACATTTTTATTGTTTATTGAATGATTCTCCAAGTGTAAAACTTATCAAGTCTCCTATATCCTGAATGCTATGGCTTGGTTCTAATGATCCCATACAGCAGAGCCATTTCACCCCCAATCCCCATACATATATTGAGCCACTTCTAAGCTATAATCCTTGCTTGAATAATATTCTATAGATTTTCTCCCACATAGAATACTGACTTCCTCTCACTGCACCGGTTTTCCTTATTTCCGTAAATCCTACCTTTGTTGTAGAAGACTCCCAAAAGGCCAACCCAAAGTAGTCTTCTTCTAGAAGATTAAGATGATTGCACACTTTATTAATCAGATCCTGCCCCTTTGCATGTTTCTGTAAATGAAAGACGGGACACAAGCTATATAATACTATTGAAGATATTATTAATACAGTAATAGCAGCAAAACAGCTTTACAAACAAGGTGGGTGTAGTGCAAAGTTACTACTACTACTTAACATTTCTAGAGCGCTACTAGGGTTACGCAGCGCTGTACAGTTTAACAAAAAAGGACAGTCCCTGCTCAAAGGAGCTTACAATCTAATGGGTGAAATGTCAAGTTGGGGCAGTCTAGATTTCCTGGATAAAGGTACAATGGTTAGGTGCCGAAGGCGACATTGAAGAGGTGGGCTTTGAGCAAGGATTTGAAGATGGGCAGGGAGGGGGCTTGGCATATGGGCTGAGGGAGATTATTCCAGGCATGGGGTAAGGTGAGGCAGAAAGGGCGGAGCCTGGAGTTGGCGGTGGTGGAGAAGGGTACTGAAAGGAGGGTTTTGTCTTGAGAGCGGAAGCTACGGGTAGGAACGTAAGGGGAGATGAGGGTAGAGAGGTAAGGAGGGGCTGCAGATCGAGTGCATTTGTAGGTGAGTAGGAGAAGCTTGAACTGTATGCGGTACCTGATCGGAAGCCAGTGAAGTGACTTGAGGAGAGGGGTGATATGAGTATATCGGTCCAGGTGGAAGATAAGACGTGCAGCAGAGTTCTGAACCGCCTGAAGGGGGGATAGATGGCAAAGTGGGAGGCCAGTGAGGAGTAGGTTGCAGTAGTCAAGGCCACTCCACTTGAGGAAGATGGATACATATGAAGGACTAAAAGACCATTTTAGTTAACATTAACAGAAAAATGTGCCTTCAATGGTTCTCTCAATTGGAATTTAATTCCTATAGTACAGTGGTACTTACTGATGGCCAGAGAGTCACTAACAAGTAAGGTTTCAGGTTTTCTTGGATATGCATAATTTGCATAGATTCTGCCTCCCTTGTAACTCTCTCATTCATATTCATTAGGGATAGCTGGAAAACCCCAACTCATTCCTGGCACTTGAGGACTGGACTACATAGTAGATGGGTTGGAGAATAGTGATTGTAGATACCGTAGGGTGCTGATGATCCCAACCTTATCGGATGTTCTGGATTATTGGATGCCAGTAATCCAGGCTCTGCCCCCTCCCTCCCTCTCAGGATTAGAGCCCTGCTCAAGTGTCTCCTCCCCCCCCCCCCCACCACCACCAGGCCTACCTTATAGTCCTTAATGGTCTAGTGGTGAAATTGGGGCAAGAGCAATCCCAGACAGCCGCTAGAAGGCCATTTTGAAAGAACAGCCAGCACGGGCAGGAGTGACTTGACGATTGCTCCTGCCCCGACTTCACCAATAAATCATCAGGGACCATAAGAGGGTGTGGGGGGTCTGGGAGGTAGGGCCACTACTGTTAAGGGCAGATAAGGGAGGGATGAGCCGAGTGTGGCGGTTCCCCGCTGCACTGTTCCACGGTGGTACACAAAGAGGCATATTTTCAAAGCACTTTGGGAGGCTAAGTTCCATAGGTTTCTATGGAACTTTGGGAGGCTAAGTGCTTTGAAAATGAGCCCCAAAGTCCCTCATCTATCATTTCTGGATTATCCAACATATTCGGTTACTTTGACCATTTGTTGGTCCTCTTTATTGACCAGAAAATAATAATATGCGAAATAATAATAATATAGTTTCCGGAAGCTACTCAGATACAGCCAGTATTCAGCGCCAGACCCACACAGCTAACTGCTTTTAATGCAGTCTTACATGTTCTACGTAACTATGAGGGAATCAGCACTGAATATCGCTGATATTCCAGCTCTACCCTTTTACCACCCCAAAACTAACCAGAGAGTAATCGCGGCAGTCAAATTAGATATTAACCAGACAGCGCCACTGGATATTAGCTCCTGGGCCAGAAGCCTCTCCTGCCTGATTAAATCAATTTGAATTATAGTATGTTGAATAACTGGGACTCTATTGTATCGTAAAGATACATACGCTAGGATGAATGGTACAGGTTAATTTATTTTTGCAATATTTAATCACTGAGCTATGCCAATTTATGCTCTTAACTATAACTCGTTGCAAGCCTAATTGATGGTATGTGACATCACATGGAAACAAATGAATAGGAAGTAAACCTCTACCCAGGAAAGCTAGACTGCCCCAACTTGACATTTCGTTCTTTAGATTATCAATAGAAATCAAACAAAATAAAACATGGAAAAGAAAATAAGATGATACCTTTTTTTATTGGACATAACTTAATACATTTCTTGATTAGCTTTCGAAGGTCGCCCTTCTTCGTCAGATCGGAAATAAGCAAATGTGTTAGCTGACAGTGTATATAAGTGAAAACATTCAAGCATTACTATGACAGTAAAATAGATACTATTGGAGATTCTACATAGAATGTTGCTACTATTGGACATTCTACATGGAATGTTGCTATTCCACTAGCAACATTCCTGCGCAGGCTTCTGTTTCTGTGAGTCTGACGTCCTGCACGTACGTGCAGGACGTCAGACTCACAGAAGCAGAAGCCTGCGCGGCCACATTGGTGATCTGCAAGGGCCGACTTCTACATGGAATGTTGCTACTATTGGAGATTCTACATGGAATGTTGCTATTCCACTAGCAACATTCCATGTAGAAGGCTGCGCAGGCTTCTGTTTCTGTGAGTCTGACGTCCTGCACCTACATGCAGGACGTCAGACTCACAGAAGCAGAAGCCTGCGCGGCCACATTGGTGATCTACAAGGGCCGACTTCTACATGGAATGTTGCTAGTGGAATAGCAACATTCCATGTAGAATCTATAGAAATCAAACAAAATAAAACATGGAAAAGAAAATAAGATGATACCTTTTTTATTGGACATAACTTAATACATTTCTTGATTAGCTTTCGAAGGTTGCCCTTCTTCGTCAGATCGGAAATAAGCAAATGTGATAGCAGATAGTATATATAAGTGAAAACATTCAAGCATTACTATGACAGTCTGACAGGGTGGGAGGAGGGGGGTGGGTAGGAAGTATGCATGGGGACATCAAAGCTTTAGATTGTAAGCTCCTTTGAGCAGGGACCGTCCCTTCTTTGTTTACTTTGTACAGCGCTGCGTAACCCTAGTAGCGCTCTAGAAATGTTAAGTAGTAGTAGTAGTAAACCATGTTTTTTTAATTTCTGAAACCCTGTTACTTGTAATAGTTTTCAGATGCTCATGTCCCTGTAGTTACTATCACTACTTGAGTGAAAGCAACAGAACGTTAGCCTTCTCAGATTCTATTCAACTGTAAGCAATTAGTATTACTCCTATCAACGTCAGACACTACAACGCAGCATTCAAGGTGTAAATGGAACTACTGTGATTGGAAAATGCAGCGAAGGCATTAAACTAATCTGGATGTAAACAAATCGGTAAACTGCAGCTGGTTCCTACTACTTTAAAAAGAGAATCAAATTATTCTACAGTATAACGATTAAACATTAATATTAGTAGTCACTTTATGTTTATGAGAAATTGAAAGTCTTCACATAAAAGCAAGTCGCACCTCATAAAGCTTACAGGCCACGACTGTCTTTGGCAAACGGAGGATTCCTGGCCTTACCTCTATTTCACATTCATAGACCGTGTCATCCAGCAGGTTGATCTTGCAGTGCATGATCCTGGATTTCTTGACAGGCTTTTCAGATGTCTTGGGTTCTTTATTAATCTTTGTCTCTCTATTTTCCACTTTTTCTTTGTGTGCCTCTCCTCCTGCTTCCTCCTCTGCCTCCTTACACTCAAGATCAAAGTCCTGGTCGTCCCTTCTGTCCTCTTGAGCGGGCTATAAACACAATTCATTAATTTTATGCTCATGTAGATCCTAATTCAAAGCCAAAAATATACATATTTATTATTCTGAAGGTCAAATTGGATTCTTACAACAAATTACTTTCCTATGCATTATTTTTGGTTACGTATCCAATAATGTCTCTCTTGTCGTCGTCCTCCTTCTCCTCCACTGCTAACTCCAGGCTTCGCTCCTTTTCTCTCGCGGCACCTTATGCCTGGAATAGACTTCCTGGACCTATACGCGGTCTAGCTCCATCTCTACCTGTTTTCAAATCTATACTGAAAACCCACCTTTTCACTGCTGCTTTTGGCTCCTAGCCACAATTGCCCTCCCCTTGTCCCTTCCTCCCTTCTCACCCATTACTTCCCTCACCCGTAACTGTCTTGTCTGTCTGTATTATTTAGATTGTAAGCTCTTTTGAGCAGGGACTGTTTCTTTGTATCAGGTGTTCAGCGCTGCGTGCGTCTGGTAGCGCTACACAAATGGTAATAATAAATAAATTAGTAACATAGTAACATAGTAGATGACGGCAGAAAAAGACCTGCACGGTCCATCCAGTCTGCCCAACAAGATAACTCATATTTGCTGCTTTTTGTGTATACCCTACTTTGATTTGTACCTATGCTCTTCAGGGCACAGACCGTATAAGTCTGCCCCGCACTATCCCCGCCTCCCAACCACCAGCCCCACCTCCCACCCACCGGCTCTGGCACAGGCCCAGACCGTATAAGTCTGCCCAGCACTATCCTCACCTCCCCAGCCCTGCCTCCCAACCCCGGCTCTGGCACAGACCGTACAAGTCTGTCCTGCCTCCCAACCCCGGCTCTGGCACAGACCGTACAAGTCTGTCCAGCACTATCCCCGCCTCCCAACCACCAGTCCCGCTTCCCACCACCAGCTCTGGCACAGACCGTATAAGTCTGCCCAGCCCTATCCCCGCCTCCCAACCTCCAGCCCCCGCTTAAATAAGCAATTTAACACATTTTAAAAAATGCCTTTAGAATACTCATGTACGATGTTAAGTATGCATCCAGTAGGTATATTATTTTCTGGTCAATATTTAAGTAGTGGAGGACTTCCGGTGACGTCACGAACTGCAATGGCGGTCTGAACGCGCAGCTCCCGAACACCAGCCCAAATACCAGCTTAAAAGAAGAGCAATTAGAGCCCGAAACGGAAGGCGTGTAGTAGAACAGACAGTGGAAGACACGCGCTCCCGAAGATGGCGCACTCGAAACCCAAAACGGCGGATTTAACTGCATTCGCATATCGGGACCGCGACCACGTGGCGGACAGGCAGGCAGGTGATCAGCCGAGTCAAGGGGCCTCCCTAAGCCAGCGGCCTACATATGCGCAGGGCGCACACGAAGAAACGCAGGAAAATGAGCTGGCACCAGATAAATGGGAACAGCTGAGTACCTGGCTGTTGGATATTAAAAAAGACATTAAAGAGATGCGGCGTGACTTTGCGCAATTGAGCGCAGACCTCAGAGAGGAGATCAAAGAATTGGGAAATCGAGTTAATGAAACTGAAGTGGGCCTTGAAGAACAAGCGGATATGATAACGGGGTTAGAACAGCAAATGGGTGAGCAACAAGCAAACATGAAATTTCTCACGGACAAGGTGGAAGACCTTGAAAATAGAAGTCGGCGAGCTAACATCCGAATACGGGGCCTACCGGAGCTACCAGAATTTATCAACTGCGAAAAAGCAGTGCAGGATATAGCGGCCCATCTGCTCTCTACCCCGGAGCACACAGTGGCACCCGAAACAATTAAACTAGAACGTGCACACAGGGCACTGGGTCCGAGAAAGGCTAATGTGCCTAAAGACATTGTGGCTTGTTTTACAGAGTTCAAAATGAAAGAGGATGTCATGCGCCAAGCAAGGGTAGCTAGCCCCATAATATGGGAGACATATCCCATTGAACTATTTCAAGATTTAGCGGCTACCACATTGAAAAGGAGAGGAGCGCTACGTCCATTAACGGAAAAGCTCCGAGATGAAGGAATCAAATACAAGTGGCAGCATCCTTTTGCCTTAGTGTTTTATAAGGAGGGAAAGCAACGACGAGTGGTCACGCCTGAGGAGGCCCAGGAGTTTTTGGGGCAGAACAAGGAGACAACAGCGAGCACAGCACACCAAACCAATGGACCTCCGAAAAAGAGCAAGCAGCGATGGCAGAGAGTCTCACAGGGGCGAGGACGGCTGAGAAGACAAGCATCAGAACAACGGCTTGTGGCAGAGAAAGGCACATGACAACACATTGCACATTGGAACTAAATTTTTGCTTAGAGAGTCAGGCTAAACTCTGATCAGGAGTCAGCGGGAGCGGTGCCTGTAAATCATTAAGGGCCAAAGCGCTTAAATGGACTGGTGTAGAAGACGTGAACGGAAGTCCACAATTTTTCTTAGCATGCCTTCAAAGAAGAAGGGGGCATGCTATTTCAGGTTATTGGGGAAAGAGGGAGGGGGGAGGGGGGAAAGGGACAAGGGAAAACGGTGGTGGATATATTATAGTTTGACAGAATGGTATCGGGTGATAAAGTGTTTAAATGTGTAACATTCAATGTGAGGGGCCTTAACTCGCCTATGAAACGCCAGCTAGCATTTAAAGAAATGATACGCTTGCGAGCAGATATAGTGCTGTTACAGGAGACGCACTTGAAAAAGTGTCACGAGTGGCTGGTGGGTCATAGGCGATACCCTACAATCTTATTTTCATCATGTATGGACAAGTCTAAACAGAGAGGGGTATTAATAGCACTGTCGGATTCACTTCCTTGGCAGGTTCAACATACAGTAACTGATAAAGAGGGCAGATTCCTGCTGGTAAAAGTGTCACTATATAATACTCAGTACACCATTGTTAATATATATGCCCCGAATGCTGGGCAGAAACAGTTTATAGAAAAAGTGGAATTACAATTGCAAAAGCATCAACAAGGTCGACTCCTCTTAGGGGGAGACTTTAATGTCACGATTCATCCCCCGTTAGATAATTCTACAGGCCAAGCTGTATATGCTAAAATAGATAGGAAAGGATTGAAAAGTTTCTTGGCCAGATGGGGATTGACAGATTTCTGGAGGGCAAAACACGGACAGGAAAGAGACTATACATACTACTCTGCTAAATATAGATCTTATTCTAGAATAGATGGATGGATGGGAGATGTGACAGTGGCTAATACCATAAGTAAGATCAATATAGAGCCACGCACCTGGTCAGACCACGCTCCGGTGGTATTAGAATTACATATAGGAATTAGACAGGTGGGAGAGCGATACTGGAGGTTAAATGAGGCAATCCTAATGGATCCCAAAAACATCCCAGTGATAGAAAAATATATTGAGGAATATCTTAAATTCAACGATGTGGGTGAGATCCGCTCAGAATATTTGTGGGAAGGTCTAAAAGCGGTCCTTAGAGGACAATTAATAGCATTAGGAGCACACATAACCAAAACACGAGTGGAACAAGAAGAGAGTATTAGGACTGAAATATTAAAGCTAGAACAAGCACATAAAAAGATCCCCACAGACTCAAGGGGGCAGACAAAATTAAACGAGCTGAGAAACAAACTTCAAGAGTTGCAGCTGGCAGAAGTGGCCGCTAAACTACAAAAGACACAACAGGAACACTTTGAACTAGGGAAAAAGGCGGGTAGACTGCTAGCTTGTAAATTGAAAAAGCTAGCACAACGTAATCATATAGGGGGCATACAAACAACTGATGGGAACTTTGTAACACAGATGGAACAGATTCAAGAGGAGTTTTTGAATTACTATACAAATTTATACGAACCAGAACAAGACCCAGAGGTAGATGAAATAGAGCAGTATTTACAAGGGGCGGACCTCCCGCGGGTGGAAAGAGGAGGATCCGAGCAGATGTCAGCACCCATTTCACTAGAGGAGATAATGTGGGCAATAACAGATATGGCAAATGGTAAAGCCCCGGGGCCAGATGGATTCCCCACTAGGTTCTACAAGGTGTATAGCAAACATCTGGCCCCAGTCCTACTGAAAGTGTTTAATGATTTATCAGAGTCGCAGGAATTACCCTATACATGGAGATTAGCAGCAATAACTTTAATATTGAAGCCGGGGAAAAACCCCCGGCTTTGTAGCTCCTACAGGCCAATCTCGCTTTTGAATGTGGATTACAAGCTATTTACAAAGATATTGGCCTGCAGACTACAAAAACAGATTCCGGGTATAGTTCATGAGGATCAAGCGGGATTTATAGCGGGACGACAGACGTTTGACAATACCAGATGTCTGATGCACATTATCCAACAGGTGAGAGACGACCAGACCCCAGCAGTATTGTTATCAATCGATGCAGAAAAAGCATTCGATAGAGTGGACTGGTCGTTTCTATTCCAAGTATTGCAATGGGTAGGGATAGAGGGGAAGTTTCTGAGTTGGTTAAAGTTACTATATCAAGGTCCACTAGCAACCTTAAAAATTAATGGGTCTTATACAAGAACATTTAAGCTCCAACGTGGGACCAGACAGGGATGTGCGATATCTCCACTTCTTTTCGCTCTGTCACTGGAGCCGCTAGCCTGCATGCTTAGGAAAGATGGGGAGGTGAAGGGAGTGGTGAGAGGATGGAGAGAACACAAACTTATGCTGTTTGCCGATGATATATTGCTCACAATTGTGAAACCAGAAACTTCTATAAAGAGGGTAATAGAACACCTCACGCAATATGGGAAATTATCAGGGTTTAAGCCGAACTTGGAAAAATCCACCTTTTTGAATCTCACAGTGCCTCCCAAAGAATTAGAGGTTCTTAGGACTGAATTTCCCTTTGTGTGGGCGAAAAAGACTATTAAATATTTGGGCATACAGATAACCTCACAACTAGAGGGGCTATATGCAGCTAATTTCCCCAAGAAAGCAGAAGAACTTTTTCAGGAATTAGACAGATGGGAAGGACTCAATATATCTTGGCAGGGGCGCATACATGCTATCAAAATGATGCTGCTACCGAAATTGCTGTACTTATTTATGGCAATCCCGATCCCAATACCCGCAAGCTTTTTTACAAAGTTAAATCGCAAAATGTTTGCATATATCTGGAGGAAACGCCCACCACGAGTAAGGAGATCTATGATGTTTCAAACATGGAAGAGAGGAGGTATGGGAGTCCCTAACTTCTACCTATATTACCAAGCAGCCCAGATTAGGGTCTTGGCAGAGTGGTCACCTGGGGCATCTAAGAAATGGCTTCATTGGGAAAGAGCATGGTTGGGCAGGCGAGAAATAGAAGATATTTTATGGGTACCAAAAGAGGAACTAGTGCCCACAATAAGAGCAATGCCTATTGGTTTGAGACATCCTTTATGGACGTGGTATCAATTGAGGAGACGTCTGTTTCCGGAAAGAGTGTATTATCGGCAGACAGCAATACGTTGGGCAAAAGGGTTTTCATTGGGGAGATCGGAGAAGATTTTTGACAAATGGGCCCAAGCAGGGTTGCGCACACTAGGGCAAACATGGAAAGATGGAGAAATGATTAGTTTTGCAGACCTTCAGGAGGAATATGGTCTGATAGAGAGAGATCTTACCTATTATTGCAATCTGCGTAATTTCCTTAAGAAGAAAGCGCAAGACGAATTAGACCTAGCTGAAACAGATCTAGAATATGCGATTATTAGAGGAGGAGGCAAAGGAGGGATAACACGTATATACCTGGCTCTGCTGGGACAGACTGATCCTCAGGTACTATATCAAAAGAGATGGGAAGAGATATTGCAGAATACATACTCCACAATGGTGTGGAAAAGTACTTATAAATATCTGCTTAAGTCATCCATAGCACAAACGGTGAATGAAAATGGTTTTAAGATGTTTTATGGGTGGTATTACACACCAGACCGACTACAAAAGATGTTCCCGGAAGCATCAGGTCAATGTTGGCGGGAATGTGGCCATAGAGGCACATTCCTACATATATGGTGGTCCTGTGAGAAAATAAAAGAATACTGGAAAGAGTTACTGCAGCTGGTTGATACAGTTATACAAAGACAATGCCCATGGAGGGCGGAACACTGCCTTCTACATTTTAAACCAGATGAGATATCTGGCTGGCAACACAGACTGGTGACTCAATATTTTGTGGCAGCAAGGCTTGGAATAGCCCGGGCATGGAAGCAGCTGCAACCACCAACATTACAAATAGCAACTGGAAGAGTTGAATACTTATACCAAATGTCAAAGCTGACAGCCATGCGAAGAGGCTCCATGCGGATTTTCAACAAAATATGGACACTTTATGAACAGTATAAAGAACAATCAAACACACCACTGGGATAGGGAGGGAGGGGAGGGAAAGTTAAAGTTAGAATTAAACAAGCTTGATGTTGAAAAATATGTTGATGAACAGCCGAGTGTTGGCTATTTTGTACTTGAGCAATCTTTAATAAAAAATCTAACAAAAAAAAAAAAAAAAATATTTAAGTAGTGGCATTTACCAGCAAAATTAGACCTGGATATTTAGTGTCCGGCCCTATCCAGTGGTTTCCGGAAGCTACTCAGATACAGCCAGTATTCAGCGCCAGACCCACACAGCTAATCAGACAAACACAGCACTGCTTTTAATGCAGTCTTAAATGTTCTGCATAACTATGAGGGAATCAGCACTGAATATTGCTGATGCCCACACAACTCCAAGCTCTACCCTTTTATCACCCCAAAACTAACCAGAGAGTAATCGCGGCAGTCAAATTAGATATTAACCAGACAGCGCCACTGGGCCAGAAGCCTCTCCTGCCTGATTAAATCAATTTGAATTATAATTGACCCCTTTGTACTTATTATAATAAAACAAACTTCTGGCACTGGAACCAATCAATAGTTTCCACCTCAAAGTCATGCTTTAAATAGTTATGACTGGGAGAGACACACAATCAGTGAGAGGGTAAGAGACTATGATGAGCTGTACATAAAGTCTTTCAGTACAATTTAGGGTATTTACAAGCTTCATAGAGCCAGTATCTGAAGCCATAAAACAGCACACAACGTTCTCTCCTCATCAACGAGCTACGATGTACCCAAGTAGTTCTAGCAGAAGAAACTGAAGGACTGTTATCCATAAAAGTAAAAGCGTTGTTTACAGGGCAACGGCAGTGCTCCCACCCTT
The DNA here is from genome assembly GCF_901765095.1 of Microcaecilia unicolor. Classification (NCBI taxonomy): domain Eukaryota; kingdom Metazoa; phylum Chordata; class Amphibia; order Gymnophiona; family Siphonopidae; genus Microcaecilia; species Microcaecilia unicolor. The sequence goes on from NC_044041.1 coordinate 190,398,313, forward strand.
AGAACGTTATAGAAAACAATCACAAAAGACTTACAGGAAGCACTGGGGAGTCAAAACATATATTTTGGAACATGTAATTGTGTACTGAATATATAATTTAAAAACTCATTTTGATTTAACAAGGGAAAATCTGATTTGCAACCATTTCATTTATGTCATCTATACCCCTGACATCAAATAAAACTGTTAACACAAACAGGAGGCAATTTTCAAATGGACTTCAATGGGTCAATAATGGCTGTTTGCCTGTGGATCAACCAGGGGCGTATCTGAACTTCAACGGTAGGGGGGGCCAGAGCCGAGGAGAGGGGGCACATTTTAGCCCCCCCCCCCCCTGGCGGCACTGACCCCCCCCCCGCTGAAGATGAAGACGACGACGCCACCACTCCCCCGCCGCCCGACTACTTTAAACCCCCCCTCTCGCGGAAGACAGCTCCAACTACTTTAAACCCCCCCCCCTCCTCCCGCCGTCGCGCCTCACCTCCCTTTGCTGGCGGGGGCTGGCCCGCCAGCCGAAGTCTCCGTCCTTCCTTCCGTCACTCTGCCGTCATGCCTCACTTCCCTTTGCTGGCGGGGGACCCCAACCCCCGCCAGCTGAAGTCTCCGTCCTTCCTTCGTTTGGGTTTGGTGGTTTCTGACGTCCTGCACGCTGCACGTTGTACGTGCGTGCGTGCAGGACGTCAGAAACCACCAATCTCAAACAAAGGAAGGAAGGAAGGACGGAGACTTCGGCTGGCGGGGGTTGGGGTCCCCCGCCAGCAAAGAGAGGTGAGGTGCAACAGCGGAGTGACGGCAGGAGGAGGGGGGTTGAGAGTGTCATTGGTAAGGGGGTCCAGGGGCAAATCTGCGGGGGCCAGGCCCCTGTGGCCCCATAGCAGATACGCCCCTGGGATCAACATGAAACAGAGGAACAAAGTCCCTCGTACAAAGCGATATAGCAAATGAAGCAAAGGCGACACTAAACAAGAAAAGGCTAGGTGTACAAAACACCCAAAGACCCGACACGAATCGTGTTTCGGCCACAACGGCCTGCTTCAGGAGTCTTATAAATGGATGTCTTCTGACACTTTATTCCTCACATCTAGCATGAATGGTAAATAAACCTTCCAAAGTAAACTCGTAACTTCTCAAACAGAATCACTGTCTGTTCACTAGGCATAGGAGCCAACATTTCAAAATGATTGGGGGAGCTGAAAATTTTTTTTTTTTTTACAGGTGGTGCATTCCTCCCTCCTCTCCCCCCCCTCGCCTCTCCCGTTCCAGGCCCCCCTCCCTCTCCTTCGAGCGCCAGTCCCAACCCGACCTCTTCTCCCACAAAACAGTCCTCTGCCCTCGCCTTCCTGCGTGCCGCCCAGAATTTTAAAACTCATCTTACCTCGGGGTCCCGGCAGCAGCAGTGGAAGGCGAGCAGACTCGGCGCTTCAGCCTTCCCTTCTTTCTCAGCTCTGGTTCCGCCCTCATTTCCTGTTTCCGCAAGGGAGGAACCAGAGTTGAGAGAAAAGGGAAGGCTGAAGCGCCGAGCCTGCTCGCCTTTCACTGCTTCTGCTGCCGGGACCCCGAGGTAAGATGAGTTTTAAATTCTGGGTGGCACGCAGGAAATAAAATCAAACTCTGGAATTCATTGCCGGACAATGTGGTAAAGGCGGTTAGCTTAGCAGAGTTTTTAAAAGGTTTGGACGGCTTCCTAAAGGAAAAGTCCATAGACCATTATTAAATTGGACTTGCGGAAAAATCCACTATTTCTGGGATAAGCAGCATAAAATGTTTTGTACTTTTTGGGGATCTTGCCGGGTATTTGTGACCTGGATTGGCCACTCTTGGAAACAGGATGCTGGGCTTGATGGACCTTTGGTCTGTCCCACTATGGCAATACTTATGTACTTATGGAGAATGAATTAAATCCAAGTGGCCAGAGGCAGAAAAATGGAAGAAAACTGAACTGGGCCCTTCGTTCATAAATATCTGGGAATTTTTACCCTTAATTTAAAAACCCTCTCTCAACTCACCTAGACCAGTTATCACAGCGAGAGTCCCTGGCTACGGGCCATGCATCAGAGCTCCTTCCAGAACCTTGCAATCATTGGCCATAAACCCATCCCCTAAGCGTCTCCACTGCATAACATCTGGAACTACCTTCTCCTTGGGGGTGTAACATTGCCTCTGCAGATTCCTTAGCCCTGAATGGCACAGGGAACACAAGACCCGACTCGGGAACTGAAGTCGGACCCTCCAGATGGCAATATGCAGCACTGCCAATGAGCCCTAAAACTTAATGAGAACTAGAAATATTAAACTATTGCTCATGTTTGATCTACTCTTACTGTACACCACCTTGAGTGAATTCCTTCAAAAAGGTGGTAAATAAATCTTAATTAATTAACTGTGCACAAAACAATTTAGTATTTCTTACCTGCGTTTCTGTGCTGCTCAGTGAGTGAAGATCTAAAGACGGGTCAGTTCGGAGTTCAGGTTCAGGAGCTGCAATTGGAGCCTTCAGGAAAACCTCTTCTTCCTCAAGACTGTCCCCCAAATCTTTTTCTTCTTTGTTTTCAGGATCTGCCTCTTTTTTCCCCTTTGTTGCCTGACTTTCTTTGCTTTCTTCCTCTGAGACCTGAGATTTGGGCCTCTTAAGAAAAGAGGAAAAGAGACGGGATATGCCCCTGCTTTCCGAATTGTGCTCCCTGCTCTTGTTCTGGTCGCTGTGGGTGGGGGTGTCACCATTGGCCGAGTTGCCTGAAGATTCTTTCTGCTTCTGGGTAGAGTGCACCTGCTCAGAGACCCCTTCACTGTGAGTTCTGTGCTTTCCTGCCTCGGCGACCACCTCCTCTTCTATCTCCTGTTTCTGCTGAGAATTATTGGCCTCAGCCACTAGGCTCTTCTCTGTTGTCATGACGTTTCTGTAATATAGATTTAGAACAAAAACAAGAGGAGATGCTTTTATCTAAGAGCTTCTCGGTCAATTACCACAAGTTCAAAAGGACTGCTGAAATTACCACAGATTGCCAAGCATAACACAGTTAAGGCCTTGTTTACTAAGGCGCGCTCGCATTTTTAGCGTGCGCTAAAATTCAGCACACACTAATGCTAGAGACACCAATATGGGTGTCTCTAGCATTAGCAGGCACTAATTTTTTAGAGTGCACTAAAAACGCTAGCGTGCCTACAGCGTGGCTTAGTAAACAGGGCCCTAATTCTGGACTCCTTTACAATTGTGAACATTTTTTTTTTTGGGGGGGGGGCTGTTCAATAAAGTTTTCCCACAGGTAAAGTTGTTTTTATGCATGGAAAAGCCATTAAAAAAAAAAAAAACTGCATATGTTTACACGTGTATACACACGCATGCCTCAAGATCACCCACATATATCACCACGCACAAGTTTTCCAAGGGGCATAATTTTATCATAGTGGAGGCAGAGTTGCAATGTATCTACTTATTTTTTGTAAAATCAAATCTATTAAGTTCTCTGTTTCATTTCTATTTATCACTTCTAAACACTACCCCCCCCCCCCTTTACAAAGCCACGCTAGCGGCTGCCAGTGCAGTAATGCTGACACAGGCCAAAGTGAACGTGCTGTGCTGGCATTGCTGCACGGCTTTGTAAAAAAGTGTGTGTGGGGGGGGGGGGGGGGCTAAGAAATCTATAATATTCCAAAAGACCAGTGTAATGTGCCACCTAATGTCCATTGCATCGATAGTCTTTGGAGAGGAAGTCTGTTTGTCTGGCCTTAAGGCTGAAGGGTTCCACACACCCGATATTCTCGCATCAGTTCTCAAAGATATTCAAACAGTTTGCCATCAGATGAAAAATGGTTAAAACAACAACAAGACAATGATTCCAACTTTGTGAAAGCCTTCTTTGTAACTGGACAGTATGACGACAATAACGAGGATGAAAGTGAATATGCAAGTAATGAATTTGATAGCACTACTTCTAATGCAGACAATAATGACAATGATAATAAGAGTATTTTTCTGCTATACAGAAGTCAAGTATTTTATAGATTCCCTTGATCAAAAAATCAGAAGACATCAATAATACTGCAACCTGGCCTGATAAGAAGGAACGTTTCAGTCACACTTAACAATCCACTTCCTGCTAGTGCAACTGTTGAATACCTTTTTAGCTGTGCTGGATTAATGATTCACAAAAGCACTCACATGAATGAGACATTTTGAAAAATTTAATTTTACTAAAAGCAAAGTAGATTTAATTGTAGAGCAATAAAGTTGTTGGGATAAAAACGTTAACAATTCATTGTAGTTGTGATACTTTAACTTTTTTACTTTCACTTGTTTTTAATGTGTTTTTCACTGTACTTTTTACTTAAGTATTAACATACACATTTATTTTTACTTAGTCATTTGTTTATATCCAGGAAGGGGAAATTTGTATTGGATTGGCATCCCAATAATTTTGAAAATGTTGGCACCTGAGTGGGGAACCTGGGGCAATGAAATAAAATTCAGTATTCTTTAGTAAAAGGCCCAGAGGCAGCCCCCAATGTCTCTGGGGGGGCGGGGTCCCCTGTGACTCTGCCTCTCTACCCAGGTTCAGGGCAGAAAGGGGAAGATGGACTTGGGGGGGGGGGGGGGGGGAGAAGACCTGCTTGCTTGAAAGACAGGGCATTTCTCAATCAATAAGAGACAATGCATTTGGAAATGCTCACAACCTTGAGAATACACCCCAATGAAGTTTGAAGATGGGCTGGTGCAGCTGGATGTCATCAACATACATTACAAAGCAGATCAGTAGAAGTTGAACATAAATATAAATTTATTACATGAAAACCAGATATTCGAAACAGCCCGACACAGGCCGTGAGGATTTTTGAATCTATGTTATGAACGCTCGACGTGTAATTTTTAAATATATATTTATATATATGCAATCTAAGCTCAAATATTTTTTGTTCACTGTTCTTTGAGTATATAATTTCATTGAGCATATATAGACACATTTTTAAATTTTAGTTATGAGTGTAGGAAATGTCACTCTCTTTTTTTTTTAATAATACATGTATTTATATACAGTTTTATATTTGTTGTCATTATAAAGGTTTTTAAATGTTATGTCATTTGTCTTGTAGCCCCTGACGCAGCCCCTTTGGGCGAAACACGCCCTGTGTCGGGGCTGTTTTGAATATCTGGTTTTCATTTAATAAATTTATATTTATGTTCAACTTCTACTGATCTGCTTTGTTATTTTCCATCATGGAGCCTGCAGATCGTCTGCCCTGCTGTTTTCTTGGACCAACATACATTAGTCAGCAGTGTTATGGTAACATAGTAGATGACGGCAGAAAAAGACCTGCACGGTCCATCCAGTCTGCCCAACAAGATAACTCATATCCCACATGGGATGATATCTGGTGGCTCTCCTTCAGCTCATTTGAATCCAAAGTGGCTCCCCGCTTAAAAATTAATGAAGACCACTGTTATAAGTTTGAGATGCACAACATTAGAACTTCAACAGTGAGCACTTAAATTTGTCGGCTTAGATTCCATGGTCGCATGGAATTCAAATGAGCTCAGCATAGCCAATTTGCATAGAAAGAGATAAATTTCTCAAACTATAAACGCTTAAATTTTTCTTCTGGAATTTTTCTTCAGGATGGAGGAGTGGCCTAGTGGTTAGGGTGGTGGACTTTGGTCCTGGGCAACTGAGTTCGATTCCCAGTTCAGGCAGCTCCTTGTGACTCTGGGCAAGTCACTTAACCCTCCATTGCCCCAGGTACAAATAAGTACCTGTATACAATATGTAAGCCGCATTGAGCCTGCCATGAATGGGAAAGCGCGGGGTACAAATGTAACAAAAAAAAAAAATGCCACTATGAAAATGGTGTTCCCAATGATTCTGTTTATCTGCCACTGAACGATCAGTTCTATTGCAACATTGTTGCTAGTATGTTAACACCACCAACATGAACTGAGCTCCCTAACAAGCAAGCAAAAACAAGTCAAGATGACCTGAAAACTAAAAAGAACTGGGAATACGCAAATTATAAATGCCTAATAAATCATGTCAATAGCTGCTCTGTTATCTGAGCAAGTTAACATTAACATTTAGATTTGGGAATCCGGATCAAAGCATACCTGTTTACTTATTGGTCCTTAATCTAAATGCACTCTTATGTTTTCTTACAATAACACACTCTTCCCTTTCCCCCGCATATCAACAAACCCAAGATGTTTTTATGTTCTCTGCACGCTCGTATCTACTGTGGCATCTACATGCCTTCCCCACGGAATTGCATCATCATCGTCAGTTTGCAAAGCAACACACTCACAGCTCAGAGTCCGGAAACCTCAAGACAAAACTGCTTTACAGAAGTTAAAGAGACGTGGAGGGGCACAATTGAACGAAAACGTCTAATCTCCATGGGCGTTTATCTCCGAGAACGGGTCCGTGAAGGGGCGGACCGAACCGTATTTTCTCAAAAAAATACACGTCCATGTTTTATTCGACAATTTGTGAGCTGGGTGTTTTTGTTTTTCAGCGATAATGGGAAATGAAAGCGCCCAGCTCAAAAACGAATAAATCCAAGGCATTTGTTCGTGGGAGGGGCCAGGAGTCGTAGTGCACTGGTCCCCCTCACATGCCAGGACACCAACCGGGCACCCCAGGGGGCACTTTTACAAAAAAAAAAAAAAAAAAAGGTAAAAGAGCTCCCAGGTGCATAGCACCCTTCCCTTGTGTGTTGAGCCCCCCCAAATCCCCCTAAAAACCCACTGCCCACAAGTCTACACCATTACTATAGCCCTAAGGGGTGAAGGGGGGCACCTACATGTGGGTACAGTGGGTTCAGGGGGGGGTTGGACGACTAAGCATTAAGCAGCACAATTGTAACAGGTAGGGGGGGGATGGGCCTGGGTCCACCTGCCTGAAGTCCACTGCACCCCCTAACAACTGCTCCAGGGACCTGCATACTGCTGCCAGGGAGGTGGGTATGACATTTGAGGGTGAAAATAAAAAGTTGTGAAACATCATTTTTTGTGGTGGGAGGGGGTTAGTGACCACTGGGGGAGTCGGGGGAGGTCATCCCCGATTTCCTCTGGGGGTTATCTGGTCATTTAGGGCACTTTTTGGGGCCTTATTCGTGAAAAAACAGGGTCCAGGAAAAGTGCCCTAAATTCTAGCTACAAACGCATACTTTTTTTCCATTATCGGCGAAAGGCGCCCATCTCTCCTCGGCCGATAACCACGCCCCAGTTCCGCCTTCGCCACGCCTCCAACACACCCCCGTCAACTTTGTACGCTTCCGCGATGGAGTGCAGTTGAAAAAGTCCAAAATCGGCTTTCCATTACACCGATTTATTCGTTTTTGTGAGATAAACGTCTATCTCCCGATTTGGGTCGAAATCTAGGCGTTTTTCTCTTTCAATTATAAGGTGGAAAGAGGGAGACGTATAAAATACTACTGTTACTTCCTCCACCCTTCTCAACAGCATCTACTAACATTTTAAACTGAACCACCAATTTAAAAAAAAAAAAAAACATGCACAGCTCGCTCTACCTTAACATTCTAGGCGGGTCCGAATAAAACATAACATATCATCAAAGAACACAGAAAATAATTAAAAAATAAAATAAAATAAAATAAAAAAAATCACAAAAACATACAAAACAGAATATCTACCAATCTGCCACTCTGAGCAAGTTACCCAATACCCGCTTGGAAGCATATTTTGTTAAATGAGCCGTACCTAGTTCTCTAAGCCAATGCTTCTTCTCAACCTAGTCCTCCGTGCACAATCAGCCAGTCAGGTTTCCAGGATGCACGAGATAGATCTGTACACCAAAGAGGTAGCGTATGCAAATCTCTCTTGTGCATATTCTGAAAAGCCGACTGGCTAGGTGTGCCCCGAGAACTGGGTCAAGAGCTCCTGTTTGCGATTATCTGCATAGAACAGCTGGTTATGACAACCATTCCAGATTTATGGCTAGAAAAATAAATTTATAGAAAGGACTGAAGGAATTCCTGCCTAAAAGACCAATGCTTACTCTTGAATTTACTGTACTAAGTACATAAATATTGCCATACTGGGAAAGACCAAAGGTCCATCAAGCCCAGCATCCTGTTTCAACAGTGGCCAATCCAGGTCACAAATACCTGGCAAGATCCCAAAAAAGTACAAAACATTTTATTCTGCTTATCCCAGAAATAGTGGATTTTCCCCAAGTCCATTTAATAATGGTCTATGGACTTTTCCTTTAGGAAGCTGTCCAAACCTTTTTAAACTCCGCTAAGCTAACCGCCTTTACCACATTCTCTGGCAACGAATTCCAGAGTTTAATTACACGTTGAGTGAAGAAAAATTTTCTCAGATTCGTTTTAAATTTACTACACTGTAGCTTCATCGCATGCCCCCTAGTCCTAGTATTTTTAGAAAGCATAAAACAGACGCTTCTACCTGTTCAACTCCACTCATCATAGACACAAATCAACCTTTCATCAGATTGATCAAGCTACAAAACCATCCTTTATCCTCTCATCTTTCAGGACTTGCAGGTATTCTCAGCAATGAAGGTGGGTTTTCAGCTTCAGAGTATACTATCAAACTATTTTTAACCAAATTGTTTCCAGAATGTTTAAATTTAATAGCAGTCATAAAGTTCCTGCAAATATAAACAATGGTGACTTGCACAAAAGAAAATCTGCACCATCTACAAATATGATCAAAATCTCAGGAAAATACCATTTCTAGACTGGGGGGGGGGGGGGGGGGGGGGAAGGAATAAAATATCCATCATCATATAAAATTTGGTTCAGCCTCTGCTGATGACACTCACTTGAATCAAGTTTGCAATCTCACTACACAGAACAAACAACGAAAGGTTAAAATGGTAGTCAAAACTGTTGTAAACAAATGAATTTGTCACGTCTTTTTCTGTCGGGACAGCTGTTCAGTGGTAGAGAAGTGTTGCATTAAAAGAGAGAGAGTGAACTAGTGGTACAAAAAATTTCTAAAAAAAAAACGTAACAAGGAATTGTAAAAAAGCAATACAGAACGATAATAAAGTAAGGCAACCAAATAGGGCTACGTTTCAGCTTAATGCCTGCATCAGGGATATACATTCAACAAAAAAACAGAAAGATACAAATACACAAACACACAGACTATAACAAAAGCCCACCTCCTATAATTACCCTAATCACTCCCTTCCTCCTTCTTTCTTCCCTCACTTAATTTCTACACAATACTAAATGTATCTGCTACCCTGTAATGACAATATTTACAAACTATGTAAGCCACATTGAGCCTGCAAATAGGTGGGATAATGTGGGCTACAAATGCAATAAATAAATAAATAAATAAATAAATAAATAAACAAAAGTAGTCTTCAAAGGCAGCAAAGTCACCTTAATGGCCAGGTTCAACGGATCAAGCGCAGACAAGAGACGAGATATGTTCACAATACTGGAATGCACTTTTTCTATTTTTTTTGTAATTAGACATTGTTGCCTCAGCCACAGCTGCCAGTAGAGCTCCGGAAGTTCAGGTTTCCTTCCCGTCATGTACACTGAAGTGCTGCACCCTTCATATTAAAGAGGAACTGATGAATTTATTCTGAATAGTTTGAACTATAGGGGAAGTGAAAAAATTTTTAGCTGAACTTAAAAAATATAGGATTTAATTTGGGGCTTCTTTATTTTTCTTCTTATGATTATACAACATTCCATAGAATGCTTTTAGCATGAAGAACAAAATTGAACACTTCATCAACAATCTGGTGCAAAACAGTAACACAGCAGAAATTTGAATATGGTTCTGTTTATTACGCCAGCGAGAAGTACCATCAGGTGTGTGTGTGGGGGGGGGGGGGGGGGGTTAGAAGGGAAGGCAGCCTGGTGGCATTGAACTGCCATGCAGGAGACCTGGATTTGATTGCCCAGGTTGGCGGGGTCTGGGGCCACTGTGAAAGCAGTGTTCACAGCCATCGCATAATGGTGACACTTAGAAGATAATTTTAAAAGGCATTCCCATGTATAGAAAATACTGTGTTTTATATACACAAAACAGATTTTACAAAAAAAAAAAAAAAAAGGTTTGTATGCACGTTGGAAGGGCAATTAGGAACACCTCCATGAGCAGAATTGGGGGAAAACCCACATGTATGTCAATTAAGTGACAAAATTCATGTCTCCGAAAGAGCAGGTTTGCTCTTACTGCGTGGCCATTTCAGGGGAAGCACTTAATGTCACCCACTGAGGCCACCGGAGGCCGCGTTAGACCTGTAGTAGTTCCAATTTGCCGCACAGCAACCCTTTAGTAAAAGGTCCCTCCAATTTTCTTTTTATCTAGTCTGATTTTGCCCACCAACAAACTATTAAAAAAAATTTTAATTAAAAAAAAAAACTGAAGATAACGCTGACACAATGTTTACAAACCATAATTTAAACCTTAGGAAATGAATGTTTTCTTTATCAAACATAGCCCTGATAAGTATTCATTCTTTTGTTTCATATGAGAATTTTTCAATAGCATAGGCAGCAAGAAAATGTTATTGTAAAATATATCACAGAAAGGAGAGAAGGAAATAAATGATAGAATATTCTTTCAGCAAGCCCAGAATGTCACAGGGAGCTGTTTTTAGATTCAACATATTGATTTATGGCATATGATGTTTCCTAAAAATAGCTCTAGTCCACTGTACAAGCATTCCTTACAGAAACAGCAGTCTGTATTATTTAGGAATAATCAGCTATGCAAGACAAACAAAACTCTACTGCATTCTCAAATTTTGCAACTATGCACAGTCGTTAGGTCTGAGATACCTTTCAAAAATACTCCCAAGTAACTGTTTGTACAGAAGAGTGGAGGAGTGGAAGAGTGGCCCAGTGGTTAGGGTGGTGGACTTTGGTCCTGAGGAACTGAGTTCGATTCCCACTTCAGGCACAGGCAGCTCCTTGTGACTCTGGGCAAGTCACTTAACCCTCCATTGCCCCATGTAAGCCGCAACGAGCCTGCCATGAGTGGGAAAGTGCAGGGTACAAATATAACAAAAATAAAATAGATACTATTGGAGATTCTACATGGAATGTTGCTACTATTGGAGATTCTACATGGAATGTTGCTATTCCACTAGACTCACAGAAGCAGAAGCCTGCGCGGCCACATTGGTGATCTGCAAGGGCCGACTTCCACATGGAATGTTGCTAGTGGAATAGCAACATTCCACGTAGAATCTCAAATAGTAGCAACAGTGGAGGAGTGGCCTAGTGGTTAGGATGGTGGACTTTGGTCCTGGGGAACTGAGGAACTGAGTTTGATTCCCACTTCAGGCACAGGCAGCTCCTTGTGACTCTGGGCAAGTCACTTAACCCTCCATTGCCCCATGTAAGCCGCATTGAGCCTGCCATGAGTGGGAAAGCGCAGGGTACAAATGTAACAAAAATAAAATAGATACTATTGGAGATTCTACATGGAATGTTGCTACTATTGGAGATTCTACATGGAATGTTGCTATTCCACTAGCAACATTCCATGTAGAAGGCTGCGCAGGCTTCTGTTTCTGTGAGTCTGACGTCCTGCACGTACGTGCAGGACGTCAGACTCACAGAAGCAGAAGCCTGCGCGGCCACATTGGTGATCTGCAAGGGCCGACTTCTACATGGAATGTTGCTAGTGGAATCTCAAATAGTAGCAACAGTGGAGGAGTGGCCTAGTGGTTAGGGTGGTGGACTTTGGTCCTGGGGAACTGAGTTCAATTCCCGGCACAGGCAGCTCCTTGTGACTCTGGGTAAGTCACTTAACCCTCCATTGCCCCATGTAAGCCGCATTGAGCCTGCCATGAGTGGGAAAGCGCGGGGTACAAACGTAACAAAAAAAAAAAAAAAAGCAAAACAGTTATGTTAAAAAACCCAAAACATTACTTACCATTTCTTTGTTATCCTATGCAGATACTGAATTTTTAGTAAAAAGAGTAATTATGCATTATTGCAATACCCAAGAGATTTCAGTTTGAACTATTGAACATTTCATTTACCCTGTTCCTTCCCCGTGTCAAGAATATAGTATCTGGCCAGGAACACTGGCAAATGCTTAAGACACTACAGAAGTAGTATGGAAAGGGTAGTAAAGAAATGAAATTAACTGGCTGTTTAAATTTAAAGAAAAAATCAAAGTGGTAGCGGTGTTAGCTTACTGAAAATAAAATTTACAAAGCAAAACAGGATTATTTGATGTGGTCATAGCATGTAACTATGCTTGCATTTAATTATGTTGACATTTTCAGCCCAATGCACCATAGTTGATAAAAAAGAATTTTAGGGATTATTTTTTTTGTTTTATTACATTTGTACCCCGTGCTTTCCCACTCATGGCAGGCTCAATGCGGCGGGCAATGGAGGGTTAAGTGACTTGCCCAGAGTCACAGGGAGCTGCCTATGCCGGGAATCGAACTCAGTTCCTCAGTTCCCCAGGACCAAAGTCCACCACCCTAACCACTAGGCCACTCCTCCACTGTTGCTACTATTTGAGATTCTACATTGAATGTTGCTATTCCACTAGCAACATTCCATGTAGAAGGCCGCGCAGGCTTCTGCGAGTCTGACGTCCTGCACGTACGTGCAGGACGTCAGACTCACAGAAACAGAAGCCTGCGCAGCCTTCTACATGGAATGTTGCTAGTGGAATAGCAACATTCCATGTAGAATGTCCAATAGTAGCAACATTCCATGTAGAATCTCCAATAGTATCTATTTTATTTTTGTTACATTTGTACCCTGCACTTTCCCACTTATGGCAGGCTCAATGCGGCTTACATGGGGCAATGGAGGGTTAAGTGCCTTGCCCAGAGTCACAAGGAGCTGCCTGTGCCTGAAGTGGGAATCGAACTCAGTTCCTCAGGACCAAATTCCACCACCCTAACCACTAGGCCACTCCTCCACTGTTGCTACTATTTGAGGTTCTACATTGAATGTTGCTATTCCACTAGCAACATTCCATGTAGAAGTCGGCCCTTGCAGATCACCAATGTGGCCGCGCAGGCTTCTGCATGGAATGTTGCTAGTGGAATAGCAACATTCCATGTAGAATCTCCAATAGTAGCAACATTCCATGTAGAATCTCCAATAGTATCTATTTTATTTTTGTTACATTTGTACCCTGCGCTTTCCCACTCATGGCAGGCTCAATGCGGCGGGCAATGGAGGGTTAAGTGACTTGCCCAGAGTCACAGGGAGCTGCCTGTGCCGGGAATCGAACTCAGTTCCTCAGTTCCCCAGGACCAAAGTCCACCACCCTAACCATTAGGCCACTCCTCCACTCCCCATTATCCAAAAAGGGATGGAGAACATGTCTGAGAATATCATTATGCATCTACACCCCGAGTACGGTGTGAAATTCTGGTCAACACAAACCAAAAAGGAAAATAGACAATAAGGTGAAATTATATCTTATATGATAATTTCCTTTCCTTTAGTTGGCCATACCATTCTGTGTTATCCCCTCCTACCAGCAGATGGAGGTAGAGATAAAGTTGATCTTTACTGGTAATCTCACACAGCGTGGTTGAACCTAATGGCCGCTCACAAGCTATCCAGGCCCTCAGCTGTATTTTTTAGTGGCTACTGGTTAAGGCTTTGGCTCAGTCCTACAGGACCCTACCTGAGGGGTGTGGGTCCCCATCCCCCCATCCCTCCTTGCCCATACACCTGTTTGGGTGATTTTCCTTCCAGTAACCAGCCAATTGAAAGAAAAATAGATTGATTGGGTTTGCCTGGATTAATGTTATTCCCTTGTTCAGGGAATAAAGCTAAATTGAGGGGGAGGGAGGGAGGGAAGAGAATAAGGAAATGCACCCAAGAGAGCAGGGGGACAGCAGAGATGCCAGATGACTAGGAAAAAATGATAAAAGACAAGGAACACTTCCTATATAAAGAAAAGCTAAACAGGTTAGGGCTTTTCAGCTTGGAGAAAAGACGGCAGAGGGGATATGTTAGAATTTATAGAGATTATGAGTTGGGTGTTAATAGTTAAATAGGAAATTGTTGTTTATGCTGAAAGCCACAGGACAATCCATGACACTAATGACAAACATGCTGAAAACAAAAAAAATTACATCAGGATACACTTTTAGCCCCCCCCCCTTGCTCAGAATCCTCCTAGTAGTTAGCAAAGGGCCACCTTTACAGGTTGCAGAAAATGGGAAAACTGGGTGCAACTCTGGAACCAAGAATCTTCTAAAGGAGATGAGCAAAATGCCCCCAGACCCAAGGGGAATCAAGCACAGTTTTTCTTCCTAGATGAAATTAGCCCTCACATCCATCACTCAGATCAAATGCAAAAATGGGGGAAAGAATCCACTTTGCTCATCAGCTGGCAGAAAACACTTGATATCCCCAGAGAGTAACTGCCCGGCAGTCACAGGACATGTATTATTCCAAGCGTGGTTGTAGACTGAGCCACTGTGCCGACACCGTGACCATCAAACTCTGCCAGCCCATTGTTAATACCACTGCTGTTTTAATTCATGCTTTTGAGCCACAGTCGGCTTCCACCTTCACCCCCCATGATGGATCAATAGGCAAGAACAGCTGAGTTCTCAAATGAAGTCTTGACACTGGTTCACAGAAAGAGAGAGTAAACTTCTATTCAAACAAATCTGAATAAGAGGACATCCTAATGATGAAGTGGAAGACACGGTGGTGTGCAGAAAATTTTTTTTTCTGATTCACTTAAACACCAAGATAGGTGTCGTCATTGATGATACGTTGAAACCTTCTGCTCAGTGTGCTGCTGCGGCTAAGAAAGCAAATAGAATGTTAGGTATTATTAGGAAAGGAATGGAAAACAAAAATGAGGATGTTATAATGCCTTTGTATCACTCCATGGTGCAACCGGAACTCGAATATTGTGTTCAATTCTGGTCGCCGCATCTCAAAAAAGATATAGTGGCATTAGAAAAGGTGCAGATATTAAAGCACGGTCATGAATACAAAACAAAAATACAAAAAAAGCAATTTTTATAGCTGAAATAAAAATGGCTCTAGCTTGCGGGAAAGAGCAGCTTAGTAAAAGGACCCCTAAATTACATAAAATCGGACAAATTTCAACCTGAACATATGGTTATCAATAGAAATCAAACAAAATAAAACATGGAAAAGAAAATAAGATGATACCTTTTTTATTGGACATAACTTAATACATTTCTTGATTAGCTTTCGAAGGTTGCCCTTCTTCGTCAGATCGGAAATAAGCAAATGTGCTAGCTGACAGTGTATATAAGTGAAAACATTCAAGCATTACTATGACAGTCTGACAGGGTGGGAGGATGGGGGTGGGTAGGAGGTATGCATGGGGACATCAAAGCATATCATTGATATTCTAACAGGATGGGTGTGGATAGGTGAGGGGAGGGTGATCAACAGAGACATACAGCTTTATGGTTTATAATGGGCTAGGAACCCCAGATCCTTGTTAAGTCCTTTCTGTTGGGTGTTAAAATATTCAATCATTCTGACTTCAAAGGTCTTACGTTCTTGTATAGTTTTAAAGTTACCTTTCAGGATTCTCAGTGTGAAGTCACTGGTACAGTGTCCTGGTCCTGTAAAATGCTGACCAACAGGGGTGGGAGCCCTACTGGCACCAGTATTGTTCATGTGATGTCTATGTAAATTGAATCTTGTCTTAAGCATCTGGCCTGTTTCTCCAATATAGCATCCTTCGTTACATTTTTTACACTGAATGATATATACCACATTGGAAGATGAGCAAGTGAAAGATCCCTTTATGTTGAATATCTTTCCTTTGTGGGTAACTGTGGGGTCCTGTGAAATATTTTGGCATAGTTTGCAACTGGATAAATTACAGGGACGTAACCTGAACATACAAACCAACAGTATTAAACTGGATACAAAAACATTACGAACCAATGACCAAGAACTGCAAGCTTTGATTTTCTACCTAATATCTCCGTCTCTATGAAAGAGAGATTATTTTAAGCACTATAACAGTATTATTAGTAATCATTATAGAGTTCAGTAGGAAAAACAGTTAAACCACAAAGCAAAGCATTTCCTGGTACTTTCGCACAAATTCAATTTACGTTGCAACGAATGCTACAAGTACTTTAAAAACAATATTAACCACAACAGCATCGTCAGGAAGAAAAAAACCTGCAGAACAAACAGGAGGAATTCACCAACGTCAGGACATTTGACATCAAAACAGCTGATTAAACTGATTCAGAAAAAGAAAAACATGATGATTCAAAACTTTCTCATCTTGCCACATTTAAAAACAGACAATTTATGAAACATACAGGCTTATTTTCGAAAGAGAAAGACGCCCTTATTTCGACCCAAATCGGGAGATGGGCGCCCAAATCGGTATAATGGAAAGCCAATTTTGGGCGCCTCCAACTGCAGTCTTCTGTTGTGGGAATAAACAAAGTTGACGGGGGCGTGTTGGAGGCGTGGTGAAGGTGGGACTGGGGCGTGTTTATCGGCCGAGAGAAGGGCGCGCTCGGCTGATAATGGAAAAAAGAAGGGCGGCAGAAGCGAGAATTTGGGCCACTTTTTGTGGACCCTTTTTTTTCACGAACAAGTCCCCAAAAAGTGCCCCAACTGCCCAGATGACCACCGGAGGGAATCGGGGATGACCTCCCCTGACTCCCCCAGTGGTCACTAACCCCCTCCCACCAAAAAAAAGGAACTTAAAAAAATTTTTTTGCCAGCCTCAAATGTCATACCCAGCTCCATCACAGCAGTATGCAGGTCCCTGAAGCAGTTGTTAGTGGGTGCATTGGACTTCAGGCAGGTGGACCAAAGCCCATCCCCCCCCCCCACCTGTTACACTTGTGGTGGTAAATGGGAGTCCTCCAAACCACCCCCAAAACTCACATCACCCATAAGTGCAATGGTAATGGTGTAGAGTTGTGGGCAGTGGGGTTTTTTTTTGGGGGGGGGGATTTGGGGGGCTCAGCACCCAAGGTAAGGGAGCTATGGACTTGGGAGGTATTTTAATTTTTTATTTTTACAAGTGCCCCCTAGGGTGCCCGGTTGGTGTCCTGGCATGTGAGGGGGACCAGTGCACTACGAATCCTGGCCCCTCCCACGACCAAATGCCTTGGAGTTGTTCGTTTTTGAGCTGGGCGCCTTTGGTTTCCATTATCGCTGAAAACCAATACCGCCCAGCTCAAATCCGCACAAATCCGATGCATTTGCCCGGCATCAACCATACTATCAAAAGATGGACGCTCATCTTTTTTGAAAATACGGTCTGTGCCACCCCTTTGCGTACCCGTCCTCGGAGATAGTCGCCCATGGAGATGGGCGTTCGATTATGCCCCTCAATGTAACATAGTAGGTGACGGCAAAAAAAGACCTGTATGGTCCATCCAGTCTGCCCAGCAAGATAAACTCCTATGTGCTACTTTATATGTATACCTGACCTTGATTTGTATCGACCATTTTCAGGGCACAGACCGTAGAAGTCTGCCCAGTCCTAGCCCCGCCTCCCAACCACTAGCCCCACCTCCCAACCACCGGCTCTGCCATCCAATCTCTGCTAAGCTTCTGAGGATCCATTTCTTCTGAACAGCATTCCTTTATGTTTATCCCATGCAAACAGAAAGGGACAAACTGGCAAGAATTTGCAGCAGGTCTAGGGTCTCTTATCAAGCCACGCTAGCGGTTCCCACGTGGCAATGCCGATGGAGCCCATTCAAAGCTGGCTTTGTCAGCATTGCCGCATTGGCGATCTGTAGAACGGCTGGATAGAAGAGGTCCTTTTGCACCAGGTAAATCTCCTCTAGAGACAAGCAGAATTGACTTCAAGGAGATTTTCTGCTGAGCGGTGAATATATAACTTTGAATGGATAAGCTACTGGTTCAAATGTATGCGTATTTTCAGCAGATTTATGCATTCAAGTGTGAATACTGAAAATGCTTCAAACGGATAACATATTTGAAGTTTATTCCTGCTATTTCTCTATTCAGACTTGAACGCAAGTTAGAGAGAGCGACTAAATTCCTCTGCCTTTTGTAAACGTTTTAGCCCTGTCCCGGACTCCTCGAATCCTGTCCCAATTCAAAACAATTTTGGCCATACAGCAAGTCATAAAGGCCAAAGCTTAACAATAGGTAGCCTAAGAAATTTAAAGCAAAGTAGTTGTGGTCAGCACCCACAACTGTTTCCCTACACATAGTTTAAAATTTCATATTACATGAAATAAAACAATACGAAAATCTGTCCTCCAGACTCACAGTGAGGAACCCCTTATGAGTCCTGTGGTCTCAGGTGCAGCTTCTTCTTACTTGGCCACAAAATGAGCTATTCATAAACCGTGCCTCCTGGGGTCAACATAAAAAAAATTCTGCCCAGCAATGACATTTTCACAAGATAAAGAACCATAGCAATTGACAATTACAAACTCAGGGGGGGAGGGGGAATGCTCAAAGTTCACCATGCTTGTAACGTTTGATCGTAGACTGGTTGAAGCCAGTTTAACACGCATATTATTCAGGTCTAATGCACAAAGGGGTTCTGCGTCGCTTTTACCGTTTGCGGTAGCAGCTACCGATAATCCTATACAAATGTATTACATACAGCTCATTAGTATTAAAATGAGCATTCCATGCAACGCACAAAAAGAGTGCCTACCCCTTTAACGTTCAAAATGTGCAGGCGGGTCTGCAGCTGTCATTGCATGAGGGTGACTTCTCGGTGCTGGTGGTGAAACCAAAAATGTTGCCGATGTAGTAAAAATACAATGGCTATATATGACGCATACCTTCAGCTTAGTTGATATTTCCGCACAGATATCTGCTCACATCCATTTATGCCAAAGAAAAGCTGGTATAAATCTCAGTGCGTAGATTTAGGCGCCTACATTTTGGAATGCCTATGAAAACGCCCATATCCATGCCCCCCAACCCCCCCCCCCCAAACCCACTACTATACACCACTACCACAGCCCTTACGGGTGAAGGGGGGCACCTAGATGTCGGTACAGTGGGTTTGTGGTGGGTTTTGGAGGGCTCGCTGTTTCCTCCACAAATGTTAACAGGGTGGGGGGGGGGGGGAAGGGGCTGGGTCCACCTGTCTGAAGTGCACTGCCCCCTCTAAATCTGCTCCAGGGACATGCATACTGCTGTCACGGACCTGAGTATGACATCTAAAGCTGGCAATCAATATTTTTAAAGATGTTTTTTGAGGGTGGGAGGGGGATCACTGGGGGAGTAACGGGAGGTCATCCCCGATTCTCTCCGGTGGTCATCTGGTCATTTTGGGCACCTTTTTGTGCATTAGTCGTAATAAAAACCAGGTACGGGCGAAAACGTCCAAGTGCTCATCAGGAATGTCCTTGTTTTTTTTCGATTATGGGTCAAAGACGTCCAAGTGTTAGGCACGCCCAAGTCCCGCCTTCGCTAGGCCTCCAACATGCCCCCTTGAACTTTGGCCATCCTTGCGATGGAGTGCAGTTGGGGTTGTCCTAAATCAGGTTTTGATTATACCGATTTGGACATCCCTGAGAGAAGGATGTCCATCTTCCGATTTATGTCGAAAGATGGACGTCCTTCTCTTTTGAAAATGTGCCCAATAGTAATAACATTTTCACTCCAAGAGTCAATGCAGATGTTCTGCAATCACTATGCACATTGTTCAAACATTTGAAAGGTATTAAATCCGCAAATGAACCTTTTTCAGAGACGGGAAGGCGGTAGAACTAGAGGATATGAATTGAGGTTGAAGGGGGGCAGACTCAGGACTAATGTCAGGAAGTATTATTTCACAGAGAGGATGATGGATATGTGGAATGCCCTCCCGCGGGAGGTGGTGGAGATGAAAGCTCCAGAACTTGGTACAAGACCGTGCTGGGCAGACTTCTAAGGTCTGTGCCCTGGGAATGGCAAGGACAATGCAAACTCAGGTATACGTATAAAGTATCACATACCATGTAAAATGAGTTTATCTTGTTGGGCAGACTGGATGGACCATGCAGGTCTTCATCTGCCGTCATTTACTATGTTACTCTTTGGGGTTCTACATGGAATGTTGCTACTAATTGGGATTCCGGAATCTTGTAACTCATTAGGATTCCAGAATCTTCAGAACTTTTAGTACAAGAACAGTGCTGGGCAGACTTCTACGATCTGTGCCCTGAGAATGGCACGGACAAATCAAACTCGGGTATAAAGTATCACATACCAAGTAAAATGAGTTATCTTGTTGGGCAGACTGGATGGACCATAGAGGTCCTTATCTGCCATCATTTACTATGGTAACAAACATTAATGTACCACACTTTAGGAAACAAAAAGCCCTAAGGGGCCCTTTTACAAAGGCGAGCCAAAAAAATGTCATGCAGTAGTGTGGGCACATGTATTGGATGAGTACTGGATCATTTCTCCAGCACATCTGGAAAAAAGGGCTCCGTTTATTTGGCCGTGAAATGGACATGCAGTGAAACTAAAACCAGCGCGCGCCTATTTATGGCCTGAACTCTTAACGTCACTCATTGACTTAGCAGTAAGGGCTCATGCGTTACTCGCGCGGGGACCGTCCAGCGCACACCAACTGCCAATTACCACCGGGAAGTCCCTCCGGTAGAAAACAGAAATCTTATAGCGCATGTTTTTGAAGCGCCAAACTTGGAATTACCCCGGGCGCATACGTTTGCCGGGCAGTAATATCGATTTTGACGCGCGCTGAACATTAATAGGCCCTTATGAGCCTTTGTAAAAGGCCCCCCCCCCCAATGTGTAACACTTTCAATGCCAGACACATTCCAAATACCTTGCTGATCACAAAAACGGGAACTTGGCAGTGAACCTAATTCAGCACTATCAGAATCTACATCTGGAAATGAGAAGGGAAAAAAAGACTCGCAAATTCAGTTTGGTACCAGCATTACTGATAAGAGGCACTATAACATCTTTCTATACGAGTGAATGGTAGAATGAAAAGAATTAGAGGTTGTCCTGGGTGGTCAGGAAGCAAACAGATGATTTCTGTAATTGGGCAGACAACCAGTTTTACAGAAAACATTCAATTATACCACTTTCGTTTTCTTTTGAGGTCAATTACAAATTACATAGCAATGACAGATTACTATAGAAATTTACTGAGCCTATATTCACAAGTACCTCTGGAATACAATGTATAGTAGGTTATAAAATTATGTCGTTATATGTGGCTAGCAAGCCAACTGCAAAGAAACAATTACTGGCCTACACAGTACTAAACAAACATTAAGGGACTGACTCACTAAAGCATTTTTGCCATTCTGTGTTTACAAGAGAAGACCTTAATTAATCGGAGTCTTTATCCAAAAGCAGACAATGGTTTATAGCAGAATGTTGCAGCAGATCAGGACACCCTGAATCTTATTCATATCATCCTTTGTTCAAGGCGAGCCATTTTCTATAATCAACTTGTTATTCTTTCCAACCCGATTGATGTTGGAAATAAATGTGGTCAACAATGCCTATCGGGTGGGGGGGGGGGGGGGGGGGGGGGGGGAGGGAAGAGGGTACGAATAACTCCCCAAAACGAACAGAATGGGACTAAATTTGGTGTAGCATTCAAAAATGGACCAGACTGGTTCCCGAGAAATAAGCCCCCCCCCTCTTCCCCCTCCAAAAAAAAAATGTTCAATATAGTTCCTTGAAAGAAGCAGTTCCAGCCTCTGAGGCATAGGAATTTTGATATAGGAAGGAGAATGAAGAAAGCACACTTCATGGAATTATTTCCAATCCCTGTGTGACTGTCGGGCTCATTTTCGAAAGAGAAAGACGCCCATCTTTCAACATAAATCGGAAGATGGACGTCCTTCCCCCAGGTCGTCCAAATCGGTATAATTGAAAGCCGATTTTGGACATCGCCAAATGCTTTCTGTCGCAGGGACAGCCAAAGTTCAAAGGGGGCGTGTTGGAGGCATAGCAAAGGCGGGACTTGGGCGTGCTTAACACTTGGACATCCTTGACCCATAATCGAAAGAAACAAGGATGTCTCTGACAAACACTTGGACGACTTTATCTGGTCGTATTTTTCTTACGACCAAGGCACAAAAAGGTGCCCGAAATGACCAGATGACCACCAGAGAGAATCGGGGATGACCTCTCCTTACTCCCCCAGTGGTCACTAACTCCCTCCCACCCTCAAAAAATATCTTTAAAAATACTGATTGCCAGCCTCAGATGTCATACTCAGGTCCATGACAGCAGTATGCAGGTCCCAGGAGCAGTTTTAGTGGGTGCAGTGCACTTCAGGCAGGCGAATCCAGGTCCATACCCTCCTACCTGTTACGTTTGTGGAGGAAACAGCAAGCCCTCCAAAACCCACCACAAACCCACATCTAGGTGCCCCCTTCACCCGTAAGGGTTATGGTAGTGGTGTACAATTGTGGGTAGTGGGTTTTGGAGGGGGGGGGAGCAATTTATGAAGTCCACTGCTGTGCACCCAAGGGTGCCCGGTTGGTGTCCTGGCATGTTAGGGGGACCAGTGCACTACAAATGCTGGCTCCTCCCATGACCAAATGGCTTGCATTTGGTCATTTCTGAGATTGACGCCCTTGGTTTCCATTAATCGCTGAAAATCAGAAACGACCAAGTCTAGGGACGACCAAATTTAAGGATTTGGACGTCCTCAACGGTATTTTTGAAACGAAAGATGGACGCCCATCTTGTTTCGAAAATACGGGTTTCCTCGCCCCCTGGATCGGGACATTTTGTGAGGACGTCAATATCAAAACATGGAGGTCCCCTCCACGTATCCGTTTAGCTGTTTCCCTGAGACTGTTGATGCCACTTTTCTTTGCCTGGGCTCTTTTAGCAGTCTTATGTGATTGGCGTTGTTCCTGTAGTTTCATGCTACCCCGACCCCTGAAGAAGGCTTGTTGCCAAAACACAGACTGTGTCGGGTCCCAATAAAACTTGTTTTGAAGCTCTTACTCCATTGTTTGGGCTGGTCATTTGGATTTGGTCTTTTTTCTTCCACCCCCCCCCCCCCCCCCCGGTATGATGAGGTTGTGCTTCTGTGGAAGGCGGACCCCCCCCCTTTTTTTTCTTTTATCATACAAAGGACATGCGTCCCCTCTATTTGCTCCAGAACTCAAGTTTCATGCTTCAAAAGAAAAAAAAAATCCCCAAAACACCCAGCTTTTCTAATAAAAGTCTACTGCAACTATGCATATATTACAACCATACAGACTGCATGTGCCAAGGCACAAGAGAGAAAACGTTGCAAATGTGAAATTATCTTAAAATAGATACTTCTACATATATCGCCGCACAGAGCGTATCGGGCTAAACTGAGAGACAATGACTCATGTCCGAAATTTGGTCACGCAAATGCACATTTGGTCCATATGTTTTGGACTTGCCCAAAAGTTCATGGTTTTTGGAAAAGTCTAGCAGAACACGTTTCAAGTATGTGGCGTGTTAGATGGCACCACTCCCTCAAGCAACTTTTTCACATATTTACAACCAGGGACAAGCCCCAGCTGGAGTAAGAGCGTTCCTTCAGCGGGCAACGTTGATGGGGAAGAAAGCTATTCTGCAAGTGTGGCTGACCGAGGAACAGCCCACAGTTGGCCGCTGGAGATCATTAATGATACAAATGTGTGCTTTGGAAAGACATAGAGGGTCATAATTGAACAAAAACGTCTATCTCCATGGGCGTTTATCTCCGAGAACGGGTCCGTGAAGGGGCAGACCGAACCGTATTTTCGAAAAAAATAGACGTCCATGTTTTATTCGACAATTTGTGAGCTGGGCGTTTTTGTTTTTCAGTGATAATGGAAATGAAAGCGCCCAGCTCAAAAACGAATAAATCCAAGGCATTTGTTCGTGGGAGGGGCCAGGATTCGTAGTGCACTGGTCCCCCTCACATGCCAGGACACCAACCGGGCACCCTAGGGGGCACTTTTACAAAAAAAAAAAAAAAAGGTAAAAGAGCTCCCAGGTGCATAGCACCCTTCCCTTGTGTGTTGAGCCCCCCAAATCCCCCTCAAAACCCACTGCCCACAAGTCTACACCATTACTATAGCCCTAAGGGGTGAAGGGGGGCACCTACATGTGGGTACAGTGGGTTTGGACGACTAATAAGCATTAAGCAGCACAATTGTAACAGGTAGGGGAGGGATGGGCCTGGGTCCACCTGCCTGAAGTCCACTGCACCCCCTAATAACTGCTCCAGTGACCTGCATACTGCTGCCAGGGAGGTGGGTATGACATTTGAGGGTGAAAATAAACAGTTGTGAAACGGCATATTTTGTGGTGGGAGGGGGTTTGTGACCACTGGGGGAGTCAGGGGAGGTCATCCCCAATTCCCTCCAGTGGTTATCTGGTCATTTAGGGCACTTTTTGGGGCCTTATTCGTGGAAAAACAGGGTCCAGGAAAAGTGCCCTAAATTCTCGCTAAAAACGCATATTTTTTTTCCATTATTGACGAAAGGCGCCCATCTCTGATCGGCCGATAACCACACCCCAGTTCCGCCTTCACCACGCCTTCGACACGCCCCCGTCAACTTTGTACGCTTCCGCGATGGAGTGCAGTTGAAAACATCCAAGTCCGGCTTTCGATTATACCGCGTTATTCGTTTTTGGGAGATAAACGCCTATCTCCCGATTTAGGTCGCAATATAGGCGTTTTTGTCTTTCGATTATAAGCTGGATAGTATAACGGACCTTGCATCAGAAACGGGAGACTTGTTTTGTAGAATCTGGTCCCCCTACTGGGATACACTGACACCAGTTGTTAAAAGCAGAATTTTGAATGCTTGAGTTGGGGAGGGGGGAGGGGGGGAATTTGAAAATGTTGAAATATGGGAATGTCAATCTACATGGCTGTAATCTGAAAATTTGTTGTTAACCTTGTTATGAAGAATATAATAAATATGATTTAAAAAAAAAAAAATAGATACTTCTGAACTGTGGGCTGAAAAAAAACACAATTGTGTTTGGAATACTCTGACTCCAACTGCCAGGAGCAGACTGTTAAACTTCTAGATACTGCCCTGTACCCTGCGTTGTTATGTTCATTTGATGCCATAGCAAGGGAAACCAGGGGGGGGGGGGGGGGGGAAGGGAATGGGAGCGGAGGGAAGGTTAAGTCCTCGCCTCACCTTATGCCTGGAACAGACTTCCTGAGCCCATACGCCGTGCGCCCTCCCTGCCCATTTTCAAGTCCTTACTCAAGGCCCATCTCTTCTCCCTTGCTTTTGGCGCCTAACCACCTTCCCCATTCCAGATACATACACTGACTACATAGCTTATTACCTTTAGATTGTAAGCTCTCTTGAGCAGGGACTGTCCTTCCCCTTGTCTAAACTTGTACAGCGCTGCGTAACCCTGGCAGCGCTATAGAAATGCTAAGTAGTAGTAGTAGTATTTGTTGGGGTAGAAGTACTGTGTGTTCGTTTAGTCACATTGGGGGAAAATATCAGACGTTCACACATGATGATGTTAACTTTTCTTCTTCCTTACGTTTTGAATAAAAATGATTGAAACATAAAAAAAACAATTGTAATTCAAAGAATCGCCAGTAGATTGTTTACTTGGTAACATAATTTTATAAAGAAAATAAGCAGGAAAATGAAAGTGGCTTATTTTTAAAGTAAATTCATGTTAATAAAATTTCTATAGAAGAAATGGTCAGTTTTGTAATCACAGGAATTTAATAATTATGTTTTGCATTTAATAGTAAAAGCTTGTCAAATGTTACATGACCACATCTGGCAAGTTTCCTAAGTCTGTCTTGGCTGACGGGGGGGGGGGGGGGTGACAAAAATAGAGGCACAATCCAACAAAAAAAAAAACAAAAAACACAAAAGGTATGAAAAAATTGGATAAAATACACACAGTTCAACACAGTATGGTGAAAGTCACTTTTATTCACATGAGCCCAACATGATTACGTTTCGGCTTACACCTGTATCAGGGTTATAAACAATTGTCCTGAAATCTTATGCAGTTTTGAATATTTTATTTTTTGTTACAATTGTACCCTGTGCTTTCCCACTCACGGCAGGCTCAATGCGGCTTACATGGGGCAACGGAGGGTTAAGTGACTTGCCCAGAGTCACAAGGAGCTGCCTGTGCCTGAAGTGGGAATTGAACTCAGTTCCTCAGTTCCCCAGGACCAAAGTCCACCACCCTAACCACTAGGCCACTCCTCCACTCCAGTGACTTTCACCGTACTGCGCTGGGCTGTGTTTTATCCAAATCTTTCATAGTTTGGCTGAAATGAGTACTAAAATACATTTTGAAAATAAGATGTATCAGTAGAACTATACCTTTTTCTGCCCACTTTACAGCTACTACTACTACTACTACTATTTAGCATTTCTATAGCGCTACAAGGCATACGCAGCGCTGCACAAACATAGAAGAAAGACAGTCCCTGCTCAAAGAGCTTACAATCTAATACAGCTCCTATACCTTGAGTTAATTTGTGCCATACTGTCATACTTAGGGCTTTTTATTTTAGCCAATAAAACATCAATATACTCCGATGAAATAAATACATTAAAAAAGGTGTTTATTCCCCTAATCAATTTCTTAACCTCTCCCCTGGCTTGTCTTCTATCCTCCAACTGGTTTTTGTGCCCGTCTTTTCTGTGCTGACTTAATGTCACAAACGTGTATATTTAAATCCACTGTTAAGATACCCAACAGCAGCACCAGTAATTTACCGAACACACACCTAAATTTACAATTTATGAACACCTGAAAAACAGAAGAAGCTCTTTACGAGTTATAAAGCTAGTTTAGTCAACCTGTTTCATCAATGCTTTTTTTTTTTACTCCTTAAGCCTGCCCTCTATCAGTCTCCCTATCGTAACCACTTTGTTGTAGAACTTCTTTTCACTGATAAAAGCCCAGTTTGTAAGCTAAAGGTAGTTGGTTATCACTGTCATTTGTTTTCCTCCTCTCCCTCAGAATATGCAGAATGTATCTTATAAACCTTATATGCAGATTCTACACCATTTTGGTAGCCCTCTTTCGGCTGTGAATCTCGACATTGCTGTAAGTGTGGGTGAATAGAAAATGCCCTTCATCCAGCACAGCATTGACATGACCTTCACTCCTTTATAACTTTTTTAATTATATATGTATAAAATATATTACCTCATGCATACTTAAAGGCCACATGAACTGCTCGTTTCTCACCCATACAGTGAAATGTATTCATGTCTATCAATTTCCATTCCTTGGCTCCTGCTAGATCTATTCACCCCATATTAACCACTGCAACATATACTCCAAATATCTACATGAACTATGTACAGGATAATCCCCACAAGGAAGATCCCAACCACTGTCATCTTCCAGGAGGGTCCTAGACCATATAGCAGAACTCAAGGAAAGGAAATTAACAGGTATGAATAAGTTTCACCTTCCTTAGTATCCCTGCTAGACCAGTCACAATGAACGAGATGTACAAAAGCACTACCTTACTGGGAGGGGGAGGACAAGTGCCCTTGAATCATCACCTACAAAAGGCTGCTCCAGAGGGAAAATAAAAATTCAATCTTGCAATGTTTCCCAAAGGAATGTAGCAATGTCTAGGTCACCACCTTGCAGGTATCTTCAGGTGCAACTGACTGCACTTTGGCCCAGAAC
This sequence comes from Microcaecilia unicolor, assembly GCF_901765095.1. Taxonomy (NCBI): domain Eukaryota; kingdom Metazoa; phylum Chordata; class Amphibia; order Gymnophiona; family Siphonopidae; genus Microcaecilia; species Microcaecilia unicolor. The sequence goes on from NC_044041.1 coordinate 190,425,889, forward strand.
ACTACCTGGGCCTCAATGGAGTGGGACTTGAGGCCAGGAGGAACCATTTTTTCCTCAAATAATATAAGCCACTTCTATGGTGGCCTTAATCCAGTTTGCAATTGAAGCCCTAGAGGCTGCCTGGCCTCTGTGCTGACCCTGAAATACCAAGAAAAGCCTGTCCAACAAGCAAAAATGATTGTGACCAACTATCGAAGCAAAACCCTCCTCTGAACATCCAGCTTATGGATCTTTGGAGAGATCTTTGAATATGTGCACTAAGCGAAGGCTGAGAGAACCACTCACTGCCTGATTTGCACAGAATGGAGAAACCGCCTTCAGAAGAAACCATATGAAGAGAGACCACATCCTGCGAAAAAGGACAAGTAGAGGTTTCTGCATGTCAGAACCTGCAGTTCAGAAACCCTCCTAGCTGAGATGGCAGCTACTAAGAATACCAACTTCAACCTGAGATCCATAAAGAAAGCTCCTTGGAGTGGTTGGAATGGAAGGCTGGTGAGCACATTGGGAACCAAATTAAGATCCCACCGCAGGAGAACAGGCAGCAGGGGGGAGGGCATGGCAGGAGATGGCCTACTTTATCTTACCCCAGGTAAGCAGCATACAATATCCACCTGTGCTGCGAGGGCGATCCCGAGGATCTTGCCCTGAAACCAGTAAAGAGATGCAGCATAGACCTTCATGGATCTAAGGGCTAAACCTTGCTTTGCACCCCGATGTAAAAGTCCAGAACCTCCGATACCTCGATATGCCAGGGAGACAGATCCCACTCTGCACACCCATCCTTCTTGCCAAGGTCAGTGGAACCCATTAGATGAGGGGGGGGGGGGGGAAGATAGGTATCCACTACAGCTACCCTCCCCCCCACCAGCCCCACATGGACAGAAGCTAAAAGCCACACTAAAGTTAAATCCTGTGTACTAAAGGTTGAGGCTGCAGAGGGCAAGCACTTCCAGATTCAACTGGGGTAAAGACTATGGTTCGAATTCCAGGAGCAAAAGGCCCTGGGACTCTACCTCAAGAGGAGGTGGCCATGGACTGCATCCCAGAGAGTCAGGCCTAGGATCTGCTATACCATCCACTCTGAAGGGCCACTCAATGGGCGGTATATCAAGTGCCAATAAACTTAAAAAAAAAAAAGAAAGACCAACCTAGACTCCTTCCTGGAGATTTGCAGGTTTGGTGAAACATGGAATTTCACTACCTCCAGTAAGGAATCTAGGTTAGTCTTATTTTTCTGTTTGTTTTGGTTTTTTTTTTAGTTTATTGTCACTTAATAGAGCAGTCGTTCTTATACTGATGATCAGTGGAAAAAAATTCAGCATTTCTACCTCCATCTGCTGGTAGGAGGACTCAATCCATTCATCTGAACTGTTCAAGTAGGACGATAAGGAACCGGTGTTTTCCCGAAGGCAGAAGGATTGATCAGGCACACAAGAGAGTGATGATACACATTGCTGGGATGGAATATCTCTCCCAGAGCTCAGAACCAAGTATAAAGATCAAATGGGGTCTTTTACAAAGCCACGCTAGTGTTTTTAGCTCACGGTAAAAGCCGAGACGCCCATTATATTCCTATGGGCATCTCAGCGTTTACTGCCAGCTGATTTTTTTAAAAGTCCCCATAAGTATGCTTTGGTCCTTCCCATGTACAGCAGTCTCTTCAGCAACTCAGTTAACACAACTCTCGGGAACATGGGAGGGATTTGTGTGTCTGACCAATACTACTGTTACAGGTGAGGAAACAATACTTTTCTCCCTTAACAAGCAGAATCGAATCAGGTGTACAAGTGGGAGACTCCCAAGCTCAGGGCTGCTCATTTTGCTATGAATTGTCCATTTTTCAGCTGCTCATGAGAAAGGCGTAAGAGTTGCAAAATTACAAAGACAAACTGGCCAGCACAACTTACTTCAGGCGATATAAAGGACCAACTCACTGCTTTCAACATGGCACCCAGCCAAACAAAACTTCAGAACAGCCAAGGTAGCTGTCGTGGATCTGATCTGATGAGGTTTTGTTTTACCTCATCAGGAGAAATGGATCCTCAGGAGCTTAGCCGAGATTGGATAACAGAGCCGGTAGTGGGAGGCAGGGCAGACTTATACGGTCTGTGCCAGAGCCGATAGTGGGAGGCGGGGATAGTGCTGGGCAGACTTGTACGGTCTGTGCCCTGAAAAAGACAGGTACAAATCAAGGTAAGGTATACACAAAAAAGTGGCACCTTTCTTGGGCAGACTGGATGGACCGTGCAGGTCTTTTTTCTGCCGTCATCTACTATGTTACCTGTTCCAGACTACCAGTTCAGTTGTAATAGAACTGGATGCAGGAAACTAGCCAACTCGCCCAAGTACATTTGGCCACTGAAATACCAACTCTGTGTGGTTGAAGACAAGCTAGTTGTGTAGACTTTGTTGGATCCAGTTCTCGAGGTAGTTAAGTGAAAGCCCTTTTACAGTCCAGGGTGTGGAGGAACATTTCGTGTGGGTCCTCTTAAGATTTAGGGCAAAAATGTAGATAGAACTATTTCCTCATTGACATGAAAATACATTCCTACCTTTGCTAAGAATGAGGTTCGAAGAACTGCTTTTTTTGTGATGAAACTTGAGTCTACTGCTCATAAGGCTTGAAATTCACATATTGTTCCAGCCAAAGTAACTGTAACAAGCACTATCCAGGAGATATTTATTTGTAAAATTTGATATACCGCAGTGTCAAGAGTATCACAACAGATTCCAGGGGCAGAAACTGCAGCTTCATAAGATGAAAGGACAACACTGAGGTCCCAGAGTACAGGTGGTTTCTGCAATGGAAGTTTGAATATGTAGAAGTCTTTTCATACTGGTGGTATTCATCTATTATAGAAAGACACCGTAGGACCCATCCGAAGACACAAATGGAAAAGAAGGCTAAAAAATTTAGACTAATTGTGACCCTACATTTGTGATTTGCACAATCCTGAATCCTGTGCACCTGTGATTTCATATATGTGGGTCAAAATTTGTGTTGTACAAGACCGAGATTAAATTAACTTCAGAGTTTTGCTCCCCAGGTAGATCACTTGATGGAGAAACATGCAGTCAATGACATTTGATGGAGAATTATTAACGTGATGCAGTAATACTGGTATGGAGAAGATAGATTGGAGACAATTATAAAGAACAATTTTGGAATTTAAAAAAAAAAAAAAGCCCTTTACCACTCAGAATTAAATTCAGAGTTAGAATAGATGTCTCCAATTGGATGTCGTCACTGTGTGTGCCGATTGGTTCGCCATGTTCTCAGAGCATTAAATGCATAGAACTACGAGGTGTACTGCGGAATATAAGATAAATTGTTATGTTATGTGAGCTAACATAAGACACGGTCGCCATTTTTGCAAGGCAAAGATGAAGATGGACTTGTGAAATGGGAGTCCTGTACCTTGATGTAGAGAGATGAAAACATGATTTCATGCAGGCACATGGTACTGGATTTTATGAATGATGGGCTTATGGGAGTATGTGAAGAATCTATAAAGTGAAGAATTCTGGGTTAAAGAGAAACTGTACTGAAATATTAAAACTTTGCTTATGAGAAAACCATTTATTTTTCTTTTATTGCATTTGTATCCCACATTTTCCCACCTATTTGCGGGCTCAGTGTGGCTTACAATACATTGTAATGATGGAAGTACAATTTGTTACATCACAATTATGGTTACATTGTGAGGAAAGGCCTTTTGGTTTGCTACATTCTTCTGGAGAAATCATTGTTTTAGTGGGAATTAGAGAAGTTTTTGTAATCATTCACTTCTATACATAAATACCTTCTCACTGCTGGACAACCACATTTTTGTTTTTAAGTAAGCAGGACTGTGTTGATGAGAACATTCATAGCCAGTCTGAACTGTGAGTTGGGTCACAGAGCTCCAGGCAAAGGTCCAGTGGCTAACTATCTGTGGCAGGCACACACAAGAAACCCACCCAACTCACTTCAGTTTTTTCAAATCATTTTTATTCAATGTGTACAAATATGTTTTAAAGGAAATGGGATTTGATATACTGCCATTTTGTGGTTATAATCAATACTTCAATATTCAATGGTTCCTTTTATTTTAAGTAATTTATATATGTTAACATATATACTTCTTAAACTATTATTTTTATGTTCTATAGACCCCTGACGCAGGCACTGTGCGCCGAAACACGGACCGTGTCGGGTCCATTCTACTACTACTACTACTATTTAGCATTTCTATAGCGCTACAAGGCGTACGCAGCGCTGCACAGACATAGAAGAAAGACAGTCCCTGCTCAAAGAGCTTACCATCTAATAGACAAGAAATAAAGTAAGCAAATCAAATCAATTAATGTGAAAGGGAAGGAAGAAAGGAGGGTAGGTGGAGGCGAGTGGTTACGAGTCAAAAGCAATGTTAAACAGGTGGGCTTTCACTCTAGATTTAAAGGTGGCCAAGGATGGGGCAAGACGTAGGGGCTCAGGAAGTTTATTCCAGGCGTAGGGTGCAGCAAGACAGAAGGCGCGAAGTCTGGAGTTGGCAGTAGTGGAGAAGGGAACAGATAAGAAGGATTTATCCATGGAGCGGATGCGAAAACGGATAGGGAGCCAGTGAAGGGTCTTGAGGAGAGGGGTAGTATGAGTAAAGTGACCCTGGCGGAATTGCTTCATCAAAATATATGATTAAAGGTTCTATCCCCTGTTTTTGAAGGCTCCTGGTACTTCTTGTTTTGCTCTGTGATTATAATCAAAGCGGTTTACATTATTATATATAGGTATTTATTTTGTACCTAGGGCAATAGACGGCTAAGTGACTTTGCCTAGCATCACAAGAACTGCAGTCGGAATCAAACTCGGCTACAGCACTAACCGACAGGCTTTTGTATTTTAACCGATTTCTTTTGTAATCCACTTAAAAATGGTTCAGAAACGCCGAAATTAAAATTATTCCCAAAACGCAAGCCTTCAAAGCAATAAAGTGATTATTGTATGATTATTACTTTGAAGACCTTAGGACTGGAAATGGACAGACTATATGCAAGGTTATGTCTAAAAAGACTTATAGGTCTACTTAGTTCATCCTTAACCACTCCAAGTAAAAAAAAAACAAAAAAAAACTGGTTTACGCTCAGAGCAGATGGAATCCTTCTCATTAACACAGGATTACAACATTAAAGTAAAGCCAGGCAGCTGGCGCTACTGATCAGGCTCCAAGCTGATCTCAGAAACTACAGCAGATCTCACCATACCCTTGTAAACAGACATTGGAGTGGAGGAGTGGCCTAGTGGCTAAGGTGGTGGACTTTGGTCCTGGGGAACTGAGGAACTGAGTTCGATTCCCGGCACAGGCAGCTCCTTGTGACTCTGGGCAAGTCACTTAACCCTCCATTGCCCCATGTAAGCCGCATTGAGCCTGCCATGAGTGGGAAAGCGCAGGGTACGAATGTAACAAAAATAAAATAGATACTATTGGAGATTCTACATGGAATGTTGCTATTCCACTAGCAACATTCCATGTAGAAGCCTGCGCGGCCACATTGGTGATCTGCAAGGGCCAACTTCTACATGGAATGTTGCTAGGGGAATAGCAACATTCCATGTAGAATCTCAAATAGTAGCAATAGTGGAGTGGAGGCCTAGTGGTTAAGGTGGTGGACTTTGGTCCTGGGGAACTGAGTTCGATTCCCGGCACAGGCAGCTCCTTGTAACTCTGGGCAAGTCACTTAACCCTCCATTGCCTGCTGCATTGAGCCTGCCATGAGTGGGAAAGCCTGGGGTACAAATGTAACAAAAAAAAAAAAAAACTGCGACACTGGAAATATTTCAGGCATTCTAACATTAATTTCGCAACAGCAAATCATAAGATATTATATAAAAGCAGGTTTGTAAGGTTTCAGCAATGGTCATGAAAGATAGTGCTTCAATAACTAAAACTAAGCAAATATTGTTCAAATTCAACTAACAAAGCAAATTGTGTAACATTTACAGCTGCAGTTTGTCGGGAACCCATGAGGATGCAAGGATAAGGGAGCCAGGATAAGAGCAGGACAGGAAGGTGTACCCGCCCTGAGTCTAACTACAGATCCCAGGGTCCCAAGGGGCGGGAGGCCACCCCTCCGGGGAGGGATAAGTATCATAAAGCCCTAAAGAGGAGGGAGGACTACGAGTTCCAGGAACCCATGCAAGTTACAGAGGAGGGGGAAAGGGAGCAGAAAGAGCACTACAAATCCCAAGGGGCCGATGGGGAGGGGAGTGATTGGGTAATGGGGGACAATCAGAGTGGGGAGGAACAGCTGGGCAGCATAAAGGGAGAGGAATTAATGGACTGGGGAGGTGGTGAATGGGAAGCGACCCCAGCAAGGGAAATGAAGGCATATGAGCCTATGGACCTGGCTGCAGTGGCACAGGTACAAGGAAGGAAACTAAAGAGCTTGCTAGCCAGCCTGATTGCCAGGCCGGAGCTTCAGGGAAGAAGAATCCAGCAGCTGCTACCTCCCAGGAGAAGGTGAGAGGTTAAAGGAGAGGTGTGAGCTGTGACTGGGACCTGTACCTTGTGAGTAGGTGCTTGGAGTTTCTGAACTAGGACTGTGCCTTGTTGAGGATTGTTTGGGAGGCGGGGTGTTGAACTATGACCTGAACCTGTGCACTGCAAGGAAGTGCTTGAGGACTCAGGCCCAGATGCATCAACCATATGTAAAAAAATTACAAACGTTAAAGTCCGAATCGAATTTAGAAAAACGATGCACAAAAAAAACAAGTCGCACAAGTTCGGTGCGGATTTAAAAAGTACAATGTATCAATGATTCGTAATTCTGGTCGGTAATCGGCCCTTAAATCATGCGCAGAGCAGCCAAGCGTTATGCTGGCTGCTCTGCGCATGCCACGAACCGTCAGAACAACAACAACAAAAACCCCCCAAACACGTGGCTCCCCACTGCATCACTAAAAAAATAAACATACCTTAAAAAAGGATCGGGAGGGGGCAAAGGCGCTCGTCAGAAGTGTCCTGTATGGACGGCCTTGCCCCCACCCCCCCCAAATCGCCACTGTTCCCCGCTTCCGCCCTTCACTAAATTAAAAACTGAAAATAAAAAGCTAAACTTTAGCAGCGCCGGGCCCCCCTCCCTTCCTGTGTTGATCTTCTTCTTTTCCCAACACTGCTCCGCCCCCCCCCCCCCCCCGAGTTCGTTGCCGCCGTTCCCCCTCCGCCTCACCGGCCGTGCAGCGCCTCTCACCTTCGTGTGAAGGCGCTGCACGAGATGAAACAACGGATCGTCGCTCCCTTCTGCCTCCACCGACGTCTCTCTCCTTCTTCCTGTGCAAGCCCTCCTCTGACGCGTTTCCTTCGTTAAAGGGTTGTTAAGGTTTAGGGCATCTAGCCCTCAGTTCGGGCCTGGACTGTGTTCAGCTGGAAGGGGGGGAGGGTTCCCCCCCCCACCTGGCCTGCTGGGGTGGGGGAGGGGAACAGTTGGTGATCAGTGCTACTGTGTCTTATATGACAGAATAAAACAGAATTTGTGCACTGCATTTTGGTGTCTGGAGCCTGGACTTGTAGGGTAAGAAAAGGGGGGGGGGGGGGGGGGAAGGAAGGGAGCAGCTGTGGACAAGGGCGTGAGGATATTACACGGGTGGAGACCACCCTGGAGACCTCCAAGGAGGAGACAGGTGGACAAGTTACTAATGTATACTAACACCTTTAATAGACTTTATTAGTAACCAGGTCACACAGCATAAAATGGGATTTGCTAATGCAGTTAACACAACATAATTAAATCAGTGGAAGGGGACACCAATGTATGTTTCTATATTATTCTGTATTACAGAGGACAATCATTAGACACAGAGGCATATTTTCAAAGCACTTAAAGACTTAAAAAGTTACACAGTAACCTATGGAACTTTGCAAGTCTAAGTGCTTTGAAAATAAGCCCCACAGTAATACCCAAAAACGGGCTGAATGAGCTTAAGTTTGTACATCTTATGGACCATCCATAAAACACAGGATGTTAAGAGGTAGATTTACTAAAACACTGTGCCAACATTTTATTTACCACAGGACCCATTTTATGCAAAGCAGGCTACTTATGAACAACAAAAAAAAGTGGAGGAGTGGCCTAGTGGTTAGGGTGGTGGACTTTGGTCCTGGGGAACTAAGGAACTGAGTTCAATTCCCACTTCAGGCACAGGCAGCTCCTTGTGACTCTGGGCAAGTCACTTAACCCTCCATTGCCCCATGTTAGCTGCATAGAGCCTGCCATGAGTGGAAAAGTGCAGGGTACAAATGTAACAAAAATAAAATAGATACTATTGGAGATTCAACATGGAATGTTGCTACTATTGGAGATTCTACATGGAAAGTTGCTATTCCACTAGCAACATTCCATGTAGAAGGCTGCCCAGGCTTCTGTTTCTGTGAGTCTGACGTCCTGCACGTACGTGCAGGATGTCACACTCACAAAAGCAGAAGCCTACGCGGCCACATTGGTGATCTGCAAGGGCCGACTTACATGGAATGTTGCTACATGGAATGTTGCTAGTGGAATAGCAACATTCCATGTAGAATCTCCAATAGTAGCAACATTCCATGTAGAATTATTGTGGAGGAGTGGCCTGGTGGTTAGGGTGGTGGACTTTTGTCCCGGGGAACTAAGGAACTGAGTTCGATCCCACTTCAGGCACAGGCAGCTCCTTGTGACTCTGGGCAAGTCACTTAACCCTCCATTGCCCCATGTAAGCCGCATTGAGCCTGCCATGAGTGGGAAAGCGCGGGGTACAAATGTAACAAAAAAATAAAATAAAAATGGAGTGCACTTTGGTAAAAACGTAGCCCAGCCAGCGTTAAGGAAAAATTCCAAAATATTTATTTACGAAGCAGAAGGCCCTCTGCTCCTCTGCTGATATTCTTATCACACCAAACGATTAGAAACAAAAGTTCTCTATCCTGCTGCGATGCTGCTGTAATACAAGGTAATTACTCTCTGTCAAATTGTTGAAAAGCTGTGATTCAGCTGTCTCAGAAAAGACAATAACTTTAAACAGAGAACTGTCAAACTTTTCATGAAGGCAGTTTTTATGCTTTTATAAAAGTTCTGCATTTTGATTGGGTGGGGTGGTGTGTTCAAAATATCACTTATTTGTACGAACCAGTTGCTTTTTAACTGACGTAAGTAAAAAAGCCTGCATCATGCTGGCGAGTCAGCTACTTTTGAACTGGCTGAATTTTGCTTTTATGAATTAGGGTCCAGTATATCTTCTCTTTCTAAAAAAAAAAAATGTATTCACCCTATTCAATATCATTCTAGGCAAGGGAGCCTAGAATGATATTTATTTATTTGGTGCATTTTTACCCCACGTTTTCCCACATAAGCAGGCGCAATGCGGCTTACATTAAGTCAAGAGTATACAATTCAATATAGAGATGGCACAGAAACAGAATGTGACAGGAGGGGAAGGTAAGCGGGATGACACGGGCAAAGGACTGGGGTGAAGAGCCAACAAGTGGTAGAGGTTAAACAGTGGAGTAGCCAGGGGAATAAGCCTTGGCGAATAAGAAGGTCTTTAAGGACTTCTTGAACTGCCGATGGTCGACAAGCTCCTTAAGCTATCGTGGCAGGACATTCCAAGATTGTGTGCTGATGAAGGACGAAGCAAAGAGTCTTGTATTTTACATGCCTGCAGCTGGGGTAATGAAGATGGAGGTAAGTCCTTGCAGAGCTCTGGGCATTTCTAGAGGGCAGGTCGATTAGAGTAAGCATGTATTCAGGGGCTTCTCCATAGATTATCTTGTGTGTAAGTGAACAGATTTTAAATGTAATACGGTCCTTGACAGGGCGCCAGTGTAGTTGAAAACGGAGCGGCCGAGCAGGAACAAAGCGTGATTTCCCCAGGATAAGTCGTGCGGCTGTGTTTTGAGCCGTTTAAGAATATAGTCCCGGCAACCGGCATAGATCCCACTGCAGTAGTCTATATGGGACAGGACCAGCCAGTGAATAAGGGTACAGAATAGCTCCCGTGTTAAGAAACGCCTGATACGCTTCAACCTCCACATTGCATAGAACATACGTTTTGTGATGATTTGCACTTGATCGGGTAATATGTAAGATTTTTCAGGAAATATCCATAATCTAAAAGCTTAAATGTCTCTCTCAGCAGTAAACAAGCCAACATATCTACAGAAACCAACAACCCTGCAATATTCAAAACAGGAATAAAATTGTTGGCGACAAGTCTATCTTCCAGTACTTTAAACTGTCTCTGTGTTGGTTGACAGTAATGTATTTGTTTCAATGTGATGGTGAAAATAACGTGTCAAACATATTACTTGCCTATATTTAAAAACTACGTTAGTATTTTGTTTACCCATACAGCATCCCAAGATATACACCTATGACAAATACTTCCAGAACATGCTCTCTCACTTGCACACTCCCTGTGACATCTCACCCTCTCATCTACGCAGATAAAAAGCTCAACTCTTTCTGTGGAAGCATACTGTATATGTACATCATATCACTTATTCTCAAGACACATACACTACCAATTACAGCTCAACCCCATTATAACACGAATCCACTTAACTGCAAATGATGCGATATTGCAACACTGAAGCAGTCTCCACCCACTCGGAGCAGAGCACATCATCTCATACCTCAATTCTACATCCTTGGGTCAAAGAAATATCACACAAACGTTAAAAAAAAAAGTATAGTTCAGAAGAAAAAAAAAATTGCTGTGCTCAATAGAATCAAATCTGGAGTTCAGCAAACCCAAGTGGCTAGAGACCTAGAAGTTAACGAGTCAACAATTTGTGGATGGAAAAAAGGAGAAACTTTGTGATGCAGCTAAGTCCACAGAAACAGATGATGGAGTAAAATGAAAATATTTGCGGATACCTCAAGACAACCAGTTGGTTTGTCCAAGATCCGAAGGCACTCCTCTACCTGGACCCCATCTGCAAACGCAAGCCAAAAAATTTCACAGAGAACTTCAGAGAAATGGGTCCATGTCATTTACGACAAGCAGCAGATGGCTAAATCGCTTTAAAAAGGTGACAAGGGGTAACCAAACCACTTTTTCTGGAGCGATACGTTCAGCTGACGATGAGGTCGCATGCTCGTACCCCACCCAGCGCCAGTAGATAATTGGAGATGGAGGCTATACCACAGAACAGATTTATAACTGTGACGAGACCGGACTGCGTTATAAAGCATTACCGAATACCACTCTGGCTTTTAAGAATGACGATCAGCGAAAGCGAGGCTTCAAGAAAATGAAGGACAGAGTGACTATTCTCTTATGTGTTAACCAAAAAGGAAATCACAAAACTGAAGCCAATTTGCGTAGGCAACTTTAAATCACAACTGCGCTTCCACCATGTGAACAGGACCTCTATGCCTATGAGTTTAGCAAAAATGCATGGATGACTTCCAGCATTTTCGAGAACTGGTTTCATCAGCAGTTTATACCCAAAATACGTAAGCACTTGCGGCAACAAGGGTCCGATGCCAACGCTCTGTCATTGCTAGATAACTGCTCTGCCCACCCGTCTGCCACCAACGTAATAAGCAGAGATAGCAAAATCTGAGTCAGCTACTTGCCCAAAAATACATCTAAAATACAGCCGCTCTATCAAGGTATCATATCAACGTTCAAGATGAACTTCCGAAAGACACTAATAAAGCAAATAATCACGAGTGAGGATTCAGTCACTGCATTTTTGAAGAAGCTAAACCTAAAAGAAGTTTTTTTTTTACATTGGTGATGAAGTCTAAGATACGATCACAAAAATCTGTGTTTACCATGTTGGAGAAACCTATCTGGTACTAGTATAGTCCATGATTACTCGAAAGTAGCCAGTGACAGCGATGAAAAGAATGCCTTTGAAGGCTTTACAGAGGAAAATGATGCCACTGAACAGTTTATGGAAAGATCCACTTCTGAGGGCCTCATGGAAAAATGACATGGCCAATGCAGAAAGAGTGCTGGAAGCATTCATTGATAGGTATATTGGGGCCACCATAGAATCTTGGATAGATAGGGATAACAGCTGTCCTACATATCAGCACACAACTGATTCGGAAATAAATCAATGTTACTGGCGAAAACCATGATTTGGCTGCAACCGAAGATGACAACGATGAGGAACCTGAGCCGTCGCCTAAGATCACAGAGGCATTTACAGGCTTGCAAACGGGACTGACAGTAGATTCTCTTTCAGTTTTACAATTAAAACGCTTGATTGAAGTCATTAAAAAGAAGCAAAGAGACACAATGAAACAGTCAACCCTTGATATTTTTTATTAAACAAGATATTAACCACATTAAAGTAGACTCTAAGGTTTGCTTGTTTATGTATGCTTTGATGAGACACACTTCATTTGTTTGAATAAATTCGGAGTGCATTATGCTTTCCCTTTTCAATAAAAGATTGAACCATGGTTTATCTATATAAATAATTCTCACCTCAAACATTCTGAAGCTCACTCTGTGGCAGGGAAACACTGAAGCCCTGCACTGTTGGTAGGCTAGGCTGTCAGCACCACTCACTGTCACTCATAGACCTGCCCTCAGCCATGCCCCTTCCGCACATAATTCGCAACCCCAACGTTCTAATGAAGCTGCAACTTCCGAGGTGGCATAGATCGGAATTTTTCCCCATGAGTGTCTGCCCTGCTCTCGCGTCACAACGTGATGACGTCGAGGGCGGGGCTATGACTCAGCGAATCGCACCGCTCAGCCCTACACCCCCCCCCACTTTGCCACCGCTACCACCCTCCACCCCCCCTCCAACGTCGCCGCACCCAGTACTCAAGCCTCCACCACAGATCTCCGCCGCTCCCCCTCTCCCTCCGTCCGACGTCAGCTGTGTTAAAAAGGAAGCGGGGCACCGCACGCAGCCATCGCCTGTCAGCTCTGCATCCTCTCACGTCACTGCCCCTGTACTAGAACCCCGGAGGAGCGCAGCGACATGAGAGGCGAGAGCAGGAAAACCTTGCTAGCGCCCGTTTCATTTGTTTCAGAAACGGGCCTTTCTTACTAGTATACAATATTGTTAGTACTTCAATTGTCTTTTTTTTTTTTTTTTTTTTTTTTTAATTGTGAGCCCTCCAGGAACAGACAAGTACCTACTGTACCGGAATGTATTAGACACCTGCAAGCCTGAAGGCCATTAAAGACGTGTACATTCCAGTACAGTAGGAATTTTTCTGTCCCTGAAGGACTCACAATTAAAAAAAAAAAAAAAAAAAAACAACCCAACAACTGCTGGGATTTGAGCTCGAGTCCCCTGGTTCTCAGCCCACTACTCTAACCATTATGCTACTACTACTTAGCATTTCTATAGCGCTGCCAGGGTTACGCAGCGCTGTACAAGTTTAAACATGGGGAAGGACAGTCCCTGCTCAAGAGAGCTTACAATCTAAAGGTTACAAACTATGTAGTCAGTGTAGGTATCATGAATGGGGAAGGTGGTTAGGCGCCAAAAGCAAGGGAGAAGAGATGGGCTTTGAGTAAGGAGGGAGGGCGCATGGCGTATGGGCTCGGGGAGTCTGTTCCAGGCGTAAGGTGATGCGAGGCAGAAGGGGCAGAGTCTGGAGTTAGCGGTGGCAGTTGCCTTTTAATACTCACAATTGAATCCACAACTGCAGCCCCCCGCCCTGCACCAGCTGTTACCGCTCTGGGAGAGGAAGCGCATTTTCAGCAGGGCAGAGATGTCCGACTCTCAGCTACAAGATACCTGGGAGGCCCACAGTACCCATAATCCCATGTTGTTCTCGTATTGATTGGCCAGAACGGCAGCTATGTGAATCCAAGGACCCGATGATACTACTACTACTACTTAGCATTTCTATAGCGCTGCCAGGGTTACGCAGCGCTGTACAAGTTTAAACATGGGGAAGGACAGTCCCTGCTCAAGAGAGCTTACAATCTAAAGGTAACAAGCTATGTAATCAGTGTAGGTCTCATGAATGGGGAAGGTGGTTAGGCGCCAAAAGCAAGGGAGAAGAGATGGGCTTTGAGTAAGGAGGGAGGGCGCATGGCGTATGGGCTCGGGGAGTCTGTTCCAGGCGTAAGGTGATGCGAGGCAGAAGGGGCGGAGTCTGGAGTTAGCGGTGGTGGAGAAGGGTACAGATAGGAGTGATTTGTCCTGAGAGCGGAGGTTACGGGTGGGAACATACGGGGAGAGGAGGGTAGAGAGGTATTGGGGGGCTGCAGATTGAGTGCACTTGAAGGTCAATACGAGAAGCCTGAACTGTATACGGTAGCGGATCGGGAGCCAGTGAAGCGACTTGAGGAGAGGGGTGATATGAGAGTATCGGATCACGCGGTAGATAAGACGTGCGTTGGAATTTTGGACAGATTGAAGGGGGGATAGGTGGCTAAGCGGGAGGCCAGTGAGGAGAAGGTTGCAATAGTCAAGACGAGAGGTAACGAGCGAGTGGACGAGGGTTCGGGTGGTCTGTTCAGAGAGGAATGGACGAATTTTGCTAATATTATACAGGAAGAAGCGACAGGTCTTAGCTGTCTGCTGGATATGGGCAGAGAAGGAGAGGGAGGAGTCGAAAATGACTCCGAGATTGCGGGCTGAAGAGACGGGGAGGATGAGGGCGTTGTCAACAGAGACGGAAAGTGGGGGAAGAGGAGAAGAGGGTTTGGGTGGAAAGACAAGGAGCTCAGTCTTTGCCATGTTCAGTTTCAGATGCCGGTTGGACAGCCAGGCAGCGATGTCTGAAAGGCAGGCCGAAACTTTGGCTACCCTTCAACTCTGCATTGAAGTCTATTCAGAAGTTTTAATTTAAAATACCATGAACAATCACAATTCCTGAAACTATTTGCTATTTTCACATTGGGAGGAAAAGAGGTGACTTGCCTTAACCCCTCCAGTGGGTAACTGCTCAATCAGAGCTCCTTTCTGTAACCTGGACTGTCAAATACCAGGTCTTAGTAATGTTTTCTCTTTTTGAATATAGATGACCCTTCCCTTTCTGAAGTCAGATTTGGACATCCATATTCTGGCCCCTTCCTAGTCCCACCCAAAACACGCCCAGACCATGCCCTTTGCCATAAGGGCGTACTGCAATTTTAGATGGCCACACCTGAAGAAACAGCTACAAAGCTGCATTCTAAGGAGAAATTTGTGATCTTCAAGACATTCTATGAAGATGATATGAAAACCAAACAGAGGATCCACGGCATTAAAGATAGCAGGGGCGTAGCCAGGCAGCCAAATTTGGGTGGGCCCGAGCCCAAAACAGATTCAGTCCCTCCTGGCTCCCCCTCCACTCTGCTCTCAGCCTCTCCCCCTACCCTCAAACACAAAATATTAAATACCTGAGCTGGTGGGGATCCCCAAACTGTACCAGCTGAAGATTTTCTCCTTCTCGAGCAGCCAGTGCTCTTCCACACAGCAGATGGCAGCGCTCGACTTGAGCCGACGCTGCTGACAGTAGTCCATACATGCTCAGTGCCTCCGCCTGGTGAAAACTGAGAATGCGCAGAGGGGCCGGTGTGTGGTGCCAGTTGCCGTTTGGAAGAGCACTGGCTGCCTGAGGAGGAGGAAATCTTTAGGTTTTGGGGATTCCCACCAGCCACAGCAAGTGTGCCACAATTTTGGGTGGGCCCAAGTCCACAGCCCACCTGTAGCTACACCACTGTAAGATAATGGCCAAGCAGAGCTGAAATAAGCTTCCAGGAGGTCTATGAAAGGTATCAAATTTGTTCTTTTGGACACAGCCAAAAGCTTTTTTATTTCCTGATGCTACGGGAATCGCTGGAGGGGGTAATTGTTTAATATAATGTGTATTATTTTATTGCAAACCATTTTGAATCAGTATTCAGGAAGATAGTTATGTAAAATGTTTTGTAAATAACATTTATAAGAAAATTTATTCCAGACATTTTCTGAATATCTCACTTCGAGCTACTATTTATGAATTTGTTTCATTGCATAGGAAAAGTCAAGACATAGCTAAAAGGCCCTTTTACTAAGCTGTGGTAACAAATGGCCTTAGCATGCCCTTATGTGGGTCATTCCTGAATGCTAAGCCCATTTTTACTGCAGCTGTAAAAAAGATTTTCTATTGATTTCATTAATGTCCATAATGTAGTGAGTCACACCACCCTTTACTGCACCTGCTACCCGGATGAGCTAATGTCCATAATGTTGCCATTACAGCATGTGAAGGTCCACCAAGGCGGAGGAACACGAAGATCCCACAATAAAGCAACAGTGAAATGGAGGGAGTGGGAAATGGACCAGGCTGACCAAGAACAAACAAGGAGACTTCAAATGAAGGTAAGACGCTTTACTGGTGAAGACTCGACACAGCACCGTGTTTCAGCAGCGAGCCTGCTTCAGGAGTTTTTATATAACACTAGTAAAAGAGGCCCGTTTCTGACAGAAATGAAACGGGCACTAGCAAGGTTCCATGCCCCCCTCCCTACCCCCCTCTCTCTCCTTCGAGTTCCAACCCCCCTCCCCTCAGAGTTCCATGCCCCCCTACCTCCCTCCCCATTCCATGCCTCCCTCTCGCCCGAGTTACAGACCCCCGTGCCTCCCTCCCTCTCCCCTCCGAGTGCAAGCACGACCTGTCCGCCTGCCCATCGCCTTCCTAAGTGCCGGTTGTAATTTAAAACTTGTTACAGACCCCCACACCTCTCTCTCAGTGGCAGTCTGACCTGCGTTGGCCGCCCTGTTCTCGCACTCCTGTGCCTGCCCCTCGCCTTCCTGCGTGCCGGCTGTAATTTAAAAGTTCTTACCTCAGTGTACGCCGGCAGCAGTGAAAGTACAGCACGCACGGCGCTTCAGCGTGCCTTCTCTCTCAGCTCTGCCTCTGGTCCCGCCCTCATTGCCTGTTTGCAGAAGGGCGGGACCAGAGGCAGAGCTGAGAGAGAAGGCACGCTGAAGCGCCGTGCGTGCTGTACTTTCACTGCTGCCAGCGTACACCGAGGTAAGAACTTTTAAATTACAGCCGGCACACAGGAAGGCGAGGGGCAGGTGCAGGACAGAGAACAGGGCGGCCAACGCAGGTCGGGCTGCCACTGAGAGAGAGGGAGGGAGGCGCGTGGGGGTGTGGAACTCCGAAGACAGGGGGGCATGAAACTCGCAGGGGGAGGGAGGGAGTGGCCAACGCAGGTCGGGCTGCCACTGAGAGAGACAGAGGGAGGAAGGCATGGGGGTGTGGAACTCCGAAGACGGGGGCATGGAACTCGCAGGGAAGAGAGGGAGCGGCCAACACAGGTCGGGCTACCACTGAGGGAGGGAGGCGGGTGGCCCTGGAACTCGGAGGAGAGGGGGTGCGGGCCCGGAACTAGGAGGACAGGGGGGAGGGAGGGGGGCGATTCTCCGTCGATTTAATCCTCACCTCCAACGTTCTTTTGCTGGCTGGTGCTGATTTTGCTTTCCTCTCATTGATCCGTCCTCCTCTTGTCATGATGTTCTGACACGAGGACAGACCAATGGGATTGTGTTACGAACCCAGGCATCCAGACAGAACGCTGGAGGTGCAAATTATTATATAGGATATGTAAAACCATCAAAAGGTCAATAAACATTGGTACAAGCAGATGTTGCAAAACGGCCTTGAGAAAGGCCTTTGTTGAAAAAAAACTGGAAATCTGGCGTGAAATGAGCTGCCTCTGCTCCAAGTCTTACCACCATTTCAGGTCTACTCGTTTGTTCTCGATCAGCCTGGTCCATTTCCATTCTTAAATATTACCACCAACCTATTTTATAGGTGGAAAGGGCTCCCGCATTTTTTTTTTTTGAGATGCATTTTCAACTTAAATTAACAACCAGCTTCCCTTAGCAGCGTAGCAGGACCATGGACCGGTTGGGTCTCTGGAAACACCAGCGAACTGGCTTTTCTCTCCTGTAATTTCCTGTTATCAATGGAGTTCCTTTTTCCTCCTCGCCTTTGGATATACTAGTATGCATACGCTGCTGCTCAGAAGGTATCCGATGAGCAGTAGAGTAAGAATTCAATAAACTTAAAACTTATACATGCGCTAACCAGTTAGCATGCAGTAACATACATGCGAAAACTGGTTAGCACAGGAATGCCCAGTCTCTGCCCCTATCACACCCCTCAAAAAAATTAGAATGAGGTTAATATGTAATATGTATTGTAATTCTGTTACCCGGAAATGGCAACCGCCATTACGGCAAATGTAAGCCACATTGAGCCTGCAAATTGGTGGGAAAATGTGGGATACAAATGCTACAAATAAAATTTTTAAAAATATGTACATATCTGCAAACCAATATGGAATCCGTTCGCATGTTCCACTTTAGGCTTTTTTGCTGTGTTAACGCATCTTAGTAAAACAAGGCCTAAAGTAGCGCGGGGTACAAATGTAACAAAAAAAAAAAAAAAAAAAGTAGGAAAAGCCATTCAAAACACAGCAATATAAAGTTGTGATAAAAACCATTGATATGGTAGTCTCTAGCCTATAAAATCAGGTATGGAAACTCTACAGTATACCTGACCGACTGGGTGATACTTCTTTCAAATACAGTTATGAGTACAACTCGCAATCAAATGCTACTCAGTTTTCCTTCAGTGACACAAGTTAAACAACAGCAAGTGTTCGACTGTTCGATACATTGTCCGATAGTGTCGGTGTGGAATTCGTTACCAGTACAGGATTCATGCTTAACAAAAAAAACAAAAAGGCACACAACTGCTTACAAAACAGTAGATGAAAAACAACAAAGCAGTGGAATCAAATGTATTTATTGGAACAATACCCGACTTATCTGCTACTTCCAACTAAACTGATATGCATTAGAATGCTAATGCATATCAGTTTAGTTGGAAGTAGCAGATAAGTGGAACTAGATTTTGGAACTACTAGTGTGTATGATATATTTACATACACTTTTGATAGTTTATACCCCTGACGCAGCCTGAGGGCGAAACGTGGCCACGTCGGGTATTGTTCCAATAAATACATTTGATTCCACTGCTTTGTTGTTTTTCAGGATTCATGCTTTACTAAATTATTTCATTTTTCAACAAGAAATTAAAACCAATTTTTTCACTAAATACCTTTCATATAATTATAATATTACAATTGCTGTATTTTCTGTAACATTTGTATTTTCCTATATTATTTATTCTGTTATGTTGTTTTGTAATCCACATTGAACTTTTTGGTATTGCAGAATAGAAGAACTGTATAGCACAGCATGGCTAGAAAAAAAAAATTAAACTTGTTTGCAAACATCAGGAAGTATTCAAATCTAATGGTATACAAAAAAAAAAAAACAACCACCCCAAAATGTAACCACTACCCTACCTAGAACAAAAGCTTACTTCTAAGACTACTAAAAAGCAGGTCAAACTGGATCTCTGAGACTGCTAGCTTAGAAATAACGCAGGTATGGCTCAGAAATTAAGCTCAGCGCCCTGTAAACGAGACTGTTTTTCCAATAATCGATAACGCAATGCCTGAGACATCCATGCAGAAGTTTAGAAGAAGAAACAACAACAACAAAACAAGGAGGTGTGGTCTGGCACGTGAGACCTCCCATGCCATTAGTAAATATGCTTTTGGAAGCTACAGTCACCCTGCTGCCTCACAAGGGAATTCCCTCTCCAGGAACGGAGTGGGAGGGGCCAGGCAGCTGCATGGCCCTGGCTATTAGAAAAGCTGAAAACGAAAGATTATCAGTGGAGGGGGTGGGATGTTTTTTTTGCACGACTCTCTATGCTAAACCACCAGGAAGGGAACTAAACAGTCCAGACATGAAATGCTTCTCTAATGCAAGATTTCGTAGTAATAACATCCACACACAACCAATAATCGCTGCAGTATATGCTCCAGATACTATTTATTTACTAACATCTGACTGTGTGTCACAAATCGCACCACTAGGACACCTATAGTTAAGAGAAGGCAACTACCACCCCTCCATTTTCAAAGCAATCTCACGTTGTGTAAATCATAAAAAGCTTAGCCTTGGACTTCCTCCACATACTTTATCTTTACGTCTGTGCGGATGCATATTTTTAGCGCTCTCTTACCTGCCTTGTATTTCCCTCCTTAGCATCTCTCTACCTCTCGCCTCCACGCTTTGCCATTTTTATTTTTTATTTTTTTACTAGGATAATAAATCTCCCCCTGCCATTGTGCGCTGCTGGGGTGGCCTGTTGCAGTGATGCTCAGCAGAAAAAAAATAAAGCCCGCAAATACCTTTTGCTTGCTTTTCGTCTGCTCCTTCCCCTCGCGCTGCAGTCGAGAGTGAGAGGCTGGTTTTAATCTCCCAAACTCATGGGGAGGGAGAAGCACAGGAGAAATGAAAATAAACAGGGCAGCAGCAGCGCGAGCTAGAAAGGGAGCGGGATAACAAAAGAGAAGAGGTGGGGGGGGGGTGACGGTGGTGGTACGACGGACGGCCGCTCTCGCCCTCCACGCCCCCCTTCCTCGCAGCCGGCAGCAGGGGGCGCGTCAGCGGGCCGGGGTATCAATGCAGGGCACGAGCGCGCCCTTCTCTCAATAACATTCCCACGCCCACTTTTTTTACCCCTTACCCGGGGAATTTTCTTTCGCCTCCTCTTCGGCGGAGGTCCTTGCCCCCCCGCTCCTCCCCTTCGATCAATATAAACGCGTGGCGCCCACTCTGGTTTTGACCTGGGCGAACGCACGCGCGCGCGTCTCTCTCTCCCTCACCCTTTCCTGGCCGTGTCTCTCTCTACCCCCTCCTGCCCCCACCTTTTCAGCGCCTTATTTTTTTTTCCCCCTCTTTCTCAATAACATTGTAGTAAAATGCTATTGGTGGAAACGGGAAAGAGGGGCGGGGTACGGGGCGGGGCATAGGCAGGTCGGTTGCTGGCGCAGGTGTGCGTGCGGGAAGCGTTCTTCTGTGCGGAAGGAGGAGGTTACCAACTCGCATGCGCGCCGGCTGCAGGAGGATGGAAGGGGAGCCGACCGAGGCGGTAAGGGGCGGGGGCGTGGAATGGGTTGCGCGCGCTTTAGCCATTAAGATGCACGTGAAGTCGTGAAGAACGCAAGGAATGGGGTGCCTGGAAGAGGGCCACTAATTTTTGTTGGGAAAGAACATCGGCTCTGTTAATTTATTAAAAGGTTCATGGAGCAGAGAGTAAAGCTCTGATCAGCATTGGGTTTTGTTTAGCTAACTAAACACCATTGCTCTGATGCTCAAAACTTCAGTGCTTGCTTGAACAGCACCGTAAAAATACCACTGGAACAGCATAGAACAATGCTCTAAGCCTTAAAGCTACACTCCTCCCCAGGAACTCCGTTCACTGGGTAAATCTCTCTTATCTGCACCCTTCTCCTCCACTGCTAACTCCAGACTCCGTTCCTTTTATCTTGCTGCACCATATGCCTGGAATAGACTTCCTGAGCCGGTGGGTCAAGCTCCATCTCTGGCCTTGATGCTGCTTTTAACTCCTAACCCTTATTCACTTGTTCAGAACCCTTATTTTATCATCCTCACTTTAATATTCCCTTACCTCTTGTTTGTCCTAATTAGATTGTAAGCTCTGTCGAGCAGGGACTGTCTCTTCGTGTTCAAGTGTACAGCGCTGTGTACGTCTAGTAGCGCTATAGAAATTATAAGTATTAGTAGTGTTTGGGATTCCGGAATCTTGCTACTGTTTGGGATTCTGCACAGAATTTTGCTACTTTGGGATTCCGGAATTTTGCTATTATTTGGGATTCTAGAATTTTGCTACTCTTTGTCCTTATCCCTTATTTGTCTGTCCTAATTAAATTGTAAGCCCTGTCGAGCAGGGACTGTCTCTTCATGTTCGTGTACAGCGCTGCGTACGTCTAGTAGTGCTATAGAAATGATTAGTGGTAGTAGTAAAGCTAATGAGATGCAAATATAGCTGTGCTGATAGCATTGAGCATTAGGGAGTTCGATGGGAGGATTTACCTTGGGACAGGAGAGCTGTGCTTGGCACATGCACAGAAGAGTTTCATGGTAAGCTTGGCACCTGTGCACATGCATCTGGTAAAACCCAAACTTGAAGCACACATTGGCATCAGTTTTCTGCAGCCTAAATATAAGTGGGTTTTTTGTTGTTGTTTTTTTTTAACTTAGACACACAGTTAAATGCAGGAAACATGCCAACGTGTGCTTTCACTTTGGGCGTTTTTAATTTATTTTATTTTTATCATGGATGCTTTAAATTTAGGTGCAGGAGAAAAAAAAAGACACCAATGTGTGCTTTCGCTTGGGTCTGCTGTTGCGCACAACCAGCGCTTAAAGGCTTGCATGGACTTCCTTCTGCTTCCAAAAACAATCAAAACTGGCAGGTTTTGCAGAAAGGTTCATGAGAGAAGCATGAGAAATCCTCTCTTCCAACACCCTAACACCTGCTCTGACCTGGCATTATTTTTTGCGGCGGTAAGGCAGTTTTGTTTCAGGTGCTCTTTTCTGAGCATTGGGGTGGAATACAAAATGACCTCATTAACATGAGCTTGACTACATTAGAATGCTACTTGCGTTGTTCATCTGCGCACGCGTTTGTTCCTGCGCAGGTACATTTGGGCACTACTACGGTGCTAGTGGCCGAGTTTACTTTCAAGCATTGGGGTCCAGGTGAAAGTTGAATAGTTGTGGGACATAAGTACATAAGTAATGCCATACTGGGAAAAGACCAAGGGTCCATCGAGCCCAGCATCCTGTCCACGACAGCGGCCAATCCAGGCCAAGGGCACCTGGCAAGCTTCCCAAACGTACAAACATTCTATACATGTTATTCCTGGAATTTTGGATTTTTCCAAGTCCGTTTAGTAGCGGTTTATGGACTTATCCTTTAGGAAACCGTCCAACCCCTTTTTAAACTCTGCTAAGCTAACCGCCTTCACCACTTTCTCCAGCAACGAATTCCAGAGTTTAATTACACGTTGGGTGAAGAAAAATTTTCTCCGATTTGTTTTAAATTTACTACACTGTAGTTTCATCGCATGCCCCCTAGTCCTAGTATTTTTGGAAAGCGTGAACAGACGCTTCACATCCACCTGTTCCACTCCACTCATTATTTTATATACCTCTATCATGTCTCCCCTCAGCCGTCTCTTCTCCAAGCTGTATAGCCCTAGCCTCCTTAGTCTTTCTTCATAGGGAAGTCATCCCATCCCCGCTATCATTTTAGTCGCCCTTCGCTGCACCTTTTCCAATTCTACTATATCTTTCTTGAGATGCGGCGACCAGAATTGAACACAATACTCAAGGTGCGGTCGCACCATGGAGCGATACAACGGCATTATAACATCCTCACACCTGTTTTCCATACCTTTCCTAATACCCAACATTCTATTCACTTTCTTAGCCGCAGCAGCACACTGAGCAGAAGGTTTCAGTGTGTTATCGACGACGATGACACCCAGATCCCTTTCTTGGTCCGTAACTCCTAACGTGGAACCTTGCATGACGTAGCTATAATTCGGGTTCTTTTTTCCCACATGCATCACCTTGCACTTGCTCACATTAAACATCATCTGCCATTTAGCCGCCCAGTCTCCCAGTCTCGTAAGGTCCTCTTGTAATTTTTCACAATCCTGTTGCGATTTAACGACTTTGAATAACTTTGTGTCATCAGCAAGGACTTCTGCTGAAGATCTCTTCATGAGGAAATGTAGGCTGGCATGTTTGAGTTGAAAGTGAAGCGTAGCAATAAAAGGTCCAAAAGTTTCCACAGAAGTTCAACACAAGAGAGAAGCAAGTGGAAACACAGTTTCAAGAGATCAAACCAGGATCAGGGTTGAGATGCTCCAAAAAACTTTATTGAGGACCCAACACGGTCCGTGTTTCGGTTTTTTTAAAAAACCTTCATCAGGGGTCTAAAAGATAACAATCAATCATATATATTGTTAAATAAAAACAAATTGAATCAAATACATTACAACAAATATAGAAATGTAAAAATACACCACATATAACAAATATAATGTATAAATAAAAAGAATTTTTTAAAAAAAATTTTCCTATTATGAATCAAATTCATTGATTAAAAATGTCGACTGAATCCATACATATATTGTTACTATCAAATGGACGTCATAGGGAATAAATGGTAAATCAATTATAAGTAATTAATTTATGAGACAATTAGTAAATTGATTATATGTAATTAAACCAACATTATAAAACCATTTCCGAAAATATTATATATTAAAATAATTTGATTAAGTATAAATATGACCCATAATATAGTATATAAATTATGTATGATATATAACAGAACTGGTGTCTATGGATGGAAGAACAAAAAATATATATATATAAATGTCATGAAATTAACAGAAGGCATTAATGTCATGTATTAAAGAAAAGGCAATGATATGCTGACTAAGAAAAGACAATGATATGCTAAATGAAAGATGAATAACAGGTAAATAACAGAAGGTTTACAGAAGGTTTACAGCAGATATTTTCTTAATGAGAAAAAGCAATGATATGCTGAGTTGAAAGTGAAACATTACTGGGATCATGCGTTTAGAATTTACACGTTTTTGTGGTGACTTCAGAAACTTTTTTTTTTTTAAAGAACGTATGGGGGCTACATTTCCACTCGCTTTTTACTTGTAATTTGTATTAGGTGTTACTGGATATAGAGATGGATTGGCGACTGGTCCAGTGCAATTTAGTAGCGCAGGAAGAAGAGGGTTAAAGTACACAGCAGAAAGAGCCATCAAGAAAGGGCTAAACAAAAGTCCTTTATTTTAAGACCCGATATGAGCTGTGTTTCGGCATGAAAACGCCTGCTTAGCACCACCTCTGCTGACCTAAGCCACCATTATACCAATAAGACTACGGTATCCAGATACTTTTTCTCTTGCCTTGAACGTAAGGGAGTTTCAGGCCCAATGTTCACTAAAGACCCTACGTTGTCACCTCCCACAATTTATCACTAGATCAAAACACACACTGGAGATTTTAATAGAGGCAGGGGAAAAGAGGAGGAAAAAAAATCTCATTCAGCTTAAATTCAGGCGACCGTAACATTTGTAACCCTAAACAGGTATGTGGATTTGATACAAGACCCCCAGCTGTTGGCTGTTTTCTACTGAAGTCAATGGAAAGCGATGGGATAGCAAGACTTTTCAAAGTAACCAGATCAGTACCAGAGACAGTAAAACAGAATTTTAAAGTCAAGATATGGTGCTAAACAAACACCAAAGCCAGAAAGAATTGGCCTTCTTTGAAGTATTTGCTCTGTAATAAGCACCAACAGTTCAAAATGATTGGGGGGTGCCAAACAATTCAGATTACCCTTATTGGAGGTACTAAGCATCCCCAGAACAGGCAACCGGTATCTAATTTATACATTTTCCTTGCAAACAGTTGAAAATCAACAATCCTCTTTTGGGGAAAAAATATGCAGTTAGACTGGGTTACAGAAAAGCACTTGATACATAGAAACATTAATATTATGTCCGAACAAATAGGTTGTATTTAACAGATTCTGGCGTGAAACGTTTTCTCTGCTGCAGCTGTACAAAGAAGCACAAAGTCAATGCTGGCCTTTTGTTTCTTTTCTTTTTCATTTCTGCAGTGTCTCAAATATCTTAAGTATGTAAAAATAAACACTTTCAGAGTTTTGTTTAATGTTTTAGTCATTAAACTCAAATTGTAGGCAGCTGGGCGGTATTTCCTGAACAGATGATCTTCAATACCCCTCCCATCTCCTTCATAGTTATCCTGTCCAGAACCATCTAGAAACACAGCACTAACTAAGAGACAGCATAGGTCTGACCGAAGGCAGCTCCAGCTGAGTGAACCCAAAAGGCATCCAAAGTAAACTGAGGCACTTCCCAAAAGTTCCTCCATTCACCCATCCAAACCCTAACTAATACTGCTATACTGGACAACGTGTTTTCCAAACATGAACTTTAAAAATGTTTTGCAAAAATGTCA
This sequence comes from Microcaecilia unicolor, assembly GCF_901765095.1. Classification (NCBI taxonomy): domain Eukaryota; kingdom Metazoa; phylum Chordata; class Amphibia; order Gymnophiona; family Siphonopidae; genus Microcaecilia; species Microcaecilia unicolor. The sequence goes on from NC_044041.1 coordinate 190,451,778, forward strand.
GGATTTTATTTTGAAAAAAAGCTTGAAAAAAAAAAAAAAAAAACACACCCTGTGTAAATATCATAGTCCATATAAAAAAAAGTGCAGCAATAGTCTATTAGATTTTTGTATGGAGTGGAGGAGTGGCCTAGTGGTTAGGGTGGTGGACTTTGGTCCTGAGGAACTGAGTTCCATTCCTACTTCAGGCACAGGCAGCTCCTTGTGACTCTGGGCAAGTCACTTAACCCTCCATTGCCCCATGTAAGCCGCATTGAGCCTGCCATGAATGGGAAAGCACAGGGTACAAATGTAACCAAAATAAAATAGATACTATTGGAGATTCTACATGGAATGTTGCTACTATTGGAGATTCTACATGGAATGTTGCTATTCCACTAATGACATTCCATGTAGAAGGCTGTGCAGGCTTCTGTTCTGTGAGTCTGACGTCCTGCACGTACGTGCAGGACGTCAGACTCACAGAAACAGAAGCCTGCGCGGCCACATTGGTGATCTGCAAGGGCCAACTTCTACATGGAATGTTGCTAGTGGAATAGCAACATTCCATGTAGAATCTCAAATAGTAGCAACAGTGGAGGAGTGGCCTAGTGGTTAGGGTGGTGGACTCTGGTCCTGGGGAACTGAGGAACTTAGTTGGATTCCGACTTCAGGCACAGGCAGCTCCTTGTGACTCTGGGCAAGTCACTTAACCCTCCATTGCCCCGTGTAAGCCGCATTGAGCCTGCCATGAGTGGGAAAGCGCAGGGTACAAATGTAACAAAAATAAAATAGATACTATTGGAGATTCTACATGGAATGTTACTATTCCACTAGCAACATTCCATGTAGAAGGCTGCGCAGGCTTCTGTTTCTGTGAGTCTGATGTCCTGCAGACTCACAGAAGCAGAAGCCTGCGTGGCCACATTGGTGATCTGCAAGGGCCGACTTCTACATGGAATGTTGGAATAGCAACATTCCATGTAGAATCTCAAATAGTAGCAACAGTGGAGGAGTGGCCTAGTGGTTAGGGTGGTGGACTTTGGTCCTGAGGAACTGAGTTTGATTCCCACTTCAGGCACAGGCAGCTCCTTGTGACTCTGGGCAAGTCACTTAACCCTCCATTGCCCCATGTAAGCCACATTGAGCCTGCCATGAGTGGGAAAGCGCAGGGTACAAATGTAACAAAAATAAAATAGATACTATTGGAGATTCTACATGGAATGTTGCTATTCCACTAATGACATTCCATGTAGAAGGCTGTGCAGGCTTCTGTTCTGTGAGTCTGACGTCCTGCACGTACGTGCAGGACGTCAGACTCACAGAAACAGAAGCCTGCGCGGCCACATTGGTGATCTGCAAGGGCCAACTTCTACATGGAATGTTGCTAGTGGAATAGCAACATTCCATGTAGAATCTCAAATAGTAGCAACAGTGGAGCAGTGGCCTAGTGGTTAGGGTGGTAGACTTTGATCCTGAGGAACTGAGTTCGATTCCCACTTCAGGCACAGACAGCTCCTTGTGACTCTGGGCAAGTCACTTAACCCTCCATTGCCCCAGGTACAAATAAGTACCTGTATACAAGATGTAAGCTACATTGAGCCTGCCATGAGTGGGAAAGCGCGGGGGTACAAATGTAACAAAAAAAAGCATTAAATTGTGCTCCAGAAGTACTGACTCTTTTCTTTATTTGTAAAATACCTGAAATAGCAATGTCCCTTTAGCAGGTGATGTGCTAAGAATGTGGGGGGTGAAGAATTATTGGACAAGTTGGTGATTTCTGCAAATACAGATAAATGATTTTCAGGTTTTTGGGCACTAAAGTATTGTAATAAGTGAACTATTGCTACATTGGTTTGGAGATTCATGAATGTTTAAGAAATGTTTAATCACTTCCTTTGATGTTTTAGGTTTTGCTCTGTTCACTATAAGCTTTTGTATTTTTGAAGTTTTAATAAATTTTAGAAAGTGATATGGTGGTAGTGGAGTGGTTTTTTTTTTCCAATTTATGCATTTTTACTAGTGATGGATAGAGTCAGATGTAGTGTTTTGGAATATCTGGGTTTTATTCGCTGAGGTCTTGTTTCACTATGCGTAATTGCCGTTATAGTAGCATAAGTCCGCATTTATGTGCTTAACTTTAGGGATAAATCAATCAATAATCTTCAAATCATCCCAAACACTAAAGAATCAAATCATTTATAGTCTTTTCACAGTGTATTCATTATTAACTCCTTCATGTTTTAATACGCGGGGATCTTCAGAATTAATAACAGCAGAGAGCCATCTAAAAAACTTTTCAGTTATAATGATGGAGCTGTTCACCTCGTCATAGATCGACCCGTTTTCTCCTAATTTCTTACATATTTATATTTATTTATTCATTTATTTTCAGTCGTTTCTTAAATGAGTTTCTTCTTGAAAATTTTTTTTAAATACTTTTTAAATCTTTTTCCAGAAGAAATAAAGTAATATAACTTAGCTTTTGAAGAAGCTTAAAGCAGCACTATATCTCCAAAATAAACCTCTACTGACTTGGCCAGGTTTCGGAGGTCTTCTTCAGGGAAGAGGTTTACATTTAAAACTTCATTAGTTCGTACAAACAAAATGGCTTTAGGGATAACCATTTAGGCCATGTCCAGGGCTGCTGTAAATGCCTAACTGCTGTCAGTTAACAGTATTCTATAACCCTAGCGCATAACTGCTGGACATTTCCAATACAACACAAACAACTACCCTACCATAACCACACCTTACTGCACACTCCCCATCTCAGAAAATCTGAAAATTCTGGGAGTCACTATTGATCGAAACCTCACACTTGATACCCACGTGAAGAACACAACGAAAAAAATGTTCTACTCGATGTGGAAACTCAAAAGAATAAAACCTTTTTTCCCCAAGATACGTCTTCCGCACCCTAGTACAGTCACTAGTGATAAGTCACCTGGACTACTGCAACGCTCTGTACGTAGGATGCAAAGAACAGACCATTAAAAAACTCCAAACAGCCCAGAACACCGCAGCCCGTCTCATTTTTGGAAAAACCAAATACGAAAGCGCAAAGCACCTAAGAGAGAAACTGCACTGGCTCCCGCTCAAGGAACGAATTGAGTTCAAGATCTGCACGACCGTATACAAAATCATTCACGCAGAGGCCCCACTCTACATGCTGAACCTAATAGACTTACCACCCAGAAATGCCAGAAGATCAGCCCGCAAGTTCCTCAATTTGAACTTCCCCAGCTGTAAAGGAATTAAATACAAACAGGCATACGCTACTACCTTTGCGTACAAAAGCACACCGTTATGGAACGCACTACCCATGACCCTGAAAACCACGGACAACTTAACCAGCTTTCGCAAATCTTTGAAGACATTTCTCTTCAACAAGGCCTACAAAAATAATCCTTGATGAAACAAACTACTCCGTGTACCACCCAAACGCTTTAAAACACCTCTAACACGACCTTACCTAACACATTCCAACTAATTCCTTTTCTACCTACAGTTTATTACCGACTGTATCTAAGATTATGTAATAACTATACCATATTAACACCCTGTAAGCCACATTGAGCCTGCAAAAAGGTAGGATAATGTGGGGTACAAATGCAATAAATAAAATAATAAATAAACAAACCTCCCATGTCCACACCCCCATATAGCACTTACACATCTAACAGTATTCCATAACCGTAGTGTGTAAATGCTGATCACGCCCCTGACACACCCATGCCCCTCCCATGTCCACACCCTATAGTACTTACACATCTAACAATAATCCATAATTGTAGTGTGTAAATGCTGGGCGTGCCCCTGACACACCCATGCCCACATCCCCATAGCACTTACACATCTAACAGTATTCCATAACCGTAGTGTGTAAATGCTGATCACGCCCCTGACACACCCATGCCCCTCCCATGTCCACACCCTATAGTACTTACACATCTAACAATAATCCATAATTGTAGTGTGTAAATGCTGGGCGTGCCCCTGACACACCCATGCCCACATCCCCATAGCACTTACACATCTAACAGTATTCCATAACCGTAGTGTGTAAATGCTGATCACGCCCCTGACACACCCATGCCCCTCCCATGTCCACACCCTATAGTACTTACACATCTAACAATAATCCATAATTGTAGTGTGTAAATGCTGGGCGTGCCCCTGACACACCCATGCCCACATCCCCATAGCACTTACACATCTAACAGTATTCCATAACCGTAGTGTGTAAATGCTGGACACACCCATGCCCCTCCCATCAGTATTCCATAACTGTAGTATGTAAATGCTGGGCATGCCCCTGACAAACCCATTCTCCTCCCATTTCTGCGCCCCATAACACTCATCTAACAGTATTCTACAACCTTAGTGCGTAAATGCTGCGCACGTCACTGACCCATCCATGCCCCTCCCACATCGACACCCCTCTGGCAGTTACACACTAGGGGGTCCTTTTACTAAGCTGTGGTAAAAACGGCCCTGCTCTAGCAGCAGGGGCTGTTTTTGCAGCACGCTGTGGCAGCAGGTAAAAATGCCTGAAAATAGCCATGGCCACGTGGTAAGATTACTCTTACCACGTGGCCATGCGAAGGGGAGCACTTACCACCACCCACTGAGGTGGCTGTAAGTCTCCCGCACTGATCCAATAGTAACCAGGTAGCACATGGTTGGCGCATGCTGGGGCTGGAACTACCGCCGGTGCTCGCGTAGGGGCGGTGGTAGTTTCTGATTAGTATGTGGTAAGCCTGCGCTAGGCTTACCACCGCTTTGTAAAAGGGTCCCTAAGGGTACAGAATACTGTCATGCTAAAGTTCCTGAATGAGTGTCACTCCAAATTAGTTCCAATTAGCACCAATTAACTCCCAATTATAGCCGACTATTGTCAATTATCAATTACGTTAGTGGTTAGGGTGGTGTACTTTGGTCCTGAGGAACTGAGTTCGATTCCCACTTCAGGCACAGGTAGCTCCTTGTAACTCTGGGCAAGTCACTTAACCCTCCATTGCCCCATGTAAGCCGCATTGAGCCTGCCATGAGTGGGAAAGCGCAGGGTACAAATGTAACAAAAATAAAATAGATACTATTGGAGATTCTACATGGAATGTTGCTACTATTGGAGATTCTACATGGAATGTTGCTATTCCACTAGCAACATTCCATGTAGAAGGCTGCGCAGGCTTCTGTTTCTGTGAGTCTGACGTCCTGCACGTACGTGCAGGACGTCAGACTCACAGAAGCAGAAGCCTGCGCAGCCACATTGGTGATCTGCAAGGGCCGACTTCTACATGGAATGTTGCTAGTGGAATAGCAACATTCCGTGTAGAATCTCAAATAGTAGCAACAGTGGAGGAGTGGCTTAGTGGTTAGGGTGGTGGACTTTGGTCCTGAGGAACTGAGTTTGATTCCCACTTCAGGCACAGGCAGCTCCTTGTGACTCTGGGCAAGTCACTTAACTCTCCATTGCCCCATGTAAGCCACATTGAGCCTGCCATGAGTGGGAAAGCGCAGGGTACAAATGTAACAAAATGTAACAAAAACAAAACATACACATAATTAACACTATTGTGTAACCTGTGCACACTAGTTTGCACGCTAAGCACAAACATTTACACACGATGAGAGAGTGAGGGGGAGGAAGGCTCATATGCTGTGTGTGGGGTGGGGGGAGAGGAAGTGAGGGAAATTACCTAAACAAAAAGAACACTGTTACAGCTCAGTAGCTTTGACAATTTCTTGATCTTCAAGTGCTCCATCAATTTTGAAACCACTGCTCACCTTATCTAAGACCAGGGTAGGGTGGAGGGTGGGAACACACTTATCTTTATTTTTGTATATAAACCCCGAAGAAACACATTGTTCCCACAGATTCCTTCTTTTTACTTAAAGGTAGACAGTACATAAATATTTATGTTTGTACATAAACATAATGTAAGATAAAAATTTAGAGGTCGTTAATCATTCTGTTTCTCTCTGTTAGAAGACAGGACAATAAAAGATACTTCCCTTTCTCAAGCATAAAATGCCACCATGTTCCAGTGCAGGTCTATCACTTCCAGCAGAGCGCTCTAATCCATGACTGGAAGACCCAGACTTCGTTCCCTTTTTAACCGAGTATGAATATTTATTCATTCATTTAAATTTCATTTCTCTGCCCTGAGGTCTAGAGTGAAGATGTAAAACAGAATGGAGTCAGTCCAGAGGGGGGCTACTAAAATGGTCAGTGGTCTCTGTTAAAAGAATATAAGGACAAACTCAAAGACCTCAATATGTTTACTTTGGAAGAAAGAGGAGATATGGGTGAGACATTTAAATATCTCAGCGGCAAAAATGCACAGGAGTTGAGTTTCTCTGAACTGAAAGGAAACTCTGGAATGAGAGGGCATAAGATGAAGTTAAAAGGGGATAGGCTCAGAAGTAATCTAAGGAAATATTTCTTTACGGAAAGTGTGGTGAAAACGTGGACCCACCCGGAGGTGGTGGAGACGAGGACTGTATCTGAATTTTTAAAAAAAGTGTAAGACAGGCATATGGAGTGGAGGAGTGGCCTAGTGGTTAGGGTGGTGGACTTTGGTCCTGGGGAACTGAGGAACTGAGTTGGATTCCCACTTCAGGCACAGGCAGCTCCTTGTGACTCTGGGCAAGTCCCTTAACCCTTCATTGCCCCATGTAAGCCGCATTGAGCCTGCCATGAGTGGGAAAGCGCAGGGTACAAATGTAACAAAAATAAAATAGATACTATTGGAGATTCTACATGGAATGTTGCTACTTTTGGAAATTCTACATGGAATGTTGCTATTCCATGTAGAAGGCTGCGCAGGCTTCTGTTTCTGTGAGTCTGACGTCCTAGACTCACAGAAGCAGAAGCCTGCGCGGCCACATTGGTGATCTGCAAGGCCGACTTCTACATGGAATGTTGCTAGTGGAATAGCAACATTCCATGTAGAATCTCAAATAGTAGCAACAGTGGAGGAGTGGCCTAGTGGTTAGGGTGGTAGACTTTGATCCTGAGGAACTGAGTTCGATTCCCACTTCAGGCACAGGCAGCTCCTTGTGACTCTGGGCAAGTCACTTAACCCTCCATTGCCCCAGGTACAAATAAGTACCTCTATACAATATGTAAGCCGCATTGAGCCTGCAGTGAGTGGGAAAGCGCGGGGTACAAATGTAACAAAAATAAATAAAAATATGGGATCTTTAAGGGCAGGAATCCTCGCATCCAGTCCTTGAGGTCCACAACCCAGCCTGGTATTCAGGATTCCCACAATGAATATGTATGAGATCTATTTGCATTCATTGCATTCATACATATTCATTGTGGGAATCCTGAATACCAGGCTGGGTTGTGGACCTGAAGGACTGAATGCGAGGACCCCTGTCATGGGGGGGGAGGAAGAGATAGTAGATGCTATGGAAGGGTTGATTGGGATAGGCCAAATGGCCTTTATCTGCAGTCATTTTCTATGTTTCTATGTAACATATTTGCTTCAACATGTGTAAAATGGCAAAATTGGTATGTTTTATTTTACTGTAACACATTAATATAAGACGGGTTTTCAACCCAGTCCTCAGGACACGCCTAGCCATAAGTATTGCTATACTGGGAAAGACCAAAGGTCTTTGACCACATGACTACCACGAGAAAATTTATGCCAGGATCTGGGGCAGCATAGAAGGGTTGACTGAAAGGAGGGGGAGTGTCTATTACTGCCCCCTCTCTCCCCCAACCCAATCACCCTGCCCCATTGGCCTCATCCCTCCTTCCCTGACAATCTGACCTGAACTTATGACCCCCCCCACAAAAACAAATTAAAAGATTTCTCTGGTAGTCTAGTAGCCCACCCTCCCTCCCGCTAACTCAACCCCCAGCCCAGCTGAGCCCAGCCACTGTACCTAACAGGAGAGCCAGGACACCAAGAAAGGGATCTGGGTGTCGTCGTCGATAACACGCTGAAACCTTCTGCTCAGTATGCTGCTGCGGCTAGGAAAGCGAATAGAATGTTGGGTATTATTAGGAAAGGTATGGAAAACAGGTGTGAGGATGTTATAATGCCGTTGTATCGCTCCATGGTGCAACCGCACCTTGAGTATTGTGTTCAATTCTGGTCGCCGCATCTCAAGAAAGATATAGTAGAATTGGAAAAGGTGCAGCGAAGGGCGACTAAAATGATAGCGGGGATGGGACAACTTCCCTATGAAGAAAGACTAAGGAGGCTAGGGCTATTCAGCTTGGAGAAGAGACGGCTGAGGGGAGACATGATAGAGGTATATAAAATAATGAGTGGAGTGGAACAGGTGGATGTGAAGCGTCTGTTCACGCTTTCCAAAAATACTAGGACTAGGGGGCATGCGATTAAACTACAGTGTAGTAAATTTAAAACAAATCGGAGAAAATTTTTCTTCACCCAACATGTAATTAAACTCTGGAATTAGTTGCTGGAAAATGTGGTGAAGGCGGTTAGCTTAGCAGAGTTTAAAAAGGGGTTGGACGGTTTCCTAAAGGACAAGTCCATAAACCGCTACTAAACGGACTTGGAAAAATCCAAAATCCCAGGAATAACATGTATAGAATGTTTGTACGTTTGGGAAGCTTGCCAGGTGCCCTTGGCCTGGATTGGCCGCTGTCGTGGACAAGATGCTGGGCTCGATGGACCCTTGGTATTTTCCCAGTATGGCATTACTTATGTACTTATGCACTCATTCCTGCCTCCAGCATCATGGTGGCAATGCATTCTGGGGATGCACCAGGCAGGGCCTGCTGCCATATAAGGGAATTTTAACGTGGCAGTAATTTGAACGCTCACTGAATACTGCATCCCATGGCCTTTCTACCGTGGTACTGTAAGGCATGCTGCATCTGCCCCTCAGATGATCTGATAAGCCTCTCGTTCTATTAAACTGATTTTTTTAAACATGCTCTTTTTTAGATCTAAAGAGTTCAGCTAATATAGATGATAATGATTCCCTTTCCCATCATATATTAATGACAGTATCAATTTACACCAGAAAGAAATCCCCCAGTGTTCAAACATGGCAGCTATTTTCTTTGGTCCGAAGACAGGCTCGTTATTTAAGAATGTCTCCGTTAAGCGCTCACTCAGCAGAGATTGCACTGCAATGCACAGATATAATATCTGATTAGCTCCTGCAATCATTTTGAAGCTCACAGAGGGGGAAAAAAAATCCTGTGATTCATTTGAATTATGTCAGCTTTGGCCTGTAATTCATATTTATGACTTACAACAGTTCAGGGACTGTGTCAGGGGAGAATGAGGGGTGGAGGACCTGTTACGCACGAGCTATACTCGGAGCACAAGTACATTCAGTAAACATAAGAGGCATGACATATAATCCATTCCAGAGGAGAGAGCGCTTTGTTCTTATGTATGTAACATCTGTGTAAACCTTAAAATGGCTGACTTAGCAAGTCATCCATCCCTAGCAGATAATAAAAATCAATAACAATTTGTAACTGGGTCAAAATAGCATCCTGTGAAGCACTTTGAAACCCCTCCCTCACCTTTCCCCAGGCGCCATTATGTCTGGCCGTGGTCCCAAGTATATGGATGCATATCAGTACAATATTATACACTGTCCCTGTTCCATGCAGTGTTTGATGCAGCAGTGGTGGGTCCATGCGGCAATTCTGCTTACAAAGATATAAAAATAAAACTACTAAAAGGAAAAACAACATGGAAATGATTCAAAACTGCAAAAACTAAAAAGACAAAATGATCAAAATGTAAATCGAATGATAACATCGTAATCCTTCTCAATCACGACACTCTGGCAGTTAAAGTTTAATGAACCATATACTTTTATCAGAAACCAAGTAAGGTAAAAATCTAAACAACTAAAAAAAAATAAAAACTAAATTGAAACTATACAACATAAATGTTAATACTAGTGAAATGTGCTCAGGTTTTTTTTTGTGTATTACAAGAGACCCGACGACTCGAGATAAGTAACATCACCATGCCACCATCAGTGCACACCCTACCTCCACTCCCCCCTGTTGGTAAAAAATCAACAATTGTAATAGTAACATAGTAGATGACGGCAGAAAAAGACCTGCACGGTCCATCCAGTCTGCCCAACCAGATAAACTCATATGTGCTACTTTTTGTGTATACCTGACCTTGATTTGTTTCTGCCATTTTCAGGGCACAGACCGTATAAGTCTGCCCAGCACTATCCCCGCCTCCCAACCACCAGTCCCGCCTCCCACCACCGGCTCTGACACAGATCGTATAAGTCTGCCCAGCACTATCCCCACCTCCAAACCACCAGCCCCGCCTCCCACCACCAGCTCTGCCACCCAATCTCGGCTAAGCTCCTGAGGATCCATTCCTTCTGAGGATCCATTCCTAAAGGGTTAAAGATCAGTGCAGCTCACATATAGAATCTATTTGCTGTGGAGATGATTTAACACGAAAAAAAAAAAACCAAGACTAATGATCCCTTCAAAAAATTGTATCAAAGAAATCTCTTTACATGAATAAACTACTCAGCTTAGTTGAATAGAGGGGATAAAAATGAATTTTTAAGGAAATCACTTTATGTAAATTTACATAAAGATTCACAGAAATTGTCATCCTCCCTCAACAATATCTTATGATAAAAACATGTGGAGGAGCATTTTCGATATGACGTCTTAAGTCCAACTTTGGACGTTTTGCTTATAATGTCCAAAATTCAAGTGGGGGAATATAGCCATTTTCAAAACAGGAAAACGTCTATCTTTTTTTTTTTTTTTCCGAAAATGGCTATTTGCTAGATGTTATTGCGCTCTATGTGTTTATCTTTTGGTCCATTTTCGGAAAAAAAAACCCCACGTCCATTTCTCCTACTTAGGTACACAAATGTGGAATGCACTACCAAAGAGTGTGAAAACGATCCATGACCATCTAAACTTCAGGCGATCATTAAAGACCTGTCTGTTTTGCAAGGTCTACTCTACTGACCCAACTTAAATGCCTCAACTCTGCAACGCATCAAAACCTTACATCGTATTGGACATTGACAAGCTCATTTTCAAAGCACTTAGCCTCCCAAAGTTCCATAGAAACCTATGGAACTTAGCCTCCCAAAGTGCTTTGAAAATATGCCTCTATATATTCCTTATTTCCTTGACCCTTATTGTACTTGTATACCCTTACCTTACCTGACCCTTATTTTATACTGTATTTGTTTAACATCTACCGGACCTGGCGATCGCCTTTACGGTATTATGTAAGCCACATTGAGCCTGCTAATGGGTGGGGAAATGTGGGATACAAATGTTACAAATAAATAAAATGCACAACATCAAGCCATTGGGATGTAGGAGGAGCCAACATTCTTCGTAGATTGGTCCCCCAGACATCCCAGGAGAGCAATGGGGCACCCTAGGGGGCACTGCTGTGGACTTCAAATAAATTATCCCAGGTACACATCTCACTGTTGCTCCGTTATCTTGTCTGCTGGGCCCCTCAAAACCCCACTACTCCCACTGTACACCACTACTATAGCCCGTATGGGTAAAGGGGGCACCTATATGTAGGTATAGTAGGGTTTGGGTGAGTTTTGGAGGGCTCACAGTTTCCACCACAAGTGTAACAGGTAGGGGAGAGGTATGGACCTGAGTCACCTGTCTGCAGTGCACTTCACCCACCACTGGACTACTCCAGGGACCTGCCTGCTGTTCTAATGGACCCGAGTATTACATCTGAGGCTGGCATAGAGCTTGATAAGTAATGGTTTTAATCACATTTTTCGGGGGTGGGGGAGTGGGAGGAGGTCAGTGAGAACTGGGGGAGTAAGGAGAGGTCATCCCTGATTCCCTCCAGTGGTCATCTAGGGCACTTTTTTGTACCTTATTCATTGTAAAAACAGGTCTAGCTAAAAATGTCTTAGTTTTAGTCCAATAGCGAATAGCAGTTGGGCTTGTGAATGACCATATTCTGTAACCTCACGCCTAATTTCTGGGAATACCCTTTCCATGGCCATGTTCCTTTATGAGTTGCGCGCCACAAAATTTAGGCGCACATGTTATAGAATAGGGAGCCAATTAAAACCAATTAACAGCTTATTAACCAATTAGTTTGCTCATGGATCAGGAATCCACACCCAAATTTGGGCAACTTATATAGAATCCGAGCACAGTGTCCAAAAAACTAACGGACTCCAATCAAGCCACTGGTTTCAACCCCATATGGGCTTCTTTGTGGGGGGAGCAAAAAGGTAATTCTGTCTTCTATAATACCAGTGCCCTGACAGAAATGTTAAGTTATGGAAAGCAGGGTAAACATTTTGAAGTGCTACAAAGAGAAGGACTCTTGAAGGAGAAAATGACTTTTTTTTTTTTTTTAGTTACATTTGTACCCCACGCTTTCCCACTCATGGCAGGCTCAATGTGGCTTACATGGGGCAATGGAGGGTTAAGTGACTTGCCCAGAGTCACAAGGAGCTGCCTGTGCCTGAAGTGGGAATCGAACTCAGTTCCTCAGGACCAAAGTCCACCACCATAACCACTAGGCCACTCCTCCACTGTTGCTACTATTTGAGATTCTACATGGAATGTTGCTATTCCACTAGCAACATTCCATGTAGAAGTCGGCCCTTGCAGATCACCAATGTGGCCACGCAGGCTTCTGCTTCTGTGAGTCTGACGTCCTGCACATACGTGCAGGACGTCAGACTCACAGAAACAGAAGCCTGCGCAACCTTCTACATGGAATGTTGCTAGTGGAATAGCAACATTCCATGTAGAATCTCCAATAGTAGCAACATTCCATGTAGAATCTCCAGTAGTATCTATTTTATTTTTGTTACATTTGTACCCTGCTCTTTCCCACTCATGGCAGGCTCAATGCGGCTTACATGGGGCAATGGAGGGTTAAGTGACTTGCCCAGAGTCACAAGGAGCTGCCTGTGCCTGAAGTGGGAATCGAACTCAGTTCCTTTTTCCAAGTATTCAAAGCATTTTTTTTTTTTATGAAGGCAGCTGAAAAATAACAACCTTTTATCAAATAGGTTAGGTTTGAAAACAACTGTCAGCTGTGTTTACTAAAGTTAAGTACCCAAGACGGAAAGCCTGTTGTGGGCATACTGAGAGCACTTACAATGTTGACTGGAACCAGTTTAGAGACCCCCTGCCGCCATGATGAATTGCAAAGAATTAGGGAACCCTATAATTCAAATATAAATGCAAAGATCTTTTTCTCGTCTGCCAATACATTTTCAGCCCTTGTTAACTAGAGCTATTGCATTTCATTAGATTGAAAATCCTTTCAGGGCCAGCACAATTATCAGACAGGAACAGGGAGTCGCCTAGGACAGCAGCTTCTGGGGGGGGTGGGGGGAGGCAGAACAGCTGCCCTCAAAGCAAAACAATAGGTCCTGAGGTTGAACGTGCAGGACGTCAGGACGACTCACACAGAAACAGAATCCTAGGCTTCCACATCAGCTGTAGCAACGTGCCAGCCCAGAGACCTGCTGAAGAGAACTTCGGCTGGCGGGGGTTGGGGACCCCCACCAGCACTGGTACCCGATGGCGGGGGAGGGTTAGCGGGGGCCAGGCCCCTGTGGCCCCACGTATCTACGCCCCTGGTCTGAATGTCATGCCCATGATGTCTTAGAAAAGAGAAACAGATTAGGGGCTTGAAAGTTCATTGAGTGGGTGAGGGGTCATAAGGCTGAAGATTCGCCTAGGACGACAATGCCTTTGCATATACCCTAAATCCTTTTCATTTTCTCTCTCCTTTTTTTTTGGCCTGACAGGTTTCTTCTGTTCCTTTGGGCCTCCAATTCAACTAGAACAGGCTTGTCCAACCTTCTTCTATTGGGGGCCGCGTTTTATATACTGGAACATTTGGAGGGCCAAACACACGTGCACTCACTCGCGCTCTTTTTTTGAGAATCACACGCTCATGCACTCTCTGAGCACACCCATTCTCTTTCGCTCTCTTGCGAGACTTAGAAACCATGAGACCAGTCCGAACTTCCAGCACCACGCAGCTCAAGTTTGTAGGTAGATGAGTCACGAAGAGGGAGACAGGAATCCCACTGAGCTTCTGAGGGCTAGGTAAAAGCTCCTGGTGGGCCGGGTTATGGCCCGCAGGCCGTAGGTTGGACAAGCTCGAACTAGAACAAGGGCTGAGATCAGGCTCTATTTGTAACCTCTGTACAACACATGTATACATCTGGCATGAATTAAACAAATCATGAGGATAACTACCTAGGAAATTATTTTCTCAAGCCATTGAGTACAGGGATTTTTTTTTTTTAACTAGGTTATCTTTAAAAACAAAAAACCCCTTTTTATTGTTTGCTTTGAGCAAGCATGCAGTCAGGAAGGCATTTTCCTTTAGCTGGATGGGAAGCTTGCCCCGTTACGCAGCAGGAAACCTTCTCCTCTGAAAGGTCATGCACATTTCAAATGTTGTCAGTTCTGCTCATTTTTTTGTTATTCTTGACTCTCCATACCAAGCCACTTTTCTATACGCTGGGTTACCGAAGTTTCTCTATTTTGTTTCCAAACATATAAAGTATTAGAAACATGGGGAAGACCCAGGCAATGCTGAATCTTCAGTACCGAACAGGAGGAGGAATGAGAACCTCTGAGGCCCTGGAGCTTTGAGCAGGACGAGATGTGTACGGTTTCTTACTGCCTGAATAACATGTCTTTAACATTAATCAGCCTGTCTTGACTTGACATCTTAATCTAGACAGCAGGACATCCTTCACGCGACAAGCCAGCAAAGTGTAATTAACAAAACCCTAGACTGAAAGCCAAAATGTGGCAGCCATTCTGACGTCTCTGCAAGGGCAAGATTCAGAGGCACCAGTCAGGAAATGAGACTCTGCGGAACGACCAGTCTCCTGCTAAATCTTTCATAATGCACTGAGTTGTGCTTACTCTACAAAGCATCTGCTGGCACATCACACTCTATGGGGCCAAGGATGAAAGCCAATCTGTTCAGTCATTAACCCTTCCATAGTGCGATTGTGGGATCGCTTAAACAGCAACAACCTCTTCAAAAAAGAAAATCCTCATAACTTGTAAGAAGTCTTAGTTCAAGTGTGACAACAACAGACGCCCCCACCCTAAAAATGCATCCGCTCTCCCTAATTTGCATCATCTTCTCTTCGTCCTAGTTTGCATTACATTATTATTATTATTACTAGTAAAAAAGGCCCGTTTCAGAAAGCAATGAAATGGGCGCTAGCAAGGTTCGCCGGACCCTGCTCCCCGCCCCCACGTGCTGCAGAGCGCGCGCCTACCTGCACCATGATGGCCAGTCGCAGTGAGTCCTTCGCGATGCTGTGCCCGCATTTCTTGTAGGAACCTCGGCCACTCTTGGCATGCTCGGCCCGGTAGAGCCTCTCGCCTGCCTGAGAATGTTGCATGGTATCGGCTGCAGGAGAGGACGCAGACCGTTGGCCCTCGCTGGCGCTCCGTTCGGATTCCTGGGCAGGGGACACATTGGACACTCGCAGCTCCTCCCCTCTCCCTGACGTTTCCCTACTCCCCCTCCACATTGGACACTCGTGGCTCCTCCCCTCTCCTTGACTCCACCTCCACATTGGACACTCGTGGCTCCTCCCCTCTCCCTGACGTCACGATTATCTACCACCACCGGAAATCTACTAAATGAAGGACACCACCACCAGAAGCCACAGTCCCAGGCAGCCTCAGAACGTTGGAGGTGAGCTTTATTATATAGGATTAGCATTTGTATAGCGCTACCAGACGCATGCAGCGCTGAACACCTGACATAGAGAGACAGTCCCTGCTCGATAGAGCTTACAATCTATGTGCTAAAACTTCTGAAACCATCATCCTAGGAATAAGCTTTGCCCGTCACAGGTGTCCTCCACTGTTGATAAAAGCTTCTCAAACATCCCTGTCTATATTCGGATCACTTCTTCCATGCCAACGTTTTCTGGTGACAAAGTAACCTCGTAGATTTGTCTGCAAGAGTCATGCCTTCTTTCCAGAGCACGTGCATATTTCTGTGGCTACACCTTCTCCTGGCTCCTGGAGGTACTAACTAGTAACAAAGTTTCCAAAAAGCATCCTTAACACCATCATCATGCACAAATAAGGAACAGAGAGAGCATAAATTCAAAATGCAACAATATATATATATATTTTCTTTTCAAACGTGATACTATTACAAGTGTGATTTGACTGAAGCAATATTATTCCGGGTCAGAGATTCTTCAAGAGGCCTAATGCTTCGGTAAATGGCATCCCCGAAAGCAAATAACAAAGTCAGTTCAAAGGGAGGGGGGCCGGTGCTTTGTCTCAGATTCATTAAATTTTAACACTGGTGGGGGCTAAATACAAATCGAGGTAGATACAGGGGCAAGGCACAAAACTCAAAGGATCGTGTTCATAATGAATAGCCCTACAATGACCATATGGCTCAGTCTGCAGCACTATGGTGGTAATTGTATAATGCCACTTAGAAATGTACCCTACATGTAAGAGTTTGCTCAGTTTGTGTAGTTATGTTGTGGGTTTGAGCAATTGCATGGGGCTGTTCAGCTTGGAGAAAAGGCGGCTGAGGGGAGATATGATAGAGGTCTATAAGATAATAAGTGGAATGGAAAGGGTCGATGTGGAGCGTCTGTTTACGCTTTCCAAAAATACTAGGACAAAGGGGCATGCAATGAAGCAGCAGTGTGGTAAATTTAGAACGAATCGGAGAAGACTTTTCTTCACTCAACGTGTAATTAAACTCTGGAATTCGTTGCCGGAAAAAGTGGTTAAGGCGGTTGACTTAGCAGAATTTAAAAAGGGGTTGGACGGCTTCCTGGAGGAAAAGGTCATAGAATGTTATTGAATGGTCATGGGAAAAATCCACTATTTTTGGGATGAGCGGGACAAATTGTTTGTTCTTTTGGCTGCTGTCGGAGACAGGGTGCTGGGCGCGATGGACCCTTGGTCTGTCCCAGTATGGCAATGCTTATGTACTTATGTATTGTACATGTGTATATTTAAAAGGGTAAAGGGTCCAGGGCCACTGAGAGACAGAGATGAGCCCGGGGCAGGGCCACTACATTCTCCACCCCTGGCTTGCTCACTCAGGCCACAAAATTATTCAGGGTCGTCAAGTCGCAGGAGGAATGTGAACGATTACAGGAGGACCTTGCGAGACTGGGAGAATGGGCGTGCAAGTGGCAGATGAAGTTCAATGTTGACAAGTGCAAAGTGATGCATGTGGGTAAGAGGAACCCGAATTATAGCTACGTCTTGCAAGGTTCCGCGTTAGGAGTTACGGATCAAGAAAGGGATCTGGGTGTCGTCGTCGATGATACGCTGAAACCTTCTGCTCAGTGTGCTGCTGCGGCTAGGAAAGCGAATAGAATGTTGGGTGTTATTAAGAAGGGTATGGAGTCCAGGTGTGCGGATGTTATAATGCCGTTGTATCGCTCCATGGTGCGACCGCACCTGGAGTATTGTGTTCAGTACTGGTCTCCGTATCTCAAAAAAGATATAGTAGAATTGGAAAAGGTACAGCGAAGGGCGACGAAAATGATAGTGGGGATGGGACGACTTTCCTATGAAGAGAGGCTGAGAAGGCTAGGGCTTTTCAGCTTGGAGAAGAGACGGCTGAGGGGAGATATGATAGAAGTGTATAAAATAATGAGTGGAATGGATCGGGTGGATGTGAAGCGACTGTTCACGCTATCCAAAAATACTAGGACTAGAGGGCATGAGTTGAAGCTACAGTGTGGTAAATTTAAAACGAATCGGAGAAAATTTTTCTTCACCCAACGTGTAATTAGACTCTGGAATTCATTGCCGGAGAACGTGGTACGGGCGGTTAGCTTGACGGAGTTTAAAAAGGGGTTAGATAGATTCCTAAAGGACAAGTCCATAGACCGCTATTAAATGGACTGGAAAAATTCCTCATTTTTAGGTACAACCTGTCTGGAATGTTTTTACGTTTGGGGAGCGTGCCAGGTGCCCTTGACCTGGATTGGCCACTGTCGGTGACAGGATGCTGGGCTAGATGGACCTTTGGTCTTTCCCAGTATGGCACTACTTATGTACTTATGTACCACCACCCCCTGCCCCCTATATTCCTTCATCAGTGTGTATGCTCCTTCTCGGCCTTTGAGGGGGGCCCGGTACCAGGAACTGTCTCTCTCCTGCTCCTGTGTGCCAGAACCAGGTTATCGCGTTAATGCAATCACCCGAGTCCGGCAGGAGCAGAAGAGAGACTGACCCCGGCACCAGGCCCCCCTTGGAGGTCTGGCCCGGGGAAATTTGCCTCCTCCTGCCCCTCCCTCTCTGTGGCCCTGAAAGGGGCATGATTGGATATATTGCCTTTCTGTGGTGCGTTTTTACTAACAGTTTCTGCAGGGTTTACACTAGTATGTTATAAAGACACTGTAGATGTCTATGTGTTATTATAACCAGGGCCGCCGAGGGGGGGGGGCAGGGGGGGACAAAATTCCCCGGGCCCAGCACCGGGGTCTCTTTCCTTTTCCTGCTCCCAGGCCGCCGGCGTCACAGTCCCCGGTCTCACCTGCCCGCCCTCGGCTCTGTCGACAGCCCCCCTCCATCCGCCACCGGGCCCCCTGTATTCAAATCGGCAGCGCCTCACCTCTGTGTGAAAGCGGCAGATCGTCTCCCTTTGGGCCTTCCCTCACTGCGTCCCGCCCTCGTCTGATGTAACTTCCTGTTTCCGCGAGGGGGCTGTCGATGGGGCTGGGGGTGGGCGGGTGGAGACTGGGGACTGCGGCACCGGCAGCCTGAGAGACAGAAGGTAGTGACGAGAAAGGTCGAACTGTGGTTAAATCTCCCAGGGAAGGGGACTTGAACTATGTTGATGAAATGAAATGAATGTAGAAAGCTGAAGTGGTGAACTGTCATGTGGTGATGCAGCTGGAACAAGAATAAGACTGTGTGACTAAGCCTGTGAATAAAAGCCTTTTACCTGTAAAGGTATTGGAGCTGCTGCACTTTTGTTTGACCACTACCGTTAAGACAGCTTGAGTGGCTGCTACCAGGAAGGAGCTGGAGAAACTGGGCGAGTTGAGTAAGGACAAGACCGTTAGTCTGAATACCTTGGCCCACATCGCATCAGACAAACAGGGTTGACACTGGCCTGCGGAAGGAAGGGGGACCAGATGACAGAATTTACCCCTACGTGGCACAGGGGGAATCCAGTTTAAGATCTCCCATAAGGTGGTACACTTAGAGGGAGGGGTTAATGGCGCTGCTACAGGCGTGATCCCCCCAAGAATATGTGGTACTGAAGGTGCCCTTCAGTCCTCATGATGACAGCTTCCCCTATGCGCGCCTTTCGTCACAGGGATAACAAGGTGATGTACACAATAACTAAAATATGAGAAAAACTTGGAAAGGAAACGCCATCAGATTAAAGCATAGAGACGGAGAGAAGTAGAGGGGAAAGGGGAACTGGAGACAGGAAGCTAGTGGATTTGGTGGTGAACCGTCAGGACCTGGGAGGATGGAAAAAGCCATTTCAAATAAGTGGGTCTTCAAAAGAGTCTTAAATTTAGGGTATAAGTGTTCTAGGCAGATTGGGGCTGGCAAAGAATTCCAAAGTGAAGTTGCCAGCCAGAAGAAGGCATGGATGTGGGCGGAGTCAAGAAGAGCCTCTTTCAGAGGCAAGATTGGAAGGAGATTGTCATGCAGTGAATGAAGGAGTCTAGGTGGAGTACAGGAAATCATAATGAGTGCAATTTTGAACAGCCTGCATATATTACAACCAATTTTCAAAGGCATACCAAGTGCATTGTTTCCCTTCTGAAAATCAGCCTACCCTAAAAGCAACACTGTCATCTGTACTTAATATTTGTGTGGGCAGCTGAGCTCACTATTTGCCTCCCCTCTGCTGTGAAATGTACACACACTGCCAGGCAGAACATGGCAGTTTTCACAGCAGGCAGTTTCTCCAGGCAAGTCTCTGAAAACTATCCTCCCTGGGAATATGCTTTAAAACGAAACAAAAAAAAAAGGTGTAATGCAACTTCAAATAGGAGTTTTACAGTACTGACCATCAAAATCTTCCAGGTATCCATAGAACAGGTACAAGCACAGCAGTCAGCCCGGTTGATGCAGGGACCTTGAGCACCTGTGCAGCTCAGGTCGGCCACATCTTGCCCCTTCCAAAACAGGAAGTCCCTGGGGGTGCATGCGGCAAGCCGAGGCCCTGCAACGGCTGCATTGACTCTGGATTAGTGATGCAGACCAGGCCTGGTGCTACAGAAGGGTGATGCTAGACACTTCAGGAGGAGGGACAAGAAAGATGCTGGACTACAAATCGGAGAGAAGTAGCACCCACAGTTGAAAGTTTGCCATGGGCATCATATACCTTTGGGTCAGTCCTTCACTGCCTCACCACAGAATAGGTACAGAACAACATAGGCACCATCAATATTAATTTCTCACTCTCTTTTCCCCTCCACATGCACACTGCTCCACCCAGTGGCGTTCCTAGGTTGGCTGCCACCTGGGGCGGATCGCCGCTGCGCACCCCCCCCCCCCAGTTCAGCAGCGTCCGTCCCCCCAGGGTGCAGCATGACACCCCTCTGGCACAATGACACCCCCCTGGTGCATCAACATCCCTCCCCGGGGGCATTCTTAGCTGCTGGGAGCAGCCAAGCGGCTGTCGGCTCCGCTGGCTCCCTCTGCCCCAGAACAGGAAGTAACCTGTTCCGGGGCTGAGGGAGCAGGGAACCAGCAGAGCTGACAGGCGTGCGGCTGCTCGCTGCACCCCTCCAGCGGCATGCACCCGGGGCAGATCGCCCCCACCACCCCGCCCTTGCTATGCCACTGGCTCCACCCAAGATAGATACAACACAGGTTTTTCCCTTCACACAGACACACACTGCCCCATCACTGAACAGGTACAGCACAGACAACGGCATGGAACGTCACCCGACATTAAAACAGTGTACCTCAACTTTGCTCACCTCTCAGGGTAAGATACTAACTTATTTCCTGTGCCTTTTGCATAGTTGGTTGCTAAGATGGCCAATTTATTAACAGTTTTAGAAGTCAAACACTCTTCGCGTTCATTGTAAGGGGTATTTTTGTTATCTTATCTTTTAGGAGCAAAACTACTTTGAATTGAAATTGAACTGAAACTCTGAGGAACTCCACCCTCAAGCACCAACTGTAATGTGAACATCACATACTTTGACCTTCAAAAACACACGCGTCCCCAGCTCAGTTTCAAGCAACCAAAGGTCACCGCCATCATTTGATTTGCATTTCATTACTGAAAATGCAGAGATGTACAGTGTATGTCTTCTTAAATAATAATAATAATTTGTTCGTAACATTTCCTATGTTAAACAGATTCAGAATGATAAAAAAATATGCAGTCTAGTAACCAAATCTGTATCACTCAAGAAAAACCTCTCCGTACATTGATTTTCCATTTGAACTGATGTGAAGTACATTTAACCAGGTACTTACCAAGAGATGAAACCCCAGGCATCAGTAGACCAGGAAGGAGACACCGAAGTCCATGAGAAAATGAATGCATGGGGGAAAAAAATCAGAAAACCCAAATTAATGATATCTGCAGCTTTCAGAACAAGAAACTACTAAAGACAGGAGACCTGGCAGCAGTGTTGTAACTATAAGGGGCCCTTTTACTAAGTCGGTTAGGCACCTTGAGGATTCCAGAATCTTGCTATTCTTCGGGGTTCTATCTGGAATGTTGCTACTCTGAGATTCTGCATGGAATCTTGTCACTCTTTAGGATTCCAGAATCTTGCTATTCTTTGGGGTTCTACATGGAATGTTGCTACTCTTTGAAATTCTGCATGGAATTTTGTCACTCTGTAGAAGGGCTTTTTTTGAAGGGGTACTTGGGGATACCGGCACCTTTTCCATTGTCTGCTAAAATTGACCCACGGTCCCCAAGTTTTAATGAAAGAGCTCAGACTCTACACACCAATTCTGCCTTGTCATACATTCCGTGACTGGTTGCAGAGAGCCTGGCTATTGTGAGGTGGGTCCCTCAGTGATCACCCCACCCCTGAAGGGTGGCCTGGCACCTTTTTCGCTAGAAAAACCGCACTGCCTACGCGCACCCAACATGCAACAATTTGGAGCTACTGCCCAGCTACCGTGTGGCCCCTGCGGTAAGTTCATTTTTGGCGCGCATCCACTACGTGCACACGAAAATATATTTTATTTTCTGGCGCACGGCGAAAACAGAGCAGTAACTCCGCCTTGATGCGCATAGGCAGTTACCATACGGTTAATGCAAGAGACCTTACCGCTAAGTCTCAGACCCAAAACGGACGCACAACAATTTTTAATTTTTGCCGCACGTCCATTTTCGGCAACTATTTAAAAAAGGCCTTTTTTTGCAGGCATGCTGAAAAATGGATGTGTGCACCCAAAACACACACCTACAGTAGCGCAGCCCATTTTTCAGTGCACCTTAGTAAAAGGATCCCTTAGTTTCCCACAAAGAGGAAATTTATAAGCAGCCTGCTGAGGTGCAAAGTCCCAGGGTGCAGGTACTTAATTTTCAAAAATGGTAATGTGCACATACAGTTTCTCTTTACAGCCGCTCAGTGTACCAAAGACCCTGTGCACTGGCACTTGTTTTTAATGTGGGCAAGGGTTTACTGGAACACCCTTCCTTCTTACATGCACACACTCTGGACCCCCCAGCAGACTTTCCAGGTAACCAATTTATTAATTTATTTATTTATTGCATTTGTATCCCATCTTTTCCCACCTATTTGCAGGCTCAAAGTGGCTTACAGAGTGTGGTTATGACATAGTAATTTCGTGATAGCAGGTACAATTCTTATAGTTTGAATGATGGTAAGAGAAGATAGGCATAGTCGTTTCATGATAACAAGTACAATTATTACTGTTTAAAGATTAGGTAAGGGAGAATAGACGGAAAGTGTTAGGTAGGTTAGAGGTGAACTGCGGTAACTGTGTGGATTGTTAAAGTAGTTTTGTATGCTATGTAGTTTCCTCGTAGGCCTTTTGGAAGAGATGAGTTTTCAGAGATTTGCGGAAGTTAGTTATTTCGTCAATAGCTTTCAGGTCTGTAAGTAGAGCATTCCACAGCTGCGTGCTCAAGGTTAAGGTGGTGGTGTGTGTCAGCTTGTATTTTAGTCCTTTACAGCTGGGGAAGTGCAGATTGAGATACTTGCGGGATGATCTTACAGCGTTTCTGGGAGGCAAGTCCACAAGGTTTAGCATGTAGATTGGGGCGTCTGCGTGTATAATTTTGTGCACTATCGTGCAGATCTTCAACTCGACACGTTCTTTGAGTGGGAGCCAATGGAGTTTCTCTCTTAGGGGTTTAGCACTTTCAAATTTATTTTTTCCAAATATGAGTCTGGTGACTGTATTCTGGGCTGTTTGTAGTTTTTTGATGGTTTGTTCTTTGCAGCCGGCGTATAATGCATTACAGTAGTCCAGGTTCGTGACTTTGAAACTTGTCCTTGAAGTCCCAGCTCTAAAAAAAACTGAACAGGAGTACTGAAAAACATCAGAGATGCCAAGTTACCCCGCTCTAGGCTGGTGATTTTGGGACAGACCTGGATTTCAGACCACCCCATCCTGCTGCATTTATGGGACTTGCAGCACTGATTTCAATGGGCAGGATCAGGCATCACAAATCCCACACTGCTTTACATAGTAACATAGTAGACGATGGCAGATAAAGACCTGTACGGTCCATCCAGTCTGCCCAACAAGATAAACTCATATGTGCTACTTTATATGTATACCTGACCTTGATTTATCCTTGCCATTTTCGGGGCATAGACCATAGAAATCTGCCTAGTACTTGTCCCGCCTCCCAACCACCGGCTCTGCCACCCAATCTCAGCTAAGCTTCTGAGGATCCATTCCTTCTGAACAGGATTCCTTTATGTTTATCCCACGCATGTTTGAATCCCGTTACCGTTTTCATCTCCACCACCTCATGCGGGAGGGCATTCCAAGTATCCACCACTCTCTCCGTGAAAAAATATTTCCTGACATTTTTCTTGAGTCTGCCCCCCTTCAACCTCATTTCATGTCCTCTAGTTCTACTGCCTTCCCATCTCCAGAAAAGATTTGTTTACGGATTAATACCTTTCAAATATTTGAATGTCTGTATCATAATCACCCCTGTTTCTCCTTTCCTCCAGGGTATACATAGAGGCATATTTTCAAAGCACTTAGCCTTCCAAAGTTCCATAGAAACCTATGGAACTTTGGAAGGCTAAGTGCTTTGAAAATATGCCTCATAGTAACATAGTAGATGACGGCAGAAAAAGACCTGCACGGTCCACCCAGTCTGCCCAACAAGACAAACTCATATGTGCTACTTTTTGTGTATGCCTTACCTTGATTTGTATCTGCCATTTTCAGGGTACAGACCCTAGAAGTCTGCCCAGCACTAGCCACGCCTCCCACCACTGGCTCTGCCACCCAATCTCAGCTAAGCTTCTGAGGATCCATTCCTTCTGAACAGGATTCCTTTATGTTTATCCCACGCATGTTTGAATCCCGTTACCGTTTTCATCTCCACCACCTCCCGCAGGAGAGCATTCCAAGTATCCACCACTCTCTCCGTGAAAAAATACTTCCTGACATTTTTCTTGAGTCTGCCCCCCTCATTTCATGTCCTCTAGTTCTACCGCCTTCCCATCTCCAGAAAAGATTTGTTTACGGATTAATACCTTTCAAATATTTGAACGTCTGTATCATAATCACCCCTGTTTCTCCTTTCCTCCAGGGTATACATAGTAACATAGTAGATGACGGCAGAAAAAGACCTGCACGGTCCACCCAGTCTGCCCAACAAGACAAACTCATATGTGCTACTTTTTGTGTATGCCTTACCTTGATTTGTATCTGCCATTTTCAGGGTACAGACCCTAGAAGTCTGCCCAGCACTAGCCACGCCTCCCACCACCGGCTCTGCCACCCAATCTCGGCTAAGCTCCTGAGGATCCATTCCTTCTGAACAGGATTCCTTTATGTTTATCCCACGCATGTTTGAATCCCGTTACCGTTTTCATCTCCACCACCTCCCGCGGGAGGGCATTGCTTTGAGATGGCCAAAAGTCTCTAGCCTGGAACTGGGTTAACTTGGCATCAATGAATCATTTACCTGCCCCTATGCAGGAAATGTAATTTGCTCCAAACAAAACGACACTGCTCTAGCCATTTCTTTCAGCAGGATACATGGGACTTGCAGTCACATTAAATAAGCTGTAGGAGAACAGTGATTGACAACATGGCCTGGTTGTTCACCTACTGTATTTCTTTGACCATCTGTAAGATGGTGGTAGGAAAGGGGGATCTCAACCCAGTCCTTGGGACACACCAAGCCAGTCTGATTTACAGCCTATCCACAATGAATATGCATGAAATAGGCCTGCATACAATGTAGGCAATATATGCAAATTTAGTTCATGCATATTCATTGTGGGTATCCTGAAAAGCTGACTGGCTGGGTGTGTCCCAAAGACTGGGTTGAGAACCCCCGTGATAGGGTAAATTCTCTCACACTGAACATCACTTCCCAAACTCCAGGTGAGAAGACTATGATGGAAATGACCCCAAAACAGAACACAAGTCTGCCCGCATAAATGCTACTCACATCAACTTCATCAGTCCCAGTTCTTATTCTCTCACCACACCACCTTCACACATCGCTGTTTTCACAAGCGATTCAAACAGTTGAACTCTTGCCTCAACAACGATTTATGGCAATTCGAACAGCACTTAAGTTCTTCATCGGCTTCTATTCATTGTATAGTAGAGAGGTGTGGTGGCCGTGTTAGTCCACTCTTAAAGGTTATCAATCGAAATCCAACAAAATAAAACATGGAAAAGAAAATAAGATGATACCTTTTTTATTGGACATAACTTAATACGTTTCTTGATTAGCTTTCAAAGGTTGCCCTTCTTCGTCAGATCGGAAATAAGCAAATGTGTTAGTTGATAGTATATTAAGTGGAGCTTCAAAGCATTTCAATGACAGTCTAGCAAGGTGGGGGTGGGTAGGAGGTATGAAATGCTTTGATGTCCCCATGCATACCTCCTACCCACCCCCACCTTGCTAGACTGTCATTGAAATGCTTTGAAGCTCCACTTATATATACTATCAACTAACACATTTGCTTATTTCCGATCTGAGCAAGAAGGGCAACCTTCGAAAGCTAATCAAGAAACGTATTAAGTTATGTCCAATAAAAAAGGTATCATCTTATTTTCTTTTGTTTGATTTTGATTGATAACCTTTAAGAGTGGACTAACACGGCCACCACACCTCTCTACTATACAATGAATAGAAGCCGATGAAGAACTTAAGTGCTGTTCGAATTGCCATAAATCATTGTCGGACAATTAAGCACTACTGAGGCAAGAGTTCAACTGTTTGAATCGCTTGTGAAAACAGTGATGTGTGAAAATGGTGTGGTGAGAGAATAAGAACTGGGGCTGATGAAGATGATGTGAGTTTAGATGTAAAGTTCCCAGTAAGAGACTTATATTTAACAGGTGTGAGGATGTTATAATGCCGTTGTATCGCTCCATGGTGCGACCGCACCTTGAGTATTGTGTTCAATTCTGGTCGCCGCATCTCATGAAAGATATAGTAGAATTGGAAAAGGTGCAGCGAAGGGTGACTAAAATGATAGCAGGGATGGGACGACTTCCCTATGAAGAAAGACTAAGGAGGCTAGGGCTATTCAGCTTGGAGAAGAGACGGCTGAGGGGAGACATGATAGAGGTATATAAAATAATGAGTGGAGTGGAACAGGTGGATGTGAAGCGTCTGTTCACGCTTTCCAAAAATACTAGGACTAGGGGGCATGCGATTAAACTACAGTGTAGTAAATTTAAAACAAATCGGAGAAAAGTTTTCTTCACCCAACGTGTAATTAAACTCTGGAATTCATTGCCGGAAAATGTGGTGAAAGCGGTTAGCTTAGCAGAGTTTAAAAAGGGGTTGGACGGTTTCCTAAAGGACAAGTCCATAAACCGCTACTAAACGGACTTGGAAAAATCCAAAATCCCAGGAATAACATGTATAGAATGTTTGTACGTTTGGGAAGCTTGCCAGGTGCCCTTGGCCTGGATTGGCCGCTGTCGTGGACAAGATGCTGGGCTCGATGGACCCTTGGTCTTTTCCCAGTATGGCATTACTTATGTACTTATGTACTGCCTGCATTGAGTAGGATACATGCATAAACACTAAGCCAGGCACCGCAAAGCTAAAGAAATAATTTCATTTTTAATGGGTCCATAATCACGTGGAGCTCAAACAGTGACAATAGGCTTTTCCTCTATCACCTGCTTTCTCTTGTAATCCTCATGGACAAGGATAAAATCTTCTCCCAGGCAAGCAGCCTCTCTCCATTCCCGCATTGGGAAGGAGAACTGCAGGTCCTGAAGCAGCATGCAGAAAGCTGCAATCAGTAGCATCCCGGCTTAGCTAGGGATGTGTGTGCCAGGTAGGAGTTTCCTGTTGTTCAGCAGTGTTTATTTTATTTTATTTTATAGCATTTATACCCAGCTCTTTCCCGCTTGATAGCAGGCTCAGTGCGGCTAAGATACATAGAGATAACACAAAGTGTGGTACAAGATATGGTACAGAGTGTTACATAGATACACAACGTATGATACAAAGTATCAAGAGATATTTAAGTTAAACCAGTAGAACAAAGGGGGGAGATGTGGGGGAGAGGATTGGAGTATGGGTAGTGTTGGTGGTGTGGAATTAAGTTCGAGATTTAAGTTGGGTTGTTTGGGTAGGTGCCAGATGGAAAGCATTTGTCACGCCCAAAGCCAGCCCCAAACCGCACAAAGTCACATTTGCATGTGAATGACATCATTAATAAATATTAATGAGGTCATTTGCATACAAGTGACATCATTAAGCCTGCCTCCATGGGGCTTCTATTGGCCGCGGCCGCGGGAAAAAAAACGCAGCAGGAGAAAAAAACGCTGGCGGGGCAACAAGAAGCCGCCCAAAATCCCGCAACCCGCACGCGGCATGAAAAAGCCGTAGCAGGTTGCAGAAAGGAGCCCAATTGGGCAGGAAAACCACCCATCTGGCAACAGCCTGACTGCAGAGAGAATTCCTTAAGTCTACAGGGCAGTCTTATATTTACTGAAGTTTTGAGCAATAAGGACCGAACCAGAGTGTTATAACAAGGAACTAGTAACCAGGAAATCCAAGTTCAAATCCTGCTCCTACTGCTGAGACTTGTTGAGACTGAACATCTCCCATTAACTGCCAGTTTCTCTAGTAAATTATACCTCACAATTTGTTCACAGCTCTATATAAATGGCAAAACAAAATATTTAGTTCCAAATAATACAGCTTGGCATTGCTCGATGCCATGCAAGTTTCTTTTTATTTAATCAGTCCT
Organism: Microcaecilia unicolor; assembly: GCF_901765095.1. NCBI lineage: Eukaryota > Metazoa > Chordata > Amphibia > Gymnophiona > Siphonopidae > Microcaecilia > Microcaecilia unicolor. Next base: position 190,480,155 of record NC_044041.1, read on the forward strand.
TGGTGAGCCATTGTGTGCATCTCCTGTTTAACAGGTTTCTTTGCATATAATGTTTCCCTATTGCTCACTTTGCAGTCACCCCTTTGAAGGTTCGGAGTGAAATCCCATCACAGTAGCCAGAGATTTTGCACTTGTAGCCCAAGATCCTTGCTCTCTCCTGAGCCACCAAACAATTTGGCAAGATGCAGTGCCAGGTAAGCTTAGAGAGGAGGAGTGGCCTAGTGGTTAGGGTGGTGGACTTTGGTCCTGAGGAACTGAGTTCACTTCCCACTTCAGGCACAGGCAGCTCCTTGTGACTCTGGGCAAGTCACTTAACTGTCCATTGCCCCATGTAAGCCGCATTGAGCCTGCCATGAGCGGGAAAGTGCAGGGTACAAATGTAACAAAAATAAAATAGATACTATTGGAGATTCTACATGGAATGTTGTTATTCCACTAGCAACATTCCATGTAGAAGCCTGCGCGGCCACATTGGTGATCTGCAAGGGCTGACTTCTACGTGGAATAGCAACATTCCATGTAGAATCTCAAATAGTAGCAACAGTGGAGGAGTGGCCTAGTGGTTAGGGTGGTGGACTTTGGTCCTGAGGAACTGAGTTTGATTCCCACTTCAGGCACAGGCAGCTCCTTGTGACTCTGGGCAAGTCACCTAACCCTCCATTGCCCCATGTAAGCTGCATTGAGCCTGCCATGAGTGGGAAAGCACGGGGTACAAATGAAACAAAACAAAAAAAAAAACCTTCCTACTTAGATTCTTCCTACTTTCTTACTCATCTATATGTTACAACTTTGCCTTACCCTTCACTACCAATTATAATGTTCTAGTACGTATTGTGTTGTCATTGCAAGTAGTATACCATGCCATACTTTGTATTGTTGTTCAAATATTTTTACTGCTCTAATTGCCTATTGCTCGTGTTTGATCTATTCTTACTGTACACCGCCTTGAGTGAATTCCTCCAAGAAGGCGGTAAATAAATCCTAATAAATAAATACCATTCCAGGACCAGGAAATTGTGCTGGGACCTTAACCCTCCATTGCCTCAGGTACAAGACTTAAGATTGTGAGCCCTCCTGGGACAGAGAAATATCCAGAGTACCTGAATGTAACTCACCTTGAGCTACTACTGAAAAAGGTGTGAGCAAAATCTAAATAAATAAAATAACTGAAGTGCAGTTTCATGTTAAACAAAAAAAAAAAGCATGCACCGACATAGTGCAGAATAAAATGCTCCTAAACCATTCATTCATGTAAGGCTGGCAATGGCGACTCAGGGCAATGAGGGCAGATACGTAGGAGGGAAGCCAACCAGTATTGGATGCCCAGAAGCTCCGCCTCAGTGATATTACTCACCTGCCCTATTCACCCCTTTCTTTGAAAGAAAGAAGCCCAAATTCATGTTATCCAAAAGACCAGGCAGGTGGTTGTACTGCCAATAAAACCTGGACCTGTAACAAGATGCCACTCCTGCCACCACAACTGATCTCCTTCCAGTATGCGGCTGCCAATTAACCCGGAGAATAAGGACAAAGGAAAACAGGAACTGGCTGCAATCCCAGGCTGAATGCAGCAGGCTAGAGTCGCACAGTCTCCGGGCAAGCACAACAAGCAGAGTGGCAAGCAGGGAATGGAGGCTGATCAATAGTAAAACATCATCCAGCCAAAACTCTACCTGGGCGCCACCCACCGTGAAACAGAGCTCAGGAAAAGAGGAATATGTATTAGTAAGCCTCTGGTTAGTGCCTGAAGTTCAAACTAAGAGCCTGCAAGCAAAATATTAAAAGGACTCATAGATCAGGCAGCATCTATCTCAGAAAATTTTAAGTGGATATGGATATAAGTGGGCTTCCTCCTTTCCAGGGGCTGGTTGAGTGAAATGTATACCACTGCATCTGCAAGGAGGCTGAATGACTTACATAACTGGCTAAAGGACAGGGAGGTCCATCGTGAAAGTCTCCGTGCAAAACTAGTTTCTAGCACTGTGGTGCTCTGCACAAGCAGAAAGAACTGAACGCTCTGTGATTGACGGAAAAGCCCTTTTTAAGTGCTGTGCATGGTGGCATTCCTTTATCCACCAAGGACATTTGGATTGAGCAGAATAAAAGTTCTTTTTAATAAATAAATAAAAGTTTCCGCTGCACCCTTGGGATCATTGTGGACAATACATACTATGGTTTCCACTATCATCTTTATGCTGATGACACCCAGCTTTATCTCTCCACACCACACATCACTGCAAAAACCCAGGCCAAAGTATCGGCCTGGATGTCCAACCGCCACTTGAAACTGAACATGGCTAAGACTGAGCTTATTGTCTTCCCTCCCAAACCCACTTCTCCTCTCCCTCCACTCTCTATCTCAGTTGATAACACCCTCATCGTCCCCGTCTCATCTGCCCGCAACCTCGGAGTCATCTTCGACTCCTCCCTCTCCTTCTCTGCGCGTATCCAGCAGATAGCCAAGACCTGTCGCTTCTTCCTCTATAACATTAGCAAAATTCGCCCTTTCCTCTCTGAGTACACCACCCGAACTCTCATCCGCTCTCTCATTACCTCTCGCCTTGACTACTACAACCTACTCCTCGCTGGCCTCCCACTTAGCCATCTATCCCCCCTTTAGTCCGTTCAGAACTCGGCTGCACGTCTTATCTTCCGCCTGGACCGATATACTCATATCACCCCTCTCCTCAAGTCACTTCACTGGCTTCCGATCAGGTACTGCATACAGTTTAAGCTTCTCCTATTAACCTACAAATGCACTCGATCTGCAGCCCCTCCCTACCTCTCTACCCTCATCTCCCCTTACGTTCCCACCCGTAGCCTCCGCTCTCAAGACAAATCTCTCCTTTCAGTACCCTTCTCCACCACCGCCAACTCCAGGCTCCGCGCTTTCTGCCTCGCCTCGCCTCACCCCATGCCTGGAATAATCTCCCTGAGCCCATACGCCAGGCCCCCTCACTGCCCATCTTCAAAGCCTTGCTCAAAGCCCACCTCTTCAATGTCGCCTTCAGCACCTAACCACCATACCTCTATTCAGGAAATCTAGACTGCCTCAACTTGACATTTCGCCCATTAGATTGTAAGCTCCTTGGAGCAGGGACCATCCTTTTTTGTTAAACTGTACAGCGCTACGTAACCCTAGTAGCGCTCTAGAAATGTTAAGTAGTAGTACAATACATACTATATATTAACCATGTCACCCCAAGTACTCCATACTATCCTAGTCTTCCCTTCCCCTTCCTTCCTTCACCATACCCATCCCTATTTCTCTATCCATCTGCATTACCCCTTCCCACGTTAACTCACACCTTCTCAAAGCCTTCTATTACTGTTACATTATAGTTCGTAATATTCTCCTTACTAAATCTAACAATTGTAATTCTGCTTAATATGTAAGCCGCATTGAACCTGCTTCTGTGGGAAAGTGCGGGATATAAATGTAATAATAAAGAAATAAATACATGCCTCAGCTGCCAATAAAAAAAAAAGAGAATATTGGAGTGGGATGGTTAACTGGGGAGGAACCATTTAACTTTTCAAACACAAAAACAGGAAGATACTCCATGACCAGCAGATTGAAAGCAAATAAGAGAACATTTCCCCCCCCCCCCCCCCCCCCACTACACATATGAATAACTATACTGGGTCAGACAGATGGCCCATCTAGTCTAGTATCCTGCTTCCAACAGTGAGGGAAATGGGACTTGATATATCGCCTTTCTGTGGTATTTTGCAACTACATTCAAAGCAGTTTACATATATTCAGGTACTTATTTTGTACCAGGGGCAATGGAGGGTTAAGTGATTTGCCCAGAGTCACAAGGAGCTGCAGTGGGAATTGAACTCAGTTCCCACCAATAAGAGCCAACCTCATCAGTGATGTCACAATGGCTTGGCTCACTTCTGATATTGTGATGTCATAAGGGAAAGGGAAATGGGACTTGATATACCACCTTTCTGTGGTATTTTGCAACTATGTTCAAAGCGGTTTACATATATACAGGTACTTATTTTTGTACCCAGGGCAATGGAGGGTTAAGTGACTTGTCCAGAGTCACAAGGAGCTGCAGTGGGAATCAAACCCAGTTCCCCAGGATCAAAGTCCGCTGCACTAACCATTAGGCTACTCCTCCGCTCCAGTGGCCAATCCAGGTCACAAGTACCTAACAGAAACCCAAAGAGTAGCAAGATTCCATGCTACTATTCCCTGGGCAAGCAGTGGCTTCCCCATAGTGTCTCAATAGCAGACTGTGGACTTTTCCTTCAGGAACTGGTCCAACACAGAGCACGATTAAGTTGTGGAATTGGTACCCAGACAATGTGGTTAAGGTACTTGCATTGCAAGATTGAGAAGAGATTTTTAAATAATGAACATTCTACCTCAAAGCCTACAGAAAGATATGCAAAATAAACAGCTCTGTTTTCTTCTGATCCTTTAAAAAAAAAACCCACACACGTTTTTTTTCCTAGGTCAGATCAGTCATAGCGACATACCAGTTTCTGCCTTCCTTGTTTCCAGATTGGTCAGGTGTGGGCGGGGCAGTGAGTGGTTAGTTAAAACCTGTGGGGAGATGTGTTTAAACTGAATCAGGTCACTTCACCAAGTGATATGAAACCATTCAGTCTGAATACACTGCCCACATCAAGCTTTAAAAAATGAGGAGAAATACTACCTACTGAAACTCAACAGAAGAACTGATCTCAACTGATCAGCATTAAAAATATGATTAAATATTGTATATGTAGCAAAACGCACTGTGGCATATAAGTACATAAGTATTGCCATACTGGGAAAGACCAAAGGTCCATCAAGCCCAGCATCCTGTTTCCAACAGTGGCCAATCCAGGTCACAAATACCCGGCAAGGTCCCAAAAATGTACAAAACATTTTATACTGCTTATCCCAGAAATAGTGGATTTTAGTCCATTTAATAATGGTCTATGGACTTTTCCTTTAGGAACCCGTCCAAACCTTTTTAAACTCCGCTAAGCTAACCACCTTTGCCACATTCTCTGGCAACAAATTCCAGAGTTTAATTACACGTTAAGTGAAGAAAAACTTTCTCCGATTCGTTTTAAATTTACTACATTGTAGCTTCATCGCATGCCCTTTAGTCCTAGTATTTTTGGAAAGCGTGAACAGACGCTTCACATCTACCCGTTCAACTCCACTCATAATTTTATAGACCTCTATCATATCTCCTCTCAGCCGCCTTTTCTCCAAGCTGACTGTATATTATTCCATAAGTTATTGAGGGGGGGGGGGGGGTTTCCAATAAATAAGCTGAGTTTAAATATAGCATCAAAACAAACAATTCACCTTATTTATTCCACCTCCTACTGTAGGCCCAGCAGAAATATTCTTAATGACAAATACATGAAAACGTTTTCCTAAAAGCACAACAAGAAAGAGGCATCTCAAATAATAATAATGGCCAGGGCACTTAGTCAGATACCCAGTGCTTCTTAACTCTCTCCTGGAGGCACACCTAGCCAATCAGGTTTCAGGATCACCACAATGAATATGCATGATACGTCTGCATATGTTACAGACCCACTGTAATCACAGCGAGGGTGACAAAGAAAAAGAGCAGCAGGCGATGACAAAACAAACGCCTTTATTGCAACATCCGAGACTTGACATGAGTCGTGTTTTGGCCTAAAAAGGCCTTCCTCAGGAGTTTTTTTATTGGATGCACGACTGAGAGTTCAAGCATTCATACAAGCTTTCTTGGAAGTAAGCAGCAAGATATCAGACATCACCTATACCTTACTAAGCCTAGCTAAGTATCATCATCCTATATAATAAAAGGCACCTCCAACATTCTGAAGCTGACTGCATGGCTGAGGCATTCCTGCTCTCTGTATCCATCTCCTGAATTGACATCGCGTACTTCCGGGTTCGTCACAAGCAGAAGTGACCAACCACACGAGGTTTCTCGGCTTCAGAATGTTGGAGGTGCATTCTATTAAATAGGATTGGTCAGTTCCTTGAAGCACAGCCAGAGCTCAGTGTCCTGCACAGTAACGCTCAGACACCAGAGAGAGAGAGGGGGGGCCTGACACCAGAGAGGGGGGGGAGGTATCTGTCATTCATACACTCTCTCACACACTCTGTCTCACAGTCAATGTCTTTCTCTCTCTCTCTCACTCTCACACACTCTATGTCTCACACTGTATCACATTCACTCTCTATGTGTCACACAGTCACTCACACACTCTCTTGGTCTCATACACTCAGTCTCACAGAGAGTCTGTGTCTCACACACACTCTCTCTCTCGCACACACTGTATCTGTGTGAAACACACTCTCTCTCTCACACTGTGTCTCACATACGTACGTGCACACACTCTCATTCTCACACACACACTCTCTCTCTCTCTCACAGACACACTCGCATCCAGACTCTCTCTCTCTCACACACACACACACACACACACTCGCACATTCACTCTCTCTCACACACACAGTCACTCTCACACACACTCTCTCAAACATACACACTCCGAGGAAAACCTTGCTAGCGCCCGTTTCATTTGTGTCAGAAACGGGCCTTTTTTACTAGTACATCCAATAAAAGACTCCTGAGGAAGGCCTTTTTAGGCTGAAACACAACTCATGTTGAGTCTCGGAAGCTACAATAAAGGCAGCTGTTTTGTCATTGTCTGCTGCTCTTTTCTTTGTCACCCTCGCTGCGATTGTTTCGTTTCCGTGACTGCAAGGGTTACTGTTCTTCTGTTTTCTTGCCACGGGCCCACTGTATTCAGATCTCTGTACACTCGTTCACTGTGGTGATCCTGAAAACCTGAACGGCTAGGTGTGCCTTCAGGGGAGGACTGAGAAGCAGCCCACTAGACCCCACGTACTGACCCACCTACCAGAAACCAGGACAAGGATATCCAGCCTAGAACTGACTAGACTCTACAACTGGCCCAGTCACGCCACAGGAATGCATCTTCTTCCACAGACCAGATTTTCTGAACTCCTAAGCTGGTTCTGCAAGTTTAAAGTGACCCTCCTTAGTAAATAAGCAGGTTTTAAACACCTTAAAACCTGAATATACTGCCAGCAAAACAATCCACATGCAGTGACACAGCACCGAACAATCATTCTGAGGAAGCAGGAATCCAATGCAATGATCAGATTTAAAAGGACACTGGCCGTACACCTCAAACCCCATTCTAGTACAGTTATTCATCCATGTTTTCCATTCACCAACTGAAATCCATAGAAAACAGAGCTTGATTAACTCAGGTTCTTTCACCACCATGTAATATAATATGCATGTCATCCAACCATGCCTACTCGCCCTCCCTTCCCCACACAGTAAATTATTCTGAGCTTCACGGAGCTCCTTATTAGCTTGTGTTTTTGTTCACTGTCTTCCTATATATCAAATGGGCAGGGCAGTGAGTGGTTAGTTAAAACCTGTGGAGAGATGTGTTTATACTGGATCAGCGAAAGTCCAGAGAGTAGAGTGGGCTGGCTCTTCCAAAGAAACCAAGGGAGATGCTTGCTCAATGATATGATCTTTCGGCATTTTGCTGTCAGATGTTGTATGTGTTCTGCGGATAAACCTTATTTGTTTTGGTTGAATTTGACCTTGAAATCACCACTGTACAACCTGTATCACAAGACTCCTGAGGCAGGTGCCTTGGCACCAAAACACAGCAGCTGTGTCCAGTCGTTCAAGTTGTTTTATGACCGTCAATAAAGACCATATCATCGAGCAAGCGTCTACCGTGGTTTCTTTGGAAGAACCAGCTCACCCTACTCTCTGGACTCTCTCTGACCACGCTTGAAGGGATTGAATGTTCCTCCACTCTTTAAGTGGTTCCCTAAACTGAATCGGACTTTAAAAATGAGGAGAAATACTACCTGCTGAAGATTCAGCAGAAGAAGTGATCTCAACTGATCAGCATTAAAAATATAATTAACTATTGTGTAGGAGTAGCCTAGTGGTTAAAGCACCCGTCTTGCTATCCAGAGGTGTCAGGTTCAAATCCCACTGCTGCTCCTCGTGATCATGGGCAAGTCACTTAGAGGACCTTTTATAAAGGCACAGTAGGCCAAAATGAGACTACTGCCAGGCTAGCACACCCCCTGTTGGTAATTTCAAATTTGGCATGCACCCATACCGCCGGGACAAATTTTTTCCCAGATGTGATAAAAAGTGGCCTGGCTTGTGCCAAAACACACTCCCACACTACCGCAGGCCATGTTTTGCCACGGCTTAGTAAAAGGACCCCTTAACCCTCCATTGCATCAGGTACAAAATTAGATTGTGAGCACTCCAGGGACAGAGAAATGCTGTGTACTTGAATGTAACTACAACCGAGCATGCATGCGACATGAGGGGGAAGCAGGGCAGGCAACGTGTAGAGAACAGCACCGGAGAAAGGCTTCAGCTGGCAAGGGTTGGGGAACAACCACAGAAGGTGATCTCTCCACAGGAGAAATGAAGAACACCAGGTACACACAGTGGATCCAAAAAGAGTCCTGTCTCATGTGATGTCTTCCCAAACAATGTCTTTATTAAAATCAATAAAAACCCGACACGAATCGTGTTTCGGCCACACTGGCCTGCATCAGGGGTTTATCAGCTTTAGTTGAAACAGATGAAACAGCTGAATTGCAATCAAATTGTAAAAGGCCAGGATTTCTAAGTGGCTTCAACTTTCGATGTCATGGCCAGTGGTATAGCAGGGGGGGCTGCCACCCGGAGTGGGGCAGTTCGCTGTTGCACACCCCCCCCCCCTGGGTGCAGCACGATGACACCCCCTCCCCCCACCTTTAAAAAGAATATCGGGAGGCGAGGCGCAGTGCCTCGCGCCTGCCCTGCACGTAAAAGAAATGTGGACCGTCGGGCCTTCTCTCGCTCTGTCTGTCCCGCCCTTGCGGAAACAGGAAGTTGCGTCAGCGGAGGGCGGGACAGATAGAGCGAGGGAAGACCCGACGGTCCATATTTCTTTTACATGCAGGGCAGGCGCGAGGCGCTGCGCCTCCTGATATTCTTTTTAAAGGTAGGGTGCGGGAGCTGGTCGGGGGGGGGGTGTCGATTCGCCGACGGGGGGAGCTGGCAGGGAGCACCCCCCCCCCTGAGCTGACACCCGGGGCGGACTGCCCCTCCCGCCTCCCCCCCCCTTAATACATCACTGCATGCCACCTCCTCCTGTTCTCAATCAAACTTGCTTGGCTTGTTTGGGGAACCCCACCAGCCCCCAAGGCCCCCTGTAGCTATGCCCCTGATTCAGCCCTGAACCAATAAGACACCGTCATAATGTCTCCAAAGTAAAGAAACAGTACCAACAAAAGTTATAAATTCAATAGTCTGCTATGTGCCATTGGGTCTGTGGCATCCGATATGATGGGAAGTATTTCTGTATCTTTGTACCATATTTCTTGGTCTCTAATTGCACTGCTGCAGGATCTTTTCTCTCTTCACTTACTGTTCATCACCTCTATTATCAGGCCATTCTCATGTTCTTCTCCTTTACCACTATGTCCAGTTTCCTTGCACCAGTTGGAATGGGAATATCCCAGGTGATCACAACCTCCTGGTCTTTATTAAGGAGGCTATAGGGAGATACCCATGAGAGAAATGGTATTTAATGATGATGATTTGGAGGAACTGAAACAAATCACATTGCGCCTGGAAGATTAATAGGGCAAATTCATAAACTAAAGAGAACCAAATCACCCAGGGGCATAGCCAGATAACAGATTTTGGGTGGGCACCAAGTGTTTCACCCCCCCCCCCCCAAAAAAAAAAAAAATTATCTCAGCTGGTGGGAAAACGCTTCTTTCCACCTTGGCAGCAGGCATGCACTGAAAACTGAGCATGTGCAGGTGCCGGTGTCGTGGAGAGTAGCGTTTTCGTTACCATCAGGGGGAAATCTTCAGCTGGCGGAGCTTGGGATTCCCACCAGTTACCACTAAACATGTGCTACTGTTGGGTGGGCCTGAGCCATAAATGGGTGGGCCCTGGCCCACCCAAGCCCACCTGTGGCTACGCCACTGAAATCACCTGGACCAGATGGTATACATCCCAGAGTACTAAAAGGGAAAGGGGATAGGATTTGATACGCATTCTATCTGCAGTTACAATCAAAGTGGTTTACATATTCTATAAAGGTATTTTTTTTTTTTTTACCTGGGGCAATGGAGGGTTAAGTGATTTGTCCAGATTCACACTGAGCTGCAGTGGGAATTGAGCCCAGCTCCCCTGTTTTTTTTTTTTTTTTTGTTACATTTGTACCCTGCACTTTCCCACTCATGGCAGGCTCAATGTGGCTTACATGGGGCAATGGAGGGTTAAGTGACTTGCCCAGAGTCACAAGGAGCTGCCTGTGCCTGAAGTGGGAATTGAACTCAGTTCCCCAGGACCAAAGTCCACCACCCTAACCACTAGGCCACTCCTCCACTACACCCAAACCACTAGGCCACTACACTAACCATTAGGCTACTCCTCCACTCAAACCGTGAAATTGCAAACCTATTATTGGTAATTTGTAATCCATCATTAAAACCATCTATTGTACCTGAAGATTGGAGGGTGGCCAATGTAACACCAATTTATAAAAGAGACTTGTCTGATCTCAGTTCTAGGCAGAATGGTAGAAATCATTCTGAGAACAAAATTACTGAACATATAGACACTACATGGCTTAATAGTCTTAGTCTTGCCTTTCCAGTCTGCTACATTTCTTTTTATTGAAAGCATGAATAAGCATGTGACTATAGGTAAGCCTGTGTATCTGTATTTTCAGAATGCATTTGACAAAAGTCTCTCACGAGAGGTAACATGATGGTAAACATTGGGATTCACATAACTCATGGGAAAAGATCTACCTATAATTGTTTGCAAACATCTTTTAAAATTAATTCTAATGTAACTGATATACTGAAAGGAGAGATTAGACCCACTAGTAATTAAATACAAGGGCCCACCCTCCTTAGAACACAGCACTGCAAATATTTATATGGGAACAAACCTTAGCAGAGGGACATCTGTCTTTGGATAGCTCTCATCCCTCCCTACATTCCTCCCCGTGAACTCCGCTCACTGGACAAATCTCTCTTGTCCTCTCCCTTCTCCTCCACTGCTAACTCCAGGCTTCGCTCCTTTTCTCTCGCAGCACCTTATGCCTGGAATCGACTTCCTGGACCTGTACGTCTAGCTCCATCTCTACCTGTTTTCAAATCTATGCTGAAAACCCACCTTTTCACTGCTGCTTTTGGCTCCTAGCCACAATTACCCTCCCCTTGTCCCTTCCTCCCTTCTCACCCATTACGTCCCTCACCCGTAACTGTCTTCTCTGTCTGTATTATTTAGATTGTAAGCTCTTTTGAGCAGGGACTGTCTCTTTGTATCAGGTGTTCAGCGTTGCGTGCGTCTGGTAGCGCTATACAAATGCTAAACCAACTAGAACCCATCCCCATGTCAAACAGAACTCAGGTCTGCTTCAAGTTGGGATGCATAACTTTCTAAAATAAATCCCAAAGTGGTCCTGTGGGACCCCTAGATGAATTGTGAATAAGACATATTGCATATAACAGAGGCAGTGCATGCAGCTGTTATCTCATGCATATTCACTGAGGATATCCTCAAAGCCTGACCAGCTGCCTAATGAATCAATGTGCCTAATTAATAAGGTTCCTGATGAAAAGAACATTCTGCAGTGAAACACCGAGCAAAGGCTTCTATAAAGAAGCCAAGATCCCAACACAAATTTATGTCTTTTATAAGCTGTTATTGGCTTACTAATATATTCAGAATTGAATAAGGAAAACCAAAATTCAGAAGCTTATCATATAGCCCAAACATTAAAAAAAAAAAAGAATAAGTCCACCATTAAGTACATCCAACCAGAACAAGAAGAAAAGATATTGGAATCCAAGAATACAGGGAAAAGGTAAAAAAAAAAAAAAAAAAAAACCTGTCAGACAGCTAAAGTGGCCAGTCAGCTACGAAAAACAAAACCTGAAGTACTAACGTACTCTGTAAGTGTAACTAAACTATCTTCCTTGTAAAGATCGCATGTGAAAAATGCAAATATTCAACTCCAATCCATTTGGGACACATTTACAAACCCCAGTTGGGAGAAGTCCTGCCAGTAAATACCTGATCTACTAGAATGCTGTTTAAAGAACAAAATGACCCCAAGCAGGATCCTTAAGTACATAAGTATATAAGTATTGCCATACTGGGAAAGACCAAAGGTCCATCGAGTCCAGCATCCTGTTTCCAACAGTGGCCAATCCAGATCACAAATACCTGGCAGAAAAACAACGAATAGCAACATTCCATGTAGAACCCCAAAGAGTAGCAAGATTCCAGAATTCTAAAGAATAACAAGATTCCATGCAGAATTTCAAAGTGTAGCAACACTCCATGTAGAACCCCAAAGAGTAGCAAGATTCCATTCAGAATCCCAAGTACATAAGTACATAAGTATTGCCATACTGGGAAAGACCAAAAGGTCCATCGAGTCCAGCATCCTGTTTCCAACAGTGGCCAATCCAGGTCACAAATACCTGGCAAGATCCCCAAAATGTACAAAACATTTTATACTGCTTATCCCAGAAATAATGGATTTCCCCCAAGTCCATTTAATAACGGTCTATGGACTTTTCCTTTAGGAAGCCGGCCAAACCTTTTATAAACTCCGCTAAGCTAACCGCCTTTACCACATTCTCTGGCAACGAATTCCAGAGTTTAATTACACGTTGAGTGAAGAAACATTTTCTCCGATTCGTTTTAAATTTACTACTTTGTAGCTTCATCGCATGCCCCCTAGTTCTAGTATTTTTGGAAAGCGTGAACAGACGCTTCACATCTACCCGTTCAACTCCACTCATTAATTTATAGACCTCTATCATATCTCCCCTCAGCCGCCTTTTCTCCAAGCTGAAGAGCCCTAGCCGCTTTAGCCTTTCCTCACAGGGAAGTCGTCCCATCCCCTTTATCATTTTTGTCACCCTTCTCTGCACCTTTTCTAATTCCACTTATAGCTGTACAAGATGAATACGCTGAGGCTACCTGCACTATGTTTATACTGTATAACAGGAAACAGGTCAGCTTGGTAAAACTGGCTTCCTGGTGGTGGACTCTATGGTAATTTCCAGTTCTAAAAATACTTGGGGTGACTTTCCTTTTACACCCCATTTTCTAAGGGTCAGATTCCATGAGGAATTGAGTCAGGTATTGTATTTACCTTTGAAAGCCATAATTAGTTTATTTTATGAGCACAAGGTATATGTTGCAGTGTTTTCCAAGTCAGGTTTTCAGGCTATCCACAGTGAATATGCATGAGATGGATTTATATATACTGCCTCAATTGTATACAAATCTCTTTCATGCAGATTCATTGTGGATAGCCTGAAAATCTGACTGACAAGGGAGGGGGGGGGGGGGCGGGGGTACTCCAGGACTGTCTTGGGAAACACTGATTTACTGCTCATTGGGCAAGTACCAAGCTCAGTACTGCACTAAAACAGAATCAGACCTTCTGCCATAAAATGTAAAAGGTGCCCAAGTTAAATTAGCAACGTATTCTGCTTCCCAAAATCAGAAAAACACTACAGAATAGGACTCACTGTATGGTTACCAAAGGTTATAAGTCCTTCAGTCTACCCAACCCGAATCGAGCCAACCAGACCTGGAAACTAAAATGCTTATTATTTTTTTCTTTCCGCCCTCTGTATCTTGTGTTCCATCATGTTTACATTCATGTTTACGCCTTTGGGCAGCCAGGAGAAGGAGGAGTGGCTGCTTTCCAGAAGGCAGAGCAGCAAAATCCGCAGTACTGTCCCTGGCACAGGCAAAAAAAGGCACCTCATCATAGCATCGGAGAGAGAATACACGCCCCTAACCAGTTTCACAGAGAAAAAAAACAGCGATCACCCTGCAGCTGGCAAGCAATCTTCAAAGAAACAGGCAGCCAGGGGATACCTGAGCAGAACTGGGGATGCAATAAACTGCTGTTACTATTTCAGGCTCACATCGGCCACTGCAGTGTGCCCTTCTCGCAGGACAAGGCTGGAACATGCAGGAAATCAAAACCATTTCCCGATTCCAAGGGTTTCTGTACCAGGCAGCAGCTGCCCTATCACCCATCCATTGGGAAATGAGAATAGGAATTGCATTATTGCATAGATTCCGACTGCAAAGGCTCAAAGTCACTTACATAATCACGCAGGCAGCAGGGTCATTAGTGTACACAGGCACCAGCAGATTGAAAACACTGCGTGCAGCGTGCATCACCGACCTGGCAGCCACACCAGCTCGAGCACCTGTGCAAAACTAAACAGCCCCACCAGTCCCTGCATGTGAGGCTTCCAGAGGTATTTAAAAATCATTGGACTACGTAGTTTTGTGTTTACACCTCCGACACAGGGAGCTGGGGGAATTTCCTCAGAAACTCAGCACCGTTCCAAGGTCTCAGAAGGTTAAGTCCCCTAACATCTAATTCAAGAACTGATTTCCTTCCTCTGCTCTCCGCAAGCTGAGACACTGCAAGGGAAGAAAACACACACTCACACTCTCATTACCTGCGAGTCCCTCTCAAACCGCAGTACCCTTTCCCATTCCTGTCACAGGGGCGGGGCTTGTTACTTCCCCCCCCCCCCCTCTCCCCTGCTGATGTCTTAGGGACCCTGTTACAGACCAGACCACGGGGAGGAAGAGCCAGTAATAGACGAGACCTGGAATAAGATCACATCACACACAGCTACGAAGGAGGGTTGGCAGAGCCAGAGGGAAGGTGCTAAGTTGTCAGCAGCTGATAAGGGTGAAACAAACTGCCTTTAGAGAATTTTAAGCTATTATTTATTTTTTTCCATCTTTATATATATATATATATATTTTTTTTTTTTCTTGGTGTGATGTGTCACGGCGTGACGACGCTTTACTTACATTTGCACAATTTTCTGCAGTATGTATCAAATGATTTAATACTTTTTGTCACTTTTTTTTAATGTAACTGTAACTTATGGAGGACTGCAGTGTTCAAAGCAGCAAGCTAAGAATCAGGGAAGCCAGGCTTCAAATCCCACAATGCTCCTTCTGACTTTGGACTACTCATTTTACTCTCAACACCTCCAGCCCCCCCCCCCTCCCAGGAAAGGTGCTTATCTTGCTGATTTTGCCCATTAAGTATCTCATATTCAAATGCATATATATAAGTACATCCAAGGTATAATGCACAGGAGGTACACCTCTTTTAATAGAAAGGATGCTCTGGAATGAGAACTCAAAAGAAGTAGGTTCCGGGACATTTTAAGAAACTATTTCCTTACAGAAAGGGTGGTGGATGCATGGAACAGCCTCCCAAGGTAAGGTGGTGGAGATAAGGACTGTATCTGAATTCAAGAAAACATGGGGCAAGCCCATGAGGGGGAGAAAGGCATGGTACCGCCAAGCAGTTGGTGTAGATGTGCAGACCAAACCGAAAATAATGACAGATAATACAGCCTCTGCAAGTGTGACCTGCTGCTAAACCAGCATCATTTTGACAACAACAACAGGAGGTAAGCACCTCTCCCTGTGCCTGCAGTGAGGTAAGGGGCATCAAGGAAGCAATGCCCTGGGGTTTTTAGGCAGCCTTGTTAGATATGGGGTCCAAGAAGGCTTATATTTTCATGATCACTAGCTAAATGGTCTTGCTTTGTTGGGTAGCAGGGACATGTGGGCTGTGTCCTAGAGCAAGGGTCACTAGCCTTTTTCACCACCCCTTCCTACTGCCTCACCTTGTTTCTCTTAACTATGCTTTTGGTTAAATAAATTATGTGTACAAGATACGTGCTTAAAAGCTTATGATCACTCATTTAAAATAATTGGCATGCACTTCATTTTTTAAGCCACATGACAGCACTTCAGTTCCTTCTAGTGCACCACTGGCTTTAGCAGATCCCCCCACCAGCTATCCCAACCTAACCCTAGAAACAGCTAAGGTGCAAAGTCTCTCTAACCCCTCCCTATCCCCAGCTCCAAAAAATAAAAAAATTCAGCAGCAAGAAAAGGTGGACTCGCAGTTGCTTGAGGTGACAGCCAGCGCTGCAAAGCAGGATCGAGCAAGTGAAGAAGGGTTGATGACGAGCGTACGTGCTAAAGCAGAGCAGGTTACCTGAGCTGTCCAGGACCAAGAACACTCCTCCGCCCTGTTTAACACGAGCCCTCAAACTTGCTCCTTCTGGTCCGGGTCCTCCACCTGCACTGAACTGGCCTGCTCTGACGTCAAGCCACCAGCTCCGCCCCCCACTCCCGTCACCAGGAGATCCTGCTGTCCCCGCCCCCCCCCCTCAATTGGCTGCGAAGAGGGCGGTGCCACAGAAGCCGATGAGTGAGAGCAACCATTGCTCTGCGGCCCTGCCAATCCCGGTCGAAGGGGACGAGGGGAGCAATCGGGTGGCGGGCCTGGGGAGGCGGAGCTAAGGGAGGAGCTTAATGCTGTGTCTGCAGTGTGCAGGTGGAGGCTTTCGCGTTTTGTGTCGTCTTCCTTGAGCCACAAATGTTGCATCCTTAGGACTTTCTCCCCGCAGTTTTAGAGTAGTGGCGAGACCTGTCTGTCTGTTGCATTGGGCATGTTGTGGTTGTTGCATGCCAGATTAATACTTCTACTAGTTTTCGATTAGGATTTTCGTTTTGAGCTGTGTCGGATTGACTTTTAAATGCGGAAGAGGGGATGTTTGAGAAAGGATGATTGTTGCTTCTGAAGCATTCTCCTTTACAGAAGTTACTGGTCGTGTTTATAATTTGTTTACACCGGAGTCTGCAAACGCCTCTCCGGTACTATATAAGCCACATTGAGCCTGCAAATAGGTGGGGAAAATGTGGGATACAAAACAAATAAATAAATCTGAGATTCTACATGGAATGTTGCTACTATTTGAGGTTCTACATGGAATGTTGCTACTATCTGTATTTGTTTACACCGGAGGCTGCAAACGCCTCTCCGGTACTATGTAAGCCACATTGAGCCTACAAATAGGTGGGGAAAATGTGGGATACAAATGTAACAAATAAATCATGGCAGTGTGTGTGATGCATCGAGTCGGGCAAATAATGAGGTGTGGTAGCCGTGTTAGTCCACTCTTAAAGCAGGTTGTCAATAGAAATCAAACAAAATAAAACAATAATGGAAAGTTCCTGGTCCGTGTTGGTGTCAACACATTTGTTGACCATGAGTGATAGCAAATGATATGTTTTTAAAATCAAAGTTTTCACGTCAGTAATGTGCCCTGATCTACGGGGACCTGTGTTTCGTATGCCCGGGGTTCCAACTCTGCATAAGTGAAGTGCTTGAGTGTTGGGGGATTGACTTTGGTTTGGGTGCATAAAGGGGTGAATCCCAGCACACCGCCATGTATAAATTGGCAATTGTAAGTTGTGTGTCAGTAAAAATCTGGAAGATTGTTAATACAGCTGCTTTCTTGAATTGGCAGTTCTAGTTCTAAGGATATAAGTCATGTTATGCTGAGTCAGACCAAAGGTCTGTTGAGCCCAGCAACCTGGCTCCAACATTGGCCAGTCCATTAAGAAGAACCCTTTAAAAAAATGTATTTATTTGTCTACCTGACAGATTTATAATATAACATTTCTATTGGCAACAAGAATGAATCACATTCCTGTGTATTCAAATTTGTCCTTTTTGGAGATGTTTTTCTGCATATTTAATATAAATCTGTAGGGTTTTTTAAAATTAATTTTACAATGACTTTCATGAAGAATATTAACATACAGATTAACAAATGTTTTTGTTTACAAAATTGATTGAGATTATTATACAATTTTCTGTTTTCAGAGAATAATTCAAATTCGTTAGAGGTGTTCCTGGATTTGTTTTTTAATATGCTGTTTATTGGCATTTAGGGTTATGCCTACTAAAGGGTGCTAGCAAATGGGTTATCGCATGCTAACATGGGACTTTCCCACACCCTAAGTCCATTTCCAGTGCGCTCAAGAAATAGGGCATTTTCAAGTATTTCTTTTTCAAGTCATGCACTAATGTTTGCACTAGTGTGTGTAGCCTTTCAAATTTGATGCAGGAGCACTAAAGGCTCCTGCATTATGTACATGCTAACCATTTACCCCCAGATTCTATATGGCGTGACTTAAGCTGCGCGTGCAAAGCTGGTCATAGTCTGGATTTGCATGCACAACTTCATTAGTGACTTCACTAGCTCCCTATCCCTTTCCTCATTCAATTCAAACTTCTCTTACTGACCTATAAGTGCATTCACTCTACCGCTCCCCAGTACCTCTCCACTCTCGTCTCTCCCTACGCCCCCCCCCCCTCAGGTACTCCTTTCTGTGGATAAATCTCTCTTGTCCGTCCCCTTCTCCTCTACTGCTAATTCCAGACTCCGTTCCTTTTATCTCGCTGCGCCTCACGCCTGGAATAGACTTCCCGAGTCTGTACGTCTAGCCCCGTCTTTGGCCGTTGTCAAATCCAGGCTAAAAGCCCACCTCCTTAACGCTGCTTTTGACTCCTAACCACTACTCACTTGCCCTGTACCCTTTTATCCCCACCTCTTTAATTCCCTTACCTCTTAATGA
Source organism: Microcaecilia unicolor (assembly GCF_901765095.1). NCBI lineage: Eukaryota > Metazoa > Chordata > Amphibia > Gymnophiona > Siphonopidae > Microcaecilia > Microcaecilia unicolor. The sequence goes on from NC_044041.1 coordinate 190,498,715, forward strand.
TTCTGTCTGTTTGTCTGTCCTATTTAGATTGTGAGCTCTTTCAGCAGGGACTGTCTTTTCATGTTTGGTGTACAGCGCTGTGTATGCCTTGTAGCGCTATAGAAGTGATAAGTAGTAGTAGTAGTAATGTAGAAACCTGCCCTTGCAGATTAGCAACGCGGCCGCACAGGCTTCTGTTTCTGTGAGTCTGAGGACGTCAGACTCACAGAAACAGAAGCCTGTGCGGCCGCATTGCTGATCTGCAAGGGCAGGCTTCTACATGGAATGTTGCTAGTGGAGGAGTAGCCTAGTGGTTAGTGCAGTGGAACATGGGATGTTGTTACTATTTGAGATTCTGGAATGTTGCTACTATTTGAGATTCTACATGGAATGTTGCTATTCCACTAGCAACATTCCATATTTAGATTGTGAGCTCTTTGAGCAGTGACTGTCTTTTCATGTATGGTGTACAGCACTGCATATGCCTTGTAGCGCTATAGAAGTGATAAGTAGTAGTAGTAATTAACAAGCCAATCAGCGCCAATAATTGCCAGTTAACAAGCAATTATTGACACTGACATTAATTAGAATTTACGTGCACAACTGTCTAAGCATATTCTGCAGCATGATGCGTGTAAATTCTAAGTCACATAGTTGAAAAGGGGGCGTGGATTAGGTGGGTCATGGACTTTTCTCAAATCTATACACATTGTTTTAGAATACACTCGGTCTGCACCTAATTTAGGGATCAGGATTTATACCAAGTTTTTTTACTTGGCATAACTGCTCGCAACTAAACGAGCGCTTAGTGTATTCTATAATCTGCATGGATATTTAGGTTTATTCTATAAAGTACGTCTAAATTTAGGTGTACTCTATAGAAAATACCTAGGTGTATTTTTTTTCAGCGCAGATATTTCAGGTGCCATATATAGAATCTAGCCCAGTGCATGCAAATGTCGACGTGCTAGCTGAATAGAATATCCACATTCTCTGCCCCTGACATGCCTCTTTCAAAGAAATAAAATAAAATTACTTATCACAAAATACTTTGATGTGATTTGTGGTAAGCATTTTTACACATGCTAAGTGCATGTTGGGGCTTTACCCGCTTTAGTAGGGTCAAGGGTCATGGATTTGATATACCACCTTTCTGTGGGTACAACCAAAGCGGTTTAAGTACATAAGTACATAAGCACCGCCATATTGGGAAAAGACCAAGGGTCCATCAAGCCCAGCATCCTGTCTCTGACAGCGGCCAATCCAGGCCTCAAGAACTCAGCAACCCCCCCCCCCAAAAAAAAAAAAAAAAAATTAATAATGTTCAATGGACTTTTCCCTCAGGAATCTGTCCAAACCCCCTTTAAATTCCGTAAGGCCAGCTGCTGTCACTACATTTTCCGGCAACGAGTTCCAGAATCTTAACTACACGCTGAGTAAAGAAAAACTTTCTCCTATTTGTTTTAAATCTACCATATTCTAGTTTCATCTTGTGTCCCCTGGTTTTGTTGTTGTTTGAAAGTGTAAACAAACGCTTCACATACTGTCCGCTCTACTCCGCTCATTATCTTGTAGACTTCTATCATATCACCCCTCAGCCGCCTTTTCTCCAAGCTGAAGAGCCCTAACCTTCTCAGCCTTTCCTCATAGGGAAGTCATTCCATTCCCTTTATCATTTTCGTCGCCCTTCTCTGCACCTTCTCTAATTCCTTTATATCTTTTCCAGGTACTTTAGTAGACATATCCCTTAGTGTAAATTTGAAATTATTGATCAGTTTATAATAAAAAGAATTGAAATTAACAAAAGAAGACGAAGAACCTGCAGATGGCAAGAGGCAAATCCATTCTTTGTTGCTTACTCCTAGGTGTTAGTGGTTTCATCTGTCCACCTGGCTAATAATTCTTTAGACTATACACTTCTTTCCCAGGAACTTGTCCAAACCCCTTTTACACCCAGCTATGCCAACTGCCATGACCACATCTCCTGGCAACAAATTCCACAGTTTAATTGCGCATTGAATTTAAAAAAAAAAAATCATTGTTCTGACTTGCTTTAAATCTGGTAATTCCAGGTTTAGAATGTCCACAAATCTTAGTACTATTTGTATACTGCCTCCATCAGATTTAACTACAAAGGAATCATTTGCAGTTATATATATTATCAGAGGTACCTTGAACACCCTCAAAAACTGCATTTACACACCTGCATTTACACTGCTTTCCAAAAATACTAGGACTAGGGGGCATGCGATGAAACTACAGTGTAGTAAATTTAAAACAAATCGGGGAAAACTTTCTTCACCCAACGCATAATTAAACTCTGGAATTTGTTGCCGGAGAACGTGGTGAAGGCGGTTAGCTTGGCAGAGTTTAAAAAGGGGTTAGACGGTTTCCTAAAGGACAAGTCCATAAACCGCTACTAAATGGACTTGGGAAAAATCCACAATTCCAGGAATAACATGTATAGAATGTTTGTACGTTTGGGAAGCTCGCCAGGTGCCCTTGGCCTGGATTGGCCGCTGTTGTGGACAGGATGCTGGGCTCGATGGACCCTTGGTCTTTTCCCAGTGTGGCGTTGTTTATGTACTTATGCTTATGTACCTAACTCCTAAGTCAGGGTATGTGGAGTATGATCTCAGTTTTTCAAATTTATGGCTAATGCTCACCATAGGAAGGGAAGGGGACTTGATATACCACCTTTCTAAGATTGGAAGGGTTGGAAGGAAAAGTTTGCCTTTTTGTGGATGACATGAAGATAAACAATACCCTGGAAGGAGTAGAAACAACAGGAAGGGATCTCCAGAAGTTAGAAAAATGGTTGAGGGTCTGGCAATTAAAATTGAATTATACTCATACAAGGGGAAAAAAGAAATTAACTAAGAGTACAACTCCTGCATACTATATTACTAACATACTCCTTTTAATTTTATCAGTTTATTTTTGATGACATAACACATACAACCCACCCAGATATGATAGTCTCCCTTCTATACTATCCCCCCTAATACCTACATTCACTCTTCGATTACTTCATCTTTGTACACTACCAATTGTATCTGATATCCTGTACTGACTATGTCATAACAAAACTCTGTAAGCCACATTGAGCCTGCAAATAGGTGGGAAAATGTGGGATACAAATGCAATAAATAATAATAATAATAATAATAATAATACAAACATACATAACGTGTAAAACTTCTATACAGTCTCTGGAACTCACTCATTCAAACCTTTCACTTCACCATTCAGCCATATAACCCTAGTGGTTAGGGTGGTGGACTTTGGTCCTGGAGAACTGAGGAACTGAGTTCGATTCCCGGCACAGGCAGCTCCTTGTGACTGTGGGCAAGTCACTTAACCCTCCATTGCCCCATGTAAGCCACATTGAGCCTGCCATGAGTGGGAAAGTGCAGGGTACAAATGTAACAAAAATAAAATAGATACTATTGGAGATGCTACATGGAATGTTGCTACTATTGGAGATTCTACATGGAATGTTGCTATTCCACTAGCAACATTCCATGTAGAAGGCTGCGCAGGCTTCTGTTTCTGTGAGTCTGACGTCCTGCACGTACGTGCAGGACGTCAGACTCACAGAAGCAGAAGCCTGCGCGGCCACATTGGTGATCTGCAAGGGGCGACTTCTACGTGGAATGTTGCTAGTGGAATAGCAACATTCCATGTAGAATCTCAAATAGTAGCAACAGTGGGGGAGTGGCCTAGTGGTTTGGGTGGTGGACTTTGGTCCTTGAGGAACTGAGTTCAATTCCTACTTCAGGTACAGGCAGCTCCTTGTGACTCAGGGCAGGTCAACCCTCCATTGCCCACCGAATTGAGCCTGCCATGAGTGGGAAAGTGCGGGGTACAAATGTAACAAAAATAAATAAAAAATATATAGGAATTAGAGATTTAACCAATATAGCCCGATTATCTCAAACACATTGTAGATATTTTGCAAACAATTACATATATACAGTGGCGTTCCGACGCTGGCTGACACCCAGGGCGGATCGCCGATGCGCCCCCCCCCCCCCCCGTGCAGCGCGGCCCCACCCCCGGCAAAATGACACCTCCCCCCGGTGAAATAACACCCCCCCTGGGTGCACGCCGCTGGGGGGGGTGCTGTGGCGCGTGGCTATCACCCTGTCGGCTCCGAGTTCGCATGTGTTCACTGCTCCCTCTGCCCCAGAACAGGAAGTAACCTGTTCCGGGGCAGAGGGAGCAGTGAACACATGCGAACTCGGAGACAGGGTGACAGGGCGCGCCACGGCACCCCCCCCCCAGCGGCGTGCACCCGGGGCGGACCGCCCCCCCTTGGTACGCCACTGCATATATATAATATTGTTCCGTTATTGAAAAGTCAGGTGTTAATACCCCTGATCAAGGGTTATTGCCCTTGTATCCTTGCTTTGTCCATATAATATATTAAAATTTTCCAAGATTAGTATCAGCAATGGAAAATACAGTTCTCCAGACAGGGAAACGCCTTCAGTCAGTGAAATATCCACACAGATTAGCTCAATGCCTCAGCGCAGTTTGTAGAGGGCTTCCTTATGACTGCATCATGCATTCAGCATTTGAGTTCATTTTGTCTCCTCTTTAGCTCCTCTAAGCGAGACCACATTTCGGATTACCCTTCCTCAGGAGGAACATCTCCCATAACCTACAACAATACATCATACAAACACTATCCTCTTATATCAAGGCATAATAACCACCGAATTATCATACACTCATTGGACATATATTTAAACCAATTTTACAGGCAGCCTACCTCCGGGAATATCAGTCCAGCATGAAACCCGCTGCCGATTGCCTCAGGTACTAGAGTGGCTATGATTCACAACCAACCTTTCCCGATATCATTCCAATTGAATCTCATACACCTGTAGGGGGAGGTGCCTAATTATATCCACTCTACCTCGAGGTTTAGACCCCTGGGAGACACCATATCCCAATTAAAGATGAACCTTTGTTCCATGGAGAACAATTGTTTGGTGACATCAACTCCACCACGATGACGGATAATTTGTTTCAACACTACACATTTCAAGTCATCGAAGGCATGTTTAAATGCAATCCGATGGGTAACCAAAGGCACATCTTTTTTTCTAATTTTAAGATTACTGACATGCTCTGCTATCCTATTCTACAGCTGGCGTTTAGTGTGCCCAATATAATACACAAAAGCATGGAATAAACTACCGAATACTATCAAAACAACACGTGACCTTGACAGCCTTCAGGAAACTATTGGTTATCAATAGAAATCAAACAAAATAAAACATGGAAAAGAAAATAAGATGATACCTTTTTATTGGACATAACTTAATACATTTCTTGATTAGCTTTCGAAGGTTGAGGAAGAAGGGCAACCTTTGAAAGCTAATCAAGGAATGTATTAAGTTATGTCCAATAAAAAAGGTATCATCTTATTTTCTTTTCCATGTTTTCTTTTGTTTGATTTCTATAGATTCTACATGGAATGTTGCTATTCCACTAGCAACATTCCATGTAGAAGTTGGCCCTTGTAGATCACCAATGTGGCCGCGCAGGCTTCTGCTTCTGTGAGTCTGACGTCCTGCACGTATGTGCAGGACGTCAGACTCACAGAAACAGAAGCCTGCGCAGGAATGTTGCTAGTGGAATAGCAACATTCCATGTAGAATGTCCAATAGTATCTATTTTACTGTCATAGTAATGCTTGAATGTTTTCACTTATATACACTGTCAGCTAGCACATTTGCTTATTTCCGATCTGAGGAAGAAGGGCAACCTTCGAAAGCTAATCAAGAAATGTATTAAGTTATGTCCAATAAAAAAAGTATCATCTTATTTTCTTTTCCATGTTTTATTTTGTTTGATTTCTATTGATAACCTTAAGAGTGGACTAACACGGCTACCACACTCCTCCACTATTCAGGAAACTATTGAAAACACACTTGTTCGAAGAGACTTACAATAAGAATCCTTTGATTATTCTATATCTAAACCAACCATTTACTGATCCCTCTAAATTGTTTATGTTTTAGTGTTTTTTTATTGATGGTAATTCAACAGATTTAAAGATTCCATATTACCATTATGTTTCGTTTACAAACTTCACATATCAAATGAACTACATAAGTACTTATAAAACAGTTTATCATCACATTGTCCTTATTCCCTCCCCGTTCTATCCAGTCCCTTACTCCCCCATCCCCCCCAATTCCAATTTCCTCTGAATTGTTTATATTAGTCATATTATCATTGACCATTATATTTTACCGCTTTTTATTATGTGTTATGTAAATCATTCTACTGACTTATCTTCCTTATTTCCTACATAGTAATATGTTAAATTAGAACAAACCATTTACTCTGTTCATAATTATACCTTTGCAATATAATGTAAGCCACATTGAGCCTGCAAATAGGTGGGAAAATGTGGGGTACAAATGCAGCAAATAAATAAATAAATAAATAAATAAATAAATAAATAAATAAATATATATATATAACGCCCTCACTAGTACAGTTTGTTGTATTATGTAAATAATATTTTTTGGCGGTACCAGGGATCCATACCCACTGAGTGGATAAAGAAAATCTACAGTAAACACATTTCCCGCACTGAGAATGATAACCATAACCACCTTCACCAATGGTGGGTCTGTGAAGCAATTCACCCTAATTCACTGTACGGGAATACGCCACTTTAGGATGCTCAACAAACTGAGAGTGTACGCCCAGGACGTGCCAGTATTTGTGAATAGATTGTCCAATTTTAGATGCACATCCAGAGAATGGAAGGACACATGATATAGGGTGCGTGTTAGAATTTTGGGTGGGCAGAAGCAACCAGGGTCTATGGGCATATAATGCCCTCTTATATGCCTTCTTAATAACTGCAATAGGGTACCCTCTTTCCAAAATCGCTGCGTCATATTCCTGGATTATTAAGTTATTAAGAAGGCATATAAGAGGGCATTATATGCATTATACATTCCATGTAGAACCCCAAAGAATAGCAAGATTCCGGAATCCCAAAGAGTAAGGAGTGGAGAGTAGCCTAGTGGTTAGTGCAGTGGACTTTAATCCTGGGGAACTGAGTTTGATTCCCGCTGCAGCTCCTTGTGACTGGGCAAGTCACTTAACCCTCCATTGCCCCTGGTACAAAATAAGTACCTGAATATATGTAAACCGCTTTGAATGTAGTTGCAAAATACCACAGAAAGGCGATATATCAAGTCCCATTTCCCTTTCCTGGACACAGTGAAGGAGTTCCCCATTAAGGGGGCTTGAGGTGGTACCTATGGTTCTATAGCCCCTTTGGTGTCCTAATCTAGGAGAGTAGCTGAGTCATGCTGGCTAATGGAAGCTGTTGTATTGTCTGTGTACCAGGCTTGCTTTTTGCAGAGAAAACCTGACACCCTGCTGGGGTTGCTGGGGTGTTTTATCAGTTTTGTCCAGGAGGTTCTCCAAAGAGCCAAGTCATGGCTCTGAGTTGAATGACTGTTTGGAAGCTCTGGAGCTGATGCATGAAAAACAAAAAAAAAAACAGCTGTCATTAACAGAAAGTGGAAGGTAGGTGGTGAGGAAGTGAGAGGGAGCATGAGGATGTTGCCTGCTAAGCAATTTATAGCTAGCTGTGAACACTGTATGCTGAAATGAGGGGCTGAAGAGGGGAGGAGGCATATGCTGTCCCCCACAGGGCCAGTGCAAGGCTATCAGACATCTAGGCAAACTTCAAGCCTTGCTCCCCCCTCCCAAATTAACTTTTAGGCCCCTACTTCCGCTCTCTGAGATTTTGATCTCAACACCATCCTTCCAAGAACGATCCGGAACATCATATTTTAAAATATTACATTTTGTTTTGTATAATATTTGCATGAGGACCGTTTCCAAAAGTTATTAACACAGGAAAATGGGCTATTTGAAAACTGCAGGTGAAAATACACATGAATCATTTTTTTTTAGTTTGGCTTTCAGGATCCATTGTTTTGCTTTGACAGGGGCTTCTCTTTGCTGTTCCCCAGAAAATGTCCCATAGGTGACCTCCTGATCTGCCAAATGGGCACACTGGCTTTAGGGTGGAAGAGCCATAGGCATATCTATTTCATTTGAGGCTAGTGCTATACCATAAAAAAAAAGTTTTGGGAGATCTCTTAATCTTCTTTCTCTGCTATAGAGAAAAGACATCACAAACCCTGAAAATATTGATCCATATTTCAAGAAGAGTAAGCAGTGCCTTTGTCAAAACCAGTCCCTGTCACTCCAGAGGAAACAAGTGGCCAAATTCTTACCTGCATGGTGCAATGAATCCAGGGCTGATTTAAGCACTGGGCAAACTAAGCAGTCACCTTGGGTATAATGACAGACTGCAGTGGCTTAGCCACAGGTGGGCCCGAGTGGCACAGGCCCAACCATTTTGAATTCAGGCCCACCCAGTAGCAATGTGACTGACAGGAATCCCCAAGCCCCACCAGCCAAAGACTCCTGGCATCTTTCCCTGAGCCTTCCCTCTGACGTGACTTCCTGTTCGTGGGACCAGAAAGTTGCATCAGAGGGAAGGCTCAGGGGCTGGTGCAAGTACATAAGTACATAAGTAATGCCATACTGGGAAAAGACCAAGGGTCCATCGAGCCCAGCATCCTGTCCACGACAGCGGCCAATCCAGGCCAAGGGCACCTGGCAAGCTTCCCAAACGTACAAACATTCTATACATGTTATTCCTGGGATTTTGGATTTTTCCAAGTCCGTTTAGTAGCAGTTTATGGACTTGTCCTTTAGGAAACCGTCCAACCCCTTTTTAAACTCTGCTAAGCTAACTGCCTTCACCACATTTTCCGGCAATGAACTCCAGAGTTTAATTACACGTTGGGTGAAGAAACATTTTCTCCGATTTGTTTTAAATTTACTACACTGTAGTTTAATCACATGCCCCCTAGTCCTAGTATTTTTGGAAAGCGTGAACAGACACTTCACATCCACCTGTTCCACTCCACTCATTATTTTATATACCTCTATCATGTCTCCCCTCAGCCGTCTCTTCTCCAAGCTGAATAGCCCTAGCCTCCTACGCTTTCTTCATAGGGAAGTCGTCCCATCCCCGCTATCATTTTAGTCGCCCTTCGCTGCACCTTTTCCAATTCTACTATATCTTTCTTGAGATGTGGCGACCAGAATTGAACACAATACTCAAGGTGCGGTCGCACCATGGATCGATACAACGGCATTATAACATCCTCACACCTGTTTGAGGTATGAGTCACTACTCACTGCCGGCAAAGAAGAGAAGGATTTAAAGGGTACCGAGGGCTTGGGGGAGAGTAGTTAAGAGACCCCTCCCCAATCGTGAGAGGGAAGGAAGGGAGAGATGCCAGGTGGGGGTAAGTTTTTCATGCCCACTCATTTTGAGCTCAGGCCCGCCCAAAATTGGGTGTCTGGCTACGCCCCTGCAACAGAGGGAAGGTGATGTTATATGCCCAGAATCACAGAAAGAATCAGGTGATGAGTTTGGATTAGCGCTGAGGGTTTATTGATTCCTGGTCTCCAGGTGTAGCCATTAAACTGTATTGTCTGCTGTTTGAAAGCCTTTGAATGTATTTTGTATCCAGCAAGGGCACAGTTGCTGGGCAGAGAACCTCACATCAGCCATTTGAAATAAATTACATGCAATTAGTATTTGAGTGGTTGCTATGTGACAACAGAGTAGCAACAGGAGACCACTTTAATCCACAGATGTGGTCTGTCCTTTTGTCCACTACTTCAGGCTTCAGTTCATCAGACTGTGTTTTGCACTGATGCCAGATACCAGGGCTATGCCTCTACAGAGGGCATACAGAGCAAGGAAGGGCAGAGAAATGAGCGCCTACATTGTTCAAAGGGGGGTAAATGCTGAATCTGGAGAGGAAGTAACCTGTTCCGGGGCAAGGGAGCTGCAGCGAATGAAGTTTAGCAAACTCAGAGCAGGCACGCACCGCGGCACCCCCCCCCCCCAGCGGTGTGCACCCGGGGCAGACCGCCCCCCCCCCTTGGTACGCCACTGGTTAGGAATGAGGATCTTCCAGATGTCCATTTCCTGGAGAACTTGCTCTGTAGTCACCACAGAGTACCTACTATTAAAGGAATTTGGAACATTTGGCCAATAACATCTGTCACGTGGCTGAAGCTCTTAATGCCCTTCCCAGCAATCAAGGATCTTGTCTCATGCAATGGAATGTGTAATGGATTGGTAGTAGGAATGTACATTGGTACATTCTTATGAGTCCCACCACCCTCTCCAAAAATATGGTTTCTTAATAGCTTTCCAGTGTTAACTTACTTAAGAGCTCCACCATCTCCTGAAGTGGGACATCTTTGCAGAAACTGTGCTGGGTTAAAGAAAGAAATGCATTTGACATCCTTTTAGGGCAAGTCCATGCACACATATAAAAGGGGAAAAGGAGTTTCCCAAGGAATGCACAAGAAAAGGAAAAGACATGAGGTGAAAGGAGGGTACACAGTTCCTGAAGTTAAAGGGCTGGATGAGGATCAGGTATCGCAAAGCAAAGGGTGGGGGATCTCCATGGCTTTGGCTCAAATCTCTGGATATGTAACTGATAATTACCATAGGTTAATTGTTTTAGGAAGGGAAAATTTATCCAGTTGTTGGCTGATGAGCTGGGATGGATGGGAGTGTTTATTTGGCTTTCGCTGACACCTTTTCTGTAGTAGCTCAAGGTAAGGTATATTTAGGAACAGTTGGTATTTCTCTGTCCCTTGAATGGATCCTCAGAAGCTTAGCCGAGATTGGGTGGCAGAGCCGGTGGGGGGAGGCGGGGCTGGTGGTTGGGAGGTGGGGCTAGTGCTGGGCAGACTTCTACGGTCTGTACCGTGAGGATGGCAGATACTAATCAAGGTCAGGCAGTAGCGTGCCTAGGGGGGGCGGTAGGTGCGGTCTGCCCCGGGTGCACACCGCTGAGGGGGTGCCGCGCGCCTGTCCGCATGGAACAATGGAGGACAGGCGCGCACGGCACCCCCCCAACGGCATGCACCCGGCGGGGGGGTTTCCTTTGCGGGGGTGTCCTTTCGCTGGGGGGGGGGGCGCACTGCATCGGGGGGGGGGGGGGCGCTGCACCCGGGGGGGTGTGGCGCATCGGCGATCCGCACCGGGTGCCAGCCCCCCCAGGAATGCCACTGAGGTCAGGTATACACAAAAAGTAGCACATATGAGTTTATCTTGTTGGGCAGACTGGATGGACCGTGCAGGTCTTTTTCTGCCGTCATCTACTATGTTACTATGTAGTACAAAGTTTGCACCTGAGATAATGGAGGGTTTGGTGACTTGTGCAAGATCACAAGAGGGAGTTGAACCCTGGCTTCCCTGGTTCAGGGCAAGATGCACAAAAGTCCTCATTAGAGCCGTTCTGTACCGAATTCCATAACGAATCCTCTAGGCTTCCATTCCATAATGGCAGGCAGGACCTAATGCAGGTATCCACATATAAGCATGAACCACATGATAAACGTCTAAACAGATAAATGAGGATCTGGTTCATGCTGATCAGATAAAGGACACAAGCTTGTGCAATATGTATAATAATAATAATTTAAAAAAATGTCTCCTGCCATAGATCAGCAGCAGGAGAGGGGGGGCATACTGCATTATTTCTCTTCAGCTCAGATGTGGGCAGGGGAACTTTGGACAAAGCATCACATTTACCCTTTTGCTGGATTGATTAGAAGAGACCTGAAGATATATGCTTTTCTTTTTCTCTCTCCCCCCCTCCCCCGTAAACCAGTTTGCAGAGCATGGGTAGTGCTGGTCAGTGATAAGAGAATTAGCTGGGGGGGGGGGGGGGAGGAGAGGGATGCCAGTTCCGGGTAAAAGAGCACTCATTTGGTGCAGTAAATTGCACAGAGGGGAATACCAAGAAAATCCCTCTCCCCTTCCCCCACTGCAGCTTGCTAGGACTCTGCTGACACACCCAGGGCTTGCGGCCAGGGACTGGTGCCTGCAAGTGATAAGCTTTTTGGAGGGAAAAGCAAAGATGCATCTACTGGACTCAGGGACTGACTGTGGTTGGAATGCTCGGGCTCGATCTACGTTCTTGTCTGATGTGGGCCATGCTCGAGTCGAGTCCGACATTTTTTGGGAGAAGGTGAGGCGTAAGATTTCTGCCAGAGTGCTTATAATAAATTCAGCCGATACACAGATGTTCTCTCTTCTCGAAGAACTAAAACAAATGCAGCTGCTATTTCTTCTAGGTCTCATCAACAGAGTGATGCGAGCAGCTCGGTCGGGAGGCAGACCTTTGCCTTCAGCTCTTGCTTCCAAGCGTTCTGGAAACTTCTCAGTGGGAAAATCTATTTGAAATAGGAAAACCAGAAATCACTCATGAGTTCTTTATGAGCTCTGATCTACAGCTAGAAGTTCACACAGCTCCTCAGGTGGCACCAGATTGGATGGACACTAAGCCTCTCCCTCCTGCCCTCCCCCTTGCAAGTCCAGCATCTCTCTCCCCCTCCCCCACCCCAGGCCTGGCATCTCTTTTCTCATCTTCACATGCATGTCTTTCACTGGCAGTGATGAAGCCAGGTTGCCTCATCGCTGGTTATAAAGATGGGGCTGGACTCATAGGCGCCAACTTTTCAGAATCATTAGGGATGCTAAACCCAATGGAAATTATCCCTCCCTGGACACCGTCAAGGAGTTTTCTCAATGTAGGGGGCGCTTAAGCACCCACAGAGCTGGCTCCTGTGGCAGGAGTGACCTAGTGTGGGTTCAGGAACCGGTTGAGGAGAGTCTGGTTACTCAGGTAGCTGAGAACTGAGAGTTGAGCTGTGGGTGCAGTGTATCCCCCTTCACTCCCACCCTTTGCGCATGACATAGGTCAGCATTAAAGCTTGTAGAGGTCACGGCAGGTCCAAGGTCTAATAACTCAAATGAGGGTGGTATGGCTTTGGGCAAATCTTGTGCTTAAGCACACAGAACTCTACTGGAGAGCATGTGGTGATGTACAGTACAGACAAATGTCTATTTTTGTTAGTGATTTCAAGACTTGTCAGCAGTGTTTAGGACCTGCTTTTAAATCATTCATTTGTCCAGAAGCACAATAATGTTTGCTACATTGAGCTTCTAGGATCCAAATCTGGGAAAGGGGGATTGCTCACCATGATCCTAGATATTACACAATTGAAATTACTGGAACCCTGAGAAATGCTCAAAAATCCAAACCCTGATTTTCATCCTCTCCAGTTTTATCCATAGTAACATAGTAGATGACGACAGAAAAAGACCTGCACGGTCCATCCAGTCTGCCCAACAAGATAAAATCATATGTGCTACTTCTTGTGTATACCTTACCTTGATTTGTATCTGCCATTTTGAGGACACAGACCGTAGAAGTCTTGTCCAGAACTAGCCCCACCACCCAAATCTCGGCAAAGCTTCTGAGGATCCATTCCTTCTGCACAGGATTCCTTTATGTTTATCCCACGCATGCTTGAATTCCGCTACCGTTTTCATCTCCACCACCTCCCGCAGGAGGGCATTCCAAGTATCTACCACTCTCTTCGTGAAAAAATACTTCCTGACATTTTTCTTGAGTCTGCCCCCTTCACTCTCATATCATGTCCTCTCGTTCTACCGCCCTCCCATCTCTGGAAAAGGTTTGTTTGCGGATTAATACCTTTCAAATATTTGAACGTCTGTATCATATCACCCCTGTTTCTCCTTTCCTCCAGGGTATACATGTTCAGGTCCGCAAGTCTCTCCTCAAATGAAGGTGGCTTCTCCTAATAAGGAGCAGTTGGCAAACTTAGGGTAAGAGATGCTAAGGCAGAGAAGACAATGAGACTGGCATAATATTCTAGAGCCCTCATGTCCATAAACCTCCCTATGCCCAGGGACTGGAGCAGCTCTGTCGGGATCCCAATTATTTGCATTGTGCTGCCATCTAGTGGCAATCAAGGGGAAGCACTGCACTATAGAAATGATGGCTGGATTTTTAGATACACCTTCTCTGAAAGGATCCTGATACTTGTGACCTAGTAAATGACAGCAGATAAAAGACCTGTGTGGCCCATCCATACTGCCTAGTAAAGTGGTAAGGGTTGTTGGTTCCCCCTCCCCATGTCTTTGGGGTTGTAACCAGGGGCGTAGCCAGTGGTGTGCTGGTAAATGCTTAACAACAGGCTCTCTCCCCGGTCCCCCTTTGAACACCCTCCCCCAAATTGCAGAGCTGGCTATAGCCGGGGAGAGAGCCTGGGGGGGGGGGGGGGCAATGCATTACTCCAGGAAAAAAAATTAAATGATCCCAGGTTCCAATCTAATTCATGTTTAATGTGCGATAAAATGCCATAAATAAGTAAATAAATATAAACTTTTAATGTTGAGCACCTGATTTTCAAAGTGAACATATTCCAAACACTATAATGAAAATAAAATGATTTTTTTCTACCTTTGTTGTCTGGTGACTTTGTTTTTCTGATCATGCTGGCCCAGTATCTGATTCTGCTGCTATCTGTCCTCTTAACTCCGTTTCCTGGGCTTCCTTTCCATTTATTTCTTTCCTTTCCTCCTTTCTTCTTCATTTCTGGTCCTCCACAAACTTGACTGTCCAGTGGATCCAGCTTCTGCCTATTTTCTTCATCCATGTGCAGTTTTTCTCCTCTCTTCCTTTTCCCTCATCTCATCTCCTTCTTCACTCATCCCTCCCCTCCATCCATGTCCAGCATTTCTTCTCTCTCTACCCTGCCCTCCCCTCCCTCCATCCATCCATGTCCAGTGACCCTCCTCTCCCCTGCCCTCCTATCACCCATACCCAGCGACCCTCCTCTCCCCTGCCCTGCATCCACCCATGCCCAGCGACCCTCCTGTCCCCTGCCCTCCATCCACACATGTCCAGTGAACCTTCTCTCCCCTGCCCCCCTCCAGCCACCCATGTCCAGCAACTCTCCCTGCCCCCCTCCAGCCACCCATGTCCAGTGACCCTCCTCTCTCCCCTGCCCCCCTCCAGCCACCCATGTCCAGTGACTCCCTTCTCCCCTTCCCCCTCCCCCTCCAGCCATCCATGTCCAGCAACTCCCTTCTCTCCCCTGCCCCCCTCCAGCCACCCCCCAGTGACCCTCCTCTCTCCCATGCCCAGCCTCTCTCCCCTGCCCCCCTCCAGCCACCCATGCCCAGCGACTCCCTTCTCTCCTCTGCCCCCCTCCAGCCACCCATGTCCAGCGACTTCCTTCTCTCCCCTGCCCCCCTCCAGCCACCCAGGCTGTCCAGCACATTCTTCGGGGCAGGCAGGAAAGATGCCCAGTCTTTCCTGCCTGCTGCTGGCGCTGACTCTCCCCCGCTGCCAGATTGCTCTTCAAAATGGCCACCGAGACTTACAAGGGCGGCCTCCAAGACTTCAGCAGAAGTCTCTTGAGGCTGCTGCTAGAAGTCTCGGCAGCCCTTTTTAAAGAGCGATCTGGCAGTGGGGGAGGGTCAGCACCGGCAGCGGGCAGGAAAGACTGGGGATTCACTGGACAAGGGGAGGGGAGAGACGAGACCGACCTACTGACCGACTGACCGACTCTGTAGCTGGGAGGGAGGGAGGAAGGAGAGCCGGCTCGCCCTCAAGAACAACCGGCTCGCAAGTCAGAAAAAATTTAACACTGTATGCAGATCTCTGTCATGCTTATTCATTGTAATCCTAATACAGGACTTAACAAAGATCTGGGTTTTCTAACCCATTATAAACCATAAAATTCTATTGCTTTGTCACCCTCCTATCACCATGCATATCTCCCTGTCCTTTATCCACCTGGCTCTCACCTAACCCACTCCACTCTCATCTTGTGAGACTGTCACTGAAATGCTTTGATGTTTCACTTATATATACCGTTATTTATCAACACTTGCTTATTTCTGATCTGGTGAAGAAGGATTAAATTCAAAAGCTAATCAAAAAATGTATTGTTAATCCAATAAAAAAAGGTATCATCTTATTTTCCTTTCTATGTTTTATTTTATATCTATTGTTTATCTTTAAGAGTGGACTATTTATTTATTCTGCTCATACCTTTTTCAGTAGTAGCTCAAGGTGAGTTACATTCAGGTACTCTGGATATTTCTCTGTCCCAGGAGGGCTCATAATCTAAGTTTGTACCTGAGGCAATGAAGGGTTAAGTGACTTGCCCAAGATCACAAGGAGCAACAGTAGGATTTAAACCAGCCACCTCCAGATTGCAAGACCGGTGCTCTAACCACTAGACCACTCCTCCACTAGCAACATTCCGTGTAGAATCTCAAATAGTAGCAACATCTCAGATAATATCAACATTCCATATAGAATCTCAAATATTATTTAGATTTTGCTCACATCTTTTTCAGTAGTAGCTCAAGGTGAGTTACACTCAGGTACTCTGGATATTTCTCTGTCCCAGGAGGGCTCACAATCTAAGTTTGTACCTGAGGCAATGGAGGGTTAAGTGACTTCCCCAAGATCACAAGGAGCAGCAGTGGGATTTGAACTGGCCACCTCTGGATTGCAAGACCGGTGCTCTAACCACTAGGCCACTCCTCCACTAGCAACATTCCGTGTAGAATCTCCTATAGTAGCAACATTCCATGTAGAATCTCGAGGTGAGTTACATTCTGGTACTCTGGATATTTCTCTGTCCCAGGAGGGCTCACAATCTAAGTTTGTACCTGAGGCAATGGAGGGTTAAGTGACTTGCCCAAGATCACAAGGAGCAGCAGTGGGATTTCTAGACAGGTGCTCTAACCACTAGGCCACTAGGACTAACACAGCTGCCACCTCTCTCTACTCATTGCAATCCTGGAAGCCCCACTGGCAGGGTTGTGCCTCCAGGAGAGGGCTGAGAAGCACTGCAGTACATTTCACTCTGCTCTTTAGGCTTATATTTTCCGTCAGACTGATGCAGATGTTAATATGATGGATTTTCTAGATTGCAGAAAGAAGTGTTTAAAGAGTATTCAAATGTATAAAGGTATTGTAGCAGAAAGTCTTCTAATAAGTGTATATTTTGTTTTACTGTTGTGATTTTAAATTACGTCTGTTTAATTTTGTAATCTGCATTGCTTAAAGTGAAATTTAAATAAACAAATGTAAACATAAGCATAAAGGACCATTTACTTAATTTCTTAGGTTTAGAACCTTTCTATTCAATATTCAAGAAAAAAGTTGAAAGCATTTTATTTCAGAATGCTTTTAATTAAGATTCTGCTGACATGGTGGTGAGGGATGATAAATCACGGTGAGCAGCAGGGGCGTAGCCAGACTTCAGCAGGAGGGGGTCCAGAGCCCGAGGTGAGGGGGCACATTTTAGCCCTCCCCCCCAGCGCCGCCGACTACCCCACCACTTTTGACCCCCCCCCTGGTGCTGCCGCCTCTCCGTGTCCCTTTTGACCCCCCCTTCCCACCATCGCCAACCCTCCCCCACCACTGCCAGGTACCTTTGCTGGCAGGGGTCTCCAACCCCCACCAGCCGAAGTCCCCTTCAGCGCCGGTCTCTGAGTCTGGCACGTTTGGTGATCTGTATTCTGTTTCTGTGAGTCCTGATGAATCACAGAAACCGAGTCTGGCACACTCGGAGACTGGCGCTGAAGGGGACTTCAGCTGGCGGGGGCAAAGGTACCTGACTGTGGCAGCGGGGGAGGGTTGGCGGCGGGGGGAAGGGGGGATTGAATGCGGTGGGGGAAGGTCGGTGGCGGGGGGGGGGTGAAAGAAGGGGGGCCAGGGCTAAATCTGCGGGGGCCCATGCCCCTGTGGCCCCACCCAGCTACGCCCCTGGTGAGCAGAGGCATGATTCTCACAGTTTAAGTTCTCTTACCTCTTCTCTCTTATGATTTCAGTTGTAAATTTCTTCTTTCTATACCTGTCTCGAACTCTGTTTTATTATATACTATGTGAACTGCTGTGTCTGCTACACCTTATAGCAGCATATCAAATTCCAAATAACCTATGAACTGTTACCAGAGGAGACTTTCAGCCAGGGATTTGCAACTTCCTTCCAATGAAATCTGATAGTCAGGGTCAAACCAAGACAGGTGCCAAAATGAATGGAAAAGCTATTCAGATGGGAAGACTTGAGGATTCCCACTAGATCAAAGTATCCAAAGATTCACACTGTGTTCAAATACATCAGAAAGCCTGATTTCTCAAAAGAATCAACAGGGATATAAAAGATAAACTGGTATTAGCTACACTGAAATACAAAGAGATTAAGTAGATTTCCCTAATGGCTTCGTGTCATCGGAGTCAGACTGAGCTAGTTCATCTTTTACTCTATTCTCACTATTAACACATAGTTCAGAGAGGTTTGAATTTGAGTAGCAAATGCTCCCCTGGCTTGTACTTGAATGTCTGAATCATTTATCCTATTCAGTACTTTCTATTTTTGATATTTTTGTCCCTGGGCCCCAACTGCAGGGGTGAAATACACAGCCACACAGAATAACAAACTCCTTGGGGGGGGGGGGGGGGGGGGGGGAACTGAAATGCAACTGTGGGCTAGTTTTATTTATTTATTTATTTTATTTATTAGGATTTATTTACTGCCTTTTTGAAGGAATTCAGTCAAGGCAGTGTACAGTAAGACAATTACAGCGGTAAAAATATTCAAATAACAAGACAAAGTATAGCATTATAGTATACTACTTACAATGTCAACACAATATGTAATAGAACATTTTAATTGACAGTGTAGAGTAAAGCAAAGCAAAGAAGTAACATTTAAATAGGTAAGAAAGTAGGTAGAAAGTAAGATGATTGATTTATAGAAAGGTGCACATGAGATCAGAGAGTTGGTTAAATATTATCCCAGCTAGGGTAAACATGTCCTGCTGCAGTATGTGCAGCCCGTGTCTAGGGCCACCGAGAGAATAGGCCGGGCCCGGGGCAAGGCCACCCTGCCTCCCCCCCCCCCCCCCCGCCGCTGTCGCACCCCTGCCACTGGAGTCCCCAGTCTTACCTGCCTGCCTCCATGGCTCTGGGCCCCCTGCATTCAAAGCGGCAGTCGCAGATCGCCTCTCTTCTGGCCTTCCCTCCCTGTGTCCCGCCCTCGTCTGATGTAACTTCCGGTTTCCGCGAGGGCGGGACACAGGGAGGGAAGGCCCGAAGGGAGGCGATCTGTGACTGCCGCTTGGAATGCAGGGGGCCCAGAGCCGAGGAGGCAGGCAGGTGAGACCGGGAACTGCAGCGCCGGCGGCCTGACCCCGACATGCAAAAGTTATCTTCAATTCATTGTCTTTTAATATTTGTAATATATTGTATTATTTACATCACGTAAAACTATAAAAACTTAAAATTAAAAAAAATATTTAAAATATTAAAAGCCAATGAATTAAAGATAGCTTTTTTTGAAGGTCAAGTGTCCTATTCCGTTTTGATTTGTGAAGTGCTAGTCTTCACCTCCATTTGTGAACGAAGCCAGGATGAGGGTCATTCTGCTCCTACCATCTGAATTATGGTGCAAAAGAGGAGCAGGGAAGGAGGGCGGGGCATAGGAGTGGGTGGGCTAGAGACGGAGGGGAGAGGGTATAAGTGTGGGGCTTACCTATCTCAAAGTGATAAAATGGATTGTCCTATCCCCTGCCAGTCAAGTTTTCTGGATACTCACAATGAATATGCATGAGATAGATTTGCATACCAAGAAAGCAGTGTATGCAGCAATCTTACAGTGGCCATTGTAAGATTGCTGTGTTTAAATTAAAGTTTCTTCAATACTAAGATGTGTGTTCCGCTGTTTTGGACTGCTTGCTGCTACTTGCAGACTACAGGTTCCTCTTTTGTATTCTTTCTTTGGGATTCCCCCAAGACAGGTTTGGGAACCAATGAACACACAAATCGGGGCTCTCCTTATTCATAATTGTGCGTTCAATAATAATTAAAGTATACCAAAGACTGAGTGGCAAAATGGTCTAGTGTAATGGCTCCAAAACGTGTCCTCGTGACCTTAATATCAGAAATATATTTGCTTTTACTGGATCTCTCATCTAGGCAGATATATATCTCATGCACATGAGAACACATTTACTACTACTAATACAAATCATTTCTATAGCGCTACCAGTCGTACGCAGCGCTTCACAATTGAACATGAAGAAAAGACAGTCCCTGCTCAAAAGAGCTTACAGTCTAAATCAGGACAGACAGACAGGACCAATAAGGGATAAGGGTAGGACAGACAGATAGGACACATAGGAATGATTCTAAATGGAATGTTGCTACTACTGGAGATTCTGTTGCTACTATTTGAGATTCTACATGGAATGTTGCAGTTGCTACTATTTGAGATTCTGGAATGTTGCTACTGTTTGAGATTCTACATGGAATCTTAATGTTGCTATTCCACTAGCAACATTCCATGTAGAAGCCTGCCCTTGCAGATCAGCAACGCGGCCGCGCAGGCTTCTGTTTCTGTGAGTCTGACGTCCTGCACGTATGTGCAGGACGTCAGACTCACAGAAACAGAAGCCTGCGCGGCTGCGATGCTGATCTGCAAGGGCAGGCTTCTACTACTACTACAAATCATTTCTATAGCGCTACCAGACTACATAGTTTGTAACCTTTAGATTGTAAGCTCTTTTGAGCAGGGACGGTCCTTCCCCATGTTAAACTTGTACAGCACTGCGTAACCCTGGCAGCGCTATAGAAATGCTAAGTAGTAGTAGTAGTAGTACCAGTCGTACGCAGCGCTTCACAATTGAGCATGAAGAAAAGACAGTCCCTGCTCAAAAGAGCTTACAATCTAAATCAGGACAGACAGACAGGACCAATAAGGGATAAGGGTAGGACAGACAGATAGGACACATGGGGAAAGGGGACTATTGAAGAGAGGAAGACAAGATGAGGTTATGAGCAGGTGACCAGTTAGGAATTAAAAGCAGCATCAAACAGGTAGGCCTTTAGCCTGGATTTGAAGGTGGCCAGGGATGGAGCTTGACGTAATGGCTCAGGAAGTCTATTCCAGGCATAATGTGCGGCGAGATAAAAGGAACGGAGTCTGGAGTTAGCGATGGAGGAGAAGGGTGCAATTAGGAGAGATTTGCCTAGTGAACGGAGTTCCTGGGGAAGGAGTGTAGGGAGAGATGAGGGTGGAGAGGTAGTGAGTGGCAGCAGAGTGAATGCACTTATAGGTCAATAAGGGGAGCTTGAACTGTATAAGGAAACGGAAAGGGAGCCAGTGAAGTGACTTCAGAAGAGGGCTAATATGGGCATAGCGACTTTGGCGAAATATTAATCGTGCAGCAGAATTTTGAACAGATTGAAGAGGAGAGAGACTATTGTCCTAGTGACAGTGCTGTATATTACCATGTGGGGACCAGAGGTGGGTTCCTGGACCCAACTTTTGTTTGTTGGGTTAGTAAAGGCTAGAGGTTAGGGCTCTTCAGCTCGGAACAGAGACAGATGAGGGGAGATATGATTGAGGTCTACAAAATTCTGAGTGCTGTAGAACGAGTAGAAGTAAATCGATTTTTTACTTGTTCCAAAAGTACAAAGACTAGGGGACACTCCAGGAAGTTACATGGAAATATTTTTAAAACAAATAGGAGGATATATTTTTTCACTCAACAAATAGTTAAGCTCTGGAACCTCTTTGCCGGAGGTTGTGTTAGCAGCGGTTAGCGTCTCAGGTTTTTAAAAATGTTTGGACAAGTTCCTGGAGGAAAAGTCCATAGTCTGCTATTGAGACAGACACGGGGAAGCAACTGCTTGCCCCGGGGTTGGTAGCATGGAATGTTGCTGCTAATTGGGTTTCTTCTTGGTGTTGCTTGGCTACTGTTTGGAAAACAGGATACTGGGCTAGATGGACCATTGGTCTGAACCAGTATGGCTACTCTTATGTTCTGAGGATGGGGGTACTGAATGAGGGAGGGGTCTTAGCCAGCATCCACCAGTGACACCTTGCAGTAGAATTCCAGCTGCACTTATGCCATTTTCTGTGACCCCCTCCCCCCACTACTATAAGCGTCATGTAGCTGCAGATCAAGGCTTATGGCACTATAGGTCAAGTTGATGCAGGTTCTAATTGACTTCAAAGCCCAAAGATGAAGGAGAAATCAGTCAGTTCCAAAAGCTCCAAAGATTCCCGGAACGAATGATGTACAGTTCTTTACTGGTGGCCAGGATTTTGGTGCTCCGAGCTGCCCGGGAGACCATGAAACCGATGTGATGTTTCCAGGAAAAATAAACCCAATGGATAAAGTGTGAGATTGTAGAAAAGGATAGAATCCAATTAAAATAAAGCTTAAATGACCTCATAGCTAGAGTGAGCTTTGATGGCGGCTTCAGTGGGTGAGAAATAAAACCTATGCTGGGCAGACTTTTATGGTCTGGGTCCCATAAATGTGAAAAATAAACCAGGATCAGGGCTGGAGTGAGCTTCAACTGCAACTCCAGTAGTTGCTGGGCAGACGTCTATGGTCTGTAACCCAAAATAGGGAGAGAGAGAGAAACAGACAGACAGACAGACATTACATATACCAGTATTTACTCATGAATTAGAACCTGTGCAGCAGGGGCGTAGCCAGACCTTCCGATGGGAGGGGGCTAGAGCCCGAGGTTGGGGCACATTTTGAGTGTCGCCCCCCCCCCCCACCGCCTCGCCTTGCCTTCTCGCCCCCCCCCACCCTCCTCACATCGCCTCACAAACAAAACCTTTGCTGGCGGGGGTCCCTAACCCCCACCAGCAGAACCCGTCTTCAGCGCCGGTCTCCGGCGCAGCCGCATTCACTGCCCTGCTCTTCTTTCTTCTTGCTCCTCCTGTGCATGCTGACGCTCCTTGGGAGGATCAAGAAGAAAGAAGAGCAGGGTAGCGAACGCGGCTGCGCTGGAGACCGGCACTAAAGAAGGCTTCAGCTGGCGGGGGTTGGGGACCCCGCCAGCCAAACCAGGGGCCCGGATGAAATTTGTGGGGGCCCAGGCTCCTGTGGCCCCCCGTAGATACGCCCCTGCTGTGCAGACTACCAGATTCAACTCTGGCCACCTTGTTGACAGACTGGATGGACCATGCAGGTCTTTATCTGCCATCATTTACTATGTTGCTATTGCATGTATGAAAAATGACTGAAGAAAGCTATAGTGATATCATTTAACTGTGTGAAGGGTTTATGAGAGCTTTCCTTCCCGCTTCTTGGATTATTTTTCAGAACCCTCTTTTTTTTGTTGTTTACATTTCTTTATGTATTTTCACACACACGTGGATGTATTTGTTGTGTGCTGCACTGCTTCCCTGGTTTTGCCTCTTACATTTCAGGATCTCCAAAGAACCAACAGATGGCAGCAGAGATCCTAAAACCTATGGGGTCCTTTTATAAAGGCGCGCTGAAAAATGGCTTGCAGTAGTGTAGGCGTGGGTTTTGTGCACATGTCGATCCATTTTTTAGCGCGCCTGCCAAAATGGACGTGAGGCAAAATCAAAATTGCCACGCGTCCATTTTGGGTCTGAGACCTTACCGCCAGCCATTGACCTAGCGGTAAAGAATGTGGGCGGTAATGACCTACGTGCGTCAAATGTCACTTGGCATGCGTCCGTTATGCACGCCAGAAAATAAAAAATATTTTTCAGCTGCACCTAACGGACGCACGCCAAAATTGAAATTACAGCAAGGGCCACGTGGTAACCGGGCAGTAACCCCAATTTGGCGTGTGTTCGGCATAGGTAGGGACCTTCGCTACTTAGTAAAAGGGCCCCTCAGTGTTTAGCAGCACCCAGAGGGGACCTAGTCACCCATACTAAGCTACCTAAACAAAACATGGAGACTAAAGGAATAATCCCAAAAAACAAGGGCGTTACAGCCAGTGGCGTCATGAGGGCAGCTGACACCCAGGGCGGGTTGCCGCTGCGCACCCCCCCGGGTACAGCGCGGCACACCCTCCCCCCTCCGGAGTGCAAACCTCTTCCCCCCCCCCCCCGAGAACATACCTGGAAGCCGGTGAGAGGCAGGCGGGAGAGCCAATTCGCCGAGTGCACGCCGCTGGGGGGTGTCGGTGCCTCGCTGGTTCCCTGCTCTCTCTGCCCCGGAACAGGAAGTAACCTGTTCCCGGGCAGAGAGAGCAAGGAACCAGCGAGGCGCCGACACCCCCCAGCGGCGTGCACCCGGGGCGGACCGCCCCACCGCTCAAACCCTTCCTACGCCACTGGTTACAGCAGTTTACACCAGAGATGCCAAGTTACCCAGTTCCAAGCTGGACAGGCATTTCTGATCACCCCAACCTGGTGCATTATGGGACATGCAGCACTGATTTCAATAGGCAGGATCAGGCACTACAAATCCCACATTGCTTTGGGATGTAAGTTCAAAACTAGGCTGGCCGAAAAAGTCTCCAGTGTGGAACTGGGTAACTTGGCATCTTTGTGACTTGGTGCCTGCACTAGTCTGCCCTGACCAGGTTTTTATTTAGATTTTACTCACACCTTTTTCAGGTAGTAGCTCAAGGTGAGTTACATTCAGGTACACTGGATATTTCTCTGTCGCGGGAGGGTTCACAATAAGTTTGTACCTGAGGCAATGCAGGGTTAAGTGACTTGCCCAAGATCACCAGGAGCAGCAGTGGGATTTGAACCACCCACCTCTGGATTGCATCTGGATTGCAAGACCAGTGCTCTAACCACTAGGCCACTCCTCCAAGGGTGGCATTTGGTTGTAGTTATGAGTGTGGGATAATGCATTTGTGAGTATTTGTATAAGTGTAGGATAGTGTGTTTATGTGTGTCTTTATTGGTGTGGCTGAACAGCAGTGTTTTGCGAGTGTATTTATATGAGTCTGTAGTTGGAAAATGTTGACTGAGTCATTATACGCATCTTTCTCTCCTTCACATTTGCAACCAATTATCAAACAATGAAGTGAAGGGAGCTATTTGGAGAAACAAGGTCTATTAAATTAATTTCAGCAGAGCCTAAATTGTTGAGACATCATCTCAGACTTTTCTAAACAAGTCAACCGCCTCCTCCCAGAGCACACAAAACAGAGGAACCTTTGCAACCGAGTTAAGCTCACACAGAATGAACTCCCACCTCGTTCTGTCTCTAAGCAATCTTAAAAATTACTACACAAAGCAAGAACAGAAGAGATCCGGTGGTTTTTATAAAAATATAAAGAAGCATTTATTGTTGACAGTCAAAGTGCAGCAGCTCTTAATGAGAGAGTGTTGCACTAACTTACAGTACACTGGGCCAACAAGCAGGTTTTATGTTAATATAAATTACACAACTCCTGTACAAAAGCTATATACAATATTAACAATTCAGATCCCCAATACAGAGAAAAAAACACCAGCGGATTACACTTCCAAGCTGATATGTCAGCTGCAGGTAAAACATGACATGGAATCGGAAGAGGAATGAACTGCATGTGTTGACAGTGGGGTTTTTTAAAAGATGACCTTCTCACATTAAACAGTGTCACAGAAGTGTGACTGTGACTTTAAGACTTTGGGCTCCCATTAACTCTTCCCAAATTCCCCCGGATTCTGTATAGGTTGGCCAAATTTGGGTACGGAACCCAGATCCACACGTCAACCAATGAATCAATTATTGGAGTTAACGAGTATTGAATTGGCAGTAATTACGCACAGACCTGCCCTATGCCTCAATTTCATAGCGCACAACTCCAAAGGAGGCGTTGGCCACAGGAGGGGCTTGGACAGGTCAGTGGTGTTCCCAGAAATTAGGCTTGATGTTATAGAATGCCTGCATTTGCACCCATAACTGCCGTCTTTGGTAGGCATAAGTGCTCGCACCCAAATTTAGGTGTGAAATGCACACTGAGGAGTGGGAGGGGGTCCATAGCCCGAGGTGAGGGGGCACATTTTAGCCCCTTCCCCGGTGCCACCAACCCCCCCCCCCACACTTTTGAGCCCCCCCCAGCGCCACTGCCCCTCCCTCATCCCTTTCGTCCCCACTCTCCCGCTGCTGCCAACCTTCCCTCGCCTACGTGCAGGACGTCAGGACTCACAGAAACAGAATCCAGATTAGCAATGCGCCAGAGACCGGCGCTGAAGAGGACTTTGGCTGGCGGGGGTTGGGGACCCCCGCCAGCAAAGGTACCTGACGGCAGTGGCCGAGGAGAGTTGGCGGTGGCGGGGGGGGGGGGGGGGTCGAATGTGGCGGGGGAGGGTCAGTGGTGGGGGGAGTGAAAGCAGGGGGGCCAGGGCTAAATCTACGGGGGCCCATGACCCTGTGGCTGCACCTAGCTACACCCCTGTGAGGAGGTCTTTTACAAAGACGCGCTAGTGTTTAGCATGCGCTAAACACTAGAGATGCCCATAGAAATATACGATCACTTACAATATACTCAACTTCACCTCAATTATATCTTCATTATCGCTAAACACACTGAGGCGCTTTTATAGGATCATCAGATTAGCGTACCGACCTCTAAAGTGGCTAAAGATTATTATGAGCCAAGCATTTTGAAAGAGGCGGTATCGCAATCCTCATAAATCCCGATTTTTGAATTTTTGCTTATTTTTTCAATTTAGCATTTACTTATATCAATTTTCCCAATTTCTTCATTTTTATCTTTAAGTTCCAAAGTAATACTTAGCTTTTCAGCCACATTCGATTGTATATGATGGAGACTCGGTATCACTGATATCACTATAGAAATACATGGCTGTCTCTAATGTTTAGTGCATGCTTATTTTTAGCGTGTGCCTTTGTAAAAGGACCTCTGAGCTAGTATTCTATAAAAGAATACTTCACGCAGAGCACCCTTTCCAGAATACTAGCTTAGCATAGATTATCCCAGCGCCTAACTTTGGACGCAATTTATTGAACCTAGCCTACTATGGGGCCCTTTTCCTAAGCTGCGATAAAAGGGGGGCTGTGCTAGAATCAGCACTTGTTTTTGACATCCACTGAGGCCCCCCCCCCTTTTACTGCAGTGGGGTAAAAGGCTGTCTTTCTGAGCTGGCATTTCAGCGGGGAGCCCTTAACACCACCCATTGAGATGGCGGTAAGGTCTCCCGTGCTAATCAGTCAGTTCCGGCGCTACAAAAATATAGGTCCGGAAATTGCATGAACTAGGGCTGGGTCGCCCGGTGGTAGTTCCAGTCTGATGCACGATAAGCCTGCAGTGGGCTTACTGCTTCTTAGTAAAAGGGTCTCTATGTATAGGAACACCATCTCACCAGAGCTGCCAAGTTACCCAGTTCCAGGAGGGAGATTTGAAGCCAGTCCTGGATTTCTGCCAACCTCATCCTGGTGCATTACAGAAGCGTAGGCAGGTCAAGATGTCAGAGGGAGTGGAGAGTGGATTGCGTAGGCATCATGGACCGGCGGGACCACATCAAAAAGTAGGCGCTATCATCATCAGAAGTCCATTTGGGGGAATGGCTACTCCCCTGGTGACCCACCTATATCTATGCCACTGGTGGTGACCCTAACCCTTGGGTCTTCTTGTCATGTTTGGGACCAGCTCCTTCTAGGCATGGGTGCTATAAGAAATGTTTTAGAAAGGATGTCCAGGAACGGGTGAAAAGAGGTTTCACTCTGCAATTAAGACCAGAAGACAAATACGCAATTTGTTTATATAGGGAGAAAGATCTAGCATAAAATCTTCCCAGTCCCATCCTATAAAGTCTACACTTTTTGAATATATGTCAGTCTTTCCCCTCTCGTATATGCTCTCAGAGGCGTTAAGGATGTGCATTCGGCTTCTGGTTCAGAAAATCTATATACAGAACACAAACTAAACTGACATTAGTAATGCTATTCAGGCAGAACCTTGTTTTGAAAACATTTTATTCTATTTTTAAAACATCTTGTTCTACAGGCGTTGGTTGGATGATTGATCCTGTGAAGGCACCTGTTTAATGTTTGTTTATTTTATTTTGCAGTATTAAGGGTCCTTTTATAACGCTCAGCATGCACTAATGGATGTTAACACATGTTTAATACTGCACATCCTATTTTATACCTATGGACCACATGGTACAGATTAAACTTCAGTAAAGGAGGAGTGGCAAGATGGCGACCTGAAGCTCGTAAGCTCAACGGCCCAGCTGTCCTCTGAAGTTTTCCTCCTACCTGAATTTCTTTTTCTGCATTAGCAAATGCCTCATATCAAGAGGAAGGGGACAACCAAAGGCCAACCGCCGATGGCCAGAACTTCGTCCCCTGTTCAGCAAATATTGGACCGCTACGCGATGAGTTGACCACAGATAGCCGGGTCAGCGAGCCCTGCGTTGAGCGCCGGTGAAGGAGCGTCGACGCTCTTGGGCTTGGAATCAACTCTATCTCCCCCAGCAATCATTCCATATCCAGCGGAGCAAAGGAGTGAGTTAGGAGTGTATGCTGAAACGGAGGGCGTTAGCAGCAGAACTCAGATCGGCGGTGCCACTCCTAAACCCGTGGGAGAAGTTAGCTTGGAGTTTTTGGCTCCTGTGGAGGTTACATTGAGTTCCATCTGGAAGGCGCTTCAGGATCTAACGGTGGCAGTAAATAAGTCTGCTCAAGATACAGCTTTACTTGTGAGTAAAATGGACAGCTTAACCGAATCCTTTGAGAACGTTAACATTGAAACAGCAAACAAAGTTCTACAAGTGCAGGAAGAGGGTTAAGATTATGAAAACTACAACGGATGCCCTGGTAAAAGATAAATTCCTAATCCACTGGAAAATCGAGCAAATGGAAAATTATAACAGACGATTAACATTAAGGCTATTGAATTTCCCTAGAGATTTAGGAATGACTCCTACTGATTTCTTCAAAAAATATTTAATGGAAAATTTGAAAATTTCCTCTTCAGCTATTCCCCCGTGTCAATGCTGGGAATTTGCCTCAACCATTGGGAATTGGATCAGAGATTTAAGATTTGTCTGC
Organism: Microcaecilia unicolor; assembly: GCF_901765095.1. Lineage (NCBI taxonomy): Eukaryota > Metazoa > Chordata > Amphibia > Gymnophiona > Siphonopidae > Microcaecilia > Microcaecilia unicolor. The sequence continues at coordinate 190,527,495 of NC_044041.1, forward strand.
GTTGCTGGAAGATTCATTGTCTGAAGTATCTACTCGAGGGACGCTTATTGTTTCGTTTGTATTTGAGCAGGACTTGAATTCAGTGATGAGAATATATTTCAAGTATGCCTCATTACCAGATTTTTCCAGATGTGACTAAGGCAACGCAAGATAGAAGGAAACAATTTCTGCTATTACGAGAGGAAACTAGGACCATCATTTCTACTAGCGTATCCTTGCAAGTGTTTAGTACGTTTCTTGGTCAATAAATATGTTTTCTATGAATCAAGTCAACTACGCACCTTCTTAGACATGAAGAAGCTATCCAGTGGATCGATGGGGAATAAGGATTGAAATTAATAATAAGTGGGGATATTCAGGTTTAAACCATTTTTCTTTCGTATACTGTTTTCAATTGCTCTCCTTATCTTATCTCAGTCTCCCTCTAATTTGTGGTCTAAGGAAGAGTATTGAATTACCTGTTTGAAATCATTTCTTCATATTATTTTCTCTGTATTTCATTGCAAGTTATCTTATTGCTTGTAAAGTTTAAATGGCTATAAATTAAAAAAACTTCAGTAAAAGGACCCCTTGGTAAATTAATTTTTGATTTCGTTGTCGAACTGAATTTGTGTTTATTTCAATCTTATCTTATTTTGTTAATTTTAATATTGACTGAGGGAATCTGTTAGTTTCCTTTCAGTCATGCTTTTGTCGTTTTTTTTCCTGCTTCTTTTATGGCCTCTTTTACTAAACTGCGCTAGCAATTCCTGGCAGAGGAAAATTAATGGACTTCCTCTCATTTGTCCCACGGGAATCTGTAGTGTGATTTAGTAAAAGTGGCCCTTAGTCTGTGAACCATTTGACCTGAGGTCAGATAATGCAGTATAGTCAATTTTTAACATACATAAGGGCATGTCCGGTATTTCTTTTACAAGTCATGTGCTAATGTTCGCATTGATGGGAGACCACATTCTGCCTCTTATTTAGGAGATGCTAAGGGCTTCTGTGTTAGAATGTGCTAACCACTTAGCATGCAGTAATCAGAACATGCCAGCTGGATAGCATGTCCATGACCTTTCTCCGCCCCCTCCAGAAAAAAAATACCGCGCACACAGATTACTTACCTCAAAATGCTTTAATGCGCTTTATGGTAAGCATTCTCAGGCGTACTAAGCACATGTTAAAGCTTAACACCCTTTAGTAGACATACCCCATAGAGTTGATTTGCATGTGTTAAAAACGTTGCTTGTTAATCAAACTTTGCTTGCATTAATTTCTGAAACAAAATCAAAAACGTTCAAAAAGCAATTTAAAAAAATTGAAAAATGATTCAAAAACAAAAAAACAAAAAGTATCTTCCTTTACTCCTCTAAGAGTGACTCAGTGTGGGATGGGTGCCAAATAAATACAATAAGCACAAGCTGAACAGACCAAGAGTCAGAGCCTTGCTTATTTATCCAAATCAGTGGCCTGCATGGTCAGTTAGGAGAATCAGATGCATAATTGACAGCATTGCTTAATCTAGATAATGTGGCTCTGGGATCACGTAGTATAAGTATTAACCAGCTCCCTTTAATTCCTTCTAAGCCATGAGAACAGCCATGTTAAAAGAAAGTCAATGATCTGACATGGAATTGGATCAGATCGGTTCCTTCAGTATGTCTGACCTCATTTATGACATCACTGTTTCTAATGAACCAGTTAAACTCACTGTAGGTGAGATCATTTGTGACGTCATTTGTGACTCCTGCTATCCAGGGCTCTAATTGGTCCTTGTTGATTATGATGTCATAAACGGCACTAGCTCCCTTTCTGGTCTATGCAGAGAGAATTCCACAGCATTCTCAGACTTCACACCTCAACCTTGAACCATGAGTTTTCAAACTTGAAAACAATATGCATCTTAAGTAAGGCACGAAAAGTGGTTTTAAAGCCCCCTCCCACCCATTAAGACAGGCTGGCTGAGTGCCATGGGTGGAGCACTGACAGCGCACACCTCTTCCAGCCCCAGAGCTGAAACCTGCCTCCCCTTGGTCTCACATCCTGCAATAGGGATGGAGGTCCTGGACACCTCTTGGTTCAGCTCAACAACTCCCGGTCCATATGTCACAAGCACAGACACTGGCTGGACCAGACCACCTCTCCTGTATAGTGAGGCTCAGCACAAAGAATTACAAAAAAATAAAAAAAGTACTGAATCAGACAATTTGCCTTTTTCCAGCTTTGAAGCCCCTTCATTAAGGAGTTGTGTTCCAGGTCTACTGGGGGCTTCTGTTAACTGACAAGTAGAGGGTGGGCTATGACGGAGGCATTCGAATATAGTCATTGTTCATTTTCCGGTGGTGCAAGGCCAGGAAAATGTCATTGTCCCGGGGGCAGTCGTGGTGACAGAGACATGATCTGATGAACATCATTTTGCGGGAGAAGACCTCTCCCTCAGGGCACTTGAACTTCACATCCAGGGTAGTGCTGGTGTTCGGCGTGCAACAGCGCCCGTCTGTGCAGCTCCCACAGAACCTGGGGCGGAAGGTACGCGCACTGGTGCAGCCCGAGAACTCAAAGTGCAGACTCTTTTCAGACCGAGGGGCGCGCAGACACTTCTTCCCTTTCTGCCAGAGAGACGCAAAACAAAAATACAAGAGAGCATAAGAAAAATTAAGAAAAGAAAAGAAGTCATGTCCTTAACTCAAGCAACACAATTATTACAGGGCTTCCTTTGATATGAAGGGGTCTATGTACTAAGCAGACCCAAAATGGAGAATAGCGAATCAAGAGAATTTAAGCCCCTTTCCCCCAGATTTCCCCTGCTCTCTACCCCTCCCCTGTCTATTAAAACAGGCTTCATACCCCCCTCTCTAGCCCGTCACTAACCAGCCTATTACTAGAAGCTCCCCACTACCATTCCTGCCAGAAGACAAGCCAGAATAAATTACAATTTCCCAAAGCCAAACCCCAGCTCAAGGCACGAAGTTCATTTTTCCCTTATGAGCCAAAGAAAAGCCACAGACTGGTGCTGACTTGTGATAAAGTCATGCAAGAAAAATCTGAGCTCACTGCTTATGAACCATCTGCCAAGAATTTTCAGAAGGTTTAAATCAGCGAATGGGTTTTGTCTGTGTTTCCGTGTATATTCTAATAGCTCCTGCTGGTTCAGGCTCATGGCTATGCAAATCCCCTTTAGTATATGTTTTCTATGCAACTGTTAAAATACTTGCTTTGTGAAACTGCTTGTAGGTACAAATGTAACCATTTTAGTTCAAACGTCAGCTACAGTTTCAACTAAGCTCTTGCAAACAGATAGATGTGAGGTAGACCAGATCAAGAGACCGAGGACAGCAGGACTCAAGGGAACAAGGTGACTAGAGCCATTGTTCACTGACTTACAGCTCAGGCCAAACAAATCTGCAGCCCTGGACATCTCATCGCAGCTTTTCCAGGACAGCAGTCGTACAAGACTGTTCAATAATTAAAACACAACTTGGAAGATAAAACTAGTCCTCCAGAACTCACTGCAGCTTTCCTGGATGAGGTTCTATGCCTCCAGCTCTTTTGACCAGTTTTCCCTTCCCTAGTCCATGTTTCAACTCAGTCCTTGGGGTACACCCAGCCACTCAGGTTTTGGGGATATCTACAATGAAAATACATGAGATTTGCATACCAAGGAGGTAGGGTGTGCAAATTTATCTCATGCATGTTTATTGTGGATATCCTGAAAACCTGACTGGCTGGGTGTACCCCAAGGACTGGGTTGAGAACTGGCCTAGTCTGTTTCTGTTAACCTGTGTAACATGGCTTTTGTTCTCTGGAGCTGCTGCTGAGGGAGTATTCACGGATCCAGGAGGGAGGGAGTCTCAGGCTTTGCACAATGATGACACTTTGTGGCCAAATCAGTGCTCACATACCAGGTTCTAAATGTAGTGGCAGCTTGTGGCCCTTAGCTGAGGATGGGACTAGATGAAGGAATGGAAAATGGAAAAAAAAGGTGTTATTAAAATGGGGAAAAATCCCTAGGTTGCTGACACCTTTCTCACTAGTTATGTTCAGGTACAGTAGTTATTTTTCCTGACCCCCAGAGCTCATAATCTAAGCTTGTGCCCGAGGCACGATTCTCTCATGATCAAAAGGAGCAGAAATGGGATTTGAATTTGGCTTCCATAGTTCTCAACCTGCTGCTCTAACCATTAGGTTACTATTCCACACCAGGAGGAAACTGCCTGATCAAATTCCCTGTCTCCTTCCCAAATCCCTAAAGAGTAGCGGAGATAGCCATTTGGCTCTCTGACCTACCTTTAAGTAGAGGAGTGTGGTAGCCGTGTTAGTCCACTCTTAAGGTTATCAATAGAAATCAAACAAAATAAAACATGGAAAAGAAAATAAGATGATACCTTTTTTATTGGACATAACTTAATACATTTCTTGATTAGCTTTCGAAGGTTGCCCTTCTTCGTCAGATCGGAAATAAGCAAATGTGCTAGCTGACAGTGTATATAAGTGAAAACATTCAAGCATTACTATGACAGTCTGACAGGGTGGGAGGATGGGAGGATGGGGGTGGGTCGGAGGTATGCATGAAGTCAGAATGATTGAATATTTTAACACCCAACAGAAAGGACTTAACAAGGACCTGGGGTTCCTAGCCCATTATAAACCATAAAGCTGTATGTCTCTGTTGATCACCCCACCCCTCACCTATCCACACCCACCCTGTTAGAATACCAATGATATGCTTTGATGTCCCCATGCATACTTCCTACCCACCCCCATCCTCCCACCCTGTCAGACTGTCATAGCAATGCTTGAATGTTCTCACTTATATACACTGTCAGCTAGCACATTTGCTTATTTCCGATCTGACGAAGAAGGGCAACCTTCGAAAGCTAATCAAGAAATGTATTAAGTTATGTCCAATAAAAAAGGTATCATCTTATTTTCTTTTCCATGTTTGATTTTGTTTGATTTCTATTGATGACCTACCTTTAGAAACGCAAGACCACAATTCCCAGACTATATTGGGTTGTAGATTCAAAAAAAAAGAAAAAAAAAACCCTGACCTATATTTGGTAATCTAGAGCGCGACAGTACCTTAATGATCTTCTCCAACGGGAGGTCGCAGGGCCGCACCATGCACAGCCGAGTCTCCTTCTCCAGGTGGCACCGATGGTTGTCATTGGTGATGCGGGTCGAAATGCCCATTCCACAGCTCTTGGAGCATGTGCTCCACTCCGTGGTTTGCACCAGGCAGTTCTCCTGCAGGTTATTCAGCTCAGGGCTGTAGGCTGGCACCTGCCTATAGACTGATCCAAAAGAAAGAGGGAGAGCAAAGGGTTAAAGCTAGTTCAGTTGGTCAGTCAGTAAGAACCCAGCTAGCTGTTTACATTGAACTGCATTCTTTTCTTTTCTTTCTGTTTTTAATCTTTTGATTCTCGTGGGATGCCAGCATTAAGGATTCTTGTTTCTTCCCCATTCTGTGTTCTACTGATCTCATAATAGTTCCAAAATTAATCTGGCTGTAGATCACATTAACAATGAACGATTTGGCCTGGCCCAGCGGTAGTGTTATACAATGCCATGTTGTGAAACTACGTTCGATTCCCAGGCCAGGATTCTGTCCCCTGGATCTGCCACAGCTGTGGAGGCAGCGTGTCCAGCATCCTAGGTGGACATCTAGGCTGAGAGGCAATTCTATATGGATCGGCTAATGTTAGGTGCCGGGATGATGGCAGAAAAACAGAAGAACAGTAACCCAGACGAAACAGTCAGAACAAGGGTGACAAAGCAAAGGGCAGCAGACGATGTCCAAAATAACACTTTTTATTGCAATATCCAAAGACTCAACATGAGTCATGTTTCAGCCCGAAGGTCTTCCTTAGGGGTCTTTAGTTGGATGTATGTTGATATAGAGTTACTGATATGAGTTCCAGAGTTTAACTTCACTCAACGTGTAATTAAACTCTGGAATTCGTTGCCAGAGAATATGGTAAAGGCAGTTAGTGTCCCGTTGGTGGCCGTGCCACCCTTCAGACTTACCCTGTTTCTGGGAGTCAGTGTCTGTGCTGGCTCCTGCTTGTCTCTGTGTCTGTGTCTGTCTTAGGTTCTCTCTGGCTCTGTGTGCTGATTGCCCTACTGAACCTCACCTGTGTGGGCTTTGCCTCTTCCAAGATGGCTGCCGCCTCTTCGTCTCTGCCAGTATCCAAGATGGCTCCCGCTGTTACTTTCTATGGGATGCCTGCTCTGAGTGTCAAGCCTCTGTTTGGTTGCAAGGTGATTGCTGCACCTGTGGCTCTGGTGTTGATGGGCTTTATTAGTCACCTGAAGACTACAGTCCTGGCCTTTGTATCTAACCTCTACTCACCTCATCTAATCTCATGCAAAGGTCCTGGAGTATAGAGTGCTGTACCCGGTGTCAGTGTTTGCTCTGTGTGAGTGTTCTATGTTTGTTTGACTAGCTAGCTTAGGCACCGTGTAGCTTATAGCCTGTGTATAGCTTTGCTAGTGTTCTATGTTTGTTTGACTAGCTAGCTTAGGCACCGTGTAGCTTATAGCCTGTGTATAGCTTTGCTAGTGTTCTATGTTTGTTTGACTAGCTAGCTTAGGCACCGTGTAGCTTATAGCCTGTGTATAGCTTTGCTAGTGTTCTATGTTTGTTTGACTAGCTAGCTTAGGCACCGTGTAGCTTATAGCCTGTGTATAGCTTTGCTAGTGTTTTATGTTTGTTTGACTAGATAGCTTAGGCACCGTCTGGCTTGTTGCCTGTGCCTAGCTCTTCTAGTTCTCTGTGTTTGTTTCCAAGGTATGACTAGTTAGCTAGGGCATCGTCTGGCTTGTTGCCTGTGCATAGCTCTACTAGTTCTCTATGTTTGTTTCCAAGGTAGGACTAGTTAGCTTAGGCACCGTCTGGCTGGTTGCCTGTGCTTAGCTCCACTAGTTCTCTATGTTTGTTTCCAAGGTTTGACTAGTTAGCTTAAGGCACCGTCTGGCTTGTTGCCTGTGCATAGCTCTGCTAGTTCCCCGTGATTGTTCCCCATGCCAGCTAGCTGTCCGGTTAGCTATTTCCAAGACTATGTTTGTTCCTCGTGTCAGCTAGCCGTCCTGCTAAGCTATTTCCAAGACCATGTTTGTTCCTCGTGTCAGCTAGCCGTCCTGCTAGCCCTTTCCAAGTCTGTGTTTGTTTCTAGTGTTAGACTAGCCGCCTTGCTAGCCACTATTCCAAGATTGTGTTTGTTCCTAGAGTGAGCCTAGCCGCCCTTGCTAGCCACGATTCCAAGACTGTGTTTGTTCTTAGTGTAGACTAGCCAGCTTAGGCCCCGCTGGCTTGTAGCCTGTGTCAAGCCTTGCTAGTCTTCTGCGTTTGGGTCCAGGGCATGACTTGTTAGCTGGGGCACAGCTTAGCTGTTAGCTGGTGTATAGCCTTCCAAGTCTCCTGAGTTTGCTCTGTGTATGTTCCTGTGTATGACTGGGTTGCCCGGGTACAGTGTCCCTATGAGCCTGGGTCCAGCTTACTAGTCATTGTGCTGAATCCTGCTGACTGCCAGAACCCGGATAGTTCCTGCTTGGCTGCCTTGCCTTCGCCTAGGTGCCCGGGGGCACCCCTGGATCTTCATTCCTGCTGCTCCTGTAAGTCCTACCGGCTGCCAGAACCTGAAGGCCCAACCCGAGGGGGTAGGCAGTCAAGTGTAGGTGAAGACTAGGTCCAGGGGGTTCCAGTTCTGTGTGTTCCGCTCCAGTGTGTGTTCCAGCCCAGCGGGTTTCACTCTTGTATGTTCCAGTCCAGTGGGGCCACTCCAGCGTGTCCAGGCCAGTGGGCCCCACTCCAGTGCGCACCCGTCCGGTGCGTTCCAGTTCCGAGGGTTCCGGTGTACAACTCCAGTCCGGAGTTCCGGTCCAGTCTTTTCTCTTTTCTACCTGGAGGGTGATTTTGCCTTAAGGACTCACAAACCCCGCGCTCCCGGGGAAGAAGCCTGAAGGTATGCCAAGGTCCTCGAGAGCGCGGCGAGCGCGTGAGGCGCGACAGTTAGCTTAGCAGAGTTTAAAAAAAGGTTTGGATGGCTTCCTAAAGGAAAAGTCCATAGACCGTTATCGAACGGACTTGGGGAAAATCCACTATTTCTGGGATAAGCAGTAAAAAATGTCTTGTACTTTTTTGGGATCTTGCCAGGTATTTGTGACCTGGATTGGCCACTGTTGGAAACAGGATGCTGAGCTCGATGGACCTTTGGTCTGTCCCAGTGTGGCAATACTTATGTACTTGGGATTCTGAATGGAATCTTGCCACTCTTTGGGGTTCTACATGGAATGTTGCTACACTTTGAAATTCTGCATGGAATCTTGTTATTCTTTAGAATTCTAGAATCTTGCTACTCTTTGGGGTTCTACATGGAATGTTGCTATTCTTTGTTTTTCTGCCAGGTACTTGTGACCTGGATTGGCCACTGTTGGAAACAGGATGCTGAGCTTGATGGACCTTTGGTCTGTCCCAGTATGGTAATACTTATATATGTACTTATGTAGACCATCAGAAGAAAGCAGCAAGAAATCGAATATCATCAGTATAATTTTAGATGTAGCTCTATATCTATCTAGAACTAGAGGACATGAAATGAGATTGAAGGGGGGCAGACTCAAGAAAAATGTCAGGAAGTATTTTTTCACGGAGTGAGTGGTGGATACTTGGAATGCCCTCCCGCGGGAGGTGGTGGAGATGAAAACGGTAACGGAGTTCAAAAATGCGTGGGATAAACATAAAGGAATCCTGTTCAGAAGGAATGGATCCTCAGAAGCTTAGCCGAGATTGGGTGGCAGAGCCGGTGGTGGGAGGCGGGGCTAGTGATTGGGAGGCGGGGCTAGTGCTGGGCAGACTTCTACAGTCTGTGCCCTGAAAATGGCAGATACAAATCAAAGTCAGGTATACACAAAAAGTAGTACATATGAGTTTATCTTGTTGGGCAGACTGGATGGACCGTACAGGTCTTTCTCTGCCATCATCTACTGTGGTTACATCCAACTAAAGACTCCTGAGGAAGCCCTTTGGGCTGAAACACGACTTGTGTCGAGTCTTTGGATATTGCAATAAAAGGTGCTATTTTGGACATCGTCTGCTGCCCTTTCCTTTGTCACCCAGGTGCCGGGATGAGCGCAACTGCTGTTATAGAATACTAGAATAAAGCCACATTTGCACGCCTAACTGAGTATAAACACTTATTCTAGCTCAGCACTTAACTGTAAGCAGTTAGGCACATCAATTCTAGAACTTGCCAAAAAACAAACAAACAAACAAACAAAAAAGCCTCCAAAATCGGGACAAATTCTTTAATTCCACAGCAAGGGATCAAAATGGTACATCAATCTCCTACAGCGTAGACCCGACACGGGCAGTGTTTCGGCGCACAGCGCCTGCCTCAGGGGTCGTTGGATCTGTGGTTTCTAATGATAAAGCCTATTTGGCTTCAGTTACGCTGGGACAAATTCCTCTTTATTGATGAACTTAAGCTTTCCAGCTGGTTCTTTATCATTAGAAACCACATATCCAATGACCTCCCCTGAGGCAGGCGCTGTGAGCCGAAACACAGCCTGTCACCTGCGTCCAATACACACGCCTACAACAGCGCAGGTCATTTTTCAGTGCACCTTAGTAAAAGGACCCCCAAGGGGTATCTAACTTCTAGCACCAGTTGTAGGATTGTATCAGGGGCGTAGCCAGACTTCGGCGGGAGGGGAGTCCAGAGCCCGAGGTGAGGGGGCACATTTTAGCCTCCCCCCTGGCGCTGCCGACCCCCCCAGCCATTATCAACCCCCCTGCCACCGCCACCAACTTTGACGACCCCTGCTGACGACCCTCCCGACCTCCCCTCCCGCCGCCAACCCTCCCCTGCCATCGCCTACCTCTGCTGGCAGGGGACCCCAATCCCCGCCAGTCGAGGAGGTCCTCTTCTTCCCGCGAAGGCCTTTTTCAGTTTCTGACGTCCTGCACATTGTACGGGCTGGACGTCAGACTCACAGAAACAGAACGAAGCCTTGCGCCGGAAGAAGAGGACCTCGCTGGCTGATCTGCAAGGCTTCGTTCTGTTTCTGTGAGTCTGACGTCCTGCCCGTACAACGTGCAGGATGTCAGAAACAGAACGAAGCCTTCGCGGGAAGAACAGGACCTCCTCGGCTGGCGGGGATTGGGGTCCCCTGCCAGCAAAGGTAGCCCACGGCGATGACGGGGAGGGTTGGCGGTGGGAGGGGGGGTCGAGAAGGTCATCGGCAGGGGGTTCCAGGGTGAAATCTACAGGGGCCCAGGCCCCCCTGGCCCCAAGTAGCTACGCCACTGGTAATGATCAGCTGATGTCTAACTGCAGTGACTGGGGAAATGAAGGAGGTGGAGACACCTGGGCAGTTCCAAATGGTCTTATGGCACTAGAAGTCAGAGACTCTTTCCAACTGTAAGCCAAAGGAGTAAGAGAAATCCACAGGGCAGAAAAAAAAAAAGCCAGGGAACAATCTGCTTTCTGATACTAACCCTGGAGGATCCCAGCACAAAGTAATTTCCTTCCCTCAAAACCAAGAGCATGCTGGGAAGAATTTAAATTTGTTCTCCATTACCCTGAATGTCTACAGAAGACATGGCAGGAGAATGCAAGAAATAAAATGCCCTGATAAATGTGATAACCTGCTGCCTTCCTTCTGTTGGTTACTATTTATTCATAAGAACATAAGAGTTATCCTACAGGATTAGGCCATGGGTCCATCTAGCCCAGTGTCCTATTTCCATCAGTGGTCAGTCCAGGTCACAAGTACCTGGTAGAGTCCAAAAAAGTAACAAGATTCTATTATATTTAATCCCAAGGATAAGCAGCAGCTTTCCCTAGGTCTACCTTAATGGTTTATGGGCTTTTCCTCCACAAATTTGTCCAAACCTTTTTTAAACCTAGCTACATTAACTGCTTTTACCACTTGCTCCAGCAGTGAGCTCCAGAACTTAACTAGGTGTTGAGTAAAGAAATATTTTCTCCTGTTTTCCCCAACAGGTTGAGTTGGTCCTGGATAAACCACCCAGGCAGTGGAGCCAAGCCAAGCCTGCCAAGAAAAGACAGAAGCAGCTGACAATCATTCTCCAGGCAAACCTCTCACCTGCCTGGCCTGATTCGAAGAGGTTCTCCCGCTCGCTGTGCCCACACACCCATTCCTCACAGCACTGCCCAGGAATCTTCACCCGCCGTGGAGCTGGGCAGTCAGGAGAGGGGAGGCGCAGGTCGTGAGCACACAGAGGAACACAGCCAATTGCCCCATCCATGCAAGTGCACTGGTATTTGCAGCTAGGCTGGAAGCTCTCTCCACTGCGGTAAACTGTTCCGCCCAGGTCACAGGTCGAGCCCTCCTGAGCTGTAGAACAAAGGGAAAGAATGAAGCAAGATTTTAAGCTGAAGTCATAGGGAAGAATAGGGTTACCATATTTTGTCCCCCAAAAAGGAGGACACATGCCCCGCCCCACCATGCACCCCACCCCACCCCCTTTCACACCCTCGCTCCGTCCCCTGTCACACCCTTGCTCCGCCCCCTGTCACATTTTCCCCTCCCTCCTGTCACATACCCCGTCGCCCCCCCTCCCCTTCATCTCCCTCCCCTTACCCTACTACTGCCCTGGTGGTCTAGTGACCTCTTTGGGGCAGGAAAGAGCCCTCTCTTTCCTGCCCAGAGCGCTGCCCTGCATGCATCCTTCATGTTGGTGATCCTCGGTGCCAATTCAAAATGGCCGCTGAGAGTTGAAGTCTCGCGAGGTCACGTCAACTCTCGGCGGTCATTTTGAATTGGCGCCGAAGGCAGAAGAGGTCACTAGACCACCAGGGCACTAGTAAGTAAGGGGAGGGGAGGCTAGCAATCTGCCCATTTGTCCGGATTTCTGGACAAACGGGCAGGCTAACGGGCGGGTCTGTCCAGGACGGCCCGCCCACCAGCCTGCCCGTTTGTCCAGAAATCTGGACAAACGGGCAGTTTGGCAAAACCCGCCCGGTTGCCCGGACATGCCCTAAAAAAGAGGACATATCCGGGTAAATCCGGACCTATGGTAACCCTAGGGAAGAATCACCACATGACTGTCACCTAGGACTGGCTGATCTAGTCCTGTTTCATCAGGATTTCATGCCTGAAAACCACTTCCAGCCATGCTTGCACTGGGGCAACCCAGGATTGGCTCAGCATCTTCTTGCTGACTTGGAATCTGCTGGCAGTCAAGTCATAGGACAGCAGTTCCCAAGCCTGCCCGCTTGATCCCACAGTTGGTCTGATTTTCAGGATATCTTCAAATGATTAGGCAGAGTCTGAAAATCAGGACAAATTTGGGACCCACAGGCATAAGGAAGGGTCCTGTCACATAGATGATGGCATGATCACTTGCATTTCTGCACCTGGTTTCTTATGCCCAATCTTATGACCCCGTGCTAGGACAGTTCTTGCCTTTACTGGAGACTGATCATTCTGCAACCATTCCCTATCATTTTCAAGATTCATAACTCTTTAACACTACAGCTACTTAGCATTTCTACAGTACTACTAGACATACTGTACATTATATGCAGATACTTTCTCTGTCCGCATCTCACTCCCCACCCCAGGAGCTGCCATCCCACTCCCCACCCCAGAAGCTGCCATCCTAAGATGCTCATTTTCAAAAGAGTACAAATGTCTCAAAAGCAGCACAAAGCTTCAGCTGGATGGTTTTCTCACCACAACGTCCAAATCATGATTTTTGAAAAGGCAGAATTGGGACGTTTCACTGATTTCATCTAAACAGTAAGGGGGAATGTTGGATGTATATTTTAGGTGGGCTTGAAATCTGGACATTTTTCGGTGACAATGGAACAGAAAAAAAAAAAAGGTTCAGGCCAGAAAAAAAAATGTATGTTTTTATCTAGACCTGTTTCAGTCATGACTAAGAAAAAGGTGCCCTAACTGACCAGCTGACCATTGGAAGGACTAAGGCATGACCCCCCCTTAATCTCCCAGTGGTCAATGATCCCCTCCCACCCACCCCCAAAGATGTGATAACAGATACCAGGCTCTATGACAGCTCCAAATATTCTGGCCATTCCTAAGAAAGCAGTAAGCAAGTGGATGGAGTAGCCTAGTGGTCAGTGCAGTGGACAGTGAACAACGGCACACAGGTGTAACTCCCACTTTAACTCATTTCCGTACAAACGTAAGCTCTCCTGGAACATAGAAATACCAACTATACCTAAATATATATAAGTGACCTGCAATCCTGAGGGCTGTTGTAATGGTTGAGTCAGTAGATTTTCTCCGTTCCTGGAGGGCTCACTATACAACATGAAAAGGTTCCGATGGGATTGTACCTGGGTCCTTTTATGTGAAGTCCACTGCACTGACCACTAGGCTGCTCCTCTACACTACTGGGATGTCTGTGCGGCCAGTTCACTCCCTGTGACTTGTTTTTCTCTGTTTTTCCATGGGTTATTTTTTCCCCCCCCAAAATGGTACTTACAGATGGACATGTTGAGCATGAAAACATCTAGCTCAAATCCATAATCAAAAGACAAATTTAGACTTTTTTGGTTTGGTTATGGCTGTGAACTAGACATTTCGTTGAGATGCTTTTGGCAAAATGTCTCAATTCGGACTTAGATGTCATATTGAAAATGCCCCTCCATGTGTCTGCCTAGTTTACCTGATGGTTACACCCAGTGGCGTTCCTAGGCTGCCTGACACCCGGGCCGGATCGCCGATGCGCCCCCCCCCCCCGGGTGCAGCGCGGCACCCCCCCTCCCCGGGGTGCATTTTTACCTGCTGGGGGGGGGGGGGTGCCGCGCGCCTGTTGGCCGAGTCCGCTTGTTCCCTCCCTGCTGCTCCCTCTGAGCGGAACAGGTTACTTCCTGTTCCGGGGCAGAGGGAGCAGCAGGGAGGGAACGAGCGGACTCGGCCAACAGGCGCACGGCACTCCCCCAGCGGTGTGCACCCGGGGCGGACCACCCCCCTTGGTACGCCACTGGTTACACCAGCCCTGACAGGAATTGCCCTCTGATTTGTCTGTCAGCACCGCATTAAATCCTGTACACTAGCCAGACTTCAGGAAACCCTCCTGCATGCTAGGCAGACATGGTTGCACTGAAGATCTCACTTACCCAGGCAGACACCTCTGGCAAAGTTGACATTGGAGAAGTCACAATAGAGACCCCTGTGGGGGTCACAGGGTGCTGTTCTGGAGCAAGGATCACCGAGCTGCTTGGCACACACCTTACAGCACCCACAGGAATCCAGGATCAGACTTGTACCCGCAGGGCAGATCAAGGGCTGCATGGGACACTGGCAAGGATAGGAACATTCTTCCACCTCTGCCTGGAGAGAAAAGCAAACTCATAAGAATTCTTCCATAGATGCTGGAGAGTGGATACTGGGACACCAGCAGGCTCATTTTCAAAAGAGAAGGACGCCCATCTTTCGACACAAATCGGAAGATGGGCGTCCTTCTCACAGGGTCGTCCAAATCGGTATAATCGAAAGCCAATTTTGGACGTCCCCAACTGCTTTCCGTTGCAGGGACGACTAAAGTTCACAGGGGCGTGTCAGAGGCGTAGCTAAGGCGGGACTTGGGCATGCCTAACACATGGACATCCTCGACCCATAATGGAAAAAAAAGGGCGTCCCTGACGAGCACTTGGACGACTTTACCTGGTCTTGTTTTTCTTACAACCAAGGCACAAAAAGGTGCCCGAACTGACCAGATGACCACCGGAGGGAATTGGGGATGACCTCCCCTTACTCCCCCAGTGGTCACTAACCCCCTCCCACCCTCAAAAAAAATCTTTAAAAATATTTTGTGCCAGCCTTTATGCCAGCCTCAAATGTCATACTCAGGCCCATCACAGCAGTATGCAGGTCCCTGGAGCAGTTTTAGTGGGTGCAGTGCACTTCATGCAGGTGGACCCAGGCCCATCCTCCCCTACCTGTTACACTTGTGCTGGTAAATGTGAGCCCTTCAAAACCCACCCAAAACCCACTGTACCCATATGTAGGTGCCCCCCTTCACCCCTTAGGGCTATGGTAGTGGTGTACAGTTGTGGGGAGTGGGGTTTGGGGGGCTCAGCACCGAAGGAGCACCTGGGAGCAATTTGTGAAGTCCACTGCAGTGCCCCCTAGGGTGCCCGGTTGGTGTCCTGGCATGTCAGGGGGACCAGTGCACTACAAATGCTGGCTCCTCCCACGACCAAAGGGCTTGCATTTGGTCGTTTCTGAGATGGGCGTCCTTGGTTTTCATTATCGCCGAAAATCAGAAACAACCAAGTCAAGGGACAACCACCTCTAAGGATGACCTAAATGTCAAGATTTGGGCGTCCCCGACTGTATTATCAAAACAAAAGATGGACGTCCATCTTGTTTTCATAATATGAGTTTCCCCGCCCCTCCACCGGGACATTTTGCGAGGACATCCTCAGCAAAACTGCATAGAATTTCCTGGGAAAGTCACCCTACAAACTCCAGAATTCTGGGAAACGAAGATAATGTTGGATTATTTGTAGTAAATAATTAGCAGATTTTAGTACACACAGCTTCAGCTTTAGAAATGTTAATTTCTTTCTTCATCTCTCTCTCATTCACCCCTGAATAATTCACTGCTGAGTCACTTTAAAGTTGAAGTAACAAAACATCTGTTTACTCACAGTTTGTAGTTAGATTATAATCAGACAGGCTTATATATACATATTACTATACATTTGTATTATCAGCTCCTTCCATGTGCTTAGATGGTAATGGATGCTCACACCACCATAGATCCTCTCAGGTTAGGAGAGATCATGAGCTCCATGTGCTCCATGTGCTGCATGTGCTGTGTCTAACCCCCACAGGAAGTTGCATAGCTGTGTGACCTCTCTAAGTAATTCACATCAGAGGTCACAGAGTAATCACAGAGAAATAATAGGTGACAGGCAATGCATGTAAAATACAATTACATTCCAACAAACCCCTTCTCATGCATAACTGTCATGCAATTATTTATTCATACAAAGTCCAAGCTTTATACGCAGATTCACAAAATGTTCTCTGGGTAACGGTTTGGTCATGATGTCAGCTGTCATCTCACTGGTGTGACAATAGTGTAGACTGATGACCCCTTCTTTCGCCAACTCTCGCACGTTGTGGTATTTCGTTGCGATGTGCTTGGTGCGTGACTGAACCTTGTCATTCTGTGACAGTCGGATGCAGCTTTGATTATCTTCCATTATCTGGATTGGTCTCTGTTCAGCTATTCCGAAATCCAGCAAAAGTTTTTCAATCCACATCAGTTCTCTGCACGCTTCCGATACGGCCACGTATTCAGCTTCTGTAGAAGACAAACTCACAATACTTTGTTTATGACTGGCCCATGAAATTTGTACATTTCCATACATAAACACATATCCACTTGTGGATTTATAATTAGAATGATCCCCTGCCCAATCTGAATCACAGTAACATATTAGTTTTGGATTACTATTGGCTGAAATCTTTAATTTACAATCAATGGTACCCTTTAAATACCTTACCATCCTTTTAACTGCAGTCCAATCTGATTTGGTAGGTGAGCTGACCCTTCTGCTCAAAATTCCTACTGCATTTGCTATATCAGCCCTGTATGTGGTAGCTAGATATAAAAGCTTACCTATGGCTGATCTATATTGGATGTTATCTGGTAAAGGTTCTCTTACTGTTTCATCCTTCAGAAAATCAGTGATCATGGGAGTGCTTACAACTTGGGCATCTTGCATACCTAAACTTTCAATAAGCTCATTTATTTTCTGCTTCTGGCTTAGAAGATAAGAACCATCATTTTGTTTCTCAATTTCTATACCAAGATAGTATGACACATTTCCAAGTTCTTTTATCTCAACATTGTGGTTTAAACACTTTACAATGTCCTTGTACTCTTGCTCACTTTTGCTTGCAATGAGCAGATCATCAACAAAAGCTAAAATGTATGCATATTGTCCATTTGTGCACCTAGTGTACAAGCATTTATCTGCTTCACCTTGCTTAAATCCTAAATTTGTCAATATTTCATGCAATTTTTCATTCCAACATTTTGCACTTTGCTTTAATCCATAAAGACCTTTGTTTAATTTACACACTAGCTTTCTTTGTTTTGTATTTATGAAACCTGTTGGTTGTTCCATGTACAAGTCTTCAGTTATATCTCCGTGAAGAAACGCTGTTTTCACATCAATGTGTTTGACTTGCATGCCTTTTGAGACTGCAATGCTCAGAAGTGTTCTTATTGTCGTGTGTTTCACTACAGGTGCAAACACTTCATCAAAATTTTCTCCATATTTTTGAAGATATCCCTTTGCCACTAGTCTGGCTTTATACCTTTCCACTTTTCCTTGTGCATTCCTTTTTAACTTGAATACCCATTTGCATCCTATAGCTTTCTTGCCAGGAGGTAATTTTGTAAGAATCCAAGTATTATTTTTATCCAATGCATCAATTTCTTCTTGTGCAGCTTTATGCCATTCAGCAGCTTCTTCTGCTGGCATTTTCTCAATCTCATCCCATGTTAAGGGCTCTTGAGCTTCTGCTGACTTTGTTAGGTAAGACAGTCTTGGGGGTGGAACACCTTTGTTTTCCCTGGATGAGCGTCTGACAACAGGTTGGTCTGACCTTTCTGCATCCTCTATATCTGAGAGTTCTTCTCCAATTGATTCCCCTTCTCCAACTGTACTGTCTTCTTCAATGATCCTTTCTGTGTCTGCTTCCTCTGCCTGTTCCTCATTAGATACAGGTGAGTTGCTTTCAGACATCTGCCTTGGTATGGCATTTATATACACTGGCATGTCTATTATGGTTCTAGTTTCATATTCTGGATGATAAGGCTCATCTGGGATAATCCAGCCTTTATCAACCCTTTTGTTTTCATCAAAATATGTAACATGTCTTATGCCAACAATGCCAGTTTTCAGATTCAAAATTCTATATCCTTTGTGTCCTGGAGCATAGCCAACTAAAATGCCCCTTTCTGTTGTGGAATCCAGCTTATGCCTTCTTTGCTTTGGTACATGAGCATATGCTGTACTTCCAAATGTTCTTATGTGTGACAGGTTTGGCTTCCTACCATGCCATGTCTCATGTGGTGTGCGCTCAGCGCCTTTAGTTGGCATTCTGTTTTGTAGGTACACTGCTGTGAGAATGGTTTCCCCCCATAGTCTTTTAGGGAGATTGCTATCTGACAGCATACATCTGGTCATTTCCACAAGTGACCTAAATTTTCTCTCTGCAACAGAATTTTGCTCTGGTGTATAAGCTACTGTTGTGATATGCTGAATGCCTTCTTGTTCTAGAAATGTGCGCATGCTTTGTGAAGTGAACTCACCACCATTGTCGGTCTGAAGAACCTTTGGTTTTCTTTCAAATTTATTGCTCACCATGGCTACGTATTTCTTCAGCATGTCTGTGACTTGACTTTTCTCTTTCAGCAAATAGGCCACACAATATCTAGAGAAATCATCCAAGAATATTAGCACAAATCTGTTATTTCCCAATGATGGGATATTAAACGGTCCACATAAGTCACTGTGTATTAAGTCCAGCACTTTATTACTCCTATTTCCTGTGTATGCAGGAAATGAGGGTCTCACACCTTTTTGAGTAACACAGTCTATGCATTTCTCCATTTTACCAGCATCTGCACTTATCTGAATGCCGGTGGCCAGTTGCTTACTGTAAAGATCCTGGATCACCTTAGAATCACGATGTCCCAGGCGGCGATGCCAGATTTCCAGACTACATTTACCATCATTCTTCCTTACTTGCGCCATATGTGAGGCTTCACCTGAAATGTTCAGCTTATAAACATCATTATGCATAAAAGCTTCAGCATACACTTCATCATTTTTAGAGATTGTGCACTTACTGTTTTCAAAATGAATCGCAAATCCCTTCTTATCTAATGTAGATACACTAAGCATATTACAAACTGCTTGGGGAATATACAAGACATCACTTACAGGAATTTCTTTAACTTCATTAGACACTTTGCATTTTAAGAATCCAATACCTTTTGCTTGGATCTTAGCGGTCCCTGCGTTTGCAGTTTTAAGAATACCTTCCTCTGGACACATTTCCTGAAAGAAATCCTTACAATTGGTTAAATGGCATGTACTCCCCGAATCCAAAATCCAAGTACTTTCATTTGAATTATTATTTACCATAGTCAAAGATTTTTCTGCCATTAGAAAGCCCTTGTGTTTATCTTTGTCCTTCATACATTTCCTGGTTTGAAAATTCTTTAGTTCCATTGGCTTAGGTGAGCTAGAGGGAGTGTTTTGTGTTTCCTTACACCATTTAGATACATGTCCCTCCTTTCCACATGAGTAGCAAATCAGCTTGCCCTTGGGTGGAGTTTTCCCATAGCTCCGCCTTCCTCTGTTCTTTGCCAAGAAATTTGTTTCATTTCTCTCTGACTTGCTTTGAGAACACATCTCCTCAGAATCATTTATTATGCATTCCTGCCTTAGTTTTGATGTTGCCTGTTCAAAAGATTGCCCTTCAATGGCCTCATTTACAGACCTAAAAACATCAAACTTCTTTGATAGTGAGGTAAAAAGAAATGCTCTTTTCAATGCATCACACATGGGAATTCCAGAAAGTTCTAGCTTTTGAAATGAAGACATAAGATACATAATGTGATCATTACATTTACTTTTATCCCTTAATTTGGTTTCATTCAACTCTGCCAACCAAATTGGTTGCTGCTTTGCATATGTAGTTGCATACATAGTTCTCAGTTTATATAAAATGTCCTTTGGTGTATCTTTTCCCTCCACTAATATGGCTTGTTTCTCTGAGAGAGCTTCCAAAAGCATGCACTTCACATAATAGTTTGCATTGTCCCATTCAGCCATATTTTCAGCTGTTCTGTCTTGGTCTAAGCATATATCTAATCTTTTTGCTCGAAGGAAACATATGAATCTTAATTCCCACTGCTGATAATTAAACTCAGTTAATTTAGGCACCTTGAGAGAATAGAACAATGGTGAATTTCTTCCCTCAGCCATTTTCTTAGCCTTCTGTCTGCTGTGTGGGGGGGAGAGAGAGACAGACTGAATCTTTCCTTTAAAACTTAAGAGAAAAATGTGGCCTTTTTTTCTGCCTGGTAATATTTCTCTTCTTTTCAATTCCTGGCCCTGGGCCCATAACCCTTTTGTTGGATTATTTGTAGTAAATAATTAGCAGATTTTAGTACACACAGCTTCAGCTTTAGAAATGTTAATTTCTTTCTTCATCTCTCTCTCATTCACCCCTGAATAATTCACTGCTGAGTCACTTTAAAGTTGAAGTAACAAAACATCTGTTTACTCACAGTTTGTAGTTAGATTATAATCAGACAGGCTTATATATACATATTACTATACATTTGTATTATCAGCTCCTTCCATGTGCTTAGATGGTAATGGATGCTCACACCACCATAGATCCTCTCAGGTTAGGAGAGATCATGAGCTCCATGTGCTCCATGTGCTGCATGTGCTGTGTCTAACCCCCACAGGAAGTTGCATAGCTGTGTGACCTCTCTAAGTAATTCACATCAGAGGTCACAGAGTAATCACAGAGAAATAATAGGTGACAGGCAATGCATGTAAAATACAATTACATTCCAACAGATAAACCAGGACTATTGGTAACCTTAATAAAGGAGACCTGCTTGTAAAGAATCCAGAACAAACAAACAAACCACAGGTGTCCCTGAGAGCTTTAGAGAGGCACTTTCGATACGACGTCTAAATCTGATTTTGAACATTTTGCGAAAAACATCCAAAAATCCAGTTGTGAACATGGTCATTTTCAAACCAAAAAAAACATCCAATTTTTGTTTCACAAATGGCCATTTGCTAGATGTTTTTGTGCTCAGTGCATCTATTTTTTTTAGGACCATTAAAAAAAAAAAAAAGCCCAAGGGGAAAGTGTACAAAAACAAGTCATCGGGGTGTATGGGAGGTCAACGTTCTTAGTAGACTGGTCCCACAGACATCCCAGTAGAGCAGTGGGCAACCTAGGGGGCACTGCAGTGGACCACATAAAAGGTCCCAGGCATTACCCTGTTTGATTCCAAGCAAAAGGTCCCCACCATTACCCTCTTTTATTGTATGGTGAGCCCTCCAAAACTCACCAAAAACATATTGTACCCAACTGAACACTACAATAGCCCTTATGCCTGCAGATGACACATATAGATAAGTACAGTAGGTTTTTTGTGGGCTCATGCTTTCCACCTCAACTGTACCAGTTATAGTGCCCGGGTGCTAAAATAAGCATCAGCCAAGGAAAAAATTTACTCTGCACCCTAATCTGCCTTGAGTGAATTCCTTCAAAAAGGCGGTAAATAAATCCTAATAAGAAATAAATAATCCAGCTTCCCTCCCCTCTAAAGCGGCCTGTAGGGAAGAGGAAGGGAGAGGCCTACAGTCAGATTTCCCAGGAAGCTCAGGAGATTTCATTTGAAACCGCTGCATTTCCTGTCGGACCTGGAGCGTTCCCAGGTCACAGTCAGTCTAAAATGACTTCCAGCAGTCACTTTAGCACCAAAGAACGGCAGAAGAACCAAACTGTCTGCAGAGAAGCTGATGGAGCCAGTTCAAAAATGTCCACAGTGAGGATATGGGGAGACAAAGCATCACTTGTCATATTTTGGATATAAATGCGGGAGGGTATTCACATCCCCCTCCTGACCTAGGCTACCTTATATTCTGGATATCCTCCACCCACATATGGCAGGAAGGATTCTCTCAGCCCTGTCAAAATAACTTAATGCAGAAATGCCAAGTTACCCAGTTCCATGCTGGAGACCTTTTGGCCCGTTCTGGTTTTGAACTTATATTCCAAAGCAGTGTAGGCTTTGTAGTTCTTCATCCTGTCTATTGGCAATCAGTTCTACAAGTCCCATAATGCACCATGGTGGGCTGGTCAAAATATCCAGCCAGGAACTGGGTAACTTGGCATTTCTGCCAACCCCAACCAAGAATACATTATATGTTGTATATCCTTCACCCACTCACAGCAGAAATAATTCTTTCAGTCCTGCCAACATAACCTAATGATAAAGTGCTCAGTCCTGGCTTGTAAATACCCACCTGTTTGCTAATGCAGCCTACAAGGGGCCAGCCAACACTAGGACAAAACTGACTAATGTGGAACGTTGCAACCCCGTCCCCCAGTCTGTAAGGTTTGGATCAAACATTACTTTTTAACTTCCATCCAGTGCAGTCAGGGACTTGTTACTGCGCTTCAGCAAGTGAGATGGGAATTAGAAAGCCAGGAGTGGAATAAGAGCCCCACTGACATGGAGTCAGTGTATGCTATGGAAAAAAAATGAACAAAGTCCATCATGCCTTAGGGATGATAATTAGGTTCTTTTGCTCAATATCAATAGTTTAGATCAGAATCTCACAAATCGTGCGGTCCAGCAGAGTCACCTTACCTCATTCCAGATTTTTAACCCCCCCCCCCCCAGTACCAAGCACTGGGTAGCTTCAGTTCTCACATAATACAGGGAAGCTGGGCTCAGGGCCACCGAGAGACAGAGCCAGGGCAGGGCAGCTGCCCTCCCCCCCCCCCCCCACTTGGGCCACTGCCACCCCTCCTATACTCGGGCCACCACTGCCCCTGCATTTCCCCCACCCTTTACCTTCCTGCGTCTGCTCCTCCCTCGGTCTGTCAATCTCCTCTTCCCGTGTGCCAGGACCCAGGCTATCACGTTAACAGAATCACCCAGGTCCCCTACGCACAGATGCAGGAGAGAGACGGAGCAGAATCTTCTGGCACTGGGCCCCTCTTGGAGGCCGGGCCTGGGGAACCTTGCCCCCCTGCCTCCCCCTCTCGGTGGCCCAGGCTGGGCTTGGAGATGGGAATGTAAAACTAAATCTAGATCTGGATCAACATGTTTCTGATGGACTGGAGTTAGCTGAGAGTCTCATTCATGTGGGCAGCTGGCCTACTTTACACAGGACAATCTTATTTTATTTTTGTTACATTCATACCCTGCGCTTTCCCACTCATGGCAGGCTCAATGCGGCTTACATGGGGCAATGGAGGGCTAAATGACTTGCCCAGAGTCACAAGGAGCTGCCTGTGCCTGAAGTGGGAATCGAACTCAGTTCCTTAGGACCAAAGTCCACCACCCTAACCACTAGGCCACTCCTCCACTGTTGCTACTATTTGAGATTCTACATGGAATGTTGCTATTCCACTAGCAACATTCCATGTAGAAGTCAGCCCTTGCAGATCACCAATGTAGCCGCGCAGACTTCTGCTTCTGTGAGTCTGACATCTTGCACATACGTGCAGGACGTCAGACTCACAGAAACAGAAGCCTGCACAGCCTTCTACATGGAATGTTGCTAGTGGAATAGCAACATTCCATGTAGAATCTCCAATAGTAGCAACATTCCATGTAGAATCTCCAATAGTATCTATTTTATTTTTGTTACATTTGTACCCTGCGCTTTCCCACTTATGGCAGGCTCAATGTGGCTTAGGTACTTATTTGTACCTGGGGCAATGGAGGGCTAAATGACTTGCCCAGAGTCACAAGGAGCTGCCTGTGCCTGAAGTGGGAACTGAACCCAGCTCCCCAGGACCAAAGTCCACCATCCTAACCACTAGGCCACTAGGCTATGCTCTGCCTTGCTCAGTACTGGGGGTGCTCAACATCAACTGGCACCTACAGTGGCTCAGGGTGGGGGGGGGGGGGGGAGGAAGGACAGGATCAGGCTGAGCTGAGCAAAATAGCAACCGTACTTTCTCATAAGACAATGATCTGCCTGAGGGGTGTCAAACCGCAGTCCTGGGAGGCTGCAAAGGAATCAGATTTTCAGGCTACTTTAAATAAGTAGCCACCAGAGAGATTTGCATCTCATACCTCCTGCACATTCATTAGTGGTATCCCGAAAACTGGACTTGCTTGCAGCCCTCCAGGTTTGCAGTTTAACATCCCTAGTCTACCTGTTCTGGAACAGCTCAAGATAGCAGTTAAAACCTAGCCCTAGGTTTTAAAATCACATCCAAGTGGCTTGGGGTCATTTTACAGTTATGAGATAAGACGTAGAAAGTCAGTGGACCTGTAGAATCCCTCCCTCTGCTGTTCCTCTGATGAAGGATCTTAAGTCCCAAACTTATTATTCTGAAGTAAACACATACAGCACCTATCCCACCCCACCCCCAGCACGACGTACATAGTAAAACACAAAATATTGAAAGAAATATTTGGGTGATGATACAACGCAGCAACTGAGTGGAGTGGAATGGAATGGTTACACGTGAATCGCTTTACTCTTTCCAAAAATACTAGGACCAGGGGGCACCTAACGAAGCTACAAAGTAGTAAATTTAAAATGAATTGGAGAAAATATTTCTTCACTCAATGTGTAATTAAACTCTGGAAGTCTTTGCCAGAGAATGTGGTAAGAGCAGTTAGCTTAGTGGGGTTTAAAAAAGGTTTGGACAGTTTCCTAAAAGAAAAGCCTATAAGCCGTTAGTAAGATGGACTTGGGGAAAATCCACTGCGTATTTCTAGGATAAGCAGCATAAAATGTATTGTACTGTTTTGGGGATCTTGCCAGGTATTTGTGACCTGGATTGGCCACTGTTGGAAACAGGATACTGGGCTTGAAGGACCTTTGGTCTGTCCCAGTATGGCAACACTTATGTAATTATGTAAAGTCCAACCAAGCCCCTGTGTATTAAAAACATCTAACGCTGATCTCAAGAACTCATCCCTATGAGTGATACCTTTATATTAAACACAACATCTATTCCTGATACAGGGTTACACATGTGGAAGAGGATTTATAGGATATAAAGAGGAAAAACACCTCTATTGAAACACGGCTCACGCAGATAACAAAGCAGAGAATTTATATCCTTCCCCAGAGCTGCCAAGTTACTCATTCCAGGAGGGAGACTTTTTGGCCGGTCCTGGTTTTAAACTCACTTCCGAAAGCGCCGTAAGAGTTGTAGTCCTTGATGTTATTCATTGAGGGATCCTTTTACGAAGGCGTGGGCGTTTTTAGCGCCTGATAATGATTAGCGCATGCTAAACGCTAGAGATGCCTGTAGGAATATGTACGCGTGAGCTAAAAACACTAGCTCGCCTTTGTAAAAGGACCCTTGAAATCATTGCTGGAGGTCCCATAAAGCACAGAGTTGAGGTTGACAGAAATCCGGGACCAGCCAAAAAGTCTCCCTCCTGTCATGGTAACTTGGCAGCTCTACTTTCCCTGTCCACCTTTCCACTCTTCATTCTATATCCTGGTTTGTATCTACATGAATGGCGCTGATGATGATCAGGATGGTGGCACCCCAACGTAATTAAGAAGGCGATACTTTCAGAACATTTTTAAAAAACTCCAATTTCCCTTCAAAAAGTACTTTTAAAAGGTAGAATGTAAATGGGTGATTATGTAGGAAACTTTTAACAAATTTAGCTGCTGGCTATAGCATAAAAGATTTTTCACTAGCACTGTTGCTTTAGAAAAGATGAAGGGACAGAGAGGAATTAGGGCAGCAGGTGAGTGACACTGACAGCCCGTGCCAGAGCCGCACATCATAGGGAGCATCGCCTGTTAATCAGATCAGAAAACAGACTGGGGTGGGGGTGGGGGGATGGTGTTACTCACCCAGCAGGGAAGGAGGAAGAGCAGAGAAAGAGTGATGAAGCTCCTGTCCATGCTGCAGGATGGGGGACTGGTCCCTTACAGCTGCCTGTTCCGGGATCTCCCTCTTCACTTTCAACCGTCTACCTACCCAAGACTGCTGCAGTTCCTTTAAATACTCTGCACAGGGGTGTGCCCTGCAGCTGATGGGCATGTCAGAGGATTCCCCCTCCCCAGCAAGCCAGTGCCCCATCCAGATTCCAAGCAACGTATCCAGGCTGCTGTACATGGGGGTGTGGGGGTGTGCAAAAGAATCCTCCACATTCCACTTTAACCCTATGAATCCTGATTTGTTGCTTACTTCCCACCCCCTCACTCCCTTCTTTCTTTTTTTTTTTTTTTAACATTTAATTTGAAAAATATGCAGGCTGGAACTGTTTTATCTCCACACCCAAGCCTATTCCTTCTGGCAGCATGAGCTAAGTAATACATAAATGAGGCTTTGTTTAGTCTAATGTGGAGGAGGGAAGGAGAAAGAAGGGGCCAAATTTTCTCTGCACCATATGGGGTAGATAGAGACCCCCCCCCCACCACACCCCACTCAATCCTGTGGCAATGTGAGTAGGTGGTGTTTGGAGGAGAAATCCTGGACCAAAATTCTGTAGTGTTATAAATAAACACCAGAAATCTCTTCTTTGAGTACTTGATGAAACCCACACCTTCCCCAGGAACCTCAAACAATACCATTATCTATTCTTCTTTACATAGTAAAAAAAACATAGTAACATAGTAGATGATGGCAGAAAAAGACCTCCACGGTCCATCCAGTCTGCCCAAGATAAACTCATATGTGCTACTTTTTGTGTATACCCTACCTTGATTTGTACCTGTCCTCTTCAGGGCACAGACTGTATAAGTCTGCCCAGCACTATCCCCGCCTCCCACCACTGGCCCCGCTTCCCACCACCAGCTGTGGCACAGACCGCATAAGTCTGCCCAGCATTTTCCCCGCCTCCCAACCACCAGCCCCAGTACAGACCGTATAAGTCTGCCCAGCACTATCCCCGCCTCCCACCACTGGCCCCGCTTCCCACCACTGGCTCTGCCACCCAATCTCGGCTAAGCTCCTGAGGATCCATTCGTTCTGAACAGGATTCCTTTATGTTTATCCCACGCATGTTTGAATTATATATATGTACACGATGTATATATATACACCATGATCTGCTTCATATATGTTATGCTCCATGTATGTCACCTTGTATATATGCACCTTAATGTAAAACATATGTATCTCAGTTACCCGGAAATGGCATTCGCCATTACGGCAAATGTACGCCACATTGAGCCTGCAAATAGGTGGTAAAATGTGGGATACAAATGCTACAAATAATAATAATAATAATAATACACTTATCTTACCAGTTCCTAGGCTGCACTCTGGCAAAAACTGGGACTCCGGGGGAAGAATCTCCCTGATTTGTCCAGGTGACCCCATTGCCAGCCAGGTTTTGCAAATAGTGGGACTTGAATGCATCCTTTGATCACTTGCATGCTGGGGATATTCTAAAAACCTAACTGGCTGTGGTGTAACCTGGGTAGGTTTGGGAATCGTTGCACTATGTACAGTACCTAGTTGCCTAATTATATTAACCTCAGACCCCACCACAAAATCAATCCTGGCTACCCCACTGCTTCAGACAGGCAACTGGAGTTCATATGTTCTAGTTCTCATGAAGCTAGGAAGCTGAGAGAATCAGATTATATGTGTCAGGACTGGGTAAAAATTTCTCCATTTCTAATGTGCTTCAGCTCTGACTGTACATAAGTACATAAGTATTGCCACGCTGGGACAGAGCAAAGGTCCATCAAGCCCAGCATCCTGTTTCCAACAGTGGCCAATCCAGGTCACAAATACCTGGCAAGATCCCAAAAAAGATCAATACATTTTATGCTGCTTATTCCAGAAATAAGTAGTGGATTTTCCCCAAGCCAAATTAATAATGGTCTATGGACTTTTCCTTTAGGAAGCCGTCCAGACCCTTTTAAAACCCTGCTAAGCTAATCGCCTTTACCACATTCTCTGACAACGAATTCCAGAGTTTAATTATTATTATTTGTTACATTTGTATCCCACATTTTCCCACCTTTTGCAGGCTCAATGTGGCTTACATATAACCGATTTGTATTTGAGTCCTTTGCTGCTTGGGTAATGGAGGTTTAGATACGATCGTGCAGATTTTGTGGTGTTTCTGGTTGGCAGGTCGATGAGGTCTGTCATGTATCCCAGTGCCTCGCCGTAAATAATTTTGTGAACAGTCGCACAGATTTTGAAAGTGATGCGTTCTTTGATTTACACGTTGAGTGAAGACAAATTTTCTCCAATTTGTATAGAGGTGTGGTAGCCGTGTTAGTCCACTCTTAAAGGTTATCAATAGAAATCAAACAAAATAAAACATGGAAAAGAAAATAAGATGATACCTTTTTTATTGGACATAACTTAATACATTCAGATTTGTATTAAATTTACTACTTTGTAGCTTCATCGCATGCCCCCTAGTCCTAGCATACCCTTCAGTTCCAATAGTGAGGTCCATCAACGTACCCCTACTTCTGACCTGTAGTACTGACTGCTATTCCAGTGAGAGCTCCTCCACTCACAGCTCTGCTAGTGTAACCCATTCCTGCCCTGCAGCATCCCCTCCTGTTCCAGTACTGAGACGGTCAGTGTACCTCAATCCTTCTACACTGGCTCAGAGAGAAGGCTGGGGCTCATACTGACCATCACTCTCAATTCTATGCAAAACTCTTCAGCTATGCCTGGAACACTTGGAGGAGGGTTCCAGTAAGCCTGGGTTAATGTTCCACTGGTGCAAACTCAAGGACAATCAGAGGCGCGTGACAGCAGTTTGTAAGGCCTGTAGGGTTTGCATTTTAGAAGCTTAAGGAGTTCCACATGTAGATTGGCTGAATACACATTTTTAAAAATATGCACATAACCAGTACGGCCAGTAATGTGCATTCCTTTATGCCATTGTTTTGAAATGGCTAATGTTACATGGGAACATTTAGCAGCATGGTGATCCGATATTCAAGCACAGTGGTTTGGAAATTGAGTTGTTTTGTGGGGGCTTGAAATGGTGTGTATATCTTTGTAATTAGGTGCTCTGCTGAAAACTCTTACAAAATGAGCTTGTCCTAGAAACAGAGAACAATTAAGGCGGATAAAGATCATATGGCCTATCCCTGCCATCCACTATCCCTTTCTCTCCCTTTGAGATCCTGCGTATTTGTCTCAAGCTTTCTGGAATTCAGATGCAGAGCTGCCAAGTTACCCATTCCAGGTGTAAGATGTTTTGGGCAGTCTTGGTGGAGGAGTGGCCTAGTGGTTAGGGTGGTGGACTTTGGTCCTGAGGAACTGAGTTCGATTCCCACTTCAGGCACAGGCAGCTCCTTGTGACTCTGGGCAAGTTACTTAACCCTCCATTGCCCCATGTAAGCTGCATTGAGGCTGCCATGAGTGGGAAAGCGCGGGGTACAAATGTAACAAAAAAAATGGGTAACTTGGCAGCTTTGCAGAAGTGGTCTTTGTCTCCTCCACCTCCACCTAGGTTGCCAACTAGATTCAGATTCACCCGACAGTTGATCCAGTCCTGGGCTTACCCCCAATGCATGCAGGGACTTGTAGCATTGCTTTTCTTAGGGAATCCAAAGGGGAAATGAAAGCCATAAGTCCCTGCATGCAGCTCTGTTCGGTAAATCTGGATCTAGTTGACAACCTCCTAACCTGCTCAAATGCAAGGTGGGGCAGCAATCTGAAACATAACTTTAGTACCTAGAGCTTTTGATGTTATTACAGCTTGACACAGAATGAGTAGCATTTCCTTTGTGAAAAGATCATTGAGAATAGGACCCGAACATAGAGCAACTAACATACAATCCTTCAACCCCTAAAAGAGAACAGCACCACTCTGTGGCCATACAAAAGATTGCACTCTCTGCAATATAGTAAGCTTTAACACTGGCTGTTGTATATCTCAAAAAATCATCCCAAAGTCTCAAGTCTCATCATAGCTACCAAGTAAGCCACTTTCAGGAGTGAGGTTTGTTGGCCAGTTACATTGTAAAACAATGTGATATTTGTAGAACCTGATTCTACCCACTGGCAGGTCCTATAATGCAACAACAAGGAGAGTCCAAATATCCCGCAAAAAACCCACACATTTATCCAAAGGCAGCAGCTGTGGTGGCAACAGTAGCAGCAGTCAGCACATCAACCCCCTCCTCTTTCAACCCCACCCCCACCCCAGGTGGCCAGCATCTCCCCTCTCTACTCTTTCCATGTCCAGCATCACATCTCCCCTTTCTTAATCTCTCTCTCCCCTGTCCAGAATTTCATCTCTTCTTCCCTCCTCTCCCCTCAGCCCCCTCTGTGTCCAGGATCTCATCTCCCCTTCTCACCTCCTCTCTGTGTCCATTATCTCCCCCCTCTTCCCTTGCCCCACCTGCTGCAACTACCCTACCTCTACCAGGTCTGAGGCTGCACTCACAAATAAAAGTGTGGTAGGAGGGCCTTGAGCACAGGCACCCCTTTGATGTAATATTCCTGTCAGATGGGCATCGGGGGGGGGGGGGGAGGGGACCATGATATAGCAACACTTCAGCACAGGCCTGTGTTTAAAGGCCCCGTACCACTTCAAGTGCTGTGCCGCCCCACAATTCCACTGCCCTAGGCTGAAGCCTAATCTACCCTGTGGTGGGGCCAGTTCTGCTAACAGGAAGCCCACACAGGAGGAAGGAGCAGGGCGGCAGGGCCTGTGGATGTTCACTGACTCACAGGCTCCATGCTGACTGCCACTACTAGACATAAATCATAGTGGAGGTCCAGAGGGAGGGGGAGCAGATCCTTTTTCTGTGACTCCATGTGTGTTTATCAAATATCTTCCCCAAGAGCTTGCACACAAAGTTATGCCTGCTGCTCTGTATCCCTGGGGAATTTTGAGTGCCTACTCAAGTGTGCAAAACACCATTCCACTTGCTCAAATCACTGCCATTGTGAGCAGAGAGGAAAGAGATCTCGTTTAGTTGCATTTTCATGAAAAACAGGAAAGAACATAGTCGCTGCATAACATCAGCAGGGACTTTCTGTACATTTCAGTTGCTATCAGACGCTTTGCTTCCCGGTGTCCTCTGAGACCCTGTAGGCACCTTGTGAAAGGATTCACTGCTGGAGCAGCAATTTCTGGCCTCACCTTTCCTTTGCACGTGTGCCGAAAACACCCCAGAGGTGAAGGGTTGGCACCACCTTAACAATTTCCTGAAGGTGGATGGGCAGGGATGGCAATTGGAGAGGCAGGAGGTAATTATGTTGCTTTTATAAAATAAATGCAACATTTATGCCTAAGTGTTTTTTTTCCGCCTAGACACCCTGTTTCAAAATTACCCTCCACCGTACAGCAGCTGTTGTCTGAATGAGCCAGGTTCTGTTCCAGTGGCGTAGCCAAGGGTGGGCCCAGGTGGGCCCAGGCCCACCCACTTTGGGCTCAGGCCCACCCAGTAGCAGCACACCTATGATGTGGCTGGCAGGGATCCCCAAGCCCCATCAGCCGAAAACTCCCAACTACTCTCCCTCCTGCATACCTCGCCTGCAGTGAGCAGCGACTGATACATACTGCTCGCACTGGCCCCACAGTCTTCCCTCTGATGTATTCCTGCCAATGCGACAACAGGAAATTGTATCAGAGGGAGGGCTGTACGGCTAACATAAGCAGTGTGTATTAGTTACTGTTCGCCGCCGGTGAAAATCTGCTATTTAAAAGGTATGTGGGGGAGGGAGGATGTTTGTGAGACCATATGGCATGCAGGCGAGAGGGGGCAGACCAAATCACTTGTGGGACAAGATGGTGTTCTGCCCACCCATCTTGGGCCCAGGCCCACCCAAAATTGGGTGTCTGGCTACGCCTCTGTTCTGTTCACTGAGGAATCAGGAAGAAGCTGGAAGATGTCTGGTCCTCATACCTGTAATGCCATAGGATGCCGAAAGTAGGTGCATTCAAAGACTGATGCCGTTTTTCTGTCACGTCTTGATACAGCGTTTCAGGCGAAACTTTGGCCACAGTCGATGTGAATGAATGTCTACAAGTTGAAAAGCACCAATTCTACTAAAGCTAAGTTTGCTTGTTCGTATCTTTCCTTTTTAGAGTGTGATGTGGCAGCTAAGAAAGCAAATAGAATGTTAGGCATTATTAGGAAAGGAATGGAATGGAAAACAAAAGTGAGTACATTTATGGTGTGACCGCACCTCGAATATTGTGTTCAATTCTGGCCGCCACATCTCAAAAAAGATATAGTGGAATTAGAAAAGGTACAGAGACGGGCGACAAAAATGATAAAGGGGATGGGACGGCTTCCCTATGAGGAAGGCTGAAGCGTC
This sequence comes from Microcaecilia unicolor, assembly GCF_901765095.1. NCBI lineage: Eukaryota > Metazoa > Chordata > Amphibia > Gymnophiona > Siphonopidae > Microcaecilia > Microcaecilia unicolor. The sequence goes on from NC_044041.1 coordinate 190,559,520, forward strand.
TAGGGCTCTTCAGCTTGGAGAAAAGACGGCTGAGGAGAGATATGATAGAGGTCTATCAAATAATGAGTGGAGTGGATCGGGTAGACGTGGAACGTCCGTTTATGCTTTCCGAAAATACTAGGACTAGGGGGCATGCGATGAAGCTACAAAGTAGTAAATTTAAAACAAATTGGAGAAAATGTTTCTTCACTCAACGTGTAATTAAACTCTGGAATTCGTTGCCAGAGAATGTGGTAAAGGCGGTTAGCTTAGCGGGGTTTTAAAAGGGTCTGGATGGCTTTCTAAAGGAAAAGTCCATAGACCATTATTAAATTGACTTGGGGAAAATCCACTGCTTATTTCTGGGATAAGCAGCATAAAATGTATTGAACTTTCTCAGGATCTTGCCAGGTACTTGTGACCTGGATTGGCCACTGTTGGAAACAGGATGCTGATCTTGATGAACCTTTGGTCTGTCCCAGAATGGCAATACTTATGTACTTATGTAGAGTCACTATGTTTTGGTCCCCTGGATTTGAAAATAAATGATGTTTTAGCGATCTTTTTCTGAAAAGGGATTTTTATGCCAATGAGGAGTTTAAACCCGTTAGTTATGCCATCACCCTTTACAAAGCAAAAATTGGGTTGAGGAGCGGAAACTGAGGCTTTTTCCTTTTTCAAGAATTTTTTCTGATTGCACTTCATTTATACATTAAGGTGTTAAAGTGTTGTTGTCAACTTATTTTTACAAGAGTGTTTTATAGCAATATATTGAAGCTCTTTTCAATCTCTTTTTTAGACTGGATATTAGGTGACTTTACTAACCTCATGGCATTTGACATGTGCTAGAACGACCTTGTCAGAGAAATCACGAGACTGGCATTCCGAAAGCCATGAAAAAGCGTAGCTGTACTAGTAGACTTCCTTGGGATTGACTGACTTCCTTCCTCCTCCCCAGCTCTGGAATGTTGTGTGTGAGGCTCCAGGTCCCCATTGTGAATTCGATAAAGGGCACAAGGCTCTTGAAAACCAATCAGAAATATATTAAGTTGATCCTATAAAAAGACCTCACCTGCCATTTGTTTCTTACCAGCACGGTGACACAACAGCCCATGGCAAATTCAGTCTTATAATGATCAACCCAACGTGTTTTGTCTGTCGAAACATGTCGACTGATCATTATGACTGAATTTGCTGTGGGCTGTTGTCTCTCTGCCAGATGAACTTTGTGGACAATTCTTTGTTTTTGTTTGAACAAAGTTTTAGAGCTTCAGGTTAGTGTGGAGTATCTACTGTTTTGAACTCCAGGTTCGTCTAATACCACCACCCCTTTTGGAATGGGCCTACTCTTAGGGATCCTGCTGGGTACTTGTGACCTAGATTAGCCACCATCAGACAGGATGCTGGGCGTGATGAACTTTTGGTCCGATCTAATATGGCACATCTTATAGTCTTACTCATATTCATTCCTTAAGAACATACGATGCACCAAGATGGGTTCACAGCAAAGATCCACCAAGCTCATCATCCAACCTCTAACAGTGACTAATCTGGACCACTTGTAATCAAGCAGATCCTGAAAGTACATTTCTTCCCTGGAGACACACCAAGTCTATCTGCCTAATAAATGTTCTACGGACATTTCTCTGTGCACCACCCTTCAAGCCAGGCCACTAGCCTCCAAACCATTCTCTGCTGACAGTCCGTTTCCATTCATTGCCATGAACAGCAGAGCAGTGAAATTAATACGACAGTTGCAGGTTAAAAGGGATTGATCAAGATCCTTTGTGTGGCCTCTCATGACTTCTAAAACAAAAAGGGAATCTTTGCTAACTGGTGGAGCATAGCTAGAACTGACATCTCAACACATCCTTCCATGAAGACCTTCTTGGTACCACCTTGCTGTTCGAGCTCCATGCTTGCATCTTTCCCCTTTTCCTTATTTATTTGAGACCACAGCACCTCACCTATGTCAAAGATTACGAAAAACACTTATTTGATGGTAAAATAGCTTTGGTTGTGACCTTGTCTTGTGGGGTTGATAGACAGATTGACACCATGGTACATTTTTGCCAGCTACCCATCTGTCTGGCTCTCTGTTTCATGAGGGAAGAATGTTCTTTCCTCTTTGCTGGTTTGCTTCAGTTGATTGTTTCCATGTTCACCTGTTCGTAGCACTGACCTCTGGGTCATGTCTGTCCACTCCAGTGGACACCCCACCCTATCCACCCTGTCCCATCTGACAGAGAGTCAGCTGTTTGATGACTTTTAGCAGAAAAGCTTGTCTAGGAGCCAGAGGTCCTGCACCTGTTCTTCTGCTCACCCTGTCTGCCAGAGTAACACAAAGCCTGTATTATCACAGCAGGACTAAGCCTCTGCTCTGTTCTCATTCTTTTCTACAGGCAAAGGGATTCTGCATGCTCAGAATTTTGCTCACCGAAGCAGTGTATGCAGGGTACATAGCGTTTCCAAGGTAGTGCCCAGGCTGGTGTTGTAAAAGACAACAGCTCATCTGCATCAGAGAAACCTGTGATACAGTCAGGGGTGGTCCAAGGCAATCCGCCCCCGCCCTCGTGCCCATGCCAGGTCTAGCATCTCCCCCCTTCCTCACATTTACCTTATTTTTTCCCCAAAAGTTGGCAGCGATTCCCATAGACTGCCCTGCCGCTGGCAGTGGGCTCTTCGCTACTGCGTCCCGCCTGTGAGGAAACAGGAAGTTACGTCAAGAGGAGGGCCGCAGTGGGAGAAGAGGCCGGTGCTGGCGGCAGGGCAGCCTATGGGAATTGCTGCCACTGCCGCCTTTTGGAAAAGAAACAAAAAAGGTAAAGGGTTGAGGAGAGTGCTGCTCCTGGTGCGTAGCTCCTGCCTGAGCACCCCGCCTCAGATGGCCTAATGAATAGATATGGATGGACTTGAGTGTAAATTTTAAGGGGCTTCGACATTAGCTTCAGAACTTTTAGTGCAAGAACAGTGCTGGGCAGACTTCTACGGTCTCTGCCCTGAGAATAACAAGGACAAATTAAACTCGGGTATACATATAAAGTATCGCATACCATGTAAATGAGTTTATCTTGTTGGGCAGACTGGATGGACCGTACAGGTCTTTATCTGTCATCATTTACTATGTTACTCTTTGGGGTTCTACAAGGAATGTTGCTACTAATTGGGATTCCAGAATCTTGTAACTCTTTAGGATTCCAGAATCTTCAGAACTTTTAGTACAAGAACAGTGCTGGGCAGACTTCTACAGTCTCTGCCCTGAGAATGACAAGGACAAATCAAACTCGGGTATACATATAAAGTATCATATACCATGTAAAATGAGTTTATCTTGTTGGGCAGACTGGATGGACCGTACAGGTCTTTATCTGCCGTCATTTACTATGTTACTCTTTGGGGTTCTACATGGAATGTTGCTACTAATTGGGATTCCAGAATCTTGTAACTCTTTAGGATTCCAGAATCTTCAGAAGATTGCTGGGCAGACTTCTACGGTCTGTGCCCTGGGAATGGCAAGGACAAATCAAACTCTGGTATACATTATCAAGTATCACATAACATGTAAGATGAGTTTGTCTTGTTGGAAAGACTGGATGGACAGTACAGGTCTTTATCTGCCGTCATTGACTATGTTACTATGTTAAGTGTCACTGAGAATGACCAGTTTGCCACAAACATGCAATTTAACTGGCCAGTTAAATCGCAATGACTATCGACACCGTAGTTGATAAAATAGTATGGACTTATGCACTAAGCTATAAAGTACACGCTAGACTCACATCAGGCGAAATTCAGTCAATAGCACCCAAAGTTAGACACTGGTGTCGTGTTCTCGAGGGCCTTGGCATTCTGTCAGGCTTCTTCCCCGGGAACCCTGGGTACGTGAGTCCTTGGACCACGGCTGAGGAGCGGCAGTGGCAGGCAAGATCACCTTCGGAGCAGAGAAGAGACAAGGCTGGACTGGAACCCCAGACTGGAGTCCTGTACTGGAACACTTGGGACTGGAACGCACCGGACCGGAACACACTGGAGTAGGCTTCACCTACGCTTAGCTGCCTTTCCCCGAGGGTTGAGCCCTCAGGTTCGAGCAGCCGGTAGGGCTTACAGGAAAACTAGAACTGGAACCAGCAACAGGAACAACAGGAGTCAGGATCCAGCGGTGCTCCCAGGTACCTAGGCTAAAGCAAGGCAGACAGGCAGGGAAGAGGACACAGGAGCTACATACAAGCTAAGCTCAAGAGAATGGGAATGACAGCTACACTTGCCAGAGGAAGGGTTAGACTGGAGCTTCAGTAGCTAACAGATAGAAAGGAGAGAAATGGCTGCAGCATCAGCCGCTGACCAACCACAGACAGGGAGCAGCACCACTGCACAGGGATAACAGAAAGGCTAGAAGCCCACAGAGAATAATAAACACAGAAAGGCTAAAAGCCTGCAGGTCAGAGAGATACACCCAGAAAGGCCTGGAAGCCCACAGGTAAAAGGGATATAGGCAGATAGACTGGAGGCCCTCAGAGCAATGGGCACAGAAGGGCTGGAAGCCCACAGAGCAATAGACACAGAGACTAGAGACAAGACAAACACAAACACAGACAGAAGCCAGCAGAGCTGCTGACCCCCCGAAAGAAGGTAAGGCTGAGGGTGGTCACGGCCACAGACGTGACAACTGGTGTCGTGATCTGCATGTGTTCTGCACATAGTGCCCTTTACAGAACACTAGCTTAGCATGAATTTTGCACCTAACTTTGGGCATGAACATTGACGCCTGACAAAAGCTGGCGTAAATGCTGGTACCCAACTAATTTATTTATTTATTTTTGGCGCTTGATATACTGCAACTTGTCCATGCAGTGACTATGTGGTTTACAATATAAAAGCAATTGGAGCAGATACATAAGGAAGGGAGACAATTATGTGGATCAGCCAAAGGATTCAGTAAATAGATGGGTCTTGAGTAAAGTCTTGAATTGGGGATAGGAGGCTTCTAACAGATGCAAGGTCGGAAGGAGTTCCAAAGGGAGGGTCCTAGAAAACTGAACCTGGTCTCATGAGAGATCGAGAGGCGAAAAAGTAGATTGCCAGAAGCAGATCGAAGGGACTGGGAAAGAGTATAAGGGGTAAGAAGAGAAGCCAGGGTTGAGGGAAGATGGGATTTAAAGAAGGTTTGGACGGCTTCCTAAAGGAAAAGTCCATAGACCATTATTAAATGGACTTGGGGAAAATCCACTATTTCTGGGATAAGCAGTATAAAATGTTTTGTACTTTTTTGGGATCTTGCCGGGTATTTGTGACCTGGATTGGCCACTGTTGGAAACAGGATGCTGGGCTTGATGGACCTTTGGTCTTTCCCAGTATTGCAATACTTATGTACTTATGACAAGACAAAGGAGCTTGAACTTTAGAGCAGAGACTGGAAGCCAATGCTCAGAGCAGAGGAGGAGGGGTGATGTGGTCGAAGCGTTATGCAGAATGGAGTAACTTAACAGTGGTGGGTTGAACAAGCTGAAGGCGTTTAATGGACAACAAAGGAGGGCTGGCATACAGAGAATTACCATAGTCTATATGAGAAATGACCAGGGAGAGAAGAAGAGTGCAAACCAAACAGGGGTCGAAATGAGAAGGATGAATGCTGTGGAGGGCAAAAAAGGAGGAACAAAGGACAGAGTCAATTTGCAGCTTAAAGTTTAAGTGTGAGTCAAATGTGACACCAAGAATCTTGACAGCCTCTCGGAGAGGGATAGGACTGCCATTCAAGACGGAGCAGGAGGGTGGTGGTGAGTGGGGTCATGAGAAAGTGATTGTATCACACTTGGAGGTGTTAGTAAATAAGTGACTTTCCCTAAGCCATGAAGAAACCTTAGACAAACAGGCATCAAGAACAGAGGGAACTGAGAAGAGATCAGACGTACGATAAAGAAGCCACCCCCTCCCCCCAGAGGAAGGAAGGGGGAGATGCTGCTCCCAAAAGAGTGACGCCTGAGGCCCCCATCTCAGGTGGCCTAATGGTCAGGCCGCCCCTGGCCCTGTGTATTTTGATAATAAACACCTACCACTTATACAGCTGTTCCCTCAGTTGTTCCTTGGAAAGAATTTGGACAAGTTACATGTGCAGGGGTGCCATCACCTGTGACCCTGAACCAAAAGATGACCTCCAGTGAACCATGGATAAAACAGCAGAACATTTCAAGTAAAGGCTAAAAATAACCTTCAAGACTCCCTGAAGAGGAACTGGCTGGACTGTGAGAGGAAGTTGGAATCTGTTGGAGGAATGGTAGGAAGTGTTTGGCACTGACCCTTTAGAGGTGGTTGGATAAGGATCAAAAAAGGGGGATTGCTGGAAATACCAAGCACTAGACTCATGAGGCACACATCATTTGCCTCTCTCGCTCACATCTCTTCCTCAGTGGGTACCAAAATAAGATCAAGGGGAGGAATGCAAGATAGCGTCATTCACATTAACAGTGTTATTACAACACGAGAAAACAGACAATCTAAAAATAAATGAAGGAAAATGACCACAGAATGTTAATGTTTCCAAAGCCAAAAAAGTAAGAATAACGCACTAATGGACTTGGAAAAAAATAATGGGAAAATATTTAAAAACGTATTTCAAAACTCTACTTACAAAACAGCTTACAGACAATGAATTGTCGTCTTCCGCCAGGGTCGCTTTACTCATACTACCCCTCTCCTCAAGACCCTTCACTGGCTCCCTATCCGTTTTCGCATCCTGTTCAAACTTCTTCTACTAACCTATAAATGTACTCACTCTGCTGCTCCCCAGTATCTCTCCACACTCGTCCTTCCCTACACCACTTCCCGTGCACTCCGCTCCATGGATAAATCCTTCTTATCTGTTCCCTTCTCCACTACTGCCAACTCCAGACTTCCCGCCTTCTGTCTCACTGCACCCTATGCCTGGAATAAACTTCCTGAGCCCCTACGTCTTGCCCCATCCTTGGCCACCTTTAAATCTAGACTGAAAGCCCACCTCTTTAACATTGCTTTTGACTCGTAACCACTTGTAACCACTCGCCTCCACCTACCCTCCTCTCTTCCTTCCCGTTCACATTAATTGATTTGATTTGCTTACTTTATTTATTTTTTTTGACTATTAGATTGTAAGCTCTTTGAGCAGGGACTGTCTTTCTTCTATGTTTGTGCAGCGCTGCGTACGCCTTGTAGCGCTATAGAAATGCTAAATAGTAGTAGTAGTAGTAGTATTATCCCAGGAAGGCAAAAAATCTTGTCCTCGGAATGCTACACTGACCTTTCAACAAGTAGATCAATGAACTTCAAATAATCATTGAGAACTTTGGCTTGTTATAGATCATATCATTCATTCATTCATTTTAAGCAGGAAGGGGGAGGTGGTGGGGTGGTCCGCCCCGGGTGCACGCCACTGGGGGGGTGTCGGCTTCGCTGGTTCCCTGCTCCCTCTGCCCCGGAACAGGTTATTTCCTGTTCCGAGGCAGAGAGAGCAGGGAACCAGCGGAGCCGACGCAGCTCCCATCGATGTGCACTCGGGGTGGATTGCCCCTCGCCGTTTCCCTATACAAGTACGAATGCGCTCCGGGGGGGGGGGTTGTGCAGCGGCGACCCGCCCCGGGTGTCAGCCGCCCTCGCTACGGCACTGATTTTAAGTATTTATATACTGTTTTTATTTATTTATTTATTAGGATGTATTTACTGCCTTTTTGAAGGAATTCACTCAAGGTAGTGCAGTAAGAATAAATCAAACATGAGCAACAGACAATTACAGCAGTAAAAATATTCAAATAACAATACAAAGTATGGCATAGTAGACTACTTACAACGTCAACACAATACGTAATAGAACATTTGAATTGACAGTATAGGCTATATGCAGAGTAAGAAGAGTTAAAAAGTAAGGTGACTGATTTAAAGAAAGTTGCACATGAGATCAGAGAGATGATTAAATGTTATCTCAGCTAGGGTAGGAGTGGATAAACATGTCCTGCTGCAGTATGTGCAGCCCGAGTCACTCCTTGTGTGTGTGAGCGAGACTAAGTTAGTTTCTTCTTCCATTAAAGGTAAGAGAATAAGAGAAGTTAGAAAGTAAGGTGACTAATTTAAAGAAAGTTGCACATCAATTTCTATCAATCATAATGTATTATAAGCCACACTGAGCCTGCAAAAAGGTGGGAAAATGTGGGTTACAAATGCAATAAAATAAAAAATAAATGAGATCAGAGAGATGGTTAACATAGATAGGTAACAGAGATAGCCCAGCTATCTCCCGCAGTCCAAGCTGAACCCGGTTATTCAATGCCGGGCTGATTCCAGTGACCGGCTTTGAATATTTTGGGGTTTTTTTCTGGACGGTTGAAGATAACCAGCTATGTCGATATTCAGACATGGTCGGTTATCTTTAAACTGGCCAAAGATATACCAGGGTTTGACGCGGCCAAATATGACCACCAAACCCTGTTTATTTATTTATTTATTGCATTTGTACCCCACATTTTCCCACCTATTTGCAGGCTCAATGCGGCTTACATAGCACCGTGAGGCGTTAGTTGCCTTCAATGATAAACATATACAACGTGATGTTATTATCAAAGAGGTTCATGTGTTGCAGATACAGTAGGAGAGTCATTGAAAAGAAGAGTTATATAGTGTTCGTTACGGGATTTAAAAATCGGTGGATAGCTGGTTATATCACATGTTATAACCAGTTACTGCCAGCTGTTAACTGTGAATATTTAGCGGAGGATAGCCGGTTAAGCGCTATTTAACAGGTTAAATAGCGCTAAATATCAGGCGGATAGAGTAGACTATAAATGTACTTGGTAACATATGTAACTTTGTAAGTCTATGTGCTTTGAAATGAGTCTCAATATATCTCTATAAAATACTATCACAAATCCCGCAGAAATTGTGCCTAGATTGAAGATGTGAAGATTGCAGCTGCCCAAAAGCAGGTGCAAATGTACACTTGCACAATATACAAACTTGCACATATTTTATGAAGTATATGTGTAAATTGTGACACCCTTGCCATCCACACTCTAGCCAAACTCTCCTCCTGAACACACCTACACTGAATGTGTGCATAAGAATGTGTAATCGTGCCATCGCACGTAGTTTTGCACAGTATCAGGCAAGTACCCACCTGGACATTTCCCTTGAGACAATTCCCACCTAGGACAATTTCCACTTAAGGGGGATCAATAGAAATCAAACAAAATAAAACATGGAAAAGAAAATAAGATGATACCTTTTTTTATTGGACATAACTTAATACATTTCTTGATTAGCTTTCGAAGGTTGCCCTTCTTCCTCAGATCCACTTAAGGGTGACAATTCCCACCAAGGACTCCCCCCTCCCAGCCATTTTTTTTTTTTACCGACAGTAGCTTCTTTCTTGTATCTGATCCCATAAGTCCTGGTGGTGCTTTTTTTTTTTTTTTACAGCATCTGGAACATGGAGGTTAGAGCAGTATACGTGTAACATGGTGTCAGAATTATTGAGCAGTATGTCAATTGATTTTGCTGAATCAGATATAAAAATTCAGCTTTTAAAAGACATATTGAAACTGCAACAGAGAAACTGGCTTTCATTTCAAGTCCCTCTTTCTTCCCTCCCCCCCTCTTTCCTGGGAACTTCTGATAGCAGGGCTAGTCAATTACAAACACTTAATAGAGACAAAAGGTACTGGGATATAGCTTCCTTCTCCTCCCACTTGAAGGACTGGTAACAAAAGCATGACTAAGGTGGGTACCCGAAGGCTCATCAAGACATCTCCGAAAACCAAAGACCCAAGAGACAGAAAGTCTGGAGAACCCATTGAAGACAAAGACTTCAGAGGAAAAGCATAAACAAAACATTTGCCTGTCATCAGATGTATACCTGCCCCCTTCCATCAGCTATCAGACAAGAAGATGCCAGGACATCTGCATAAAGGAAAGACTTGTAATGTGATCATGTGAACAAACTACAATAACCATAATGCCTTGCAAAATATCCAGTGCAAAACCAGGAAGCAAATGCACACAGGACATGCACTCATATTTCCCTGTAAACAGACTGTATAAAAGCCTGGAAAAGCCCAGCTCAAAAAGCTTCTTGGGACCTGACCTGCAGCTTACCTGCCTGCTATGAGGCCCTCTCCTGCAACCATGTGTTTACCTCATGCTGTTCATACTTTGTAACAAGGACTTGTAAGTAACATAACTTTTGATCTAGACTGCTACCTTACTTTGAAGTACAGACAGTGCCGTAGCGAGGGCTAATGGCACCCGGGGCGGGTCGCCGCTGCGCACCCCCCCGGGTGCAGCACGGCATGACCATGCCCCTCTGCAGCGCACCCCCCTCCGGAGCGCAACCCCCCGGACCACATTCTTACCTGCGGGAGGGCCAATCCGCCCCGAGTGCACGTCACTCGGCGCTGCGTCGGCCCTGCTGGTTCCCTGCTCTCTCTGCCCCGGAACAGGAAGTAACCTGTTCCGGGGCAGAGGGAGCAGGGAACCAGCGGGGCCAGCACCCCCCGAGCGTGTGCACCCGGGGCGGACCGCCCCTCCCGCCCCCCCTTCCTACGCCACTGAGTACAGATTCTCTGTAAGATCTCTTAAAAGAACTACCTTTCATTGCAATATTATTTACATGATTTGTATTTTAAATAAACCCTTTTTGAAGCTAAATATATGGTCTTTTGTGTCCAAAGTGGATGCTTTTAAATCTTGCAGTACAGAATACTGCAATTGTTAATCTTGTTGCTTTAATCGGCAACTGGTGGAGAATTAAATATTAGTGAGTGCTCTAGCTATCCCCAAGATAAATAATTTCTTCTTGTAACATACGGATGTACACAGAGGATGTATAATAACGGAATAACTTTTCATAGGTAGAGTAGTAATTTGTCATAATTCGTAATCAGTGTGTCATTTTGAGGGGCTGAATTAGGTTGAAACCTAGTTTGGGGGTGTGTGGGTGGGCATTGTCCCTCTACACAAACTTCATGTCTGGAAGGGGAAAGGGATGTGTAAAAGATAATGTTGTGTGGGGGGTGAGGGGGTATTGCCCCCCCCCCCCCCCCCCGCCCACACCAATGATCTGGAAGAGAAAAGGGAGGGAGATTACTTGTCCTAGTGTGTTTTTTTTTTTTTTTTGAGGAGGGGGTTGACTTATGGGTGGGAATTGTCCTCTCTGGTGTGCTGGGAATTGGTTCAGTGGGAACTGTCTGGTGGGAACTAACCTAGAACTTTTTGCACCTAGGCGATTTGATAAGAGCAATTAAACATGCATCCTAAATTTCAAAATAAGCAGTGGGGCTCTTCTTTTTAACAGTTTGCCTCTCTCCCTTTCCTTGCTGGCAGAAGCTGTGATAAACCTGCCCATCTTTCCAAACAGACAGAAGTTGTGCTTTCAGGAGCAGATGCTGTAAATTCATGTTTGACGTCCCAGTGCACTGTTGGAGCATGGACTATGAAGCTCGTTAATTACTCACTCAGGAATGCAATGGTGTTAAATCTTACTCATGCCTTGATTAACTGCAAATAAACCTCCGTTAACAAAATGCTCAGCTCAAGGTACATGCCTGTACCTGTAGATTTCTAGTCCAGGTTACCACCAAGTCCTTAATGCACCCCAGTCTACAGCACAGAGGCTTCAGAACAGGGTCTGATCTCATACCAATACCCAGTGCCACCCTACTTAAACAGGACCCACAGGCATGAACATGTTCAAGAAGTCAGGTCCAAGTGCATTTTGTTTCATTAACATTCATGCACAATGTCTGCCCAAGGTGTTGATTCACTTTCAGGAGACCTACTGGCAGCCTTGCTGGCATATTTCTCAGCTTACCCTCCTTATGAAAGTGATACCCTTCCAGGACGCTCTCGCTCACCTAATCAAGCCTTTTTATCTCAACAGATTTCAATAACATTCTTTTCTCTTCCCTAATTTAAAAGGAGAACAAGAAGAAGCATCTTTGCTGAAAATGATGGCTCTGTGTTTATACAGGTCGGTCTCCTAATTACAATTAGTGACACCATCAGGGAGTTGGGTATTGTCCTACATAATCAATTCACTTTTGCTTCTCAGATATAAATCCTTCTTTGTTCATTATTTGCAAGAAATAAAATATGCCCAATATTCCACTCACGTATTCTTCACTGTTTTGACTACTATAATGAAAGAATTGTTCCCTCACTGGGAGGTCCTTTTACTCAAGTGCGCCAAAAAATGGCCTGTGCTGGTGTAGACATATGTATTGGACGTGCGCAGGTCCATTTTTTGGCGCACCTGCAAAAAAGGCCTTTTTTGGGGCCAAAAATGGACATGCAGCGAAATAAAAATTGGTGCGTGTCCATTTTGGGCCTGAGACCTTACTGCCACCTATTGGCCTAGCGGTAAGGTCTCATGCGTTAACCGGGCGGTAATGGTCTACGTGTGTACAGTGCCGATTACCGCCCAGTTAGCGCTGCGTGCCAAAGCTATTTCAGCATGCTTAATGGATGCACGTACTACTACTACTACTAATAGCATTTATATAGCGCTACCAGACGCACGCAGCGCTGTACATTTGACATAGAGAGACAGTCCCTGCTCAAAGAGCTTACAATCTCAGACAAGACATTACGGGCAAGGGAATTACAGGGTAAAGAGGAACAGGGGAGGAGGAGGGCAAATGAGTAGTGGTTAGGAGCGAAAGGCAGCAGTGAAAAGGTGAGCTTTCAGCATAGATTTAAAACGTAAAAAATGAAATTATCCCCTGGGCCACGCGGTAGCCGGCGGTAGTTCAAAATTGACACCCATAGGATGTGCAGCTTACTAAAAGGGCCCCTGGGTGCTTATGGGTAATCCAGAGTTCAGGGGTCAAGCTTCTGTATGGAGCTGAGAAGTCTCTCCATTAAAAGATAACACTGGTTGCTCATGACTTTTCTTTTCTTAATTTAATCTTGAATGTTTTTTGTTAATTTAAGTTTCTAGTGTATTGCAGATATACCTAGAATTGTAGATCCAGTGATAGGTCTTTAAGTTGTGTTATTTTAGTCGGTAAGTTCACTCTTGTGCTTTAAATTTGCATTATTTTTTCTTTTCATTTTTAATTGTATACTACAATCAGTTTTGCAGTTTATAAGTATGATATAAATTAATACATGAATCACTTTTCCGATTCAGTTTAAGATACTTGCTCTTCCTGCATTCTACTATGATGCCCCTGTATTTCTCATCAGCCCACAGTCCCCCTCCCCTCCTCTTTGATCACTTAGATCCGCACAGGATAATTTTCTGTGGTTCCAGCTTTCACAAGAATCGGTCTTGAAATGACACTTTGCACTGCTTTTTTGTGTTCTGGCTCTCGTTCTTTGGAACTTATGCCTTTGAAGGGTTAAAAGCCAGGCTTTTAATCTATTTCATTCTTTTTGATGTATATTTCAAACAACCCCTCTTGGGCAGCACCAGGTCCTGGGACCTGCTGAACATCCTTCTCCCTGTTCCAGTGCTGGATATTATGTTGCAGTTTTGATTATTTTCGTTACAAAGAACCTTAAAGGCTCCTTTTCCTAAGGTGTGCTAATGGATTTAGCGTGCACTAAATGACAAGATGCCCATTATGTTCCTATGGGCGTCTTGTTGTTAGCGTGTGCTAAATCTGTTAGTGCACCTTTGTAAAATAACCCCTAAATCTTCCTTTATGAGGAAGCTTTCAAATTACAACTTTAAATATATCACACAAGACAGAACTTAGGCCACCGCTGCCAACAGGCCTAACACATTCGTTTCTGGCTCACACTGTCCACTGTGCAACCACAGGTTTCACTGCATCCTCCGCTGGTAGGCATTGGAATCCACGAGCTCTTTCCTTGGCATTGCACCATTATGGGTTGGGTTGCAGAAAAGTCAAATGAAGCATGAGCGCTTCTGAGCCAGGAGCACAGCAAAGGCATAAGACATGAAGGAAATTCCTGGGAGGAAGTGAGATCGTCCGCAAGCACACTAGCTTCTTATAGTGTTGCAGCAGAAAACAAAGCTAATCTATTCTTCCTCCACCTGCCCTTACCGGGACTTGAAGCCCCACGTGGCAGGGTCCAGGCAATGTAGCACCAGCCACTCCATCTCACTGGCCTGTCCCTCCAGCAGCAGTAGTAGCAACTTCAGCACCCAGAGAACCACACAACCAGTGGCGTTCCTAGGGGCGCTGACACCCGGGGCGGATCGCTGATGCGCTCCGCCCCCCGGGTGCAGCAACCCCCCCCCCCCCCGGCGAAATAACCCCCCGGGTGCAGCGTGAACCCCGGTGAAAGATCCCCCCCCCTTGTTACGCCAGTGCACACAACTGCTACTGCCCATCCAGGAGCCTCTTCTTGTGCTGAAAGGGGGTTCAGGAACCTGCCAGTACCAGGGGCGTAGCCAGACACCCAATTTTGGGTGGGCCTGGGCCCAAGATGGGTGGGCAGAAGAACTCCGCCTTGTCCCACAAGTGATTTGGTCTCTCCCTCTCTCACTTGCATGCCATGTGGTCTCTCAAGCATCCCCCCCCCCCCCTCCTTCTCCTGCATACCTTTTAAATAGCAGATTTTCACTGGCAGTGATCAGCAACTAATCAGCACTGCTCATGTTGGCCCCACAACTTCCTGTTTCTGCATAGGTGGGAATACATCAGAGGGAAGGCTATGGGGCCAGTGCGAGCAATATGTATCGGTCGCTGCTCACTGCAGGCAAAGATCTGCTATTTACAAGGTATGCAGGAGGGACAGTTGTTGGGAGTGGTGGGACTTGGGGATCCCTGCCAGCCACATCATAAGTGTGCTGATACTGGGTGGGCCTGAGCCCAACGTGGGTGGGCCTGGGCCCACCCTTGGCTACGCCACTGGCCAGTACCTCATGTTTTTTTTTGTCACTGCATGAACTTATCATCAGGCACTGAGGTTTTAGCATGTAATTCTGTAACTTAAATGTAAATCATGTGAGGGGACAGACAAGACAGACCTTCTACTGTAGATACCATCACTAGAGTGAAAAACACCCCCCCCCCCCCAAAAAAAAAAAAAATCCTGAATAAAACAAAATTTGAACAGTCGGAGCTAGACTCATGGGACCTGAAACTGTGAGACTAACCTGACATGGTTCAAGTTTAGAGAGAGCAAAATATTGCTGCAAAAATGGAAGACACCTTGTTTGTGAGGCAGCTGTACAAACAGCAAGGCAAGGAGAACGGGTGGCAGATTCCAAAGCATGTTAGTTGTTGCCTAGGAGTAACAGATATGAGAGAACAAGAGTGGATGACGGCTGGGGGGACAGAATAAGTGATAAAGACTGGGTGAAGGCTGTGGGTATAAAAGAGAAAGAGAGAAAGAGAGCAAGGGCGTAGCCAGAAAACAGATTTTGGATGGGCCTAGGCAAGAAGTGGATGGGCATCGAGTGTTCTCCCCCTACCTCCAACAAAAAATATCTCAGCTGGCAGGAAAATTAATCTTTTCACCTTGGCAGTCTGCAGCACGCGTGCGCTGAAAACTGAGCATGTGCAGGTGCTGGTATTGTAGAGAGTAGCATTTGCGTTACCATCAGAATCCCCACCAGCTACCACTAAATGTGTGCTACTGTTGGGTGCGCCTGAGTCCTAAGTGGGTGGGCCCCAGCCCACCCAGGCCCACCTGTGGCTACGCCACTGAGAGAGAGAGGATGAAGTTTGGGGGGTATGAGAGAGAGAGAGAGAGACTGGGTGAAGGTTTTTTTTTCAGTGGAGGGTGACAATGTTGGAGGAGTGGGGAAAGAGAAATGAGAGAGGTCTCAACTACGGGCCTCTAAGTTTTTGGCTCGTTTCCTAGATCTAATAATTGTTTTCAGCACAGTCCTTGGGATATACAAAGAATATTTATGAGATAAATTCGCATGTAACAGAGCCACTGTGTGCACGTTCATTGCAAAGAGTTTGAAAACCAGACTCACTGAGTGTATTGCATCACTGACGGAATTACTTCCACGTTGTCAGAGTAGTATCAGAGCTGCAGTTATCTCCATTGGATGCAGGCTGTTTTATTCCTAACTTGTGCTTCGTATAGAGGCAGGCGCAGTTGAGCGCTGAAACACGCCCCGTGTCGGGTCCTTTCTCATTAAAGATTGTATCATTGTTCCAGTTCTTGAGGGGTTCGATTCCCACTGCAGCTCCTTGTGACTCTGGGCAAGTCACTTAACCCTCCATTGCCCCAGGTACAAAATAAGTACCTGAATATAGGTAAACCGCTTTGAATGTAGTTGCAAAAACCACAGAAAGGAGGTATATCAAGTCCCAGTTCCCTTTCCCTATTGGAGATTCTACACGGAATGTTGCTACTATTTGAGATTCTACATGGAATGTTGCTATTCCACTAGCAACATTCCATGTAGAAGCCTGCCCTTGCAGATCAGCAACGCGGCCGCACAGGCTTCTGTTTCTGTGAGTCTGACATCCTAGACTCACAGAAACAGAAGCCTGCGCGGCCGCATTGCTGATCTGCAAGGGCAGGCTTCTACATAGAATGTTGCTAGTGGAGGAATAGCCTAGTGGTTAGTGCAGCGGACTTTGATCCTGGGGAACTGGGTTCAATTCCCACTGCAACTCCTTGTGATTCCGGGCAAGTCACTTAACCCTCCATTGCCCCAGGTACAAAACTAAGTACCAGAATATATGTAAACCACTTTGAATGTAGTTGCAAAATACCATAGAAAGGCAGTATATCAAGTCCCATTTCCCTTCCCCTTTTGTGCTTTTCTTGTGCTGCTTGACTCTGTGTACTTTTGGACTCTCTCTTTGGTTGCTCCAAGGATAAATCAAGACCAGGTATACATATGAAGTATCACATGCCATATGTAGTGAGTGTCTTGTAGGGCAGACTGGACGGACCCGTGCAGGTCTTTATCTGCCGTCATCTACTATGCTGCTACTATGTATGTCTATATCGTGTGATGGCCTTTTTTGAAAAGGGTCGAGAGACGGTTCCTGATGGAGTCTCTTTCCTAACAAATGTATTTATCTAAGCTCTACAAAGTGAGCTGACCTTTCCTATAAAAGGGGCGGGTGATTTTCAGCTCTGTGCCAGCAAAAAATATTCATATACGCTTAATGGATTTTACTAAAATATATGAACCTTTCTTTGTTTCATTCTGTAGTGTAACTTGTGGCGGGTGTGGACCGTGAGCGTTAAATTCAATGATCACAATGTTTTAATTGGTATTATGTAAGGGGAACAGCCTGGAAGCAGTACCCTGTTCAACAGTTTCTAACAAGCACTGGATCTGGAGAAAGCCCAGTTTGCTGTTTTTATTTATTTGAGGTTTTTTTTTGTTTTTAAAGGGGCGGATAGTTTTGCATGAAAGTCAGGGACATAAATAATAATAATTTGTTTTCATCCCAGTAGTACCCAGCATGCAAAGTGAATGAATGATGCCTGTGGTGCTGACGGCTGGGGGTGGGGGTGGGGGTGGGGGTGGGGGTAGGGGGAGGAGAGCAGGCGTTCTCTCTAATGTAATAAACACTTTTGGCTAGAGGACTGTAAAGACTGCTCATGCTCTCTTACAGCACCCTTAGAACTAAAAGGAAAAAAGGGAACAGATTAAAAGATTGTGCAAAAAAGCCTGCAAGTCAGTTTGCTGACACAGGTTTGACATATAGTAACATAGTAGATGACGGCAGAAAAAGACCTGCATGGTCCATCCAGTCTGCCCAACAAGATAAACTCATATGTGCTACTTTCTGTGTATACCTTACCTTGATTTGTACCTGCCCAGCACTAGCCCCGCCTCCCAACCACCAGCCCCGCCTCCCAATCTCGGCTAAGCTTCTGAGGATCCATTCCTTCTGAATAGGATTCCTTTATGTTTATCCCACGCATGTTTGAATTCCGTTACCGTTTTCATCTCCACCACCTCCTGCTAATGTCCACTAATGACTTCTGACATCTACATGTCTCTTAACTGTTAGCCACCAACATCTCTAAAATTAGAGTACATAGTTATACTACCAATAACTATTAATTTTTCATTTATAGCCCAACTACAACGTACACAATAAAATTCATAAAAATGAAAAAGACCCATAATCTCTCTTAAATCAGCCAATAAATTACCATAGATTTCAAGACCCTTCTCTGAATTCCAATAGACCTCTTCCTGGGGGTGCAGGCACCACTGGTTAAGAACACCCTGGTCTATACACTATAGTCTGTTCTAGATAGAGGACCAAGGCTCTCTTGGTGTATCACATGGTTTTTATTTTCCTATAACCCCAGGAAAGGAAACTAAATTGCAGGCATGAAATGGTGCAAATGGTGAGATACTTGTCCTCCTCCAAGACCCAAACATAAGAATTAGGGCTCAAGTCTCACAGTGATCTTTGTACCAGTGGGTTTGCTTGCACTGTATTTCTGTGGAATATTTCCCCTTGCAGTAGTTGAAGGAAATATTAAGTCCTTGGGCAAGGGCTACAGTGAGGGGCAATGATAGGGTTTTGGGTACTTCAGATGAACCTTCAGCCTTGTACCCTAAAGGCCAGAAAAGGCTAAAAGAGAATTTGAAAAGACGCTTGCTGTAGAAGCAAACACTCGTAGCACAACTTTTTCAGGTACATTAGAAGCAGAAAACCCGTGAGGGAGTCAGTTCCACTGTTAAAATCATAAAAGAGTGAAATAAGCACTCAGGGAGGACTACGCCATAGTGGAGAGGCTAAATTAACTCTTTACATTGGTCTTTACTGAGGAGGATGTAAGGTGCCAAAAATGGTATTTAAGGGTGATGATGCAAAGGAACTGAAATAAATATCAGTGAACCTGGAAGATGTTATAAGTCAAATTCACAAGTTAAAGAGCAGCAAATCACCCGGACCAGATGGTATACACCCTGGGGAATTGAAAGAAATTAAACTGTAAATCTACTATTGTAATCTATAACCTATTATTAAAATCATCCATAGTATCTGAAGATTGGAAGGTGGCCAACGTAACGTCAATTTTTGAAAAGGGCTCCAGGGGTGATCCAGGAAACTACAGACCTGTAAGCTTGACATCACTGCTGGATAAAAAGATAGAAATTATTTAAAAAGAGCAAATCTATTGAAAAAAATACATAAATATAGCTTAAAGGGACAGAGTCAAAGTGGATTCAATTTGGAATCTTTTTTTTTTTAAGGCTTGAAGGTGGATGAAGGTGAACCGATAGATGTAGTGCTATCTAGATTTTCGGAAAGCTCATAAGAGACTCCTGAGAAAATTAAAAAGTCATAGGATAGGAGGCAATGTTCTGTTGTGGATTGGGAGCTATTTAAAAATAGCAAACAGAAAATAGGATTAAATGGACAGTTCTCTAAGTGAAGGAAGGTGAAAAGTGGAGTGCCACAAGGATCTGTACTGGGACCAGTGCTTTTTACATAAGTACATAAGTAATGCCATACTGGGAAAAGACCAAGGGTCCATCGAGCCCAGCATCCTGTCCACGACAGCGGCCAATCCAGGCCAAGGGCACCTGGCGAACTTCCCAAACATACAAACATTCTATACATGTTATTCCTGGAATTGTGGATTTTTCCCAAGTCCATTTAGTAGCGGTTTATGGACTTGTCCTTTAGGAAACCATCCAATCCCTTTTTAAACTCTGCTAAGCTAACCGCCTTCACCACTTTCTCTGGCAACGAATTCCAGAGTTTAATTATACGTTGGGTGAAGAAACATTTTCTCCGATTTGTTTTAAATTTACTACACTGTAGTTTCATCGCATGCCCCCTAGTCCTAATATTTTCGGAAAGCGTGAACAGACGCTTCACATCCACCTGTTCCACTCCACTCATTATTTTATATACCTCTATCATGTCTCCCCTCAGCCGTCTCTTCTCCAAGCTGAATAGCCCTAGCCTCCTTAATCTTTCTTCATAGGGAAGTCGTCCTATCCCCGCTATCATTTTAGTCGCCCTTCGCTGCACCTTTTCCAATTCTACTATATCTTTCTTGAGATGCGGCGACCAGAATTGAACACAATACTCAAGGTGCGGTCGCACCATGGAGCAATACAACGGCATTATAACATCCTCACACCTGTTTTCCATACCTTTCCTAATAATACCCAACATTCTATTCGCTTTCCTAGCCGCAGCAGCACACTGAGCAGAAGGTTTCAGTGTATTATCGACGACGACACCCAGATCCCTTTCTTGGTCCGTAACTCCTAACGTGGAACCTTGCATGACGTAGCTATAATTCGGGTTCTTTTTTCCCACATGCATCACCTTGCACTTGCTCACATTAAACATCATCTGCCATTTAGCCGCCCAGTCTCCCAGTCTCTTAAGGTCCTCTTGTAATTTTTCACAATCCTGTCGCGATTTAACAACTTTGAATAACTTTGTGTCATCAGCAAATTAACATATTTATAAATGATCTGGAAAAGGAAACGATGATTGGGCTGATCAGATTTACAGATGACACAAAACTATTCAAAGTTTTAAAATTACATGCAAACTGTGAGACATTGCAGGAGGGCAGTGAGAAGCTGAAAGACTGGGTATCCAAATGGTAAATGAAATTTAATGTGGACAAGTGCCAGGTGATGCACATTGGGAAGAATAAACCCAAATTATAGCTATGTGATGCTAGATTCCACATTAGGGGTCATCACAGTTTGAAATGTCATTATGAACAGTATGTTGAAATCTGCTTAATGTGTGACAGCTGCTCAAAAAGCAAACAATGTTAGGAATTATTAGGAAAGAAATAGAGAATAAAACAAAGAAAATCACAGTGCCTCTGTATTGCTCCATGGTGAGACCATGCCTTGACTACCGTGTGTAATTCTGATTGCCACATCTCGGAAAAAGATAGAGTGGAACTGGAAAAGGTACAGAGAAGGGCAACCAAAATGATTGAGGGGATGGAACGAGTCTCATAGGAAGGAAGGCTAAAGAGGTTTGGGCTCTTCGGCTTGGAGAAGAGAGGGCTAAGGGAAGATATGATAGAGCTATGAAATCCTGCATACAGTGGAACGGGTACATGCAAATGGATTGTTTACTCTTTCAAGAAGTACAAAGACTAGGGGACACTCCATGAAGTTGCAAAGTACTACATTTAAAACAAACAAGAGAAACCGTTTTTTTTGTTTTTTTTACTCAACATGTAGTTAACCTGTGGAACTCATAGACAGAGGATGTTGTAAAAGCAGTTAATGTAGCTGGGTTTTTGAAAAAGGTTTGGACAAGTTCCTGGAACATAAACAATTATTAAGGTAGTCCTGGGGAAAGGGAAATGGGACTTCATATACTGCCTTTCTGAGGTTTTTGCAACTACATTCAAAGTGGTTTATATAGTATATTCAGGTACTTATTTGTACCAGGGGCAATGGAGGGTTAAGTGACTTGGTCAGAGTCACAAGGAGCTGCAGAGGGAATTGAACCCAGTCCCCAGGATCAAAGTCCACTGTACTAACCACTAGGTTACTCCTCCACTCCTTTGGGATTCTGGAATCTTGCTATTCTTTGAGGTTCTACATGGAATGTTGCTACTCTTTGAGATTGTGCTTGGAATCTTGTTAATGGGACTTGATATACTGCCTTTCTGAGGTTTTTGCAACTACATTCAAAGTGGTTTAGATATATTCAGGTGCTTATTTTGTACCAGGGGCAATGGACTTGCCCAGAGTCACAAGGGGCTGTGGTGGGAATTGAATTTAGTTCCCCAAGATCAAAGTCCACTGCACTAACTACTAGGCTACGCCTTCACTCCCACTGTTTATCCCTGAGTTTAAGTTATATGGAACCTTTTGGGACTCTGCCAGGTGCTTGACTTTTGACTTGGGACTGGCCTACAGGATACTGGACTTGATGGGCCCATTGATCTGACCCAGTATGGCGATTCCTAAGTTTTTATGATCTTACCCAATTGACTTTCAGATCCCCCCCCAACAAACAATATGAAGGAAATTAAATGAATGGTTTGAAAATAGCCCAGTCTCCTTATGGTGATTTTTTTTCTTTTAGTTTTGTCTGGTTGTCAGGATGTATCATTTTGCTTCGACTGCAGCTGCTCTTTGCCACTTCCCAGCTGCTGCCTTGTCCTGGCATAACCTCCCCCCTCCCCTCTGGGTGCCTTATGGTTAAGTCTGCCCTTGTGCAGTATGTTAAATTTGTACCAGAAAGTTGATTTGTGTCTCTTTCGGTTTGATTCTCTACTCTGGCAATTCATCTTTCTCTGCTAACACTACAAAGTATAGGCTAAAAAAGTAGGGGAGATGAACTACATAAGGGAGGTAGGGGGTTTTGTGGTGCCCATGATGCACTTCGCCTGCATATTATACTAACATGGTAAACGGCAGCAGATAAGGACTTGAATGGCCCACCCAGTCTGCCCGATTAGGTGGGTAGGGTAGTGTCTGTGTGCCCTTGTTTAGGTTGCACCTGCTGCTCTGTACAGGTTACTCCCCTCTAAAGTGTGAAGGCAGGGACGCAGAGAGACTGAGCCAGGCTCGGGGTAGGGCTGCCGCTGCCGGCCCCCCAGGACCACCGCTGTCGTCCCTCCCAGGACCGCCACGTAGCCAGACCATAAAAATTGGGGAGGCAGGGCCCAAAGTGGGGGAATACATAAGTACATAAATATTGCCATACTGGGACAGACCAAAGGTCCATCAAGCCCAGCATCCTGTTTCCAACAGTGACCAATCCAGGTCAGAAGTACCTGGCAGAAAAACAAAGAATAGCAACATTCCATGTAGAAGCCCAAAGAGTAGCAAGATTCCATTCAGAATCCCTAGTACATAAGTGCATAAGTATTGCTATACTGGGACAGACCAAAGGTCCATCAAGCCCAGCATCCTGTTTCCAACAGTGACCAATCCAGGTCACAAGTACCTGGCAGAAAAACAAAGAATAGCAACATTCCATGTAGAACCCCAAAGAGTGGCAAGATTCTAGAATTCTAAAGAATAACAAGAAGCCATGAAGAATTTCAAAGAGTAGCAAGATTCCATTCAGAATCCCAAGTACATAAGTATTGCCACACTGGGACAGACCAAAGGTCCATCAAGCCCAGCATCCTGTTTCCAACAGTGGCCAATCCAGGTCACAAGTACCTGGCAAGATCCCAAAACAGTACAAAACATTTTATTCTGCTTATCCTAGAAATAAGCAGTGGAGTTTCCCCACGTCCATAGACCATTATTAAATGGACTTAGGGAAAATCCACTATTTCTGGGATAAACAGTATAAAATGTTTTGTACTTTTTTGGGATCTTGCCAGGTATTTGTGACCTGGATTGGCCACTGTTGGAAAGAGGATGCTGGGCTTGATGGACCTTTGGTCTGTCCCAGTATGGCAATATTTATGTACTTAATAATGGTCTATGGACTTTTCCTTTAGGAAGCCAGCCAAACCTTTTTTATACCCCGCTAAGCTAACTGCTTTTACTACATTGAGTGAAGAAACTTTTTTTTCCCATTTATTTTAAATTTACTACTTTGTAGCTTCATCGCATGCCCCCTAGTCCTAGTATTTTGGGAAGGAGTAAACAAGTGACTCACATCTACTCGGTATTTTATAGACCTCTATCATATCTCCCCTCAAGCCGTCTTTTCTTCAAGCTGAAGAGCCCTAGCGCAGCCTTTCCCCACCAGCAGAAGCCGTCCTCCAGCGCTGTTCTCCACTGCATTGCCTGCCCTGCAGATGCTTTTCCCCTCACGGCACGCATGCTCAAGATGAAGGGAAAAGCAGCCACAGGACAGGCAATGCGAAGAACAGCCCTGGAGGACGGCTTCTGCTGGTGGGGCTTCAGGATCCCTGCCAGCCAAACCAGAGGCCCTGAAGCCCTGTGTCTGCTCCTCCCCAGATTCTAAGGGGGGCCCCACCACCGGAGTTTTCTCTCTCCTGCTCCTGTCGGGACGTGATCACCTGGGTCCCATTAGGAGCAGGAGAGAGACAGACCCCGGCGCCGGGTCCCCCTTGGAGGCTGGGCCCAGGGGAATCTTTCCCCCTGCCCCCACCACTTGATGGGTCTGTGTGAAGGTCATTTGAGTTTACTTTGATTCCTTCCTGTTTATTCCATGTGTTTTTTGACCCCACCACATCCACTGGGTGTTCCAAGCATCCAGCGCCTTCTCCGTGAAAAACAATTTCCTGATATTACTCTGAAGTCTATCACCCTGGAACCTCAAATCATGTCCTCTGGTTCTGCCTTGCCTCCGGAAACGATATGTTCATATATTAATACTTGTCAAGTATTTAATTATCATTTCATATCTCTCCTGTCCCTCCTTTTCTCAAGTGTACACATATCTTCTCTTCTCATATATGTCTTTTGCCACAAACCCCATACCATTTTTGTCACCTTCTTCTGAACAGTTTCAAGTCTTTTTATGACTTTAGCGAGATACAGTCTGCAAAACGGAACGCAATACTCCAAGTGGAGCCTCACCAATGATGTACAGGGACATCCGCACTTCCTTTCTGCTGGTTATGCCTCTCTCTATTCAGCCTAGCATCCTTCTGGCTTTGGCTACAGTCTTGTCACATTGTTCTCTCAGCTTGAGATCCTAAGACACCATAAAAACAATGCATGACCTAACAATCTTCCATAGACTACTGAAAACTGACCTGTTCAAGAAGGCCTACCATAACGATCCATCTTACTTACAAAATCATTAGACTTTACACGATAAAGACAAAAACGAACTCTTGTCACTTGACTTGTCACTCAGAAACCTCAATGCAGTATCATAATGTATTCTTCTTTACCATGTATTTATTTATTTTTTTGTTACATTTGTACCCCGCGCTTTCCCACTCAAGGCAGGCTCATTGCGGCTTACATGGGGCAATGTATGTATGCACCTTAATGCATTACCATTTGTAATTCTATACCCGTAAATGGCGATCGCCATCACGGCATAATGTAAGCCACATTGAGCCTGCAAATTGGTGGGAAAATGTGGGATACAAATGCTACAAATAAATAAATAAAATCACCCCCAAGGTCCTTCTCCTGGTTCCTGCAAATTATGGTGGAGGACTGCCATGCACGCCAGAGACTGCCAAGTGCCAACTTACTTTAGTGCCAAAGAATGCAGCCCTGAAGAGCATAGGTACAAATCAAAGTAGGGTACACAAAAAGCAGCAAATATGAGTTATCTTGTTGGGCAGACTGGATGGACCGTGCAGGTCTTTTTCTGCCGTCATCTACTATGTTACTATGTTACTTTTTATCACTGATAACAATACTCAATACTAGTAGAGTAATACAGGAGAGACACCTGGGTGGAGGTTAAAGGCAAGGCATTCAGATAAGTTATCTAAATTCTAGCAAAATTGCTTCCTGTCAGCTAGCAACATGGTTGAATGATAAAATAAAAGATAATAACTAACAAAAAAAAAAGTTAAAATTAAAGTGAAGATATCCAGAGTGATGCTAGTCAACACTAAGG
The DNA here is from genome assembly GCF_901765095.1 of Microcaecilia unicolor. Lineage (NCBI taxonomy): Eukaryota > Metazoa > Chordata > Amphibia > Gymnophiona > Siphonopidae > Microcaecilia > Microcaecilia unicolor. The sequence continues at coordinate 190,584,896 of NC_044041.1, forward strand.
GTAGGAAGGCAGGCACAAGTCTATGATTAAAATGTGAGCAGTTTAACAATTTGAATTAACTGCGATCTGAATATGAGACCTTGCCTTTAACCTCCACCCAGGTAACTTACTTTAGTGAGCATAGAAAAGCCCCAGTTCAGCCACAAACTCCAGAGCAAAGCTTTACAACCCCTTCTCACCCTACTGAAATGCATAGATTTTGTTGGGAATTGTTTTGGAAAGCCAGAGGGGGGGGGGGGGGGGGAATGCTTTTCCAAAGCTTCCTGCGTGCAACATGGGCTTGTTTTCCCCAAATCCTGAGCTGTGAATGTCTCTAAGAACTACAGAGTATCTCTATTTTCTTTTTTCTTTATACAAGGTTGTTCAGAAGAAAGCCCCAGGCTTATTTCCTCTTTCAGTGCCAGCTGGCTCTCACAAACAGGATAGCAGGAGAGCACTGCTAAGGGCACTACCACACTACACACATCCCAACACTTAAGACAAAGGGCGCGGTGTCTTAGCTCCACTCTGAAATGTTTCAGCAAGGGAGAAAGCAAAGCACAGGTTTGGACCTAAATGGAGGAAGTCTTCCACCTGAAGTAGAAACTTTGGTGGTTCATTCTCCTTTTGGTCCACCAGTTTCTTCCTGCTCCTCGGGCTTTCAGCCCAGCTGCAACCAAGATTCACTTGTAATGAGCCAGGCTTTTCCTATCCTTCTCCCTCAACCCTGCCCTTCCCCTCAGCCAGTTCATCAAAGCAGCAATCCTCAGCCAGAGGCCATGCAATCATAGGCCCTAAATCTGACCACTAGGTGTCGCCATTGTGCAACAGTAGGGATTCCCTTCCCCCTGGGGCTGCGAATGCAACTTCCATGACCTCTTTAGCCCCAGACAGAGCAGGCAACAGAAACCTGGCTTGATAAATGTACTTAGATCCCCCACATGGTGGGGTATCCCTAAGCTGCTGGGTCAGCCAGTTCTTGGGAACTCTGGAAACAAACTCTTCTCATTTCTCTGTCTCCCTCTATTTATAGTAACATTAGTAAAACAGGCCTGTTTCTGACACAAATGAAACAGGCTCTAGCAAGGTTTTCCTCGGAGTGTGTATGTTTGAGAGAGAGAGAGAGAGAGAGTGTGTGTGTGAGAGAGAAAGTGTGTGTGAGAGATGGAGTGTGTGTGTGAGTGAGAGAGAGAATGAGTGAGAAAGAGACAGAGTACATGTGTGTTTGTGTCAGAGAGAGAGAGAGAGAGAGAGTGAGAGTGAGTGTGAGAGAGAGAGAGATACAGTGTGTGTGAGAGAGAGTGTATGTGAGAGACAGAGAGTGAGTGTGTGTGTGGGGCTCCGGGTTCCATGACCTCCTCCTTCCCTCCCTCCCTCTCCTTTTTTCCGAGTTCCAGGCCCCCCTTCCATCCGAGGTGCAGGCTCCCCTCCCTCCCTCTCCTCCTTCCCTCTCTCTCCTCCCCTCCAAGTTCTTGGCCCCCCCTTCTTCCGAGTTCCATGCCCCCCTCCCTCTCCTCCCCAGCGTGTTCCATGCCCCCTTTCCTCGGAGTGTGTATGTTTGAGAGAGAGAGTGTGTGGATGAGAGATGGAATGTGTATGTGAGAGAGAATGAGTGAGAGAGAGAGAGACAGACAGACAGAGTGTGTGTGTGTGTGTGTGTGTGTGTGTGTGTGTGTGTGTTTGTGTCAGAGAGAGAGAAAGTGTGTGAGAGACAGAGTGTGTGTTTGTCTGTATGTGAGAGATAGAGTGTGTGAGAGAGAGTGTATGTGAGAGACAGAGAGTGAGTGTGTGTGTGTGTGTGAGAAAGTGAAGCCTTCAAGCCTTGAAGCATTCGTGCGCTCTGTAAGGATCCATCTCCTCAATTGACGACACGTAGTTCCGGAACGTTGCAGGAATGCTTCAAGGCTTGAAGGCTTCACTTTCTCGGCTTCAGAACGTTGGAGGTGCATTTTATTATATAGGATGTGCGGTAATGATTTGCGATCTATTTACATTTCACAGGGGTCCTTTCGCAAAGGCGCATTGAAAAATGGCTTGCAGTAGTGTAGGCGCGGGTTTTGGGCGCCTGTAAAAAAAGGCCTTTTTAAAATTTTTGCCGAAAATGGACGTGCGGCAAAATGAAAATTGCTGCGCGTCCATTTTGGGTCTGAGACCTTACCGCCAGCCACTGACCTAGCAGTAAAGACTCATGCGCTAACTGGGCGGTGATGACCTACGCACGCCCGAAAATAAAAAAATATTTTTCAGAGGCGACTACTGGACATGTGCAAAAAAATGAAATTACCACAAGAGCCACGTGGTAACTCCATTTTGGCGCACGTTGGGCGCGCGTAGACGCTTACGCGGCTTAGTAAAAGGGCATCTTAAATAGCTCTTTCTTTCTCCATCATCCCCCTTCCTCTCTGTTCCTTTTAGTCCTCCTGTTACGGTTTTTTTTAGTTTCTTCTGCTCTTTCTCCTGACATATATTTCTCCCAGTCTTTATTCCCCCTTTCTTGCTACCTTGAAGAGGAAGTTTACGGCAAGGGTCTTGACTCCTTGGATAATGGAAAGTTCTGGGCCAAAGTGGTTGACTAGTACTTCAAACCAAGTTGTAAACAGGCCTGGACAATGTGAATTGTTAAAGATATAGGCTGCATCTTCTAAGCTTATAACTTTGTTAGAGAACAACATGGAAGAAGTCATTGTCAGGATTCCTTAATGCATGACACCATGGAAAACTATCATTTTCCTCCAAGGCTTCCTTGGCCCCATAATGCACCTCTGTAGAGCAGACATGCCAAGTCTTTTTCATTAGGAGTGTGTCACTAATTTGTACATAAGTACATAAGTAATGACACACTGGGAAAAGACCAAGGGTCCATCGAGCCCAGCATCCTGTCCACAACAGCGGCCAATCCAGGCCAAGGGCACCTGGCAAGCTTCCCAAATGTACAAACATTCTATACATGTTATTCCTGGAATTGTGGATTTTTCCCAAGTCCATTTAGTAGTGGTTTATGGACTTGTCCTTTAGGAAACCGTCTAACCCCTTTTTAAACTCTGCCAAGCTAACCGCCTTCACCACGTTCTCCGGCAACGACTTCCAGAGTTTAATTATACGTTGGGTGAAGAAACGTTTTCTCCGATTTGTTTTAAATTTACTAAACTGTAGTTTCATCGCATGCCCCCTAGTCCTAGTATTTTTGGAAAGCGTGAACAGACGCTTCACATCCACGTGTTCCACTTTACTCATTATTTTATATGCCTCTATCATGTCTCCCCTCAGCCGTCTCTCCTCCAAACTGAAAAGCCCTAGCCTCCTTAGTCTTTCTTCATAGGGAAGTCGTCCCATCCCCACTATCATTTTAGTCGCCCTTCGCTGCACCTTTTCCAATTCCACTATATCTTTCTTGAGATGCGGCGACCAGAATTGAACACAATACTCAAGGTGCGGTTGCACCATGGAGCGATACAACGGCATTATAACATCCTCACACCTGTTTTCCATACCTTTCCTAATAATACCCAACATTCTATTCGCTTTCCTAGCCGCAGCAGCACACTGAGCAGAAGGTTTCAGTGTATTATCGACGACGACACCCAGATCCCTTTCTTGGTCCGTAACTCCTAACGTGGAACCTTGCATGACGTAGCTATAATTCGGGTTCTTTTTTCCCCACATGCATCACCTTGCACTTGCTCACATTAAACGTCATCTGCCATTTAGCCGCCCAGTCTCCCAGTCTCGTAAGGTCCTTCTGTAATTTTTCACAATCCTGTCGCGAGTTAACGACTTTGAATAACTTTGTGTCATCAGCAAATTTAATTACCTGACTAGTTACTCCCATCTCTAAATCATTTATAAATATATTAAAAAGCAGCGGTCCTTGCACAGACCCCTGAGGAACCCCACTAGCTACCCTTCTCCATTATAAATACTGCCCATTTAATCCTACTCTCTGTTTCCTATCCTTCAGCCAGTTTTTAATCCACAATAGGACATTTCCTCCTATCCCATGACCCTCCAATTTCCTCTGTAGCCTTTCATAAGGTACCTTGTAGACTCTAATTCTCGCACTCAGACCCTCAGTGCCAGTGTACTAATCTTGATTACTGCTTTCATGAAAGACAAGCCTATGAGAAGACGTTATAATGCCTTTGTATCGGTCCATGGTGCAGCCGCACTTTGAATATTGTGCTCAATTCTGATCTCCGCGTCTCAAAAAATATATAGTGGAATTAGAAAAGGTACAGAGAAGGGTGAAAAAAATGATAAAGGGGATGGGACGATTTCCCTATGAGGAAAGGCTAAAGCGGCTAGGGCTCTTCAGCTTGGAGAAAAGATGTCTCAGGGGAGATATGATAGAGGTCTATAAAATAATGAGTGAAGTGGACATGAATCACTTGTTTACTCTTCCCCAAAATACTAGGGGGCACACAATGAAGCTACAAAGTAGTAAATTTAAAACAAATTGGAGAAAATATTTCTTCACTCAATGTGTAATTAAACTCTGTTGCCAGCAAATGTAGTAAAGGCAGTTAGATGAGCGGGATTTAAAAAAGGTTTGGATAGCTTCCTAAAAGAAAAGTCCATAAGCCATTAATAAGATGAACTTGGGAAAATCCACTGCTTATTTCTAGGATAAGCAGCATAAAATGTATTGTACTGTTTTGGGATCTTGCCAGATACTTGTAACCTGCATTGACCACTGTTGGAAACAGGATGCTGGGCTTGATGGATCTTTGGTCTGACCCAGTATGGCAATACTTATGTACTTATGGAATACATTGGGAAAGCATTTCAAACTTGCTTAAAACTGCATGAATGTCTAGACTATGTGATAATGTACCTTTCCTCTACCAATCCCACTTAGATCTCACAAAGTCAAAACCCAATCTTTCCACACCTTGGATTCTGCCAGATACTTGTGACCTGAATTGGCTACTGTTGGAACTTGGAAGCAGGATACTGGGGTAGATGGACCTTTGATCTGGCCTAGGATGACAATTATTATGTTCTTATGTTCAATTGCACAGTATGGCTAGCTCTTCCTGGGGGCTGCTTGCTTCCCTTTCTCGAATCTCTGGTCCATGCTAACCTTTAATCCAGCCACCTACCTCTCGAACAAGCTTCTACTACTACTACTACTACTTAACATTTCTAAAGCGCTACTAGGGTTACGCAGCGCTGTACAATTTAACATAGAGGGACAGTCCCTGCTCAAAGAGCTTACAATCTAAAAGACAAGTGAACGGTCAGTCCGATAGGGGCAGTCAAATTGGGGCCGTCTGGATTTACTGAACGGTAAGGGTTAGGTGCCGAATGCAGCATTGAAGAGGTGGGTTTTAAGCAAAGACTTGAAGATGGGTAGGGAGGGGGCTTGGCGTAAGGGCTCAGGAAGTTTATTCCAAGCATAGGGTGAGGCGAGGCAGAATGGGTGGAGCCTGGAGTTGGCGGTGGTGGAGAAGGGTACTGAGAGGAGGGATTTGTCCTGTGAACGGAGGTTTCAGGCAGGAACGTAAGGGGAGATGAGGGTAGAAAGGTAGTGAGGGGCAGCAGACTGAGTGCATTTGTAGGTAAGAAGGAGAAGCTTGAATTGAATGCGGTATCTGATTGGAAGCCAGTGAAGTGACCTGAGGAGAGGGGTGATATGAGCTTCATCTGATCCAAAGAACTTACTCACTGCTTCTATGGCTCTACCATTTATTTTGGCAATTTTCATAGCCATACATATTTGAATACTTGTAAGAACATAGCCCTCTAACAGCTTCAATAAAAACCTTATTTTTTTCCTATGCAAACCAATAAAACATTACATTCTGTATTTTTCCATTCTCCATATTTCCGTTCTTCTTTCCCATCAATAGCCTTTAAGAGCAAAACAAAGGGGTCCTTTTACTAAGGTGCGCCGAAAAGTGGCCTGTGCAGGTGTAGACGCATGTATTGGATGCGCGCAGGTCCATTTTTCCGCGCAACTGCAAAAAAGTCTCTTTTTTAGTTTTTTTTTTTTTGGCTGAAAATGGATGTGCGGCGAAATGAAAATTGGCACGTGTCCATTTTGGGCCTGAGACTTCACCACCACCCATTCACTTAGTGGTAAGGTCTCACGCATTAACTGGGCAGTAATCGTCAGCAGGCATACAATGCCGATTACTGCACAGTTAGCGCTGCGTGCCGGAAAATAAAATATATTTTCTGGCGTGCATAGTGGGCGCGCGTAAAAAAATGAAATTACCGCCCGGGCCACACAGTAGCCAGGTGGTAGTTCTGAATTGGCACACGTTGGGTGTGAGTAGGCGCCCACTTGGCTTAGTAATAGGCCCCTAAAGTTGTTCGGCGGTCTCCCCAGTGCTGGATGGTAACAGAAAGACTGGGGGAGATGATGGTAGAATGCTTGTGCACCAGTTTCAGTGGTAAATGAACCCAAGGGTGACAAGACACAACAATTCTGGTCGCCACATCTCAAAAAAGATAGAGTGGAATTAGAAAAGGTGCAGAGAAGGGCGACGAAAATGATAAAGGCGATGGGACGACTTCTCTATGAGGAAAGGCTAAAGCGACTAGGGCTCTTCAGCTTGGAGAAAAGGCGGCTGAGGGGAGATGTGATAGAGGTCTATAAAATAATGAGTGGAGTTGAAGGGGTAGATGTGAAGCGTCTGTTCACGCTTTCCAAAAATACTAGGACTAGGGGGCATGCGATGAAGCTACAATGTAGTAAATTTAAAACGAATCGGAGAAAATGTTTCTTCACTCAACGTGTAATTAAACTCTGGAATTCGTTGCCGGAGAATGTGGTAAAGGCGGTTAGCTTAGCGGAGTTTTAAAAAGGTTTGGACGGCTTCCTAAAGGAAAAGTCCATAGACCGTTATTAAATGGACTTGGGGAAAATCCACTATTTCTGGGATAAGCAGTATAAAATGTTTTGTACATTTTTGGGATCTTGCCAGGTATTTGTGACCTGGATTGGCCACTGTTGGAAACAGGATGCTGGGCTTGATGGACCTTTTGGTCTGTCCCAGTATGGCAATACTTATGTACTTATGTAACAGTGCCATGAAGATGACTGAAGTCTTTGTTCATGTATGAACATAGGCGTAATATTGGGGGGGGGGGGGGGAGGCATGACACGTTGGTTCCCTGCCCAAATGCTCCAGGTGTCACCAATCTGACATCCCTGGCCCCCTTACTTCCCAAAACTGAGCAGACAAACAACACATCTGCTTGTGACTCAGTCTCTGAATGTGAGTCAGCCTTCCTCATACAAAAAAGGATCTCTTCAGAGTCAAAAATGTACTCTCATGGTCCTGCCAATTCACCCAATTCACGAGGCTGCAGGGTAGGACATTAAATGAAAGCTGTCTGAATTGTGCAGCCTTTCATAAGTTCACGAGGCAAGCCATAAGGTGTGATGAGAATAACTTGGAAATTTCACTGCCCACTCTTTAGTTCTGAAGAACCTGTCTCTCCCTCATAATTGGGAATAGCTTTATTAACAATGGTTGAACAAAAAAATCCTCGTATCTGATTGGCCCTTGGCCCAGATTAGTTATGTTGCAAGAAATGGCATCATGCACCCTGCATGAACCAACCAGATGCGATCATTCATAATCAAGTTCTGAGCATAGCTGCCCACTCCCCACACCCCTGCCCCCAGGAGTTCGGAAGAATTGTAGGAGAACAGCTGAAAGAATCTTAAATGTAATGACTTAGGGACAGGCCTTCTCAAAGCTTTCCTGGTGATCTACAACCATTCCGGTTTTCAGGATTTCCACAATAAATATGCATGAGATAAATTTGAATATACTTGAAACCCAGAATATACTATAATGAAATACTGTGAGCACAACAGATGTTAGCAGACCCCTTATCAATCAATCAGGATCCTGCTAACACAAATGTTGAATGATATCACAAGAAACACAGAAGATCGAGGTCACTAAAGGACCATTAGTCTACCCAATTTCCTTCTTACTATGATCTATTTGTTTCATGATGCTGTTTCCATAGCCCTAATGTGGTCAGTCATGGCTGGCCCAGTGGCTCAGTAGCAATGGTGTGTGCTACTATGCAGAAGATTCCCCAGTGCAATCCCCAAGTTGGGTCTTCCACTCCCCAGGTCAGCCAAGGCTGGAACTGCTGCACAAGCAAAATTCATAGCCTCCCGGGAGGAGGGAGTCAAGGTCCTTGATTAAGGGTGACCCCTTGGTGGCTGAAGTCAGGGCCCATTATTGCACGATTCTGGAATAAGCCCTGGTGCATGGCCCCAAGCCAAGGACCATCACTGTCTAGACTAAATATATTGGGGGAGGGAATTGATATAAAAAGAGGGGGAAATCCCTGTTACAAATAAAGGCTTAAAGTGCCAGATTACAGCCCTGGCTCTGAATGAATTGGAAATACAAAGCAGGATAATGCTACATCTAGATGAAAACAGAGTGGTCAATTAGTTCGATATCAGCTGGATTTTTGTGTTAGGGTTATGCTAAAACCATAGTCATTGTGACACGAAGATAACAAGACAGAAGTTCTATTTTGCTGGAGACTTGAGTTGGGAGCGGGACAATGGGGGGAGCGGTGCGAGTGGATGGGGACAAGCAGAGTAGGAGGTGGCAGACGCATAACCTTAAAAACAGAAGTTGCCCCATCTTTCCCCGTAATGAAGTTTCCATCACAGGGATCAGCAGCAAAATCTTCCACTCGGAATCTACACTACTAAGAGAAGATAAAACTCCTGATAGATGCAGAGTACAGACTCTTGAATACATCCTGAATACATTTTTATTTAATAGACACAGAGGCCAATACTGAGTCAGTTATGTGCGGGAAAAGTTAACCATACATTTATTTTTTATGTTATCTGGATTTGGGCCAAATATCTGGTCTAAAGCTAACTGGAAAATGTTGCCTGCTTAATTTTAGGCCTGCAGTCTGGCCAGCGAACGCTACTGAACCGTGTCCCAAAAACATCCCAGTGCTGCTTTTTTCCCAGCAACAAAAATGTATCTGTTCTACAGAGGGCTGGAGATGAATCTGAAACCTGAAGGTTCATTTAGCTAACTTCCAAAATTAACTGGACAAACTTTGAATATCAACCTCCGAGTAAAGATGCTCTGAACACACCACAGAATGAACACATATATAAAAACCAAGAAGTCTCACCACTGTCACCTCATATTACACAACAATACTATTTTCAAACGGACAAATACTTTGCTATTTATCCAGGTATAAGGAAAAGTAAGGGAAAAGTCAGTAACAAGCAGTGTGTGTTTTGTTCAGAGATTGGATAACAGAGCCGGTAGTGGGAGGCGGGGCTGGTGTTTGGGAGGCGGGGATAGTGCTGGGCAGACTTATACGGTCTGTGCCAGAGCCAATGGTTGGAGGCGGGGATAGTGCTGGGCAGACTTGTACGGTCTGTGCCCTGAAAAAGACAGGTACAAATCAAGGTAAGGTATACACAAAAAAGTGGCACATTTCTTGGGCAGACTGGATGGACCGTTCATGTCTTTTTCTGCCGTCATCTACTATGTTACTTAAAAAAAATATAAAATTGATTCGTCATTTCACAGCCTCGCAGACTAGCTGTGACACCATTTTATTGGACCAAGATAAAACAAAGCTCAGGAGCTTTGAAGGTCTACAAAATCTTTTCTTGGACACATCTGAAGAAAAGACCAACGTGACATTAAAAGTTAAAGCACAAAGATCACCTTGATATAATTCATATATTGCTCTAATGAAAGGTGCAATAAACATGCAAAGATTGTTATTTCCTTCCTGAACTCTGCTCCACTCTTTAGCTTCCCTTTAAAAATAAAATCTATTTGGATATATTTGGATTTTGATTGAATTTTCTCTCTCTCTCCTCTTCCTCTCCCTCGCCGTCAATCTCTCACCATTTCCCTCTTTCAGGAGAGAACTATATAAAATGTTTGATTACTACTGCAGTTAAAATGAAAATAAATCAAAGATCAAACATGACCTGGCTTGGCCTCAGGGCCGTGCTAACCCACTCAGCAGGGTAAGCATGGCAGGGGGGCGCTTGCCTTTCAGGGGCGCCGCTGCCGGCCGAGTCAATTAAAAAATATAAATTTAAACCTCACCTCTCTCGCGTAGTCGCATTGGCGCCTATATGCGCATGCGCCGCTGCTGGCTCTGGTTGCTGCCTTCCCGTGCGCAGCGCAGTTCAACTCTGGAGGACTTTGGGGGGGGGCATAGGCGCCCCGTATAAGAGGCTTGGGAAGGCTAGCCCGCCACTGCCCCGCCCCCCTCCGTACCTTTAAATAATATATTTTTGCTGAAGTCGCGGGCAGCACCGGCATTGAAGGCATCGGCAGGCTCATCGCGCTTCCAGCAGCCTTCCCTCGCAAGTCGGATGATGGCTCCGCCCTCTTCTGACGTATTTCCTGTTTCTATGAGGGCGGAGCCATCATCCGACTTGCGAGGGAAGGCTGCTGGAAGCGCGATGAGCCTGCTGATGTCTTCAATGCCGGTGCTGCCCGTGACTCCAGCAAAAATATAATATTTAAAGGTACGGCGGCGGCGGCAGAAAGGAAATGAGGGCAGACGGGAGAGGAGAGGAGGGTTGCTGCACATGGTGGAAGAAGAGGAGAGGGCAGGGGAAAGGAGGGTTGCTGGACATGGGTAGATGGAGGGAAGGGGAGAGGAGGGTTGCAGCACATGGTGGATGAAGGGGAAAGGAGAGGGCAGGGGAGAGGAGGGTTGCTGGACATGGGTGGATGGAGGGAAGGGGAGAGGAGGGTTGCTGCACATGGTGGATGAAGGGGAGAGGAGAGGGCAGGGGAAAGGAGGGTTGCTGGACATGGGTAGATGGAGGGAAGGGGAGAGGAGGGTTGCAGCACATGGTGGATGAAGGGGAAAGGAGAGGGCAGGGGAGAGGAGGGTTGCTGGACATGGGTGGATGGAGGGAAGGGGAGAGGAGGGTTGCTGCACATGGTGGATGAAGGGGAAAGGAGAGGGCAGGGGAGAGGAGGGTTGCTGGACATGGGTGGATGGAGGGGAGGGGAGAGGAGGGTTGCTGCACATGGTGGATGAAGGGGAAAGGAGAGGGCAGGGGAGAGGAGGGTTGCTGGACATGGGTGGATGGAGGGGAGGGGAGAGGAGGGTTGCTGCACATGGTGGATGAAGGGGAAAGGAGAGGGCAGGGGAGAGGAGGGTTGCTGGACATGGGTAGATGGAGGGAAGGGGAGAGGAGGGTTGCTGCACATGGTGGATGAAGGGGAAAGGAGAGGGCAGGGGAGAGGAGGGTTGCTGGACATGGGTGGATGGAGGGAAGGGGAGAGGAGGGTTGCTGCACATGGTGGATGAAGGGGAAAGGAGAGGGCAGGGGAGAGGAGGGTTGCTGGACATGGGTAGATGGAGGGAAGGGGAGAGGAGGGTTGCTGCACATGGTGGATGAAGGGGAAAGGAGAGGGCAGGGGAGAGGAGGGTTGCTGGACATGGGTGGATGGAGGGAAGGGGAGAGGAGGGTTGCTGCACATGGTGGATGAAGGGGAAAGGAGAGGGCAGGGGAGAGGAGGGTTGCTGGACATGGGTGGATGGAGGGAAGGGGAGAGGAGGGTTGCTGCACATGGTGGATGAAGGGGAAAGGAGAGGGCAGGGGAGAGGAGGGTTGCTGGACATGGGTGGATGGAGGGAAGGGGAGAGGAGGGTTGCTGCACATGGTGGATGAAGGGGAAAGGAGAGGGCAGGGGAGAGGAGGGTTGCTGGACATGGGTAGATGGAGGGAAGGGGAGAGGAGGGTTGCTGCACATGGTGGAAGAAGGGGAGAGGAGAGGACAGGGGAGAGGAGGGTTGCTGCACATGGGAGAGGAGGGTTGCTGCACATGGTGGATGAAGAGGAGAGGGCAGGGGAGAGGAGGGTTGCTGGACATAGGTGGATGGAGGGGAGAGGAGGGTTGCTGCACATGGTGGATGAAGGGGAGAGGAGAGGGCAGGGGAGAAGAGAGTTGCTGGACATGGGTGGATGGAGGGGAGGGTGGAGTGAGGAAGGAGATGAGATGATGGAAAAGGAAGAGAGTAGAAAAACTGCATATGGATGAAGAAAATAGGCAAAAGCTGGATCCACTGGACAGTCAAGTTTGCGGAGGACCCAGCTTTTACTTACGGATGTAGGACAAGAAATGAAGAAGAAAGGCGGAAAGTAAACAAATAAATGGAAAGGAAGCCCTGGAAACGGAGTTAAGAGGACATATAGCAGCAGAATCGGATACTGGGCCAGCACAATCAGAAAAACAAAGTCACCAGACAACAAAGGTAGAAAAGATCATTTTATTTTCATTATAGTGTTTGGAATATGTCTACTTTGAGAATTAGGTGTTCAACATTAAAAGTTCATTTACTTATTTATGACATTTTATCCCACATTAAACATGAATTAAGATGTTTTGTGGCTCTACATGAGAATTGTGATATTATGATCCCTTGTTTCAATATTGTTGACGGTCTGCATTTTCTGTATGGGTGGTATATTGGTGTATTAGTTTCTGCCCAGTGTAATATTTATGGTACAGTAAGGTTCAGAGTGTGTTTTTGCACAAAGTTGTGCATAGTGTTTTGCAGTTGAGCGATTGTGGTTAGTATATGCTTTGAGCAACCACTTTATTCTTTGACATATGATACATAACTAATATCTAAATTTAATAAAAGGTATTAATTGTGACATTTATTTATTTTTTTCTGTGTGTGATCAGACAATTATGGATTTAAGCTCCACCCCGGCCCCACCCCTAACCCCGCCCCTTTAGCCTCCCCAAAGAGTTGGGCCACCGACCGCCTATGGGGGGGGGGGGGGGGGGGTGTTGCCGAGCCGAGTGCCAATGCCACGTTAGTGCTGCCCTACAGGAGAGAGGATAGGCGAGCCGGCACCGCGCTGCTTGGATCCGCTGCTGTTCTGTGGCAGTGGCGTGAACTGGACATCATTGGTAAGGTTTTGCCTGCCCTTGTTGTTGTACTTTTCATTATAATGGCTGCTGGCTGGCGTGGCGTGGTGGGCCTACTTTAAGTACATTTGAGGCTGCAGGTTGGGTGGGGGAACTGGAACCACCAGGCCAGCTGGGGAAGAAGAAAAGAAAGACAAGGCAGGCAAGGAAATTTCTGTTGGGGGGGGGGGAGAACAAGCTAGAATCAGGGAGGAATGAAGGAGGGGAGAGTAAGGGCAGGAAAGGAAAATAAGAACTGTTGGAACAGAAAGGCAAAGAGGAAGATTGGAAAAACAAGGAGGAAATTTCTGTGTGGGGGGGGGGGGGGGGGAGAGGAGGGGAGACCAAGGCAGGAGGAAAGGAACAAGGAAGATAAGCTGATGAGTAATAAAATGGATTGTAAATGATAAGCAGTAGTCATCTGCTATAGAGAGATTCTATTCGACATGAGGTTTGAAGTGGTAGTACTTAAATATAGGTAGCAAGGAGGGTAATCAATCATGTGATAGGCTTTCGGTTCTGTATAGTACTACTACTATTTAACATTTCTAAAGCGCTACTATGGTTATGCAGCGCTGTACAAGTTAACAAAGAAGGACAGTCCCTGCTCAAAGGAGCTTACAATCTTAAGGGACAAGAATGCAGTCAATCAAATTGGGGCAATCTGGGTTTCCTGGTTAGTCCAATGGTTAGGTGCCGAAAGCGACATTGAAGAGGTGGGCTTTTAGCAAGGATTTGAAGATGGGGAGGGATAGATCCTGTGTAGTGTTATTATTTAGTGTTTAAGATGGATGATTACGGTATGCCTTCTTGAAAAGATCTGCACTCCATCTTTCAGCTCCTATTTCCTTTGCATCTTGTGCCAAACTGGTGGGGGGGGGCGCCAACTGATAGTCTGCAGGGGGGCACCAGAGACCCTTGGCACGGCCCTGCTTGGCCTAGCTGGGATTTACAGGAATGGGGATGGGGGGGGGGGGGGGGGGGAGAGAAGCAGGAAAGCATCTAAAAAATAAAAAAAAGGATTTGAAGGGTGTGTGATATAAAAACCAGCAGTCAGATTCCAGATACTTGCGGTCCCGGAGAATTTCTTGTCCTGTCAGCACACATTTCCTTTTTTCTACACGCAGGCAGAAAAGTAAATCACATACTCAAAAAAAGTATATTCCTGAGGGCAAAAGGCCCAGGCCAGCTGAAAAACAATGCACTAGCAACCTGTGGAGGCTGTTTAATTAACAGTATTTATGCAACCCGGATGTATTAGGATTTGGACAGTAGTCAGGGGGACTCCAGGTCATCAGGGGTAGCTTAGCCAGTTCTGGTTTTATATTCTTGTCCTATTGCATGATAGGAGCAGAAATGCCCCCCGCTCCCCCCCCCCTCCTTCAGCACTACAAGATATGATTTTCTTTAAAAATGTGCCGAATTGGTGGGTGACAGGGTAGTCGGGTGGGAGTGGAAGATAGTCTGTCTCAATTGCCTCTCCATCTCTCTCCCACCTTCCAGAATAGTTACAGTTGTGTGAGACTGTCTCAATCCTGAATCATCCCAGCTCCCTTCCCTAGTCTCTCCTTCTCTCAATCTACCCTGCCAGTGCCTTGTCCCCTGTAATGTATGTATGTACGTATGAGGAGAGACTTGCTGACCTGAACATGTATACCCTGGAGTAAAGGAGAAACAGGGGCGATATGATACAGACGTTCAAATATTTGAAAGGTATTAATCCGCAAACAAACCTTTTCCGGAGATGGGAAGGTGGTAGAACTAGAGGACATGAAATGAGATTGAAGGGGGGCAGACTCAAGAAAAATGTCAGGAAGTATTTTTTCACTGAGAGAGTGGTGGATGCTTGGAATGCCCTCCCGCGGGAGGTGGTGGAGATGAAAACGGTAACAGAATTCAAAAATGCGTGGGATAAACATAAAGGAATCCTGTTCAGAAGGAAGGGATCCTCAGAAGCTTGGCGGAGATTGGGTGGCAAAGCCAGTGGTGGGAGGCGGGGCTGGTGGTTGGGAGGCGGAGCTAGTGCTGGGCAGACTTCTAGGGTCTGTGCCGTGAGGTTGGCAGATACTAATCAAGGTCAGGTATACACAAAAGGTAGCACATATGAATTTATCTTGTTGGGCAGACTGGCTGGACCGTGCAGGTCTTTCTCTGCCGTCATCTACTATGTTACCACGTTACTATGTAATCTCTTACAATGCCCCAAGCACTGGTGCAGGCAGCAGTTCTCCTCCACCTTTGGCCTGTGGAGGCCACTGTCTCTGCCCTGCTGCTGCCTTCCAAGTTCCTCTTCCCTTTTTCCTGCATGAGCCACTGACACAGCCCGAAAGTTTCCAGACTGGTGACTCAGCATGACCTGGAACAGAATCACCCTAGGAAGCAGGTGAACAGGAGACCTTCTGTCTTCTAATTCCTAATCCCCCCCCCCCCCATACACACACACACACACTGAAACACACACATAGTGTTGGTCCAAAATAGAAACCTTGCAGGTGGATAGTGTTGGTTTAATCCAAGAGAGTCTGATTTATGAGCTAAGGATGGTCCCTTCATGGCCATTTGGCTGAAACTAATCTATCCCTCCCTCTTCCTGTAAGACTGTCATTGGAATGTTTTTCTTTCACTTATATATTCCGATATTTGTCAACATTTGCTTATTTCTGATCTGAAGAAGAAGGGTTACCTTCGAAAGCTAATCCAAAAATGTATTGTTAGTCCAGTTACAAAAGGTATCATCTAATTTTCTTTTTCATGTTTTGATTTATTTCTATGTGTTACCATATGGAGGAAAGGCGGAATTAATGATCTGCCTGCTGACCCCCTGGGGATACAATACAACTGTTATTCTCAGACTTCCTGTTAAAAAAAAAAACAAAGGTCTGATGAATTCTGTTTAGTTCAATACAGGGTCTAGTGATGTGTGGACACAAAACATGAATTGTTATGGTTAGTCCTGTTCTTGTTAGAATGGTTAAGAACGTTGGCGTACCAAGGTGGGGGCGGTCCGCCTCGGGTGCACGCCGCTGGGGGGTGCCGTGGCGCGCGCCTGCTCTGAGTTCGCTGACTTCGCGCGTTCGCTGCAGCTCCCTCTGCCCTGGAACAGGTTACTTCCTGTTCCGGGTCAGAGGGAGCTCCAGCGAACGCGTGAAGTCAGGGAACTCTGAGCAGGCGTGCGCTGCGGCACTCCCCCAGCGGCGTGCACCCGGGGGGGGTTCCGCGTTGCATCAGGGGGGTGCTGCACCTGGTGGGGGTTCCGCGCTACATCGGGGGGGAGGTGCTGCACCCGGGGGGTGGGGCACCACCCCGGGTGTCCGCCCCCCTAGGAACGCCACTGGTTAAGAATGTCAAGAATAGCCATGATTATACCGTAATCCTGTTGAGATTCACTTGGAATCCAATTATTTTAGGAAGCTAATAAGGGGACGCTGAAACTAAGCTGTGTTAGGTGTTAACACAGCTTAAAATGGCATATCGCGGGATTGCTCAGGTGCAGTGGCGTAGCGAGGGTGGCTGACACCCGGGGCGGGTCACCGCTGCACACCCCCCTGCCTGGGTGCAGCACGGCGCACCTCTCCTTGGCGCACACCCCCCCCCCCCCGGAGTGCATTATTACCACTGGCGCTCCACCCCGCCAAGTGCATGTCGTCGCTGGGAGCTGTGTCGGCTCCGTTGGTTCCCTGCTCTCTCTGCCCCGGAAAAGGAAGTAACCTGTTTCGGGGCAGAGACAGCAGGTATCCAGCAGCACCGACACCCCCCAGCGGCGTGTACCCGAGGCGGACAGCCCCACTGTCCCCCCTTTCTACGCCACTGCTCAGGTGTCCTGCAGTTACTGCCAAATCTGCATGCACTAACTGTGCAGTGGTGTTCCTAGGTCGGCTGCCACCTGGGGAAGATCGCTGCTGCGCCCCCCCCCCCCCCCCGGTGCCTCACCTCCACCCCCCTAAGTGCATTGCTCTTACCTCCTGGGGGTACAGGGAGCAGTCACGCTAGTTTCTTGCCCTGGAACAGGAAGTATCGTAAGAAGGAGAAGGGAACCAGCGGAGCCGGCAGCCGGGCGGTTGCTCCCTGCACCCCCACACAGCATGCACCCGGGGTGGACCACCGCCCTGCTCTTGGTACGCCACTGTAACTGTGCACTAATATATATATATTTTTTTTTTCTTTAGGAGTGTTTCGGGGGCAGAGAGTGGGTGCTTCTGTGCTAAACAGCGCAGCGGCTTTATCGCAGGCTAATAGGGTTATTTATTTATTTATTTATTTATTACATTTATATCCCACATTTTCCCCACCTATTTGTAGGCTCAATGTGGCTTACATAGTACCGGAGAGGCGTTACAGACTCCGATGTAAACAAATACAAAGTGATGTTGTGGTAAGATAAAGTTCTTGTGGCACAGCCACACTAGGGAATTGTACAACGGAAGAGTTGTGTTATGTCCACTGCGTTCTTTAGTTTTGTTGTGTTGCAGAGATCAGGCATTTATGTTGGATCGGTAGGGTATGCCTTTTTAAACAGGTTAGTTTTTAGTGTTTTCCGGAAGTTTAGGTGGTCGTTCGTAGTTTTCAAGGCTTTTGGTAATGCGTTCCACAGTTGTGTGCTTATGTAGGAAGTTGATTTGTATTTCAGTCCTTTGCAGCTTGGGTAGTGCAGATTTAGGTACGTTCGTGTTGATTCGGATGCGTTTCTAGTTGGTAGGTCGATCAAGTCTGTCATGTATCCCGGAGCGATTTAGGAACGATGTTCATTATAATCATGGTAAGTGTAAAACTAACCCATTTGGAGACATAGCCCCCAAGGGTGAAACATTATGTTCAGGAAATTTCTCCTTTCAAACTGCCTTTTCCCTGTTCTCTACTCTCCTCACCTCTCCACTGCAATTGCCTCAGAACCTCTCAAAACTACCCCCACACAACTAACCACCCCAAAATATATCCCTGTGCAAATGTTTCATAACTTCCAAAACTACTCTCTGCCACTACCTCACTACCCTCAAACTGCTCCCATTCCCAGAAACTACCCCCAGTAACTACCACACCACTCCCCAAACTCCCCTGTTCTAAAATTACCCCTACAATTAACCTACTATCCCTAAAATGCAAACAAAGTGGCATATGTCAACAGGTAGGGAAAGCAGCAGGAACTCCAGTGTGGCCCTGGAGGTGAAGTTGTTTTTTGGTGGGTGAGACTCATTTCCGTGGCACACATTGTCAGCATGTAAAATGTTCAAGCTTTCTGAGCAAGAACATTCTGGATCCATGGAACCGGGAGCTCAGCAAAGAGGTCTATCTCACTGTGGATCTGATGGCCACACACCGCAATGCCAAGACCCCAGGTAATGCAGCTGAAGGAGGGAGTCTGGCTTTGCTGGAATAGACGCACTCATACAACCTTGACTATGGTCCAGCCTAGTCTATGTCTTTTCACTGTGGCTGCTGATATATCAGATCATCAGGAAGACAGAGGATCATCCTACCTTGATGATCCTGGTTGCTTTGGATTGGACAGGGATACTTGATAAGCAGATCTGGTCCATCTTCTGAAAGGGGAACCCATTGTTACCCTGTGGTTGAAGGTTACTACTACTACTACTACTATTTAGCATTTCTATAGCGCTACAAAGCATACGCAGCGCTGCACAAACATAGAAGAAAGACAGTCCCTGCTCAAAGAGCTTACAATCTAATAGACAAAAAATAAATAAAGTAAGCAAATCAAATCAATTAATGTGAACGGGAAGGAAGAGAGGAGGGTAGGTGGAGGCGAGTGGTTACAAGTGGTTACGAGTCAAAAGCAATGTTAAAGAGGTGGGCTTTCAGTCTAGATTTAAAGGTGGCCAAGGATGGGGCAAGGCTTAGGGGCTCAGGAAGTTTATTCCAGGCGTAGGGTGCAGCGAGACAGAAGGCGCGAAGTCTGGAGTTGGCAGTAGTGGAGAAGGGAACAGATAAGAAGGATTTATCCATGGAGCGGAGTGCACGGGAATGGAGTGTAGGGAAGGACGAGTGTGGAGAGATACTGGGGAGCAGCAGAGTGAGTACATTTATAGGTTAGTAGAAGAAGTTTGAACAGGATGCGAAAACGGATAGGGAGCCAGTGAAGGGTCTTGAGGAGAGGGGTAGTATGAGTAAAGCGACCCTGGCGGAAGATGAGACGGGCAGAAGGTTAATGCAGAAATACCATATGAACCCTTACCGCCCACAAAATGGGTGGTGGTAAGTTGCCCAGTCAGTAATTTTTCTTAAAATGGTCACTCACTAATGCCAACATAGGTCATAATGCAAAGTGGACGACAAAACACGGCAAAAGACGTCAGGTAAGTGTATTATTTACTTACCCGATAGCGGAAGAAGTGGCTGAGATACAAGCTTATTGATGTAAAAACACAGTGGTGTTTTAAGAAGAAACTTATTAGAGACAGCTGTTTGAAGAAATTAAAACTAATTTAAAGGATTTAAAGAACATTTTACAGATGACGTGGAGAGGTTTTTATGCCGATGATGAAGAGTTATTTAGCTCCGAGGATGCGTTCACCTGGAGCTCTTTAAGGGCCCTGTTTACTAAGCAGCATTATAGGCATATTAACATTTTTAACGCGCGTTAACATGCCTACAATATCCCTATAGGTGCCTACATGGTTAGTGCGTGCTGTGTAGGCACTTTAAAATCACTAACGCACCTTAGTAAACAGGGCCCTTAGGCTTTTCCTCCTACCTTAAATCTGTTCTGTAGGCTGTTTATAGAGTTCGGGGACAGTAAATATTGTTCTGAGAAAAGTGAATATAAGTAATGCCATACTGGGAAAAGATCAAAGGTCCATCGAGCCCAGCATCCTGTCCCCAACAGCGGCCAATCCAGGTCAAGGGCACCTGGCAAGCTACCCAAACGTACAAACATTTTATACATGTTATTCCCGAAATTGTGGATTTTTCCCAAGTCCATTTAGTAGCGGTCTATGGACTTGTCCTTTAGGAAACCGTCCAACCCCTTTTAAACTCTGCCAAGCTAACCGCCTTCACTACGTTCTCCGGCAACGAATTCCAGAGTTTAATTATGCGTTGGGTGAAGAAAACTTTTCTCCGATTTGTTTTAAATTTACTACACCTTAGTTTCATCGCACGCCCCCTAGTCCTAGTATTTTTGGAAAGCGTGAACAGACGCTTCTCATCCACCTGTTTCACTCCACTCATTATTTTATATACCTCTATCATGTCTCCTCTCAGCCGTCTCTTCTCCACGCTGAAAAGCCCTAGCTTCCTTAGTCTTTCCTCATAGGGAAGTCGTCCCATCCCCGCTATCATTTTCGTCGCCTTTCGCTGCACCTTTTCCAATTCTACTATATCTTTCTTGAGATGCGGCGACCAGAATTGAACACAGTACTCAAGGTGCGGTCGCATAGATGAAAATGGCCTTAGCACGTTGGAAAGACTCATGTAAGGGCACATGAAAACTACTTTTTACTGCTCATAGAGCTCACTCCACAAAACTAGATTTATTAGGGATGTGGAGTGGAGGAGTGGCCTAGTGGTTAGGGTGGTGGACTTAGGTCCTGGGGAACTGAGGAACTGAGTTTGATTCCCAGTTCAGGCACAGGCAGCTCCTTGTGACTCTGGGCAAGTCACTTAACCCTCCATTGCCCCATGTAAGCCGCATTGAGCCTGCCATGAGTGGGAAAGCGCAGGGTACAAATGTAACAAAAATAAAATAGATACTATTGGAGATTCTACATGGAATGTTGCTAGTGGAATAGCAACATTACAAGTAGAATCTCAAATAGTAGCAACAGTGGAGGAGTGGCCTAGTGGTTAGGGTGCTGGACTTTGGTCCTGAGGAACTGAGTTGGATTCCCACTTCAGGCACAGGCAGCTCCTTGTGACTCTGGGCAAGTCACTTAACCCTCCATTGCCCCATGTAAGCCGCATTGAGCCTGCCATGAGTGGGAAAGCGCAGGGTACAAATGTAACAAAAATAAATAAATAAATGTGCATTTGTTGTCTAATGAAAGTTCTAGTTATTTGCCAAAGAATTCTTAATTACCATCTAGCTTCTGACCATTGACTGTTCTTGATCAGATTTAATAAATTTGTGTTATGAGTGTTTTGTAATGATTTGAATGATGCTTTTATTTAGTTCCAAATTTTGTTGTTTTTTTGTTGTTTTGTTTTTTTAGTTAAATTGTATGCTGCCTAGGGACTTCTTGTTTATGGTGGTTAATCAAGTTCCAATAACGTACATAAATAAAATTAAATTTATGAGATTGTAATTTTGTATCACAGAACAGTAAGTGCAGTTAACAGGATTTATAACAGTTAAGGCATTGGGAATGCTTTGAACTTAGGAGGTGTTACTAGTGCAGGTTTGAGTGATGAAATGTGTCCAAAAGTGTGTGAGAGGAGGAGGGGATAATTACACAGAGGAATGTAAGATGTTCTGCATGTCATAGTAAAGATTCTAGTTGTTATGGTAAGCATGGAAAGTTTTTCAGAGACAGGAGCCTTAGAACAGAGTATTTGCCCTTGAAAAGAAGCTTTTTCAGGGGAAATGTTATTGTGTGTCTAATTGATTTGCACTTCTATGACTCCTGATGAAGGCATTCTAGCTGAAACGCGGCCGTGTTGGGTCCTTTTGGGTCAGTTCACCTTTGGCAATAAACTCTTACTCAGCTGTTTGCTCTGTTCATTCTGAACATTCCCACTTCCATCCTTGCTGGTTTTCTTTGATTTTTCTGGTGGAAGGTGTGTGGATCCTTTCCTTTTTTTTCCCAGGGAAATTAGCACGTGGCCATTAGTAGGAATAATGGAAAATGGAGCTGTGAAGAAACTGTGTTTTAAGCCTGTAAAATGTATTAGATATTTTCCTGTTTTAATTATGTCCTGAAGTGTATTTCTCCTTTTTGGCCAGCAGGTGGTGTTTCTTTGCTGTAAAACTGTTATAGGGAGCTGAATGTTCTTTTTCTTTAACACAAGCAGGAAGCAAGCAGCAGTATACTTTTAAAACTTGTTGACTGGGCTCTGGTTGGCCTGGAGTTTGAAAAATTACCCAGCAGTACTGGTTGTTGCTTGAGTCTTAGCCCGGGAGAAAAGGGAGACAGATCTCTTTGCTGAGGCTCAGTGAATTGCATGTCCTGATCGCCCCAGGTACTTTTTAGGAAGTACACAAATGTCTAGTTATTGATCCATATTTCAGTTACCTGTTATTGTTTGCTGATTGCACATTTTTATTTTTTGTTCATTGTTCCAGTGTGACAATAAACCTGTTTAGTTTGTTGACTCTGCTTGTCTGGACTGATAAAGAATCCTGGTGGTTTGTGTGTTGGTCTTTGAGTGCTTTCTGGGAACTGTGGGACCACTGGGAGTATGGCTCCAGTAACCTAGAGATCACTGGGGATAATTGGAGAGTGGAAGACTCACTCAGAGGCAGTTGTGACCCAGTCGGTGGGAGGAGGGTGCTAGAGTAAAACACAAGTGGCAGGTGCAGGCGGACCTGAGCTCTGCTGGGGATAGACCCTCTAAGTGGCTGCGGGGTAACCCCAGGTGGGTAGCTAGGCGTTACATGACAGGGCCTATTTTACCACCCATACTAAAAGTGGTCTCAGCGTGTGGGAAAGATCCACACTGGGGATAGAGCTGACCATTTTTTAGAGCTGCTTAGTAAAACAGCCCCTATATGAACTGCCTGGCAGCATCAGTGAACCTGAATATAGGTTAGCCAACAGTAGGCGTTTATGATCAGATCTGAAGCCTTTATGAAGAAATTTTAAAAAAAGGATGTGTACATAGTGAATAAGCATAGACAGATGTGTATGAAGTGGAGGGCTCCCGCACATCCTAGATAAACTGGGGGAGGGGTTTGGCTCAAATAGAAGTACATATTTTGTGAGTATTTCCTTTTTGTAACAGGTGCTACGTTGTAGGCCCCAAACTTAGGTTTGTGTTCAGCTTACAGAAGTCAAAATGCTTTGGGGTGAATTGAGATTCACAACAATCCATTTACCGCTCAGAGAGGGCGTTTGATAATTTGTCAGTGTCACACTTTAGGAGGCAGAACCTGTCTGGAAACAGCTTCTTTTTGCATATCACACCCAAATATAAACTTTGCTAATGGGTGAGACGGTAATTTAACAGACACAACAGAGCACTATACTGTTCTGAGCTTTCCCTATCATAACTAAAATATAGAACATATCAACTACCTCTCCCTCAGAGTCAGGTGACAGTGAGACACCACGTTTAGAGTGCTGTAACTATTAACAATACATTTTCCAGCGGTTGGAGGGAGGGTGGCGTATGAAGAATTATCACCTGGCTCATAGAGCTCAGTCCACAGAAATAGATTTATTAGGGATGCACATTTGTCATCTAATGAAATGAAAACATAATAAAAAAAAATTGTTTTATTGTACCGTTTTGGGATCTTACCAGGTATTTGTGACCTGGATTGGCCACTGTTGGAAACAGGATGCTGGGCTTGATGGACCTTCGGTCTGCCCCAGTATGGCAACACTTATGTATATGTACTTATGAAATGAAAGCAAAAAAAGCCCTCCAAAATTTCTTAAAAATTTTCTTTTGTTTTGGAAATGAAAAAGCCCCCCCCCAGGACCCAACTTACCCATCCATTGTGTCACCAAAATGGGACAGGAGCAATCCTCCGCCATTCTTGCTGTACTGGATCCTGTTTTCCAAAATGGCACCAATTAGCCCAAAGGCCAACATTAATTTTCTTGTATATGACCATATGGCACTGGGCTAAAATGCTTTTGTTTTGTATACATTCAGGGTGTTTGAGAGAGACTTTTTTTTTTTAACCAGGTTATTTATCTACCTCTTCCACTCAACACTTCCTGTACACCCTGTTTCTAAAAAGCAATAAGTTGTCATTTAAAGCTCACTTCTCAGAAGTAACCAAGAAATCTATTTATGCTTTTTTTAAAGCGATTTTTATTATTCAACATTGCTTACTACAACTCGAAAAGGGAATCGACACATCACAGTCATAGTCGATAAGAATTTCAAAATAGAATTAACGTTAACAATCAAATGTGAATCAAAATTAGGCAGCCCAACATTTTACAGAACGTATTTTTGTAGCAGTGGAAACGGTGCACATAGGGGTTGGGAACTGCCTGCAGTAGTTCCCGAATAGCAAGCGGTAAGCCCAGGTTGGGCTTACTGATACTTAGTAAAAGGGCCCCTCTCCCCAGTACCTCTCCACTCTTGTCTCTCCCTACGTTCCCCCCCCCCTCAGGCACTCTGTTCTGTTGACAAATCTTTCGTCTGTCCCCTTCTCCTCTACTGCTAATTCCAGACTCCGTTCCTTCTATCTTGTTGCACCACACGCCTGGAATAGACTTCCCGAGCATGTACGTCTAGCCCTGTCTTTGCCCGTTTTCAAGTCCAGGCTAAAAGCCCACCTCTTTGATGCCGCATTTGAGTCCTAACCACTGCTCACTTGCCTGTACCTTTTATCCCCTCCTCTTTAATTCCCCTTACCCCTTAGTTGTTCTGTCAGTTACCTGTCTTATCTAGATTGTAAGCTCTTTGAGCAGGGACTGTCTTTATGTGTATGGTGTACAGCGCTGCGTTTGCCTTGTAGCGCTATAGAAGTGTTAAGTAGTAGTAGTAGTAGTAAGCAACTGACCCCATTCTATATCTTGCAAGTGCATCTTTGCTCGTCAAGTATTAAATTGTGCACGCAAGTTTAGAATTAGGGAGCAGATGTGTGTATAACGTGAAAAAGTGGGACCATGTCACCTCTTTGCTTTTTCCACCCATTGCCAGACTCCTGAGGCAGGCACGTTACATGCTGAAACACGGTGCCATGTCGAGTCTTGAGCACTGACATTACTTTTATTGTACATTGTTGAGTTTTTAAGTATGTTTATTTCATTGTGTATTGTTTTATACACATTGTATTTTCAGCCTGGTTTTTGTTATCTTGCAGTGTTTTTACACATATTTTAAGCAATAAACTTTCAACTTCATTGTTCCTGAGGTTTGTCTAGCCTTCCTCCGTTCCCACTTCCTTGTGTATTGCTGAAAATGGACCTGCCTAGCTTTGTGCTGCCAGCCTTTACCCTTGGTTTGTATGGGCTCACTTCCATGGGCCAACCCAGGGCTGAGCAACCTTTATATACAGACTATTAACAAGGGTGTCATATAATTCACTGCCAATAAAACTCAATGTGATGACTGAATGAACATAAATTATTACCAGAATGGTCTGTTACCATACACTTCTGTCTTTCCCAACAGTGGTTGACACTGTCAAACAAGTTTTGTCCCATTGTTGTATCCTTCAGTGGTTCTTCTGACAAGATAATGATGTTTGTCCAGGCTGTTTTCTGCATATACTTCCTGTAGTTTTGTGGGCTATATAAAATTCAATGGAGAGCTGCAGGCTGCCCACCCCTGGACTAACCCCATTCCTATTTTGGCTACTATTACTTCCTCCTTTTTCCCTCTCATACCAACATCCCAGACTTATTTATTTATAGCATTTATATCCCACATTTTCCCAACCATGGGCAGGCTCAATGTGGCTTACATCAATCTACAAAAACATACATCAATTCAGCAAACAATCAAAGTCAATGAAGTAAAGAGATTAGCGAGTAACAGCAAAGGAGAGGAAAAGGAGGAAGAG
This sequence comes from Microcaecilia unicolor, assembly GCF_901765095.1. Taxonomy (NCBI): domain Eukaryota; kingdom Metazoa; phylum Chordata; class Amphibia; order Gymnophiona; family Siphonopidae; genus Microcaecilia; species Microcaecilia unicolor. Next base: position 190,610,438 of record NC_044041.1, read on the forward strand.
TAATCAAGTTCAATATGTCATAGCGACTGCAGCAGTTCAGAAGTTAGAGATGCTAGGCGGGTCTGTGGCGTAAGCTTTTCCAAATAATAGGGTCTTCAGAGATTTTCTTAAGGCCAAATGATCTTGAATAGATTTTACAGATTGTGGTAATCCATTCCACGAGTGAGCGCTAACCTAAGGAAAGGTGGATGCGTAGGCGGTTGTATACTTGATGCCACAACATGTTGGGTAATGAAGATTCAAGTACGTGTGAGACGATCTGGAAGAGTTCCTAGGTGGTAAGCTGATAAGGGCATCCATATATGCTGGAGCTTCACCGTAGAGAATTTTATGCACCAGGATGCAAACTTTAAAAGTTATCCGGTCCTTGATAGGAAGCCAATGCAGTTTCTCACGCAGTGGTCTTGGTCTTGAACTTTCAAACCTCGATTTACCATAGATCAGTCTAGCAGCTGTGTTCTGGGCGGTTTGAAGTTTGGTACGAAGCAGAGCTTTGCACCCATTGCAGTAATCAAGGTGACTTAAGACTAATGAGCGAACTAAATTGCAGAATACATCTTTTGGGAAATATGGTTTAATACGTTTCAGTTTCCAAAGTGAGAAGAATACTTATTGTAAATTACCATGATAACCTTTTTAATGATGGTATATCAAATATTTCTAAATAAGATAACTTCTCTACTCTTTTGTGTCATCTGCTCATTTTCTCCAACTCTTCTAGAGTGTGTTCTCTACTCTCTCGTGTCATCTGTTCATTTTCTCCAACTCTTCTAGTGTGTGTTCTCTACTCTCTCGTGTCATCTGCTCATTTTCTCCAACTCTTCTAGCGTGTGTTCTCTACTCTCTCGTGTCATCTGCTCATTTTCTCCAACTCTTCTAGCTTGTGTTCTCTACTCTCTCGTGTTATCTGCTCATTTTCTCCAACTCTTCTAGAGTGTGTTCTCTACTCTCTCGTGTCATCTGCTCATTTTCTCCAACTCTTCTAGCGTGTTCTCTACTCTCTCGTGTCATCTGCTCATTTTCTCCAACTCTTCTAGCGTGTTCTCTACTCTCTCGTGTCATCTGCTCATTTTCTCCAACTCTTCTAGAGTGCATTCTCTACTCTCTCGTGTCATCTGTTCATTTTCTACAACTCTTCTAGTGTGTGTTCTCTACTCTCTCGTGTCATCTGCTCATTTTCTCCAACTCTTCTAGCGTGTGTTCTCTACTCTCTCGTGTCATCTGCTCATTTTCTCCAACTCTTCTAGCTTGTGTTCTCTACTCTCTCGTGTCATCTGCTCATTTTCTCCAACTCTTCTACCTTGTGTTCTCTACTCTCTCGTGTTATCTGCTCATTTTCTCCAACTCTTCTAGAGTGTTCTCTACTCTCTCGTGTCATCTGCTCATTTTCTCCAACTCTTCTAGAGTGCGTTCTCTACTCTCTCGTGTCATCTGTTCATTTTCTACAACTCTTCTAGTGTGTTCTCTACTCTCTTGTGTCATCTGCTCATTTTCTCCAACTATTCTAGAGTGTGTTCTCTACTCTCTCGTGTCATCTGCTCATTTTCTCCAACGCTTCTAGAGTGTGGATATTTACCTGCCTTTCCTGGCTCCTTTACTTAGGGGCCCTTTTACTAAGCTGTGTAAGCATCCATGTGTGCCAAAATGGAGTTACTGCCCGACTACCACATAGCTCTTGTGGTAATTTCATTTTTGGCGTGCGTCCGATACGTGCGTGAAAAATTGTTTTTTTTTCGGCTATGCATAACGGATGCACTCCAAGTGGTATTTGATGCGCATAGGTCATTACCACCCAGATTCTTTACCACTAGGTCAATGGCTGGGGGTAAGGTCTCAGACCCAAAATGGACGCGCGGCAATTTTGATTTTGCCATATGTCCATTTTGGGCAAAAAAGGTGTTTTTTACAGGCGCGCTAAAAAATGGATCGGCGAACGCCCAAAACCCGCGCCTACACTATCGCAAGCCATTTTTCAGTGCACCTTTGTAAAAGGACCGCTTAATCCATTAGACTCTTTATTTATAGAGACCACATTCTCACTCCTAGCTTTCCCCACAGACAAATGTGATGGATGTGAGTCTTGTCGATGGCAGGGAAGGAGCTCTGTGACAAAAATAACTTTCTGGAGTTTTTTGGTGTTTGCTTTAAGTCTTAGTGCACCAGTCCAGACAAATAAACTATAGCAGAAGAGATCAAAAGTAATTCTCTCTCCACAGTTTAAAGAAAAATAACTGACTGCCATTATGGCAACAGCTGTGGAGCTGTGGTTAGAACTGGCACTAGGAAATGTGCACCTTTCAACCTGTTCACAAGAACGAAGCTTAAAAATTAATAATTTCTACTGGATTCTTTGATGTGGGTGAAAGTAATTCCTTAAAGAGCAAACTCAAATTATATAGTTAGATGTACATCTGGGGAACCACACCAGATATTTTATTTATGTTCTGGAGACTTTGAAGACTTTCCAAACAGAAAACCTGCATTTCAGCTCCTGCCATATAGAAAGTCTCAGAGCCAACAAGCAGGCAGGCAAACAGATGCCTTGCTGAGGATGAAAGAGCCCAAGAGACTCTGAGATGGATCATTAATCCTTGGGGTCAGAAGATGCCCAAAGACTCTCAAAAAGAATTAGATAGATGCTTGATGAACCTGAGAGAGATCATTAATCATCAGGGTTAGAGGTATGCCCAGAGATCTGAAATAGATCATTATCCCCTGTGGTTTGAAAGGTGTGGTTCTTTCTATTCCATGTTTTTGGAAAGCTGTTGCTGTTATATAGCCCATGCAGGATCTCTATACTGAGACAGGATTTAGGAAAAATATAATTTAGTTTCTGAAATGTATAGACCCCTTATTAATATCCAAAACATTCAGGAACCCCCCCCCCCCCCAGTTCATCCCCATCACTCTTTCTGGTCCTTGTTCCCTCAACACCAAGGCTGTCCCAAAGTAGCCCTTCATGTCTCCATCAGTATCTCCCCTCCCTCCCCTGCCCCAATAGTCCTCAGCAATACCTCTCTCTCTCTCTCTCTCTCTCTCTCTCTCTCTCTCTCTCTGCCTTCCTCAGTCCCCACCAGTCTCTCTTCCCCACAGTTTTTCTCCTTTCTCTGCCTCTTTCCAGCCATGCCTCAAAGTCTGTCTCTCTTTCTAGCCAACCCCATCAGACTGTCTCTCTCTCTCTCACTTCCCCCAGCCAATTTCTCTTCTCCCAGCCAGTCCTCAGCAGTCTCTCTCCAGCTAGTTCCCACCATTGTCTCTCCTCTTCTCATCTGTTGATGATGTACTGCTGTTTCCGGGTCCTGTAAGTGATGCTAGTCTTGACACTCCTGCTTCTGGCCCCCATGGCTGCCCCACCATTACCATTGCTGCTTCCAGCCTGCACAGCCACCTCCAAACCCGCCCCACAGCTGCTGCTTCTTCCAATTCCTGATCTTGCTACCACTATCCTCACAGCCACCCTGCATGAAAAGACTTTTTTTTTTTTAACTTTGTTTTGCATATCCTTCACCATAGTCTCGCAGATCCACAGGCGTTCATAGACCACAGGTTGGGAACCACTGGTCTAATGTGTTTCTGACTCTTGGACAACTTCTACCCTCTCCATCTCATCTTGCATGGTCTCGCCTTTCTCTATTTGAAAAGCCCGATCCCCTTCCTCTCCATCTCTAGTGGCCCAGGAAACTGGGCTGTGCAGTGAAGTCCAATCTCTCCCACTGCTAATATGTACCAGACTCTGCATTGCTGCGGTTTGCTGGAAGCAAGGGCTCATTCTGATATGTCGAAGTAAGACTGGGAGCACTTCCAATCGGGCCAGACACAGCATTCTGCATTCAGTGAGTAAATATCCCCTTTAGATTTCCCTCATCTAAAAATGGAAAAAATGAGTACCCCAACCAAATTCTCAAGCAAGCAGAGTTATGTTACCTTAACAACTCACTGTATGAACCATAATAGGTATGTATGTACAGTTCATGGAGTTGCATTGGTCTAAGAACATGTGAATGTTTTGTTGGTTGTAATAATTAACAATTTACTTTATAACAAAGTGCCGCACGAAAGACTCCTGAAGAAATTGCAGAGTCATGGAATCGGAGGTAGGGTATTATTATGGATTAAGAACTGGTTGAAAGATAGGAAGCAGAGAGTAGGATTGCGTGGCCAGTATTCTCAGTGGAGGAGGGTAGTTAGTGGGGTCCCGCAGGGGTCTGTGCTGGGTCCGTTGCTTTTTAATGTATTTATAAATGACCTAGAGATGGGAATAACTAGTGAGGTAATTAAATTCGCCGATGACACAAAATTATTCAGGGTCGTCAAGTCGCAGGAGGAATGTGAACGATTACAGGAGGACCTTGCGAGACTGGGAGAATGGGCGTGCAAGTGGCAGATGAAGTTCAATGTTGACAAGTGCAAAGTGATGCATGTGGGTAAGAGGAACCCGAATTATAGCTACGTCTTGCAAGGTTCCGCGTTAGGAGTTACGGATCAAGAAAGGGATCTGGGTGTCGTCGTCGATGATACGCTGAAACCTTCTGCTCAGTGTGCTGCTGCGGCTAGGAAAACGAATAGAATGTTGGGTGTTATTAAGAAGGGTATGGAGTCCAGGTGTGCGGATGTTATAATGCCGTTGTATCGCTCCATGGTGCGACCGCACCTGGAGTATTGTGTTCAGTACTGGTCTCCGTATCTCAAAAAAGATATAGTAGAATTGGAAAAGGTACAGCGAAGGGCGACGAAAATGATAGTGGGGATGGGACGACTTTCCTATGAAGAGAGGCTGAGAAGGCTAGGGCTTTTCAGCTTGGAGAAGAGACGGCTGAGGGGAGATATGATAGAAGTGTATAAAATAATGAGTGGAATGGATCGGGTGGATGTGAAGCGACTGTTCACGCTATCCAAAAATACTAGGACTAGAGGGCATGAGTTGAAGCTACAGTGTGGTAAATTTAAAACGAATCGGAGAAAATTTTTCTTCACCCAACGTGTAATTAGACTCTGGAATTCATTGCCGGAGAACGTGGTACGGGCGGTTAGCTTGACGGAGTTTAAAAAGGGGTTAGATAGATTCCTAAGGACAAGTCCATAGACCGCTATTAAATGGACTGGAAAAATTCCTCATTTTTAGGTATAACTTGTCTGGAATGTTTTTACGTTTGGGGAGCGTGCCAGGTGCCCTTGACCTGGATTGGCCACTGTCGGTGACAGGATGCTGGGCTAGATGGACCTTTGGTCTTTCCCAGTATGGCACTACTTATGTACTTATGTACTTATGTACTTAAGATGCCAGTTTAAGAGCCAGGATCAGCGTTAGAGGGGTGCAAACAGGGCATCTGCCCCGGGCCCCTACGCCACAGGGGTCCCCACACCTGTCTAAAAACTGAAATAGGCATAGCCTGTTGAAAGACGTTGTAGGTCCCTCTTACATTTCTGCCCTGGGCCTCATAATGTCTAACATCTGCCCTGTTAACAGCATCGGTGAAGGGAGATAAAAGTGATACTTTCAGGGAGAACCCACAACTCAGTGCTCCAACCGCCAGATATAAATGAACTGACTGTATAAAATTAAAAAAGCTGGTGATCTGGTTCGACAAATCTACCAGACCTCTGTGATTTCACCAGATTAGGCTGCCAAACTATTTTCAAATTCTATTGCAGATTCCCAGATCTGCAGCTCTGCAAAAAAGGCAGATTCAATGAGTATTCACGTGAATCCACAGTCAATCTGGTTGGATAGTTTCCCCCCAGATTAACTGGCTGAAACTTTGGATTAATTTATCTGGCAAAATCTAGGGAAAATCTAAAACTTCAATTGGACTTGAACTGGAAGGAAAAGTGGCAAAACAGCCTCTGGTGTTTGCACAGACCTTAAAACATCCCTTTTTAAGGATGCATATAAATAAGTTTCTACAACTGGGGCATTCGGCACTGCTCATTCGTCCACTCTCCTTTTACCAGCAAAAGAAGACACAGGACCAGCTGCTTCTTTGACGAATTTGGAATTTATTATGGCCGCAGCCAAGCACTTTGCATTACATCTCATAAATCGCATTTACTTCTGTTGCCAATTTCATAACTCATAGGAAACCCCTGGGTACACAGCTTGCCATTCGTTTCTTGCTCCTCGCGCTGCCGGTTGTGCCGTAAAAGCACCCCTCCGATGATTAGGGTGCCTCCCGTTTAAGGACGCACCCTGCGTAATCTCAGGGGCCCCGGCCGTTTAAGCCAGGCACCAACGCGATCACGCTAAATGAACTTCAATCTGGCCCCTTGCCGGTCATACACTTGCACTTGACCTTGAACGTCAGCCATTAGTCCCCGCCCACGAGGAACTATTCTGTGCTGCCACGCTGTGTACCCACCATAGGTTTACCTAATCCCTATCCCTAACCGCCTAGCTGCGACAGTTGTGCCCTAAACTGTGGGTGGGTGGGCCGGGTCAGCTCCTCTGGCTTGCTGATTCCTGCTCAAAAGGACCTTTCCTTACCTGCTGACCCTCTTTTATGTCTTCCCTCTCCGTTCCGCCCCCCCCTTTCCCTATTCTCCTTAACCCTTTCCTTCCCGCTGACCTACAGCCCAGTTGTGTCCGGCCTCCCTAATTGGTTTGGCCTCCTCCTTTCTTCCTAGCAGGTTTTTCGGGAGATGCCTTGGAAGATACTTGGAATGTTTTTTTTTCTTCCTTTTGTTTTCACCTTCCCTTCTCTGTCCTATCAATTATTGTAATTCTTCCTCTTCCCTAATAGTCACATCTGTGTTTATTTTCCACTATTTTAGATCGTAAGCCGCCCTGAAGGTATCCCCATAGGGCGGGATAGAAAGACTAATAAACTTGAAAATTATTTATTTAAAACCTGATATACTGACAAACATTGCAAAGCAGTTAAACAAGTAATAATAAGAGTGTGATAAAGGAACTACAAAATTTATAATAGAGTGAACCATACACTCAGGAACACACACAATTAGAACAATTACTCTCATTCAGGCACTGGTATTGAACTATAGCACACATTATTCAATATTATATGCCTGTTGGACTAGTCATGCTTTGAGTAGCGATTTGAATTTCTTTAAGATCAATTCACTGTGCAAGGCCAGGGGCCTCAAACTAACATAAGAACATAAGTATTGCTACACTGGGACAGACCGAAGGTCCGTCAAGCCCAGTATCCTGTTTTCAACAGTTGCCAATCCAGGTCACAAGTACCTGGCAAGATCCCAAAATGGTATAATACATTTTATGCTGCTTATCCTAGAAATAACCAGTGGATTTTCCCCATCTTAATAATGGTTTATGGACTTTTAGGAAGAAATCCGTACCTTTTTTAAACCCTGCTAAGCTAACTGCTTTTACTACAATCTCTGGCAAAGAATTCCAGAGTTTAATTTCACATGAGGGGCAGCAAAGAAAAAAGCTCCATGATGGGTTGTCTACAGTTGTGCCAAGCACGACCCTTGATTGTTAATGGAGCACAGGTCCTACCATTAGGCTGCCTGAGGTGGAATACTCCAGGACTGGCACTCTCCTCTTCCCTCCTCAACCCTTTACCTGGTTTCTTTTCTTCAAAAGGTGGCAGTGATTCCCACAGGCTACCCTGCCTCTGGCACTGTCCTCTTCTCCCACTGTGACCCATCTCTTGATGTAACTTCCTGTTTCCTCAGAGGCGGGACGCAGTAGTGAAGAGGCTGGTGCCAGCAGCCCCGCTGCAGGGCAGCCTATGGAAATCACTGCCACTGCTGCCTTTTGGAAAAAAAAAAATAAAGTAAATGCAGGGAAGAGGGTTGAGGAAGGAAGAGGGAAGATGCTAGATCGAGCGTGGGCATGAGGGCAGGGGCACAGGCGGCATCTCATCCCTTCTTCGGGAAGCAGATTGCCTTGGGCCACCACTGAGCGCAGCACCCGTCAGTGTGGATAGATAAGCTGGAGTACCTTGACGTAAAACCTTAAAATCCAGAAGCAATGTTTTAAACTGAACACGGAACGCAACTGGTAACCAATGATGATCCTTTAAGACAGAAAGCTTTGCACAGGGTTAGATTTACCAACGTGTAAATGAGACCCTAATCCCTGGATTCTGTGTAGGTCATCCAAATTTGGATGCTTAAACAGGGGGGGAGAGGGGCAGATCTGTGTGTAAATGAATTAGCCAATTAAGCACTAACAATCAATACTTGGTGTAAACAAGGTCTTAATTGGCAGTAATTAGGACTTAACACGATCTGGCCTACATCCTATTCTATAACATGCATGCCTACATTTCAAAGAGCGCAACTCAACGGGGGGCATAGGGGGGGATCAAAGGCATTCCCAGAAATTAGGCATCATGTTTTAGAATACCTGCATTTACGTGCCTACCATCGGGTGTGAGCATTTATATCAGCTTTTAGCAGGCGAAAATGCTTTCATCCAAAGTTAGGCGCAAAAGGACTAGATTCTATCAGTAACGTACCAAGGGTGGAGCAGTGGGAGCAGTCTGCCCCCAGGTGCAGGCAGCAAGGGGGTGCGCGGAGCAGGCACGCAGCTGTTGACTCTGCCGGTCCCCTGCCCCCTCTGATGTTACTTCCTATTCTGAGGCAGGGGACCGGCAGAGCCAACAGATGCGTGGCCTGCTCAACACACCCCCTCTTGTCGGTGTGGCGCGCTTTGGGGGGGCTGATGCGCCAGGGGGGGGCTTGATGTGCCGGAGAGGGGGTGTCGTGCTGCACCCTGGGAGGACGGACGCCGCTGCACTCCTGTTTGTCTGCAGTTCTGTCCAACCTTTTTCTTATACCATTATGCATGTTAATATGGTGTCTTGGTGTACAGTATAAATTGTATGCCCGTTGAAGTTTCTTTTGAAGATACTTTCACAAAATTAAGATTGTGTCTTGCAAAAATTGTTCAATGGATGGAAGGAAATCGGCTAGAACTGAACATTTCCAAAACGCAAATTCTTTTGTTATCTGCTACTGTTGGAGTGAATTGTCCTAAAGTATTTAGTATGAATTCAGTTGAAATTCCAATACTTAATGAGATCAGAAATTTGGGAGTGCAACTTGATACAACTTTGTCTATGAAGAAGCAAGTTCAGAGTATGATTTTGAAGGTCTTTTATAAACCTAAAATTGTGAGATTTATTAGACTGGAGTGGATGAGTAGCCTAGTAGTTAGTGCAGTGGACTTTGATCCTGGGGAACTGGGTTCAATTCCCACTGCAGCTCCTTGTGACTCTGGGCAAGTCACTTAACCCTCCATTGCCCCAGGTACAAAATAAGTACCTGTATATACTATGCAAACCGCTTTGAAAGTAGTTACAAAAAAAACCACAGAAAGGCAGTATATCAAGTCCCTTTCCCTTCCCTTTAGTCATAATGGATAATTTTTGTAAAATTGTCCAATCCGTCATCTGTCCTTTGTTGGACTACTGCAATGGACTGCTTATAAGAATTGCAGGTGGTCCACTGACAGCATTACAGGTTGCTCAAAATTCCATAGCAAGGGTGATAGGTGGGGAGGGGAGGGGTCAAGATATGATTATGTTACTTCGATTTTGAAGTAATTGCATCGGCTTCCTATAAAATGTCGTATTGAGTTTAAAATTTAATTGTTTTTTGGTTGTATTTCCCTGACAGTGCCACTATGAGGTGTTATCAACCTTTATACCCATTGAGATCGTCCCAAAAACACTTATTAGAAGATCCATCTTTTCGTCAGGTTCACCTAGAAGAGCATAGGTCTTCCATTTATTATGTTAAAGGTCCTAAATTATGGCATGCATTGCCCATTGAAGATCCTCGGTTCAGAATATGGCTCAGTTTAAGAGAGAATTAAAAACTCATATGTTTATTCACGCGTATGGTCATTAAAGTTATGACATTGTTTCGTTTGCCAGCAGTGCTCGATTCCTTGTTATTGTCATATGTAAGTTTGTGTTGGTTGTAGTAATGAATGATGTTGTATTGTTGTGATACATTCTTTTTTGTATTAAATTGTTTTTCCTTTGTATGTCATTTTGTTCCCCACTTAGATTGTGTCAGACACAGCGGGCTAAAAATAAAGTTTTATTATTATTATTATCCAATTAAGTGCTACTGAATATTATTATTATTAGCATTTGTATAGCGCTACCAGACGCACGCAGCGTTGAACACTTGACATAGAGAGACAGTCCCTGCTCAACAGAGCTTACAATCTAAAATAATACAGACAGACAAGACAATTAAGGGCGAGGGAAGTACTGGGTGAGAAGGAACAAGGGGGGAGGCAAATGAGTAGTGGCTAGGAGCCAAAAACAGCAGTGAAAAGGTGGGTTTTCAGCATAGATTTGAAAACAGGTAGAGATGGAGCTAGACGTACAGGCTCAGGAAGTCTATTCCAGGCATAAGGTGCTGTGAGGGAAAAGGAACAAAGCCTGGAGTTAGCAGTGAAGGAGAAGGGGGACGACAAGAGAGATTTGTCCAGTGAGCGGAGTTCACGGGGAGGAATGTAGGGAGAGATGAGAGTGGAGAGGTAATGGGGGGCTGCAGAATTTAAAGGTCAGTAAGAGAAGTTTGAACTGTATAGGGAAGCGGACAGGGAGCCAGTGAAGTGACTTGAGGAGTGGGCTAGTTGAATATACCCAGTTAGCCCCAGACAAATGATTTAAATGGCCAGGAGCCTCTCCTGGCCATTTAAATCACTTTGAATATCAACCCCATACTGTACAGCAGTACTCAAGGCATAAGAGAAACAACCAGATAATAACAATAATATGGGTACAATGCAGACAGAGCCAACCACTGTTACACAGCAGAGACACAAAGGCCTAATAATATGTTACTATAGCAGTTCACCACTTGCACACATCGAATGCCACTCCTCTGCCAGGCATGGCCACTCTCCTCCTTCTGAAATTTACAAAACATATTTTACAGTCTGTAATATACATGGTGTCACAGTGATCCTGTCCAGATCACTGTGATTTGCTGTGGGTTTGGCCAGTGTATCCTGGGGAAAGTGAGCCCAGGCTTGGCTGAGCTGGCAAAGCCACAGGGAGGAGGAGATTGTGTCATTCCATTGGCACAGAGATAGAAACAATGATTTTTCTTTTTCTGTTCCCTACATGGACATTTCACCAGGGCTTCTACAAACAGTGACTTTGATAGCTGATGGACACCATATAGTGCAATTGTGTTTATTTTGAATGTATGAGGTTTTTTTTTATGTGATGTTTTCTTTTCTTATGTATGCTTTCTTGTGCACCACTCTGGATAAGGGTGGCATATAAATATTAATAAAATGAAAAAAAAATGTAATGAATGGAACTGGTCACCCTAACAGAATCTTCAGCCTTGTGCCTCCCCTCCCAATTTCCATTACCTTTCAGGTTTCTAGCTCCTGTCCCAAAAGATGTTAATAATTAAACTCAACAGTTATGATTATTCCAAACTTTTCCCTCCCAGAATGAACCTGGATATCATACTTTTAAATATTAAACAGGAAAAATGGAATAGGAATGTGCCAAAACCCCAAACGGATTATCAAGCAATTAGAAAACCAAAACGCCTTGGGAGAAGAGTTAAGGAAAGCAAATTCCCTCTTTGACACGCTGATGTTCAGGAAATAACTAGCTTTATTAATATTAGCTCAGCGGCTGAATTTGTCTTGAATATTCTATGTATATTTTCCATGGTGGGACATTATCCATCATCTTGTTACAAATCTGGTTGTTATGTAACCTGTCTCGAAATTGTTTCTTTGGGCCTACCACACCCAGACATAAACTTTGTGAAATTAACATCTCACCTACTAGCGAAAAAATGAACACGGTAGCTCCGCCAGGCACACCCAGCTCAATATTTTCTCAGCATTTTTATAACCTGCAGCGTACTTGGTATCATGACAAGCCTGCCTGGATCACTGTGAAACACCATGGTTTGGCTCCCGTGCCTTACAAAGAGCAATGGCATGCTAAGATGGCAGAGCCACAAAGAAAAGGCCATGCCAGCTTAAGTGATTCTCGCTCTGAAGTCTGGGCATGCAACATCAGAAACCAGCATTCAAAATTCTTGGGCCTAGACTCTGCAAAGCGAGACTCAACCAGCTCTGCAGATGCAATTCTGTCAGAAATCAGCAAGGAAGGGAAAGAGAGAGAAAGGAGAATGTAATAATGAAATAGTGGCAAAGAGAGATGTAGTGGAGAGAGGGAAAAAGCGAACAGGCGAGCACTGGTATCTTGGTACACAGAGAAGCAATTTACTAATAACAGGAAATGTATAACACAAAAGAGGAATTCTTTGATGGTGACAACCGATGACCACATAAGGAGCAGCACTAGAAATTAGGGTAAGCTCCAAGTGCTGAGCATCACAACTCTTCCTTGGAAGAAGAGCCTTAGAGTTCTCTGTTTCAAACCTCAGCATCGAAGTGCCTTTTGGATCCATTACCAAAGTGGACAGCTTTATAGAAAACATTTTCAAAAACTAATTGATCATTTATTTATTTATTTGTGGTACATTTATAGCCCACATTTTCCCACTAGAGCGAGCACAATGTGGCTTACAATGTTACAAAATGCAATGAGGGTAATGACATGACAAGTCAGAAAGACGGGAAAGAACAGGAGGATTATACAAGGATGCTTGAATAGATTGGAGTAGTAAACGAGTATAAACAATTTGAGATAGTCGGGGAGTAAGCGTTAATTGGTAGGCTAAGCTTTCTCGAATAAAAATGTTTTTCATGATTTCTTGAATAGCTGGTGATCTTCAATCTCCTTTAGATGCCTTGGGAAAACATTGGGCTGACGCAGGAGAAAGATGATGAAAAAAGCAGTTTATATTTAACTGACTTGCAACTTGGATAGTGTAGATTAATGTAGGATCGAGCAGTTACCGAAGAATTTCTGGATGGCAGATCAATTAAACCTAGCATGTAAGCAGGGGCTTCCCCGTAAATAGTCTTGTGAGATTTTGAAGGTAATACGGTCTATAATGGGGAGCCAGTGTAGGTTAAAACGAAGAGGCTGAGCATGATCGAAGTGTGATTTGCCTAATATTAGCCTTGCAGCTGTGTTTTGAGCAGTCTGGAGCTTTTTCAGAATGAAATTTCGGCAACCTGCATAAATTCCACTGCAGTAGTCAATATGTGATAGAACCAACCAGTGAGTAAGGGTTCGGAAGAGCTCCCTTGTGAGGAATTACTACTACTAAACATTTCTAGAGCGCTATTAGGGTTACGCAGCGCTGTACAGTTTAACAAAAAAGGACAGTCCCTGCTCAAAGGAGCTTACAATCTAAAGGACGAAATGTCAAGTTGGGGCAGTCTAGATTTCAGGAATTGCCTGAGATGCCTCAATCTGCACATGGAGTGGAACATGTGCAATGCATGTGCAAATTAGAGGATGACAAGGATCTTGGGCATGTCAGTATACTTTGCTATCAACCGCAACCAAGTAATGGGTCCCACAGACAGGATACTAGCAGTTTTATGCAGTCAGGTATTTTAAAGTTTGTTTTACAAATTATTCACTGTTCTCTTTTATAATGGAAACTGCAGTCAAAACATACTGTAAATGATATAAGCTGCTTACTATAAGAAGTTATATTTTGTGGAGACCATTTTCAGACTGATCACGTTGGTGCAGAGTTCATGGGCCTGTGGGAAATGTGGAAGGACGCCAAGGCCACATGCAGAGAGATTCATGCAGGGCCTCATTTGTACAAGTCTGAAGAGTCTGACAAATGGGGCCATTAACCTATTTGCAGGCTCAATGCGGCTTACGTAGATTTGTTAACATTATCATATCAGGATAACAGATATAGTTGGTAATGTGTGGCGATCAAGGATGGGAAGAAGGAAGAGAGTGATTGGGGTAGTTATAGAAGGTGGGCTTTCATATTTGATTGGGCTGGTGAGGTGACTTAGTGAGGTTGGCAACACCGGTGGTGGGAGGCGGGGCTAGTGCTGGGCAGACTTCTACGGTCTGTTCCCTGAAAATGTCAGATACAAATCAAGGTCAGATATACACATAAAGTAGCACATTTGAGTTTATCTTGTTGGGCAGACTGGATGGACCGTATAGGTCTTTCTCTGCCGTCATCTACTATGTTAACAAAAAAAACAGCGTCACTGATATGCACTTTTTATCTGTGGGCTCTGCTCCAGCTTTTAAAGAAAACGTAGAACAGGCATATGCTCACAAGATCAAATCAGTGGATGCCAAAAAAATATTCAAAAGCATTAAAACATAGCTGAGAATTGTGAGGATTTATAGAAAGATCTTGTGAGACTAGAAAAGTGTCCACTTAAATGACAGATAGATAGTTAGTGCAATGGGTAGGGAAAGGCCCAAGAGCAGTAGCCTTCCCTACAGTTTATGGTTATTAGCTCCCTTGATAGAGCTTAAATCTAGTACTAGACTTACTCAACATTCTCAAGTTAACAAGTTGATTTTGCCATTAGTTTCATCTATTCATCTGTCAACTTCCCCTAAGAAAATATTTAAAGCTATTGCAACTGTTTTGTAGAACTCTCTACCTCCTGACCTCAGGCTTATAAAGGACTATTTGAAGTTCTGTAAAATATTTGATATAAATATGTTTCTTAATTTATAATTATCTCTTGTTTGTCCGGTTTGTCTGTCCTAATTAGATTGTAAGCTCTGTCGAGCAGGGACTGTTTCTTCATGTTCAAGTGTACAGCACTGCGTACGTCTAGTAGCACTTTAGAAATGATAAGTAGTAGTAGTAATTATACTACATTTACATTTTTTTATTATCTTTTATGTAAACAGTCTCGAACTAATGGTTTGATGGTATGGAAAACTAAGTACTCATGAATATTTCTTAATGTTGTTAATTTGCATCCATGGATTATACCCCTAGACTTTACCTGTAATCAACATTGCCCAGAAGTCGATGCTTGAGATTATTCTAAAACAAATTGCAACCCACATTCATCGGATTCAGCTCAAGCTCACAAGTGAGTTTCTCCATCATCAAAAATCTGCTTTGTGTTGTCCCAAGGACACAAATGAGCCAGTTGCTGTGCTAACGGTGATTAGCATATCTGGGTTTGAAGGGAGGTATGGACAGGTTCCTGGAGGCGGGGCCCATGGTCTGCTATTGAGACGGAGTTGGGGAGGCCGTTGCCTGCCCTGAGATTGGTGGCATGGAATGTTGCTACTATTGGGGTTTCTAAAAAGACAAAAGCAACACTCCACAACAAATAATCAACGAAATATAGGAGTGGACAAGGCGTGGCTAAATATCTTGGAAAGTATTCCCGCAGGGAGAAGGAACTATTCTTTTGCAGCACAGTGACTTCTGTGATTCAGTTAAGTATTTTGGTCCCACTAAATATTGGAAGAGTGGCCTAGTGGTTAGAGCACCGGTCTTGCAATCCAGAGGTGGCCAGTTCAAATCCCATTGCTGCTCCTTGTGATCTTGGCCAAGTCACTTATCCTTCTATTGCCTCAGGTACAAACTTAGATTGTGAGCCCTCCAGGGACAGAGAAAGATCCAGAGTACCTGAATGTAACTCACCTTGAGCTACTACTGAAAAAGGTGTGAGCAAAATCTAAATAAATAAAGAGTTCAATAGGGAAATGGGTGGATAATGTAATTGAGACAACTTCTTGGAAAGCAGGGCTGGGTTTGGTTGGGGAGGGGAATGTATTGTGGGTGTAGGATGATGAATGCCTAGTTGAATGCAAGATCGGTTTTACAGCATTCGGGTTTAAACATTTGCTGACTTCCAAGGTGGGGGGTTGGGGAGGGTTTTAAAACCTGGTAAAAGTTAGTTGGTGACTTTAAGCACGTTATCATATGTGTACACGTGGTTTTTTTTGTACTCATTGATAATTTTGATGGTAAATCTTGTTTCTTTGCTCTGTCATCAATAAAAATGTTAAACTATAAATGACAGATAGAATTTATAGCCTCTTTTATCAAGCCACGCTAGCGGTTCCTGCACGGCAATGCCGCCGGAGACCATGGGCTTTGTCGGCGTTACTGCACCGGGAGCCACTAGTGTGGCTTGATAAAAAAAAAAGGCCCTTAATGTTGAACAAGTGCAAAGTGATGCACATATGGAAAAGTAATACCAACAAGCACAAATTGCCAGTTTCTAAGTTAGGAGTTGCCTCCCAGGAAAAATATCATGGATAATACATCAAATCTTTCAGCCCACTGTACCATAGCTGCTAAAAAGGCAATTAGAATGTTAGGGATTACCCAACAAAAGATTGAGAGGAGTGGCCTAGTGGTTAGGGTGGTGGACTTTGGTCCTGGCGAACTGAGTTCAATTCCCACTTCAGGCACAGGCAGCTCCTTGTGACTCTGGGCAAGTCACTTAACCCTCCATTGCCCTATGTAAGCCACATTGAGCCTGCCATGAGTGGGAAAGCGCGGGGTACAAATGTAACTATCATAAAACTGAGAATATTACTAAGGTTCTCCCAAGGGGTATCTCTAACCACACCCTCTCCAAAAGGCATTAAACGATGTGATACCCGCAAGCGAGACTTCTCCGGAGTAGCCCCCACACTCTGGAATGCACTGCCTGAAAGGCTCCACTTAACACAAGACCATCTCTACTTGAGGAAGCAGGTGAAAGCTTGGCTTTTATTTACTTGTAAAAAAGGCCCATTTCTGAAGGCAAGGAAACGGGCCCTAGGCAGGCAATTTCTCCCCCCCCCCCCCCCCCCCCCCCCGTTCTGGACTACCTGTGCTGACAGGGGACCCAAATCCCCAACAGCCAAAGTGCTGTTGTGCCCTTCGCGTTGTTCATCTTCTCTGAAAGTTCCTCTGCATGCGTCTGACGTCAGCCGCACGCAGAGAAGATGAACAACACGAAGGGCACAACAGCACTTTGGCTGTCGGGGGTTTGGGTCCCCTGTCAGCACAGGTAGTCCACAACGGCAGCGGGGGGCGGTTTTCAGCGGGCCGGGGGGGGGGGTCGAGGGGGCCGTAGCTTGGGGGGTGACAGATGATTCCTAGGCAGGGGGAGGAGTAGGGAAACATGCTGCGCATGTTTCCCTACTTCTCCCCTTGCCTTCGAATCAGCTGTCCTGACGTCAGTGCGTGTCTGCCTAGCAGACCACCACCTCCAGGGAGCCATGGTCCCAAGCACAGAACGTTGGAGGTGAGAATTATTATATAGGATTTGTTACATTTGTATTCCACATTTTCCCACCTATTTGTAGGCTCAATGTGGCTTACATAGTACCGGAGAGGCCTTTGCAGGCTCCGGTGTGAACAAATACAGGGTGATGTTGTGGTAAGATCAAGTTCATGTGGCCACTCCAGGCTTCAAGAACCCGGTAACCCCCCACCCTCCAAAAAAAAAAAAAAAAACTTAATAATGTTCAATGGACTTTTCCCTCAGGAATCTGTCCAAACCCCCTTTAAATTCCGTAAGGCCAGCTGCTGTCACTCCATTCTCCGGCAACGAGTTCCAGAGTCTAACTACACGCTGAGTAAAGAAAAACTTTCTCCTATTTGTTTTAAATCTACCATATTCTAGCTTCATCTTGTGTCCCCTGGTTTTGTTGTGGTTTGAAAGTGTAAACAGACGCTTCACATCTGTCCGCTCTATTCCGCTCATTATCTTGTAGACTTCTATCATATCACTCCTCAGAAGGTCTAGGAGGCCAGTTCTGACAGTGTAGCTAGTACTGGAACCAAAATTTGAAGCTGAAGGTGGAACCAGAACTAGTAGAGCTTCTTGACAGTACGAGACCACTCACTCCACTGGAGAGCTTGCACAGCCTTTTAGAACCCCTTTTTCCTGACTGTAGCTAAATCCTGTTCATCGAGGGAATGGCCACTATGACCCTTAATTTCTTGGCCGTTGCCAGTTCAAACCCCACTGGTACCGTTCCCTTAACATGCCCAAAGCACAGACCATGACACAGTGGCGTAGGAAGGGGGGGGCGGTGGGGCGGTCCGCCCCGGGTGCACGCCGCTGGGGGGTGTCGTGTCAGCGCCTTGCTGGTTCCTTGCTCTCTCGGGGCAGAGAGAGCAGGGAACCAGCGAGGCGCCGACACCCCCCAGTGGCGTGCACTCGGCGGATTGGCTCTCCCGCCCGCCCCTCACCGCCTTCCAGGTATGTTCTCGGGGGAGGGTGCACCGCGCTGCACCCGGGGGGGGGGGGTGCGCAGCGGCGACCCGCCCCAGGTGTCAGCTGCCCTCGCGACGCCACTGCCTTGACAGCAGATATGTCATACACCAGCCAGCCTGCCCATCTCCTGCTCAAGAACCCAGATAAACGTACCTGTGCACTTGGGTTCTCAACTGGCTCAATTTTTTTTTTCAGGACTGCTCAATCCAGCCCTGGTTTTATCCCTACTGAACGAAGGGACTTCTCCTGTGGCTTTTAAAAGAAATCCACAGCTAAATCAGAATACCATTAAAAGAACGTAGAGGGAGTAAAACCAAGACTAGCTCAATGGAGCTAGATGGGGATTTTACATGTGCTTTAAAAATGGTCTTTCTAAGAAATTATTTCAATATAACATTCAAGGAACTTTTCATTAACAGAAGGGCAGTGTCTACTCCCCCCCCCCCCCCCCCCCACCACCTTGTGAAGTTTCCATAGAACAGCTGTGATCTCCTATCATAGATCTTCCCAGAAACATTAAGGACTAGGTAGGTGGGCTAAGTATTCCTGTAAGTCAGGCATGCAAAGTCTTTGCCTATGCATTTGATCTAAGAAAAATGCTACTTTACTTGCAGCTCTTTGAGACTATGGTATATACAGAGTACAGTCTACAGTAGAGGGACTCCACTGAAGAACTGAGTGTTCCTGTAATATGTCTGTCAAGACACAAGCTGTATGCTTACAGCAGAAACAATGTTAAATGATGAAGTGTTAAAATTCCGTCACTATTTTAGAAATGCTTTGATGAAGCCAGGTTTACAAAGATAATTACTGTCTCTTAGATAAATGCCAGTCAATTATTAAAAGCATATTTAGTGAGGGCTTAACTTTCTTTTTCTTTTTTTTTTTTAAGTCAAATGTTTCCCTTCAATAGTGGATTAAGTTTCCATTAATGTGTTTTTAATATTCTCTTGGAATTTGATTAACATTCCAGAACCATTGCAACAAAATGTATCTCTTTCAGTTCTCTGAAGCAGTTGGCATGTTAAACGTTTCTTATTAAAAACATATTTGCCAAGGATTAGCAGCTACATAAGAGATACACCCTTCCCAGCTGATCACTAAACCACTAGACGAATGTTAAGACTTCACTAGAAGACTTGGGGGCTCATTTTCAAAAGAGAAAAACTTCTTTAAAAACAGCATAAAGTGGCATTCGGATGTTTTTCAGAGAAAAATGTCCAGACCGCAATTTTCAAAACTCGGATTTGAGCCGTTTTTTCTCTGCAGTGCATCCAAATCAGAAGGGGGCATGTTGAGGCGGTACATGGGCATTCTCAAAACTTGGACGTTTTTCTGCTATAATGGAGAAGAGACAGCTGAGGGGAGACATGATAGAGGTATATAAAATAATGAGTGGAGTGGAACAGGTGGATGTAAAGCGTCTGTTCACACTTTCCAAAAATACTAGGACTAGGGGGCATGTGATGAAACTAGTGTAGTAAATTTAAAACAAATAGAAGAAACTTTTTCTTCACCCAAAGCGTAATTAAACTCTGGAATTCGTTGCCGGAGAACGTGGAGAAGGCGGTTAGCTTGACAGAATTTAAAAGGGGGTTAGGCGGTTTCCTAAAGGACAAGTCCATAGACCGCTATTAAATGGACTTGGAAAAAATCCACAATTTCAGGAATAACTTGTATAAATGTTTGTACGTTTGGGTAGCTTGCCAGGTGCCCTTGACCTGGATTGGCCGCTGTCGGGGACAGGATGCTGGGCTCGATGGACCTTTGGTCTTTTCCCAGTATGGCATTACTTATGTACTTATGTCCTCTACTTGGTTCACTTTTATTACATAGAGCAGTGATTTAACCTATTGTGATGTCATAGTGGCTCATTCCACCAATAAGAGCCAACCTCATTAGTGATGTCACAATGGCTTGATTGTATAGAATGTTTGTACGTTTGGGAAGCTCGCCAGGTGCCCTTGGCCTGGATTGGCCGCTGTCGGGGACAGGATGCTGGGCTCAATGGACCTTTGGTCTTTTCCCAGTATAGCATTACTTATGTACTTATAAAGAGAGTCCGGGGCTAAAAGACGTTTTGGTCTAGACCTGTTTCAACTACATCTAAGTCACAAAAGTCACTGCCACTGGAGAGATTAAGGCATGACCCCTCCCCCCTTAGTGGTCACTGATCCCCTCCCACCCCCCAAAGATGTGAAAGAAACAGTACATACCAGCCTCTATATCAGCTTCAGATATTATGGCCAGTCAGCAAGCAGACCCTGGAGTAGCCTAGTGGTCAGTGTGGTGGACTGTAGAGAAGGGGACCCAGGGCCATATCCCACTCTAACTGGTACACTTTTGGTGGAAAAAGTGAGCCCTCCAAAAACCATCTGTATGTACATATAGGTGACACCTGCATGCATGAGGTCTACTGCAGTGGTGTATAGCTGGTTTTTGGAGGGCTCACCATACAAGGGGGTAATGATGAGATGTGTACCTGGGACCTTTTGCGTGACGTCCACTGCAGTGTCCTTTAGGGTGCCCCTTTGCTGTGCTGGGATGTCTGTGTGGCCAGTCTACTAAGAATGTTGGCCTCCACCCCCCACCCCAATACATCCCAATGGCTTGTTTTTGTGCAACAGATAAATGCACCGAACACAAAAAAAAAATATCTAACAAATGGCCATTTTCAAAACAAAAAGTTTTGATGTTTTTCTGGTTTGAAAATGGCCACATTTGCTACTGGATTTTTGAATGTTTTTCCACAAACGTCCAAAATCAGATTTAGACGCCATATCGAAAATGCTCCTCTACATGTTATAAGCCTTGTGGCAGAGTTAACGAGTTACTCACTTCAAGGAGGGAGATTTTTTTTTTTTTGGTCAGTTTTGGTTTTGAACTTACCTTCCAAAGCAATGTGGTGTTTGTAGGTCCCATAATGCATCAGGGTAGGGTTGACAGAACGCCAGGACTGGCCTAAAATCTCCCTCCTAGATCTGAGTATCTTGGTAGTTTTGCTCTGGGGAGGTGGTAAGGAAGATGGTATCTTGATTAATTCTAAGGAATAAAGATCCATACTGAGGGCTTGTTATAATGGGTCTAAATTGTTTATTCTAACTTAACCTAATTCTGTGGCCCTTTTACTAAGCTGTGGCAAGCACCTAACATTGCAATAATAGCTAAGTGCATGGTATTTTCCCCCCTATTAATAGTTCAATTGAAAAGGCTTTGAAGTTTTTGAGCAGTTGCCTCCACCCAATAAAAGCATGGATACAACAGACAGATTAAAATTACATGTTTCTAAATCCCAAATACTATTGAGGAGTTAGTGGCTACTGAGGAGGGGGCAGCCTGGATGGGCCATTTGGCTCTTATCTGCCATCATGTTTCTATATGGGAGGATACTTCACCTTTGCTAACTGAACTATTCAAAAAAGTATTTTGCAAACTGAAATTGATAAGACGACCAAGAGACTATGTGGCATATTTTCAAAGCACTCAGACGTACAAAGTTAAATGGAGGGGCATTTTCGATATGATGTCTGACTTTGGACGTTTTGGGGAAAACGTCCAAAATCTGAATAGGAAAGAAGGTCATTTGCAAAAAAGAAAAACGTCTACCTTAAAAAAAAAAATACTGTTTTGAACAAGGCGTTGTGATTTTGACTGACAGAGCGACGCTGATAGTCTCATTTGTTTTTCAACAGAATCTGGACTCAGTAATGAGATTGTATTTTAAATCAGCGAATCATATATTTGGAGGACAAAAAATCTGGATTTATCCAGATGTGACTAAGGTCACGCAACAAAAGAGAAAAATGTTTCTTTCTATTAGAGCAAAAACAATAGAATTAGGAGGTTCTTTCCTTCTTGCATATCCATGTAAATGTGTTGTAAGGTTAAATCAGAAAAAGTATGTATTCTATATGCCGGATCAGCTTAAGTCTTTCCTAGACTCGAAACAACAATAGAGATTTTTGGAATAAACGAGAAATACGGCGACATATTTTCTTTTATATGATTGTAGAATAAATTCAATCTTCACTAATTCCTACCCCCCTCCTACTGATTGAGGTCTAAGGAAGCCAATGATATGTTATATCAAGAGGAAAGGAATTTCTGTATTAACCTTATTTTTGATGGCTGTATTTCATTTAACAGTTTATATTTATTTTAAGCTGTGAATTAATACAAATGATGAATTATAAAAAACAAAAAAAGAAAGGAAAAAAAATGTCCAAGTACAAAACGCACAAAATCAAGCCATTGGAATGAAGAAGCCAGCATTTTTAGTAAACTGGACCCCAAACATCCCAGGAAATCAAAAGGGCACCCTAGGGGGCACTGCAGTGGGCTTCAAAAAATGCTCCCAGGAACACACCTCAACATTACTCCCTTGTCTGCTGAGCCCCCCAAAACCCACTACCCCCAACTGTACACCACTACCATAGCCCTTATGGGTGAAAGGGCATCTATATGTGGGTACAATGGGTTTCTGGTGAGTTTTGGAGTGCTCAGTTTCCTCCACAAGTGTAACAGGCAGGGGGAGGTATGGGCCTAGGTCCACCTGTCTGCAGTGTACTGCACCCACCACTAGACTACTCCAGGGACCTGCATGCTGTTCTAAGGGACCTGAGTATAACATCTGAGGCTGGCAAGTAATGTTTTAAATCACATTTTGGGGAGGGGGAGGTGGAAGGGGGTTAGTGATCACTGGGGGAGTAAGAAGAGGTCATCCCTGACTCCCTCCAGTGGTCATCTGGTCATTTAGGGCACCCAGTGATCACTGGGGGAGTAAGGACAGGTCATCCCTAACTCCTTCCAGTGGTCATCTGGTCATTTAGGGCACCTATAAAAACAGGTCTAGCTCAAAACGTCTTAGTTTTAGCCCTGGCCGGTTTTGTTTTGTTCCATTTTGGCTGAAAAACGTCCAAGTGTTAGGAATGCTGAGATCCCGCCTTTAACACACTCCCTTGTGATTTCAACCTACTTCTGACAGACTCTGTGTTTTATCTAGCAAAAAAGGTGCCGGTACTCAAATGCCAGGCCACCCTTCAGGGGTGGGGTGATCACTGAGGGACCCACCCCACAATAGCCAGGCCCCCTGCAACCAGTCACAGAATCCATAACAAGGCAGAATTGGTGTGTAGAGCCTGAGCTCTTTCATTAAAACTTGAGGACCTTGGGTCAATTTTACTAGATAACAGAAAAGGTGCTGGTACTCAGTACCCTCAAGTACCCCCTCAAAAAAAGCCCTGGGACTTCATAAAAAATGTCCAAAAATGGGTTTTTAAAATACATATCTGGACGTTTTTGTGACAAAAACGTCCAAATGCAGTTTTATGCCACTCTTTGGACATTTTTCTCTTTTGAAAATGAGCTTCACAGTAACCTATGGAACTTTGTAAGTCTTTGTGCTTTGAAAATGAGCCCCATCTTGTCCTATTCAAATTTTACAACAGTGGTACAATCAGTATTAGATTACTGCAATTTTTTATACCTAGGTTTACCAGTTTACAGATTATGGGCCAGATTCTATATATGGTGCCTAAAAAATCCGTGTGGTAAACATTTCCGCCTAAGCGTATTCTATAAGTGGTGCCTAGATTTAGGCACGGTATATAGGGAAAGGGAAATGGGACTTGATATACTGCCTTTGAGGTTTTTACAACCACATTCAAAGCGGTTTACATATATACAGGTACTTATTTTGTACCAGGGGCAATGGAGGGTTAAGTGACTTGCCCAGAGTCACAAGGAGCTGCAGTGGGAATGGAACCCAGTTCCCCAGGATCAGAGTCCGCTGCACTAACAACAAGCAACATTCCATGTAGAATCTCAACTAGGGAAAGGAAAATGGGACTTGATATACTGCCTTTCTGTGGTTTTCATAGTATACACAGGTACTTATTTGTACCTGGGGCAATAGAGGGTTAAGTGACTTGCCCAACGACACAAGCAGCTGCAGTGGAAACTGAACCCAGTTACCCAGGCGCAAGGTCCCCTGCACTAACCACTAGGCTACTCCTCCACTCCTTACTCTTTGGGATTCCGGAATCTTGCTATTGTTTGGGGTTCCACATGGAATGTTGCTACTCTTTGAGATTGTGCATGGAATCTTGTTAATAGGACTTGATATACCGCCTTTCTGTGGTTTTTGCAACTACATTCAAAGTGGTTTACATAGGTACTTATTTGTTCCTGGGGCAATGGAGGGTTAAGTGACTTGCCCAGAGTCACAAGGAGCTGCAGTGGGAATCAAACCCAGTTCCCCAGGATCAGAGTCCGCTGCACTAACCACTAGGCTACTCCTCCACTCATACAGAATACGCTTAGTTGATATCCCAGCGCCTAAAACTATGTGCCCCCATTTACACCAATGAAAACATGGCATAAATCCCTGCGCATAGATTTATGTGCACTGAGTCGTATTCTATAACTATGCGTGTAAATTTTGGAATGCCCAGAAAACACCAATTTCCCCATGCATAGCCACGCCCCTTTTGAACTGAGCAAATTATAATTTTTTTTTTGTTATATTTGTACCCCGCGCTTTCCCACTCAAGGCAGGCTCAAAGCGGCTTACGTGGGGCAATGGAGGGTTAAGTGACTTGCCCAGAGTCACAAGGAGCTGCCTGTGCCTGAAGTGGGAATCGAACTCAGTTCCTCAGGACCAAAGTCCACCACCCTAACCACTAAGCCACTCGTCCACTCCAATAGATAAATAGATAAAGTAGCAGGGAGTTTTGGGCTGTACAACATAAGAGAAAAAGTTGATAAGTGAAAAGAATGAAGTAACGTGTCTTTTGTGAGTTTTGCTCCTACAGTTGTTACAAGATGCTTGTCTGCTTGCTTTGACAACACAAGTATTTGGTAAGGTCTACAGCTTTAGACACAAGCAGGGCTGCGGTCCTGTGCTTCGATCTTGAGTTTCCTGTCTGACCCCTGAATTTAAGCCTTCATTACAGAATATGCTTAGCGAGTTGTGCGCGTAAATTCTAATTACCAATTAGTGCTTATTATTTCTTAAGTGCTGTTATCAATGCTGATTAGCTTGTTAAGCCAATTAAGTGATGCACACTATTATAGAATATGCCTGGAATTCGGTGCGGATCTCTAGGCGAGCAATATAGAAGCCGGGGGTATGTGCTTTATAGGTAGCTCAAAATGCAGCTGCATACGATTTACTCATATAGGGGTGAATTGTATAAATGGTGTTGAACCCCCCCCCCCCCACACACACACACACACACACACACACACACGCGCGCGCGCGCGGTATTCTATAAGCCGCACCTAAAGATCGGCAAGATTTATAGAATAATGCTTAAACGGAGAGGTCATGCATAAATTTAGGCACCATTTGCACCAACAAAAAAGTAGTGCGAATGCCCACGCCAAAATTTACACGCGAAGCACCGTTATTCTATAATTATACATTTAACTCAAAGTATCACCACAATTTTCACTGGCTTTACTTGCTCCGTAGAAAATATCACTATACAAAACTAGCAAGTAAAGTCACATTTGCTAAAAATAAAAAAAATAGGAGGAAAAAGGACTTCAGTGGCTTAGAGGTCACGTCTGAAACAAGGTTTGGACTAATGACCTGCCCTGCTTCTTCATCAGTCCAGAAAAAAAACTTCTATATATTTGATTCCATAATGGTTTACTTTTTTAACATTTTTTTATTTCAATATTAAAGTCCAAAAACAATCAAATTCTCCCAGGTACTCATCTGGAATGAACCTTTAGGATGGCTGCACTAGAAACAGGCTTAGTGAATGGGAAAGGCCTGCGTAAGGATGCACTAAGTCCATTTACAAGCGCAGCTTAGTAAAAGGACCTCTCTGAAATTGTCATTGGGTGGCATTTAATAGTGAAATGGCTCCCATTTTCTGGGGTTAATGTCCTGATGGATTATGGGACCTTAAGGCCCTGTTTACCAGAAGCCCGTTAGTGTTTTTAGTGAGCGCCAACAATTAGCGTGCACTGAGTAGGCACCCACAATATTCCTAGTGTCAGGAAGTATTTTTTGATAGAGAGGGTGGTGGATAAGTGGAATGCCCTCCCGCAGGAGGTGGTGGTGATGAAAATGGTAATGGAATTCAAACATACGTGGGATAAACACAAAGGAATCCTGTTTAGAAGGAATGGTTCCGTGGAATCTTAGCGACGCCGGTAATTGGAAACAAAACGGGAGCTGGGCAGACTTCTACGGTCTACGCCCTGATCGTGACTGAATAGATAGGGATGGGCTGGAGTGTAAATTTTAGGGGGCTTCGATGTTAGCTCCAGAACTTAGTACAAGAGCAGTGCTGGGCAGACTTCTACGGTCTGTGCCCCGAGAAAGGCAAGGACAAATCAAACTCAGGTATAAAGTATCACATACCATGTAAAATGAGTTTATCTTGTTGGGCAGACTGGATGGACCGTACAGGTCTTTATCTGCCGTCATTTATCATTTACTATATGTTACACAGTTAGCATGCGCTAATTTTGTGCACGTGTTAAAAACGCTAGCACACCCTAGTAAACAAGGCCCTTAGTGTCGCCTATAAGAGTCTGTCATGAAGTATCCTCCACTGCCATTTTTATATGCTGCCTAGAGCCAGATTTATTAAGGGGGAGGGGATTGGAGAGACACTGAATAGGAAAAAGCTTCTTTTTTTTCCTAAATGAAAACCAACAAACAGAATACACCATATTAAATAAACAAATTTGTAGCCCACCAGAGGTCAGGGCAAACAGAGTGATGTAATACGTTGTAAGCCACTCTTGGTCCACTGTGAAGGCGGGATTATATACATGTAATGTACAGCTAATTTACAGATACGAGAGCAGTAGCCTAATAGTTAAAGCATTGGACTGAGAATCAGGAGAGCCCAGTTCAAATCCCACAATTGCTCTGTACGATCCTGAGCAAGTCACTTAGGGCCCCCTTTTACCAAGCTGCGGCAAAAGGGGGCCTGCGCTGGTGTCGGCATGTTTCAATGCATGCCGTGGCCCCCTTTTACCAAAGTGGGTAAAAAGTAGGTCTTTCTTTTCTTGAAGAAATGGCCATGCGGCAAGTGAAACACTTGCCACGTGGCCATTTCAGGGGGCAGCCCTTACTGCCACCCATTGAGGTGATGATAAGGGCTCCTGTGCTAACCCAGCAGTAATCGGGCAGCCTGTGGCACTGCCCGATTACTGCCGGGTACACACCGGTGCTACAAAAATTAAAAGTTTTGTAGCGCCGGATATGACGGTGCACTGGGGGTGGGAAGTACCGCCAGGCTGTTGTGGTAGCCCGGCGATACTTCTGTTTTTAGCGAGCAGTAAGCCCGCGTTGCTTACCGCCACTTTTTAAAAGGGTCCCTTAACTCTTCATCACCTCAGGTACAAACTCAGATTGTGAGCCCTCCAGGGACAGAAAAATACCCACTATACCTGAAGGTATACCAGTATATAAGAAATTAAACAAACACAAAGACACAAAGGTTGGATCATTGGTTAATTCTGGTACGAATTTCCTGCCTCTTTAAAATTCCATAAAACCCAATGGAAGTTGGAAAGAATTATACAAAGTGCGTTGAGAATGTCTGCCTGGAAGCAAAATAACTCTCCCAAAATGGAATGGGATGAAATTTGGAAAGTGAGAAAAAACTGGTAAAAAGATGCCTCGAATTTAAAAAATGGCCAAATCAGACCAGAGGATCCAGAGCAATAAACCTCTGCCCCCCCCCCCCCCAAAAAGCCCAAATGCATTTCTGTGGGAGGAGTCCTAGTTTCTGCAACATAGAAACTTCGAGTGAAACACACAGCAATTAGGCAATTTCTTCTTTCAAAGTGCATCACCCTGTTCTCTACTCTCCCAAAATGCCCCCCACTGATTCCCTCCCACATATGCCCCACCACCCTACATATGGCCCGTGCCCTCAAAAACTGCCCTGCCACCTGGCAAACTGTTTCCATACCCTAAAACCCTCAATTTTCCCATCACCCTGCAACTGCCCCGCCTCTAAAAACTACCCCCTGCAACTACCCCATCACTTGCAAGTTGCTTCCATCCAACACAAACTACCCTAACTATCCATCACAGTTTTCTTACTGGTTGCTATGTGTTCTGCCAACTAATATCTGTCTTCATGGGCATTTACTAAATGTTGGGGACTCAGGATGTTCAGTTGACCACTTTCTACTTTTTTCAGGATTCATCAGATTGTTTTAATGTCCAGAAGCTAGAAGGATGACTAACGTATCTGGATATTT
Organism: Microcaecilia unicolor; assembly: GCF_901765095.1. Classification (NCBI taxonomy): domain Eukaryota; kingdom Metazoa; phylum Chordata; class Amphibia; order Gymnophiona; family Siphonopidae; genus Microcaecilia; species Microcaecilia unicolor. The sequence continues at coordinate 190,638,753 of NC_044041.1, forward strand.
TTCATTGTTTAAAACCTCTACATACATATCTTCAATTAACCCCCCCCCCCCCCCCCCCAAATCAGCCTGTGCTGCCTGCTTCCTATATAACTAGCAGCAGAGATTATAGGTGGGATCCAGACAATCAGACAGAGCACTAGAAAGCTCTCTAGTCACATGGAGGAGTTGAGCTAGGGGAAGTTCCAGCACTGTACAAATAAGGCTTCTGCATGTGGTTGAGCGGAGGGAAGAAACAAAGCTCCCCCCCAGAAATGCCCTAATGCATTTCTATGAGAGTAGCTGCTCCAACAGCTGCAGCATATACAACACTGATTCACTGTAATAATGAAGGGCATTTTAGAAAGGATGTCCAACTCAGAATATGGAGAGAGTAATCCACCTAAGTGGATCATATTGAGACGCTACGTCAGCAAAATATCACAAAGGTCTTTATCAAGACCACTCGACCTCAAGGTTTTTTTGGAAGTACAAGGATCACCAAAGACCACTCAATCCAGAGATCCATCTCCTTTTTAACCACAGGCTCATCCAAGACTCCTGAGGCAGGCCTGTGGCCAAAACACAGTTTCTGTGTCGAGCCATTGAATAAAGTGGTACTTTGAAATCTTATCTCCCGTTCTCCTGGAGTCATTGGTCCACTTCCCACTCTCTCTGTACTGTACTACTACTGCTCCCAACTCAGAATATGGACATCTTTCTCTCATGTACTTTTGAACAGGATCTGCCCACACGAGAAATGGACGTCCAAGCGCTGGCTACATCCAGCATCAACATCCATTTTACAAACTAAAACCCGAACTATGAATGGGGCAAAACAAGGGACATGGATGTCTGTGTGGGAGCACAGAAACATCCCTATTTTATTTATTTGTTACATTTGTACCCCACATTATCCCACCTATTTGCAGGATCAATGTGGCTTACATAGTGCCGTGAGGTGATAGCCACCTACGGTAAAGAAACAAATATAGAGTGAAGTTATTTACAATGAAATAGATATGAACAGATGCATCGGGGAATCATAGAGAGGGAAGTTATATAACAATCATAAAGTTCAATACAAGTTTGGATATCTTTGTGTTGCTGGATTTAGGTGCCGGTGGTGGGAGGCGGGACTGGTGGTTGGGAGGCGGGGATAGTGCTGGGCAGACTTATACGGTCCGTGCCAGAACCGGTGGTGGGAGGCGGGGCTGGTGGTTGGGAGGCGGGGATAGTGCTGGGCAGACTTACACGGTCTGTGCCCTGAAAAGGACAGGTACAAATCAAGGTAAGGTATACACAAAAAGTAGCACATATGAGTTTGTCTTGTTGGGCAGACTGGATGGACCGTGCAGGTCTTTTTCTGCCGTCATCTACTATGTTACTATGTAATTAAGTTTGGTCAGTAGGATATGATCTTCCGAACAGATAGGTCTTTAGTAATTTCCAGAAGTTGAGGAGGTCGTCTGTAGACCTCATGGTTTTTGGGAAAACATTCCAGAGTCTTGTACCTATAAATGAGAAGCTGGATCCATGAATTGATTTGCACTTGAGACCTTTGCAATTAGCGTAGCGGAGATTTAAATAAGAACGTGATGATCTGATTGAGTTTCTAGTTGGCAGATATTATTAAATGGCTACCCAGACATCCACGTGGAAGTGTAACCTAATGGTTACAGCAGCATGCAGAGAAGCAGAGGTTACCCGTTTTAAATTTCACTGCAGCTTTTTGTAACTTTTGCTTCTATTTTTTAAAAATTTTGTTGTTGTGAGTACCTGGTCTAAATGCGGACATCTCCTCCCCTTCTGCAATCAGACCGGATAGCCATCTTTTAGCCCCACCCAGACCACACCCCCCCCTTGTCATACAGACATTCAGCCATTTAAGACATCCATGTCCTGACTTTATAAATCTGAGATTTGGACGTCCATGCAATATAGAAATCTAAATGCCAGTTTTCAGATATCCAAAACATGAATAGAGTTTCTAAAATAACCACCATAGTGAATAAGGAATTTCACCTTTCAAATAGACTTCCCTACCATCTTATACACACACACAAACCTGCTCACAAATGCAGACACACACATGCAAGCACTCATGCACAACGTGCAGGTATTCAACCATACACATGCACACCAGTCCAGACACATACGTGAACAAAACAAATATACACATAGATAAAAACATACAAGAGATACCCATACATACAAGCAACGCAGATACAAACACAGATGTGTGTGTGTGTGTGCATAAATGCTTTCCCCACTTGTTTTTGATGCGTACGTCTACAGAGAAGTGCTCCTATCACTAGAAACAGAGAAAATGGCTATCTGTCCTTGTGATCCAGCCCTGTTGCTACTGGTATCCATAAGCGCTTTCCTGGTTGGGGAAAGAGAGTAGAAGAGGTGCCTGCTGTGCTTTGCAAATCTCCCTCTTAAAAATTGCTCCCCATTGGCAGCTCTGCTCTTCCGACATTATAATTTTCTGACGCTGCAGCTCGTGGTGAGGTTTGTCCTCATACCCACAAATAGGCAGGTTGTGAGGGTTACATCAGAGTTTCCTGTCGAAATACGTAGACAATAAACCGTCAGTGGTTTACAGAGTTCCTAAGAAAGCCAGATCACAGTGGTCCTCACAAAGGAGCCCAGTGGGTTTCAGTTCCTATGGAACACCCTGCATAAATGACCTTCAGCAACAAATGAGGGAGGGTGAAGTTCCTGGATAAGAGAACCCACTGGGATTTCATAACACATCCCATATTTATTCTCAGACCTCGGCAGAAACTGTTATGTAGATCTGTTTCCCCAGGTCTTTGCCAAATGCACCATCAAGCCAGGACTGTAAAACAGACAGGGAAGATTTTTTCACCCCACCTCTTCTGTCAACAGAAAACACTGCGCAATGATTCTGCGTGCCAAATGACTTCTGTTGCAACTTGCTGTGGCTGAAAACAAAGAGCCCAGAAAATTGATAGCCACTTTCCAATGATCATCTCTCTTCATCATACTGCAGCCCTCTCTGTGGATGTTTAAGGCTCACCACAATTCCTAATAGAAAACATTTTTGTGTTTGTGGGTACTGAAATCCTGCTGGAAACCTTATATGACTTCACTGTGTGGAAACAAAATGATCCTGGCACTGGACATTCTGCTCTACTGTACAATTAATAGTGAAACAAGGAAGCAGGGATCAGCCTCGGAGGTTTTCCTCAGAAAGTGGATAGGAAAACTGCTTAGGACCTCCGGGCCCTGGGGTAGATAGTAAACCTGTTCTCCATTTCTCCAGAAGCAGCATACACAAGACCATTAAAGCAGCAGCCCGTTCCCAGTCTCTCCAAAAATTAATCTACCTGGCTCAATTTTTAATTCCTAGTCCTATCTTCTTTGCAGTTCCTCCTATTTTTACATTTGTTTAGAATAAAGAATGTCCATTTTATTTGTACCCTATGGACCTGGATCACTGTCTCCTACACTTCAAAGCTTATGGGGTAAAACCGACCATCCATAAACTGATGACTCATGTTTTTATGTGTCTAGCAAGTTAGTGCTGGCGGGGTCCTGGATGCAACCTACATTGCCAGGCCTCCAACTCCTTTTGCAGAAATTAGATTACATTCAGCTGATGTCCAAATTGACCACGCTCCGGCCTGGCCGGATTCTGCCGTATCATAAAATTTGGGATCCTTATCACATGGATCTCGCACCCAGATCCTTGGCGAGTTTGTCTTTGCCATCCCAACCCTAAGTAGGCGGGTGGGATTTTCTGTTGTAGTTTTACGCCTTTTTTTTGGGAATGGGGGACTTCATGATTGATGAAGGTTTACCTTGTATTTATGTTCTCTTTTGGGGCAACAATTCATTGCTGTTGTTGTATCTTTTATTCTGGTTTGTTATAATAATTTAAATAAACTTTGGAAAAAAAAAAAAGAACGTCCGTTTTATATTACGGCCACTGCACATTTCTAAAAATCTCTTTCCTTGGAGCTGCATTTCACTTGTTTATCAGGTATTCATAATTTTGGATGTTTTACAGCAACACAGGATCACCGTCTGGCTCCATTTTAGGATGGCCAAGCTCATCCACAGAATACTGGATATCCCCTTGAAGGACTACACAGCTTTTATAGCAAGAGTAAAAGAGGCACGGGTACAGTTGGGGTTTTCATCTGTGATTTATCCTTCAAAGCGAGGGCCATGACATAGCAAGGGTCATACAGGAAGGCACTGATTATAGAGGTGTCAGTCCCAAGTGATTACTTGGTGAAGCACATGGAGAGAGATCCAAGAAATGCAGTCTGAGACCAAGAAAGATACAGAAATATTTCTAATCATTTTGGGTGGGTGCCACAGATGAACAAAAAGATCTTCCAAGCACACCTGGATAAGTTCCCTACACATATTACATCTTATGAACTCCAGAAAGAACCTCTGGCACAAGGCACGTACTACAGCAAATGTCAGCAGTAAATTTGAGATTGAGATCATACTCCACCTACCCTGGCTTAGGAGTGAGGTTCAATCTCATCTTGGTATGCATAAAACTAACCCATTTAATGATATACATATATATATATATATTTTTTTTTTACTTTAGTTTGTATATTGTTTTGTCCTGTTTGTTCAATTAAAGTGGTATAGAAAATTTTAATAAAGTATAATAAACTATTTGGAGAAATTGTCCCCGAGGAATGATGCCTCTGTAGGCAAATCATGCAACTACTGCATCTGTGAAGGTTAATTTCTAAAGCCGTAAATGGCTGGGGGTGGTGGCTGGCAAGGATAGTGGAGGGCAGACTTAAACAGTCTGTGCCAGAGCCGGTGATGGGAGGCGGGACTGATGGCTGGGAGTACTGCTGGGCAGATTTATACGGTCTGTGCCCTGAAAAAGACAGGTACAAATCAAGGTAAGGTATACACATATGAGTTTATCTTGTTGGGCAGGCTGGATGGACCATGCAGGTCTTTTTCTGCCGTCATCTACTATGTTACGTTACCTGCCTTGCCATCACTCCTTTCTGATATTCAAAACCCAAAAACTACAAGGGGGGAGGGTAAATAACATCATCTAAAAACCCGCCCTTTTGTAAAACTATAAAACTGTCTCCCACCGCTAGTAATTATGGAGTTGATTTGAAATGGTTCCAGATTATTTTGCAGCTTTTTATTTTTTTTTTTTAAGGATGAACCGTCCCTGAAGAAGTAGAGAAACAGGGTACTCTGTCAGGCAGCACGCTCTAGGCACCTACGATAAGTTGATTTCTTATTTTTGAATTTTCTGACTGGATCAAGCTCATATGAGATTGAGATTTTTTTCCACTGCTTTTCGTCTCACTCACTTTGAAATGTATGGACATTAGAATGGATACTGCAATTGTAATTACATATTGAGGTATCAACTTAGTTACAATTTTCCAACCTTTTAAGCAGCACTTGATGGTCAATTGTATGAAATGCTGCCAAGACATTTAACATGACTGTAAAATACTGCTTTGGTTTAGTGCTGTTGAAAATAACCGGTTAGTGCCAAACTGAAAACCGGCTATTTTGGAAGCAGTTGACACTTGGTTGGTTAAGTTCTGATATTCAGTACATAAACGGCCAGGTTAACCGAATAAATGTGGTAACCCATAGGCGGTTAAGTGCTCAATATTGTACTTCGCCATCTCTGGAAACCCAGAATTTCAATGTTGGTGTCCGAACGTGGCCCAGCAGCGTGGCGTAAACATAAAGGAATCCTGTTGAGAAGGAATGGATCCTCAGAAGATTAACCAAGATTGGGTCGCAGAGCTGGTGATGGGAGGGAGGGGGGGGGGGGGGCTGGTGCTGGGCAGACTTCTACAGTCTGTGCCCTGAAAATGGCAGATATAAATCAAGGTAAGGTATACACAAGAAGTAGCACATACGAGTTTATCTTGTAGGGCAGACTGGATGGACAGTGCAGGTCTTTTTCTGCCGTCATCTACTATGTTACTACTAGGCATATTTTCAAAGCACTTAGCCTTCCAAAGCTCCATAGGCTAAGTGCTTTGCGTGCGAGTTAGTTAAATTTAAATTCACTTGGGCACTATGAAGCGAGGACAAATGATAGTGTGGAGCATTTTTAGAGTAGCTGACTAAGTCGGCAGAATTGTACACGTTGGCTCCGGAGATCGTGTATAGGCAGTCCCTCTAGCTGAAAGTCCTCCTTTCATACTAAATTTGCTTTGATGTCCCCATGCATACCTCCGACCCACCCCCATCCTCCCACCCTGTCAGACTATCATAGTAATGCTTGAATGTTTTCACTTATATACACTGTCAGCTAGCACATTTGCTTATTTCCGATCTGACGAAGAAGGGCAACCTTCGAAAGCTAATCAAGAAATGTATTAAGTTATGTCCAATAAAAAAGGTATCATCTTATCCATGTTTTATTTTGTTTGATTTCTATAGATTCTACATGGAATGTTGCTATTCCACTAGCAACATTCCATGTAGAAGTCGGCCCTTGCAGATCACCAATGTGGCCGCGCAGGCTTCTGCTTCTGTGAATCTGACGTCCTGCACGTACGTGCAGGACGTCAGACTCACAGAAACAGAAGCCTGCGCAGCCTTCTACATGGAATGTTGCTAGTGGAATAGCAACATTCCATGTAGAATCTCCAATAGTAGCAACATTCCATGTAGAATCTCCAATAGTATCTATTTTACTGTCATAGTAATACTTGAATGTTTTCACTTATATACCCTGTCAGCTAGCACATTTGCTTATTTCCGATCTGACGAAGAAGGGCAACCTTCGAAAGCTAATCAAGAAATGTATTAAGTTATGTCCAATAAAAAAGGTATCATCTTATTTTCTTTTCCATGTTTTATTTTGTTTGATTTCTATTGATACTAAATTTGTAGACTATTGTAGTAGTGGTTGATCCCTCTAAGTTTTAGTTTTACAAAAGGGCGGGTTGTAGATGTCATCATCACGAACCTTTGAGCAGAGTCCCTGCTGCAGCGGCTCGAAGCAGTCTGCAATAAGTACAAGTGGCATTTCTACACAACATTTCACCTAGATTTGCATAATAAATAATAAACATTTTCTTTTGCTTCATTAAAATGAAATCATTTTTTTTTCCAATTTCTCTTGTGTGTTTTGATAATTTTATTTTGTTCTTTTTGAGTTTCCTTTGGGTTGAAGAACTGGGATCTTAGCAATTGATGAAGGGAAAGGATGGTCAGCTTCAGGATGGGATCTTGAGTCTCAGGAGAAGGGTGGGGACAGAAAGAATAAGAACATAAAAATATCCATTCTGGGTCAGACCAAAGGTCCCTCTAGCCTAGTATCCTGCTTCCAACAATGGCCAATCTAAGTTACAAGTACCAGGCAGAATCCCAAGAACTAGCGAGGTCCTATGCTACCAACCCTAAAGGATCAGCAGTGGCTTTCCCATGTCTACCTTAAAAGCAGTTTATGAACTTTACTGTACCTCCAGGAACTTGCCCAAACCTTTTTTAAACCTAGCTATGCTAACTGCTTTTATCACATCCTCCAGCAACAAGTTCTAGAAGTGAAATAAGGATTGAGTGAATATTTTCTCCTATTAGTTTTAAGAGTATTGCCCTGTAACTTCATTGAGTATCACCTAGTCTTTGTACTTCTTGAAAGAGTAAACAATTGATTCACGTTTACCCGTCCCACTCCACTTAGGATTGTGTATCATATTTCTCCTCAGCTGTCTCTTCTCCAAACTGAAAAGCCCTAACCTCTTAAGCCTTTCCTCATAAGAGTCGTTCCATCCCCTTGATCATACTGGTCGCCCCCCTGCTTGAACCTTTTTTTAATTCCACTATATCTTTTTGGAGATGTGGCAACCAGAACTGCACACAATACTCAAGAAATGGCAGCGGAGGACAGGGGAGTTAGGATCATTTCTCTAACTCCCCATTCCCAACAGCTGCAGCTCATCACTCTCATACCTTCAACCCAGGTACAGACCCCATCTCTTACGGGTGTATGCCCCCACCTCAATCTCCCTATCAAATCCCCATGAGACACATGCACAAACCCCTAATCAATTCCCTCTTTCTTTCCCCAAATACATACACCAATGTTAATTCCCCGCCTTTCTCATATACCGTGCCAATCTGCCCTGACACACAGCTATTATCTCTCACAGCTACATACCCCCCCTCCCATGTTCCTCATCGCCTCTCTAAGCTACTTCCCCATGCCAATAATCTTTTTCCCCCATCACCACCACATATACATGTATGCAATCTGTAGACTATCCTCTCACAATCACTTTATCCCCCCCTTTTCTAAACCCTTTATTTACCCTCCCCCCCCCCCTCTCAGTCTCCAATCTTAGTTGGAGGAAAATGATGAACAGTGGTGTCTCAGATTATATCATATGCTGCCCGGTGCCTGACTCTTACCGCGGCGGACAGGGCAGGTGGTTTATATTAAGTTACATCCCAGGTTGCAGAGAACAATATGACAGTAAAGGCATAGAGGAAGGAAACTGTATGCTGAGTTGGTCCTGCTAGCTACTGCCATCCAGACCCAGCCCATGGCTTTCTGCAATTATGGAAGGGAACGTACACTTCTATACTGAGGGGGCAAATTTGTGGCCCTTGTCATACCTATGGAATCAAGGGAAGACTGAGAGCCCTGTTAATAAGTGTATTATTCCCCTTACAAATACCATATTTTAGCAACTACACCAAATCCACCCTAGAGTAACATGTACTGATAACTCGACACAGCACTATACTGATCAAGCTAGAAAAGGAAAGGTAAGCTAGGGAATAGAAAAGGTTATTCAGGACCACATGCACGTTCACGACTATTGTTATTAAGATGAATGGATATCCCACCACCTTATTTATTTACAGTCTTTCTGTCCAGCTGTTGATCCAATCAGTTGTGTGACCTGGTGTGCATTTTTATAAGGTTACAATCACTGGCTCAGTTTCCCCTCCCCAGTGGTTAGCTACGGGGCTAGAAAAACAGCTATCACACTGCTTTCCCTGACTGAACATAGAGCAGGCTGTAGCACCTGTAGCAGTACGTTTAAAGCTGTCAGAATCTCTTTTGTAGGAAGTAATGGGAGTTATCCAGCTGTGGCAGTGTTCTGATCCAGACTTAAACCACTACCGGGAGTAGTAAATATATTCATATTTGTTGTCTGAGGGCTCTGGAAAGTAAATAAAAGGCACATATGTATTTGGGCGTCTGTGGCTAGAGCAGAAAGTACAAATGGACATAGGTGGTGGCTTCTCCTTCTATGTGGTTCAAATATCTATTTTCAGGCCAAGGAAAACCATTTCTTTTGTCAAACACTTCTTTTTATGACAGAAGATATTCAGCAAAACCTAAGTATATCTTCTGTAGTTTGTCCTCCAAAGGCCAAAATGATTCAGAGTAAACTGCATACGCTGTTCCTCAGGTTTACTTCCACATGTTGCAAAAATGTGAAAAAAATGCAACAGAGAGCTAGAAAAAAAACTGTTTTGATCCTGATAGTTTTTACTGCTGATAGAGCAAAAAAAAAAAAAAAGAGAAAAAAAAATCCTCCAAAAACACAACACACTTAGCTCTGGATAAACTAGAAATGGGATTCCAAAACAAATTATTGTAAGAAAAAAAAAACCTTCCAAAGAAAAGTTTAAAAACCTGTAAACATTTCTGTTCCAACTTGAGCATGAATAAAATAGCAGCCACGCCTGTATTTCTCATGTTTGTCCAGTGAAAGGCAGGCCTGGCCTGTAGTAGCACATAATCCGGTTTTCCCTATTTGCTCACTCCGGCACTGAGGCATGTCTCATGCGGACACGCTGGTATCCTAAAACTATAACCCGGCTGGGATTTCTGAGGAGACCGAGTCCAGAGGCTGCCAGTGACAGTCCATTAAAGAATCGTACAGCTCTTCACTCTGTTCCATAAATTGTTTGTTCGCCTCTTCTACGTCCAGCTGGCGCAGGGGATCTAAGGACATAATTTTACAAGAAAACTCAGAAGGTGAAACACATAGGCTGAATACAAACCTTGTTTAAAAACACAAAGGCCCTTTATGTTGAGGTTGCTTGTCACTATGTCATGGAAATGAGCCCAGGGATCTAAATTATTCTAATCCTAGTTTTACTATATTAACAATTCTATAAAAAATAGTTACATAACCATTTTTGTTACATGCAAAGGAACTACATGATTATTTGAAAAAAACAACAACAAAAAACTAACACAGCTAGATGCATTCACAAACCCAGCTGTAGTCAGTTTCTAAGAATAGTTACCTTCCCAGATCTCGGTGCTATTGCGTCCTTCATGGATCTTATTCCTAATTCACCTTCTTATTGCACTAATTCTATAAACTGGCACCTCAATCTAGGTGCCCCAATGCTGTGCACTTAGCGTGAATCCTATAACGGCATCTTGGTTGGGGGGGGGGGAGGGTCAGAAAGTGAAGGCAGTCGTTTTGGTTTCAGCCGAAACTGAACAGCAGCTGAATCCGGATTTCAGGCTGATTTTGGTGCCAAAGCTGAAATTCCGTCAGCCTATAGCGTCAATGTGCCCCATGTTCTTTCATGCTGTATCAATGGAGGTGTAAGTTGACACACCATATAGTATTCTGCAAAACTACACAAGTACCTGGGAGACACGCCCATGCTCCACCCACGTCTACACCCCCTTGCGGTTAGGCGTAACGGCACTTAGGCCCCACCTTATAGAACAGAGTCTGGCGCACGTAAGTTCCTGTCAATTAACGGCACCTCTGACGTGCATTAAGTGGCACCTACCTCTAGGCGCCAGTTATTGCCTTCAATGTGCTGAAGTGACAAGCAAAAGAGGCAAACAGTACATTAGGTTTATTGTACTGAAGTTCTTGCAATATCACCTTTAACTACGTCGTCACTGAAATGCAGTTTTTCTGCATTAAGCTATCTACAAAAGTTTCCACATGCAAGCATTTTTGCTGCCCTAACAGATAATGAACTCTTACATCTCATTCGCAGTTTTTGCACTCAAAACGCTAGCTAATTTCAATAGAAGCATAGAGAATGATGGCCAACAAAGACCTTGGGGCTGATAGTGAGACTGTAGGAGGGAGCCCAGCTAACTCCTGTGGTCGGTGGTGAACCCGCAAATTCAATGCCAGGGCCGTATCCAGTGACCGGTATTGAATTTCTGGGGGGGTTTTGGCTGCTAAAAACATAGCTGGTTAAGCCAATATTTATCGGCTGACCAGCTAAGTTATAGCAGTCAAAGACAGACCTGGTATTTACATGGGTCAATCTGCCCGCTAGACTTAGCTGGTCAGCCAAAGAATATTGGCGTTAACTGGCTATGTCACATGACATAGCCAGTGACCAGGCTAGCTGCTAAGCTGTAATATTCAGCCGAGATAGCCAGCTATCTCATGCTGAATATTAGTGCTTAGCCGGCTTAAGGCTATTTAACCGGCTGTTCCTGGACGGTTAAACAGTTTTAAATATCAAGTCTAACCTTCCATACCAACTATTAAACTGTACTATTTTTTTCCTTTCTCTTAGAGATCTTCTGTGGTTGTCCCATTCTTTCTTGAATACAGATACAGTCCTTGTCTCCACTGGAAGGCTTTTCCATGCATGCTTCTCTGTGGTTTGCACATGCACGAAAATATTGGGCACTCTTTGCAAAGAATGCACACACTTGATGGCATTCGTCTCAAAGCAAAAAATAAAAAAAGACACAAAAAGACTTTGCCAGCTCAACCCTCGTGGAAGCCAGCCCCATAGTATGCCAGATAATTCTATCCTAGGTGTTATATTCCAGGAGAGATGGGATTAAATAATATTTTGGAATACATAGAAATATACGATAGTATCTTTCAATTATATTTCAGAAAAAAAAAAAAGGTCACTTCCTATTGAAAGAATTTCTGGCACTCAGACTGCCTGGCAACTTCTGAGGAAGTAGAGAAGAATGGATAACACTGTTGTTATTCAGTTAGAAATCTGCAACCTCAGGCAGTGGGCGATCTGCTCTTGATGGTGGACAAAAGTCTAGAAAACAAAGTCTGGCCTAGGCCAAGGAAACGCAATATACAGTGCCAGGCTTTGGTTTCAGCTAACTCTTAAATTGAAAAATAGGGAAGCTATCTTTGCTGGAAAACAATTATCACTCGCATTTTCTACCATAAGATAAAGACACAAAGGCACACTTTACCTTCCAGCACATCAGCAGCAGCGTTTTCGTGTGTCTGTAAATGAAAGAAGCACATCTTTGAAGACCTTAAGGGCAAACTGTATCGACAAATGACCAAGCCACTCCCACGTAGCATCAACATATAGTAACATAGTGCTACTTTTTGTGTGTACCCTACTTTGATTTGTAGCTGTCTCTTCAGGGCACAGACCGTATAAGTCTGCCCAGCACTATCCCCGCCTCCCAACCACCAGCCCCGCCTCCCACCACTGGCTCTGGCACAGACCGTATAAGTCTGCCCAGCACTAAACTTAAAAGAGTAAAACCTTTCTTCCTGAGATACGTCTTCCGTACCCTGATACAGTCAATGGTAATAAGCCATTTGGACTACTGCAATGCACTATACACCGGGTGCAAAGAACAGACAATCAAAAAACTCCAGACTGCCCAGAACACTGCCGCCAGACTCATATTCGGAAAAACCAAATATGAAAGCGCAAAACCCCTAAGAGAAAAACTTCACTGGCTTCCACTTAAGGAACGCATTGCGTTCAAGATCTGCACGATTGTACACAAAGTTATTCATGCAGACGCCCCAACCTACATGCTAAACCTCGTGGACCTACCTCCCTGAAACGCCACAAGATCATCCCGTAATTTTCTCAACCTGCACTACCCCCCAGCTGCAAAGTATCTAGCATCAACATATCTCTCTGCACACTACGCACCGGTATGAGTCTTACCTGTGAGGTGTCCTGGGTATATCCATATTGTGGGTAACTGTAATTGTAAACACTCTGGTCATAAGCCCATTGTGCGTAGTAGTTCTGAAACTGCTGGTAATAATAATTCAACTGGTAGTTGTACTCTTCACCCGGTGGCCTCATTTTGGAACTACAATAAGAAATTATAATTTCTTGGAATGCAAAGTCAACAGTGCTATAGAGTAAACATACCGGTTTAATTCACAGCATACCTTTTCTTTTTTTTTTTTTAACCAGTAAATGGACATATTTTCAGATGTACTAGTTCCTCTTCCCTCCCACCCCAGTGCTAGACTCTCCATGGTCAAACTTTTCTGGCCAGAAGTCTTCTATAGGGTTTTTGTCCTTTAAGGGTGAGAACCTGTGATAAACTGGATGAAACCAAGATGAAGAAACAGCAAGACAGAAAGTTTTATGCTGGTGACTGCCAAATCCGATCCACCCTACAACAGCTCTGGTTTTTGGGAAGTAACTGTTAATGAAAACAAGAATAGATGATGCAGGAAATTTATCAGTCTAATTGTTAACTAATTATAACTTGTCTTTTCAAATACAAAAGTCATCATATAAAAGGGGACACACATCTTGTAGATCATTAGGAGGTCTTCTTATAAGCAACTAACTCACAATTTAATCATATCAAATTTGGTGTACAAAAGTATTTTACAAACATTTATGTAACATTTTCCTGGTCCAAAGATTATCCAAAATGGGTTTGCACATCACATCAAACATAAAAGTTGGAAACACAAGAAAAACGTCAGAATAAAAGAACACAAATTAGTAATATAACAAAATAAAACCTACACTTTTTCTTCATAATCGCTACTATCAAAAAATAGAATCAAATTCGTGAGGAAACAAAAACATTTTTTAGTTTTCTCCTAAATATTATCAGATTTGTTTCCAGTCTCAACTCAGTAGAAAGTTTATTCTACAACTCTGGTCCAATCATTGGAAAATTATTTGTCCACCATCTAGCCTTCCTTACGACATCTACACCTGGCAGAAGTAGTAAGTTACCTTACTTAGCTGAAATTGGGTGGTGGAGCAGTTGGGGGGAAGAGGGGGGTGGTTGGGAGGCGAGGATAGGGGAGGGCAGACTTATACGGTCTGTACCAGAGCCGGTGATGGGAGGCAGGACTGGTGGTTGGGAGGCGGGTAATACTGCTGGGCAGACTTATATGGTCTGTGCCCTGAAAAGGACAGGTACAAATTCAAGGTAATGTATACACATATGAGTTTGTCTTGGGCAGACTGGATGGACCATGCAGGTCTTTTTCTGCCGTCATCTACTATGTTACTATGTTACCTTGACCTGATCACAGTGGTCGATTAGGTATGTAAGATGTTTCTCATCTATATAATATTGGTCTCTGACAATGTAACACCTTAAAAAATTATTGTTAATAGTTTAAAATGAACCCTTTCCTTCACAGGAAGGCAGTGTGATTCAAGGAGGGTTTTGCACTCTTCCAGCGAGACCCCTCTACAAATAATCTAACTGTTGTATTCTGGATAATTTGTGATTTCTTAAATAAAATACATAACAGCACCCAGGCCCAAGACTTTATAGTACAATCCAGTCTAATAACACATTCCTTAAAAATACTGTATGTGTGCTATTTTTAAGATGAACTGTAGGTATAAAGGGACCATGCGAGGTCATTTGCTGAGAAAGGAATGTTCCAATATAGAGAGGACTAGCACCCTAATAGTTAGATCAGTAGGCTGAAAACCAGGGAAGTCGGGTTAAAAATCCACTGCAGCTTCTTCTGATCTTGGACAAGTCACTTAATCTTCAATTGCCTCAGTTACAAACTCTATTATAAGCCCTCTAGGGACAGGAAAATTCTTACTATACCTGAATATAACTCGCCTTAATCTACACCTGAAAAAAATAAAAGTGGGAGCTAAATGCTAAGTCCCATCCCTTCAAGTTTCCTCTGTATAATCTGTCTGCCCTCTGGTCCTCCAAGTTTGCTACTTTAGCCTCCAAAGATCTGAATCATTCCCTAAGAACCAGAAGCTCTTTGCACTGAGCGCATACATACAACCTCTTCCCAACTGGGAGAAAATCATACATGTGGTACTGAAAGTAAAACAGCACCCATCCAGCCGCTGGCCTGCTGTCTGCATCTTAGTATTGTTGAGTTGTTTAGTTATCTTAGGACCCCTTTTACTAAGCTGTGTAAGGGCCTATGCACCTACAGTGCGCGTCAAATCGGCACTACCACACGGCTAGCATGTGAGCTGGGAAGTAATTCCGAACTTAGCGCAAGCTGAATCCTGCGGTAGAAAATAATTTTCTACCGCGGGCTAATTAACCGGCAGTAAACAGCAGTTGGCGTGTGCGGCATGCTTACCGCGTGGGTAGCGTATGAGATCTTACCGCTAGGTCAATGGGTGGCGGTAAGGATCTCAGGTCAAAAATGGATGCACGCTGGTTTCAATTTTAGTGCGCATTCATTTTCCAGTCCCTTAAAAAAAAAGGGCCCTTTTTCCTAGACACAGTAGAAATACACGGTTAGGACCGTTTAGTAGAAATACACGGTTAGAACAATATAGCAGCTTAACTTTTGACATAGGAGGTTTTTGCCCATGATGATTTAAGGGACCTCCCTTATGTTGTGAGAAGCAACGACGGAGTACTCCCTTTGCATTTGAGGCTTTTCCTCCATTTCAAATCATTTTTGAACACATCAGTATTTCATTTGGATATCTTTTATTGCTTAACAGTACTTGATTTTGTGATATCCTTGACAGTTCTGTTTTGTAATTTAGATTACAGTAAAAAAAAATGGCCCAGCGTGCACCCAAAAGACGCATTCGCACTACTGCAGGACACTTTAGGGGCCCTTTTACTGAGCTGCGGTAAAAGTTGGTAAGAAAATAGGAATACCTAAACTATTACAAAGGCCTATAATATTATTTGGTGTATTTTATATCCCATTATTTTATGTTTGCTTCACAATGAACTGCAAATAATTTGTTTAGTGTTAAATTGCATGGTGATGAAAGTACCATGTGGTGAAAAATGTCACTCCTGTCTCTTAACTGGGGTAACTGCCTATAAATTAAGGGATGTGCTTAGGGTAGCTGGGAATGGGAAAGAAGACTAAATAAAGCTACAGCAAATGGATTTTAGACTTTTTAAAAGAAGCAGCAAATGTTATTCCCAGTAGTCGATTTGCAGTGAGCGCGTCACTGAATAAAGACACACATTTAAATTAAACTGTGTGTACAGAGAAAATTTCAAAGCTGTTAATTATGTAAAAAGCCCCATTCAAAACTATTTTCTTCTGTGCAGAAAGCGTCCACATTGTTCTCAAAGGGTTTGTATTTTTACCACTGACAAAAATGGGATGGGAGGAAATTGGGAGAGGAAGGGAATGTCTGGGGCTTGCATTTTAAAAGCCTCATGCATACTTTCAGAACATTTATCTGCACCTGTTTCAAAGTTTCACTGAGTTAATTTTCAATGTGGAAGAACACAATCTTTCACTTTGAAAATACTTCTTTAGAGGTCAGTTCTTAAAATATCTGCAGTGATGAAACACAAGATTTCCTTTGAAATTCCTGTGGCAGCCAGTGTCAAGAATGCACAAGGATTTCAAATTGTGAAATCTCTGCAAGTAGTTTACCAGGCCTGTCTAACCTTGCTACTAGTGCTGCTTCTTTTCCCTGCCAAAGGACGTGGGCAGTTTTGGCAAGGACTTTCCTCAATGAGGACTTGGTTGGTTCATGTACAAACCTTCCTCAACAGAACTGTCAAGTAATGCTGTTCGACAGTACGTGTTAATTTATTACTACGTTACCCAATGGTTCTCTTCCTCTTATAAGACTTCCACACCCCATTTGACGCTGATCGAGCAAAAAGGCTGGAATGCTTCACTATGACACAGAATGAACTAAATAAAGATTTCAGCATTTAAAACAGACAGTACTTACGCCCTGGGTAAAGCTACATTCAGGCGAATAGGTTTTGTCCCCAGTCCGACAGCTCCCTGGCACTCGGCAAGAGCCTTTTTCTGGTCCTCTTCATCAGAGAATTTCACAAACCCAAAGCCTCTAGAAAGGGAGAAAAAAAAAAGCTAGCTACTGAGATGCCTCAGGGCAGATGCAGACAGCTCCAGCTCTAGATCCACAAGCAGGCCTGGTTTTCAGAATAACCACAATAAATATTGAAAGCGAATACATTGGCTTCCAAGTACTTGATTGATTTGTAAAGCGATTTTGAAAGCCAGGCTTGTGGCTCTTGAGACCAGAGGTGTCCACCGCTACGTTAAAAATTGCTCAGCAGTCTAAGACATCTACCTGTAACATCTGTGAAAACCTGGACGATGCAACCATTCATCCATCCATCCAAGGTACATAAAATGACGATCGATGGGGACCGGTTAATAATAATCGTGTTCTATATCAAAGACCTATGGACAAAAGAGCTATTGAAGTAATAATATTAGGACTCTAAATATTCTGTATTTTCAAAAATGCCTCACTATGGAAAAGAAAGTAGGCCGACCTCAACAAGTGGTCTCTGAACTGAGGGAAATTAGTCACTAACAAACAGCAAAAAGTTTGCAAAGTAACTGTAGATAGTCCCTTAAGACTATTCCTTGCAGAAAAGCTGTGGTAAAAAAAAAAAAAAAAAAAAAGAGAGAATTTATAGACTCGACAGATGGGAACCTTTGGTGTTCTTCACTGCTTGCTGGTGTGTAGGGGAGATACAGGATAAGCCTGCAGGAGGATATCACTCAGACTAAAGTCAGTGCTATGGGATAAAATACAGTGGTGGAAATAAGTATTTGATCCCTTGCTGATTTTGTAAGTTTGCCCACTGACAAAGACATGAGCAGCCCATAATTGAAGGGTAGGTTATTGGTAACAGTGAGAGATAGCACATCACAAATTAAATCCGGAAAATCACATTGTGGAAAGTATATGAATTTATTTGCATTCTGCAGAGGGAAATAAGTATTTGATCCCCCACCAACCAGTAAGAGATCTGGCCCCTACAGACCAGGTAGATGCTCCAAATCAACTCGTTACCTGCATGACAGACAGCTGTCGGCAATGGTCACCTGTATGAAAGACACCTGTCCACAGACTCAGTGAATCAGTCAGACTCTAACCTCTACAAAATGGCCAAGAGCAAGGAGCTGTCTAAGGATGTCAGGGACAAGATCATACACCTGCACAAGGCTGGAATGGGCTACAAAACCATCAGTAAGACGCTGGGCGAGAAGGAGACAATTGTTGGTGCCATAGTAAGAAAATGGAAGAAGTACAAAATGACTGTCAATCGACAAAGATCTGGGGCTCCACGCAAAATCTCACCTCGTGGGGTATCCTTGATCATGAGGAAGGTTAGAAATCAGCCTACAACTACAAGGGGGGAACTTGTCAATGATCTCAAGGCAGCTGGGACCACTGTCACCACGAAAACCATTGGTAACACATTACGACATAACGGATTGCAATCCTGCAGTGCCCGCAAGGTCCCCCTGCTCCGGAAGGCACATGTGACGGCCCGTCTGAAGTTTGCCAGTGAACACCTGGATGATGCCGAGAGTGATTGGGAGAAGGTGCTGTGGTCAGATGAGACAAAAATTGAGCTCTTTGGCATGAACTCAACTCGCCGTGTTTGGAGGAAGAGAAATGCTGCCTATGACCCAAAGAACACCGTCCCCACTGTCAAGCATGGAGGTGGAAATGTTATGTTTTGGGGGTGTTTCTCTGCTAAGGGCACAGGACTACTTCACCGCATCAATGGGAGAATGGATGGGGCCATGTACCGTACAATTCTGAGTGACAACCTCCTTCCCTCCGCCAGGGCCTTAAAAATGGGTCGTGGCTGGGTCTTCCAGCACGACAATGACCCAAAACATACAGCCAAGGCAACAAAGGAGTGGCTCAGGAAGAAGCACATTAGGGTCATGGAGTGGCCTAGCCAGTCACCAGACCTTAATCCCATTGAAAACTTATGGAGGGAGCTGAAGCTGCGAGTTGCCAAGCGACAGCCCAGAACTCTTAATGATTTAGAGATGATCTGCAAAGAGGAGTGGACCAAAATTCCTCCTGACATGTGTGCAAACCTCATCATCAACTACAGAAGACGTCTGACCGCTGTGCTTGCCAACAAGGGTTTTGCCACCAAGTATTAGGTCTTGTTTGCCAGAGGGATTAAATACTTATTTCCCTCTGCAGAATGCAAATAAATTCATATACTTTCCACAATGTGATTTTCCGGATTTAATTTGTGATGTGCTATCTCTCACTGTTACCAATAACCTACCCTTCAATTATGGGCTGCTCATGTCTTTGTCAGTGGGCAAACTTACAAAATCAGCAAGGGATCAAATACTTATTTCCACCACTGTAGGTGGCTGAGATACATCACTGGGAAGATGTAGTGCTTCACATAACAGAAAAGATGTGCTGATGACAGGACAGCTCTGTCTTACAAAATAAACATGAATAAAACACAATGGGACCAGTAGCAGTCAGATATATCGCCTGGTACTCAAGATTTCTTGAGATAATTAACTGGTGATGATTCAGAGACCTGCTCTCATCACCATTCCTTTTGTCAGAGGGACTTAACGTGAGCCAAATTACATATGCCCACTTAGAAAAATTAGACAGAGCCACATGCACCACAAGGCATTCCGAGCACAATGTTACATGAAGCCCAACTATCCTCATTTTCAACTTTTTAAAAATACATTTGTTGAATAAAAGCTGTACATCTATTACTTACACCACACTCCCTACCATTTATAAAAAGCTCACATCCGTGCTCCTTGTGACTCTGGGCAAGTCACGTAACCCTCCACTGCCCCAGGTTCAAAATAAGTACTTGTACATAACACGTAAACCACTTTTGACTATAACCACAGAAAGGCGGTGTATGAAATCTCACCCCTTTCCTTTTATGCTTTGCCAGCTTACCTGGGCTTATTAACATTCCAAGTGAATACTACAAAAAAAGGCAAAATCAATTAAATAAAATCACCAGACTGTTGTGATACAACCAATTAAATATTTAACTTAATATGATTTTTAAAAAAATGGAGTTATCAATACCAACTTGGTTTCATTAGTAGCTGTGGCTAACTCAATGAGTTGCCATTGAAGCCAAGTCAACTCTGATCTCTCCATTTTCTGAGGATATTAAGGGCTCCCCTTACAAAGTGGTAGTAAACTCAACGCGGGCTTACCGTTCAATAAAAAGGAAGTACCGCCGGGCTACTGCAGAAGCCCAGCAGTACTTCCCACCCCCAGCACAGTCATATGTGGCTTTACAAAATATATTTATTTTTGTAGCGTCGGTGTGTACCTGGCGGTAATCGGGCAGTGTCGCTCATTGCCTGGTTACTGCCGGGTTAGCGCAGGAGCCCTTAGGTGGCGTTAAGGCTCTCCCCCCCCCCCCTCCAGAAATGGCTGCGTGGCAACTGCTTCACAGCCATTACTTTAAAAAAAAAAAAAAGACCTACCTTTTACTCACTGCGGTAAAAGGGGGTCTCGGCGTGAATCAAAAACATGCCAGTGCAGACCCCCTTTTGCCTCAGCTTGGTAAAAGAGGCCCTAAGTTAAACAGCAATTGGTTGTATCGCTACATGGTTTGGTGATTTACCTTAGTAGCATTCAGACTGTGTGTGGCTCAGTAGGAAGGGCTATAAGAAACATTAATTCCTCCTTCACAATGAAATAAAACCCAGAACGAAAAGAGAACCTTAGTAACTTTTTTTTTTTACTTGATGATTTTATTAACTTTAGGCTTGCTTTTCTGAAGTACGGCAAGGGCTGTGAAAATTGTAAGGCTGTGTCAGGGGCGTAGCCAGACTTTGGTGGGAGGGGGTCCAGAGCCCAAGGTGAGGGGGCACATTTTAGCCCCCCCCCCCCCGGTGCCGCCGACCCCCCCCCCCCCCACTGCCATTACCGACACCCCCCCTCCCCGCCAACTTTGACCCCCTCCCTGCCGACGACCCTCTCAACCCCCCCTCCCACCGCCAACCCGCCGTCGCTGTCTGCTACCTTTGCTGGCGGGGGACTCCAACCCCCGCCAGCCGAAGTCTTCTTCCTTCGTTTTGTTTCTGAGTCTGATGTCAGACTCAGAAACAAAATGAAGGAAGACTTCGGCTGACGGGGGTTGGGATCCCCCGCCAGCAAAGGTAGCAGATGGCGGGAGGGGGGGGGGGGGTTGAGAGGGTCGTCGACAGGGGGTCCAGGGCCAAATCTAAGGGGGCACAGGCCCCCGTGGCCCCATAGTAGCTACGCCACTGGGCTGTGTATAGCTATTCTGCTTGCTGTTTTACATTCTTTGTCAGTTTGTATTTTGTATTTCTCATGTTTTCATTACTTTTTAGTCTAGAATTTTTTTTTTAGGGCCGCATTTCGATTAAAATTTTTATCATGATAATAGTGTGATTAAAGGTATGTTTATCTGTTTATCTTTTTTTCCAATGCAGCTCCCTGTGACTCTGGGCATCTCACTTAATCCTCCATTGCAAAAAGAGTCACAAAGAGCTGCAGTGGAAAGAAAATAAATAAAGATTAATCACAATTAAAATTTTTATCGAAATGCAGCCCTAAAAAAATTCAAGAATAAAAGTAATGTAAAAATGAGAAATGCAAAATACAAATGGACAAATTTACCACTTCTACAAGCAAAAGCAGTGTAGGCTGGCATTAGGCTACCTACCCAGCCCCCAGATCACGTAGAGTCAGACCCAATTGTGTTCCCTCCTGTTCTAAAGCATTTTGGGACTCTCTCAAAATGACAGACTAGGAATGACTCAGCTGTTACCTTATATGTAAAAAGGGGGGGGGGGGGGAGGTAGAAAAGGGGAACATATGACGTCAGTTATCAGGTACTGGCTCAACAAGATAACATTTTGAAGTTAAGACAATCACACTGTCACTTTCACGGCCCAGGTTCTTTACAGAGGCCCACAGAGGAAAGGAGAAGCAATGAGGAAGTTGAAGAAGGGAGAAGAGGCTTACTTGGATGTGCCAAACTCGTCCATCACAATGGTCCCTCCTTTGCAGGATGGATAAAGTTTAACAAAGAACTCGTAAAGCGTGTCATCATCCACATCAGGGCTCAGGTGGGTCACAAAGACAGAGTATTCTTGGCTGGAAAATAAATTCACAAGAAAAGTAACTAAACAGCTATGATGGGAATGGGAATTGTTTTTTCGCATCACAATCTAAAGATTCAGGGGGTTAAAACGCTAGGTGCAGCAAACAGCTGTACACTGTCTCCATGCATAACCATGTTACAGCAACAATTCTACGACAAATCTCTCTCTCTGCATAAGATCCTCAAAAACCAGCATGGAAGTACTTGTATAAAGGTTTTTCTGCATATAAAGCCTACTGTAGGCTAAATAAATCTGAGCATATCTGGACTGCTCAGGGAGATTTAAGCATGTTAGTTTGAAATGTTTCTATTCATTATATCTTTGCCTTTTCTATTGTTGTGAGGGGAGTGGAAGTGGGGGAGGGAGAGCAGACGCTGTGAAGGGATTATAGCATGTTACTTTGATCTTGCTAATCTGATGTGAATGGGGTATATGTTTTTGAAAACCTGAAAAAGAAATACGGCTTGTTATGAATCTTTATAATAGCCCGTTTTCCCAACTATTGTGGTCAAATATGGCTGTACAAGTACTGCGCTGACGAGTTTGAGCATATGCAAACCGTGTGTAGACATTCCCGAGGGTGGGGAATGGGGTGGTTTGTTCATATTTTAGAAAATACACAAGTAAAGATGACACACATATTTAAACTTCCTTCGGAGCACAGGTGTAGATTTCCATGTGAGCACTTGCATGTTATTACAGCTGGTTCCAACAACCTATTTTGTAAACACACACAAACAAATACATCGTACTGGCACCTTTGACATTTCACATAGGTGCCCTGTTAAGAAATCAAGTGCTCTGTGTCCTCCTACCTCTTTCAGCTTATTTTTAAAACGGGCTACTATTGGAATGGGGGTTTTCCAAGGCCCCCCCCCCCAGGTCGCCGGTACCCCCCCACCCCCCCGGAGTCACCGCCACCCCTCCATCCGGCCCGGGCCCTCTGTTCGCAATTAATTCAACTTATATCGCCGCAGCACACAGATCAGCTGAGCTCCCGTCGGCCTGGCCTTCCTTCTCTGCCTGTGTCCCGCCCTCGTGTGACGTACCGTCCGCGAGGGCAGGACACAGGCAGGGAAGGAAGGCTGACCGGAGCTCAGCTGATCTGCGTGCTGCGGCGATGTAAGTTGAATTAATTGCGATCAGAGGGCCCGGGCCGGGTGGAGGGGTGGCGGCAGCGACTCGGGGGGGGGGGGGGGGTACCGGTGGCGGCGACCTCAGGGGGGGGGGGAGCGCAGTTTCCCTCTCTGTCCCACCCCCGTCATCACATATTGACGCGGGGGCGGGACAGAGAGGGAAGTCTCTACTGCGCATTTGTGAGTGAGTTCGGTCACTCGCCGTTTATATGTTTGATGAGCTGAACTGTCATCATTAAGTGCCTTTCTGAATATAAATTCGGCATCCTGCTAAGTTGAATAAAGGCTAGATGTCTCTGACAATCTCGGTTTATTTCAATTTATTATAACAGACTTGGCGATTCCCGAGCATTTAGTTTTGCCATGTCTCCTGTCTCGCTCACCTGTTCTCTGGCTGTCTTCCGTAGGTTGCATAGTTCAGTTTAAATCGCTTTGGCTGCAACAAACAGAAATATATTAAAAATCCTTCGGCTTATTAGACTCTGTAAGATATAATCATCCATTCAGAGATCAGGGGAAGCGGGTGAACACAAAACCATCTCACAACCGTGAAAGCTTTTAGCTATAGATTCCAAAGAGAATATAGTCTCTGCCTCTCATCCAGTGGTCTGTATCTGTGATTGCTGGGTTAGGCCAGAAAGAATCGAAAAAGAAAAATACTTAGAATGGATATGAGTGAAGATTCATGGTGTCAAAACCCAAGCAAGGGCTTACTGCTAGAATGCCAAAAATTGCTGAAAAAACTGCTAGGATAACAACAACAAAAAAAAAGTACAGCAGCTTAACTCCAAAACATCTGAAAGCCTTTCACAAAAATCTACATCCAAGTCAATAGAAATAAGAATTCATCACTACATAGTATTCATATTTTGGATGACTAAAATACAGGGGTGCCCAACCTCTGCTATCGCCCAGTCGATTTTCAGGATTTCCATAATGAATATCCATGAGATCTATTTGCATACAATGGAGACAGTGCCTGCAAATAAACCTCACGCATATTCACTCAGGAAATTCTAAAAACCCGACTGGGTTGCAGCCCTCAAGGACCAAAGCTCGACACCCCTACTATAATATAACGATCTTACTCCAGCAACCATAGTGGAAAATGGCACACGTTGCATTAATCAGATCTGTACCTGCTGAATGAAGCCGAGTTTCTTGAGAAATTCTGTCTCACGTATTTTCTCACAGTTCCTGTTTAGTCTGGAGCTACATTCTCCAGCAACGTAATACTTATGATAAACCTCTCCCTTTCTCAGCAGTTATCAAACATATAAATGGCAAGTGACCGACTCACCTGCAAATGCGCAGTAGAGACTTCCCTCTCTGTCCCACCCTCGCGTCAAGACGTGATGACGTCAGAGGGCGGAACAGAGAGGGAAACAGAGTCGGACTGTCGGCCGCTGCCGCCTGGAAACGAACATCGCGCACACCAACCTCCACCCTCCCCCCATCCCCGCCGCCACTCCCGCCCCCCTGCACTGACCTGACAGCGCCTCTCACCTCCGTGTGGAAGCGCTGCAGGCAGCACAGCGATCTGCTGCTGCTGCCTGCAGCGCTTTTACACGGAGGTGAGAGGCGCTGTCAGGTCAGTGCAGGGGGCCAGGCACGGAGGGGGGAGGGAGCGGCGGCGAGGAGGGTAGCTGGAAATCTCGCCCGTTTTAACAGGCTTAACGGCTAGTTACAGGATAAATAGCTATACTGATACTCACCGGTGTCGCACCCGGAATAAACTTTGCATGGACTCTATGCAAACATTTTTCCGCCGTATCCTGATTGGGAAATTCAACAAAACAATAGCCTGAGGGATGCCTAAGAAGAGAAAGATTATGTGCCTTTAAATGAAATGTTATAATGTTATCCGGTTCAAAATGAAGTGGGAAAGACAGGTACCCATAGTTTGGAGGCACTGCACTGTGAAGCAGGGTTCTATACGATACGACGCTGGGATTCAGGGATAAAAGGAAGCCATAAATTTCTACTAAGTTAAGCTGAGGCGAGTCCACCCCAGGGTGAAAAAGAGAGAACAGTGCTTATAATGTCTGACTATTTAAGAAAAGAGAGGCTTTGAATTTAAACTGAGGCTATTTCTGGTCCTAGAAGTCTACGAATAAAACCAAAGTGTGCAAATATGCTATAACTGTATTTTAAAAAGTAGATAAACAATCTAGTTGGACCCCTGATCTAATTGCACCTCTGAACACAAAAGCAAGCCAAGTCCACTTTTAAGGAAATCAGGGCCGTGGTCCACTCTTGTTCCAAAGACTATGAAGAAAGTAGTGAGTACATAAAGTCTTGCAGATGGCAGAACTGATTAAGTATGGGCATTGCCCGATTTTCTTCTAAGTATTTAGGCCACAGAGGTTACGAATCAGTGCAAAGCTGAAATAATGCAAAATGTGGATAAAAAGGCTCAACTGTCCTCTTGATTTTATTAATACATCACCTTTTATGTCCCAATATTTATTGCTAATTTTCAGGCTTTTTGAAATAAAGTGCACCTTTCACTACAGCCACTCATTTTGCTTTGAAAAAGCACCTTTCCTTGTTTTCATGCATTATATTTATCAATCTGCATACATGAGTATCTATATGTGTATATCCCTGTGCACACAAGCATGGCGCATTCATACGGTCAGAGAACTGACTAAATCACGGTAGTGGGAGTGGATAAATAAGAGGAACTTTCAGACACTTTAGACGGTAACAGAATTTCAAAAACAGACCAACCTAGATATCTCATGACATGAATTGTTAATATAAACATTCCCCTTCATAGAAGTTGGATTGTAATTTCAGCTTCTTGTATGGCATTTCTTTTCTGACTCCATATATGTTAATTTACTGTAAACTGCTTAGATGGAAAAATTAATTCTTACCTGATAATTTTCATTCCATTAGTCCCAACAGATCAATCCAGAGACTTGTGGGTTGTGTCCTTCTACCAGCAGGTGGAGATAGAGAGAACCTCCAAAGTTTGCTATATGTGGACCTGTGCAGCCAAGTAAACCTCAGTATGAACGATACCAAAGCAGTAGAACGGAAACAATAGAAAACTCTCCTGACATTGTCAGACCAAATGCCCAACATACTTCCACCACTTCCAAATGTATTTGTTTTTATTATTTAATCAAACGAAGGAACATTCAGAATGAAACCTGAAAAAACTAACCAACCGAAACAAAACCGCAGATAGTAAATCCAGGGGGGGCCTCTGGATTGATCTGTTGGGACTAATGGAAAGAAAATTATCAGGTAAGAATTCATTTTTCCTTCCATAGCGTCCCACAGATCAATCCAGAGACTTGTGGGATGTACCCAAGCAGTCCTCAAGTAGGGCGGGACACCCCCAACCCGGCAGAAATCACCGAGCCAAACACCGCATCCTGCCGAGCTGCCACATTCACCCGATAATGACGAGTGAACGTACAGACCGAAGCCCATGTAGCGGCTCTGCAGATATCTTCCAGAGAAACCAAACGGGACTCTGCATAGGAGGAAGCCTGAGCTCGTGTAGAATGAGCACGGATTTGCGAAGGGGCTTGCTTGCCCAATGCCATGTAGGCCGAAGTGATGGCCTCCCACACCCAACGGGCTATGGTGGCCTTGGAAACCATAAGACCCTTCTTACTGCCTCCAAAAAAGGACGAAGAAATGATCAGAAAGACGAAATTCATTCATCACCTCCAAATACCTGAGAAGAGCCCGTCTCACGTCGAGGCAGCGAAGAGCCGGAATTGCTCAGGGTAATCTTCCCGGAAAAAAGTCGGCAAATGCAGAGACTGTCCCAAATGGAAACGAGAAACCACCTTGGGCAAAAACGAAGGAATGCCTCCGTAAAACGCAGGAAGGGGTCTCTGCAAGAAAGAGCCTGCAACTCTGAAATTCTCCGAGCCGAAGTAATGGAGACTAGGAAAATCGCCTTCAAGGTAAGATCCTTAACCGTAATCCCCGATAAGGGTTCAAAAGGAGGACGCTGAAGCGCTCTGAGAACTAGATTAAGGTTCCAGGATGGCAGAACTGGCACATGCGGAGGACCCAACCGATTTACGCCCCTCAAAAAACGAACCACATCCGGGTGGGAGGTGATCGGCGCCCCCTGAAGACGGCCTCTAAAGCATGCCAGAGCTGCCACCTGCATCTTAAGATTACTCAACGAGAGTGATTTCTGTACACCCTCCTGAAGAAACGCGAGGATAACCGATACCGAAGCCGCTGACAATCCCGAACTTGCACACCACGAATCGAAGGTACGCCACACCCTAGCATAAGCTATCGAGGTGGATCTTTTCCGAGCCTGAAGCATCGTAGCGATAAACGCGTCCGGATACCCTTTCCTTCTCAACTTCGCCCTTTCAAGGGCCAGGCCATAAGACCAAAGGGGGAGGGATCCTCCATCATGACTGGTCCCTGCAGCAAGAGACTGTCCTGCACCTGGAGCTGGAGAGGACGATCGAACAGGAGCCTGACTAGATCCGCGTACCAGGGACGTCTGGGCCAACCTGGGGCCACCAGGATCACTCGACTGGGATAACTGGCAATGCGAGTCATAACCTGCCCATCATAGGCCACGGGGGAAAGGCATAGAGCTGGCCCCTGGGCCAAGGTTGTAGAAGAGCATTGATGCCTTCCGAGCCCAGCTCTCTTCCCTTGCTGAAGAAACGGGGAACCTTCGCATTAAATGCGGTGGCCATTAAGTCCATCACCGGCATCCCCCAACAGGCAGCTATCTGATTGAAGGCCAGAGGGGAAAGTGTCCACTCCCCCGGCTCCAACTGGTGGCGACTGAGAAAGTCCGCTTGCACATTCTGTGACCCCGCTATATGAGCCGCCTTCGAGAGAGATGAGTCTCTGCCCAACGGCAGATCAAAGCCACCTTGGGCGCAAGGGGTGCCCTCCTGGTGCCCCACCGACGGTTCACGTAGGCGACCGCTGTCATATTGTCTGAGAGAACTCGAACTGGGCAACCACGGAGAAGAGACAGAAACTCCCAAAGGGCCAGACGAATCGCCCGCAACTCCAAGCGGTTGATGGACCAAGACACCTCCGTCGAGGTCCAAATGCCCTGGGCCGTCTGTTGGAGGCAATTAGCCCCCCAACCAGACATCGACGCATCCGTGGTCATGATCTTCCATTCCGGGGTTTGCAGAGTAATGCCCGACACCAGTAATGCCCAACACCAGTGCATGGTTGTGTGCAGACAGGTCGAACATGGCACCTGAACCTCGTATTCCTCCGAGAGAGGAGACCAACGGCTCAGAAGGTGCCACTGCAGGGGGCGCATGCGAGCTCTGCCTCACTTTAGGACATCCAAGGTGGAGGCCATGGAACCCAGAACTTGTACATTGTCCCAAGCCCACGGGTTCGGAGTTTGGAGCACAGCTCGCAACTGACCCTGCAACCGCTGTGCTCGAGCTGAAGGAAGAGAAACTATCCCTGTTCGGGTATCGAAGCACTCTCCCAAGTATTCCAGCATCTGGAAGGGCGTAAGGCTGCACTTTGGGAAGTTGATCACCCAACCAAGCGATTGAAGTAACCCGACCACTCTGTCGGTTGCCCGTCAACTCTCCTCGAAAGAAGACGTCTGCACAAGCCAGTCGTCTAGGTAAGGATGGACTTGAATCCTTTCCTTTCTGAGATAGGCCGCCACTATGACAAGGACCTTGGAAAAAGTCCGAGGTGCTGTGGCTAGGCCAATTTGAAAATGACGACCGAGCACTGCAAAGCGAAGAAAACGCCTGTAGGAAGGCCAAATTGGAATGTGTAAATAGGCCTCTTTGAGATTGAGAGACATCAAAAACTTCCCTGGCTGTACTGCTGCGATCACCAAGCGGAGGGTTTCCATGCGGAAATGCCGAACCCGTAAGGACCTGCTGATGCACTTGAGATCTAGGGCGGGTCGCCAAGTACCACCCTTTTTTGGCACCACAAAATAAATGGAGTATCAACTGCACCCTCTTTCTGCTGGGGGTACAGGCTGGAGGGTGTGACGAACTGTCCGCACCTTGGCGGGAGATTTGCAAGGAGATTCCAGAAACGAGTCTACTATCGGACGAGCCAATTCCAACTTGTAGCCGTCTCTAATAACCTCCAAGACCCATCCGTCGGATGTTACCCTGGTCCATTCCACCAGGAATAGGGACAGCCTGCCCCCAATAACCGGCTGGAGATGGACCAGGGCCCCATCACTGGGCAGACCTGGCTGCGGGCTGGTTTCTGTTGCCGGAAAGGAAGGCCCGCCTTTCACCTTGAAAGGGCTGAGGTCTCTGAGAAGACCTTGCTCTCTGAAAAGAGACCCCGCGCCCTGGACGGTAATGACATATATCCCTAGATCTAGGCCCCGCCGGTCACACAAATTTGGACCTGTCCTCCGGGAGGCACTGGCCCTTACAGTCACCGAGGGCCTTCACAATCTGTTCTAGGTCTGTCCCAAACAATAGCTTTCCCCTAAAAGGAAGCCTTGCCAGCCATGACTTGAGGCCACGTCTGCAGCCCAATGTCGCAACCACAGCCAGCAACGCGCGGTGATCGCTAGGGAAACCTGCTTCGCCGAAGCCCTCAAAAGAACATAAAGAAGATCCGTAAGGAAGGCTAAACCGGACTCTAAGGCTGGCGAAACAGCCACGAGGTCCTCTGGAGAGGAGGCTTTCTGTATGCATGCCCGCGCTGCATAGGAGCCACAAACTAAAGCTTGCAGGGAAAGGGCCGCTACTTCAAAGGACAGCTTCAAGCAAGTCTCCAACTTACGATCCTGAGGGTCCTTGAGCGCCATGCCAGCCTCCACAGAGAGAGTGGTTTTCTTAGTGACCGCTGTGATTAATGAATCCACCGTAGGAACCTTCAGCAAGTCTAAGTCAGCAGCAGGCAGCGCATAAAGACGCGACATAGCTCTAGCAACCTTAAGCCCACTGTCCGGCGTATCCCACTGCGCTGAAGTAAGGATTTTCATGGCCTCATGCACATGAAAGGAACGAGGTGGGCATTTGGTGCCAGACATAATAGAGGGCACCGGACCTGTTCCCCCTGACGATTCAGGGGGTGAAATGGCCAAAACCTCAAAAGCTCTAATAATCAGGAAGGGAAGCTCTTCCCTGTAGGCGGGCAGCTGTCGGGTCATCCCCCTCCTCAGAAGGCAGGATGACCTCATCTGCCAAATCCAATGATTCTGAGGGAGAACCTAGGAGTGGCCTAGTGGTTAGGGTGGTGGACTTTGGTCCTGGGGAACTGAGTTCGATTCCCACTTCAGGCACAGGTAGCTCCTTGTGACTCTGGGCAAGTCACTTAACTCTCCATTGCCCCATGTAAGCCGCATTGAGCCTGCCATGAGTGGGAAAGCGCGGGGTACAAATGTAACAAAACAAAACCGGGCCATCTGTGTCAGATAGCTCCTCAGGATCCAAAATCTCCACCCGGGGACGTTTTGGCAGGAAAGACTGAGAGGCTGCAGCAATCGAAATTTGCTGAGGAAGAGACGGGGCTGCCTGAAGAGAAGCTCCTGACTTCTTCAGAAGAAAGGCATTGTGCATTAATAAAACAAAATCCGGGGAAAAAGGAACTCAAAAGGGACTCCCCTGCTCCCTCTAAATTGCTTTCCTCCATCGGAGCCTGTGCCAT
Source organism: Microcaecilia unicolor (assembly GCF_901765095.1). Classification (NCBI taxonomy): domain Eukaryota; kingdom Metazoa; phylum Chordata; class Amphibia; order Gymnophiona; family Siphonopidae; genus Microcaecilia; species Microcaecilia unicolor. The sequence continues at coordinate 190,669,561 of NC_044041.1, forward strand.
AGAAGTGTGCTGTGCCTCCTGTCTGTCAACCACCACGTGCGGAGCTGGTTGCGCCTGAGAAGAAAAAATGGCGCCCGCCAACGCGCGCTGCACTAACTACCCTGAGGAAACTGCCCAAACTATCCCCTGCACTTCCGACTCACTGGAAGCCTAAGGGGAACCCCTGTCGCACTGAACACCCGCTGTGGGCTGATGACGGCACGACTCACACTCCCCTGAAGCTGCTCTCCGGCCCCCACACCGGGAGCAGCGCTTATCCGCCTCAGAAGGCACTGTCATGCTCCACAAACGCCTGCCCCTCAAACAGACTCGGCAGAATGTCTAGTTCCTCTGTATAATTAAACAAAAACAAAGTCTCTTACCTTTTTTTTTTTTAGTCAGGAGAGAAAGGAAACACCCGATCAGGCCAACAGCCCCGGGCGACGGAGGAAAGGTAGGGGGAGACAGGGAGGGACCTGGCACCACAAGATGCAAACAGCCACTCAACCCGTCTGTGCTAAACTAGGCCCAAAGGACACCAGTAACCAGATCAAACCAGAGCTGCACAGAGATGTCCCTCCACCTGCTAGATAGAGAGAATAAATACTGAGGTTCAGATGGCTGCACAGGTCCACATATAGCAAACCTCAGAGGTTCTATCTCCACCTGCTGGTAGAGGGACACAACCCACAAGTCTCTGGATTGATCTGTGGGACGCTATGGAATTGGGTTTTGTTTTTTTAGTGTTTGCAGTATATTAAATAAAACTGAAATATGAAATGAAATATGAGATCCAAGATCACCGATTGTTAGCTTGCTTCCGCATACTGGTGTTCACTTTTCCCTTTTTATTTCCTCCGATTTAAATTCTATTGCAGCCTGGGGTGATGGATGCTCATGTTTTTCAAGCTACAGCGTTGAACAGCCCAAATCATTTGGGAGCTCTGACCATTTGGGCTGGTGCCAGAAAGCAGCCTGCCATTCTCCCCAGGGCAGGGAGACAACGTAAGAACATAAGCGTTGCCATTCTGGGACAGACCGAAGGTCCATCAAACCCAGTATCCCGTTTCCATCAGCGGCCAATCCAGGTCACAAGTACCTGGGCAAGATCCCAAAAGAGAAACACAGATTTTATGCTGCTTATCCTAGAAATAAACAGTGGATTTTCCCAAGCCCATCTTAATAATGGCTTACCATCATGGGATCTGGGAGGCTGTGAGGAACAGTGACCATGGTGTGGTCTGACTTGCTGGTGGGGACCCCAGCACTGGAAGGCAGGTTTGGTGTCAGGATATAAAGCAGCAAGCAGGTATGAAGACACACAGAGGCTCTGTAGTTTCCATTGTCTGTTTTAAAGGTATCAGTTCATTTTTAGCTGGACAAATGCAGCAGAACCCTTTGAGTTAGTTTTCTCTAAGCTGGAGGGTAACTTAGAAGTTATCTGGGAAGCTACTGACATGCCACACGGGCAAATAATCCCATTGTCTAAACAAGTGCAGACATCTGTGGAAGGCACGAAATTGCTGATATTCAAAACCAGGTGCAACAAGCAATGAATTAACTTTTCTGAGCATAAAACAGAGAGCCCAGTATCAACAGTTGAAGGAAATGAGTACATTTGTATTGAGGCTGAAAGGAAGCAGAATGTGGTTCATGACAAAACATTCATTTATTTTTGCTACATTTGTACCCCGCGCTTTCCCACTCATGGCAGGCTCAATGCGGCTTACATATTATATACAGGTACTTATTTGTACCTGGGGCAATGGAGGGTTAAGTGACTTGCCCAGAGTCACAAGGAGCTGCCTGTGCCTGAAGTGGGAATCGAACTCAGTTCCTCAGGACCAGAGTCCACCACCCTAATCACTAGGCCAGTCCTCCACAAACTTTTCAAATTTTCAAATGGATTTTAAAAAATAGTTCCTGAAAAAGCTCTCATTAGTGTCTAAGGCCTACCACCTTCCTCCCTTTAGAAACAAAAAAAGCCTCAAATGACCTCAAGTACGAGAGATTTTTTATATTTATTTTGTTTTAATACTATGATTGACAAAATCATAGAAACTGGAGAAAACATTTCTTCACTCAATGTGTAATTAAACTCTGGAATTCATTGCCAGAGAATGTGGTAAAAGCAGTTAGTATAGAAGAACTTAAAAATGATTCAGAGAAGTTCCTAAGATAAAAGTCCATAAGCCATTATTAAGATGAGATGCAAAATAAGATCAAGAATATTATAATGCCTCTGTATCACTCCAGGGTGCGACCTCACGTTGAGTACTGCATTCAGTTCTGGTCACCGTATCATAAAAAAAGATATAGAGGACTTAGAAATGGTTCAAAGAAGAATGACCAAAATGATATGAGGAAAGGTTAAAGAGGTTAGGAGGCATATTTTCAAAGCACTTTGGGAGGCTAAGTTCCATAGGTTTCTATGGAACTTTGGGAGGCTAAGTGCTTTGAAAATATGCCTCTAGGGCTCTTCAGCTTGGAAAAGAGATGGCTAAGAGGGGATATGATAGGTCCACAAAATCCTGAGTAGTGTAGAATGGGTAAAACTGAATCGATTTTTCACTCTTTCAAAAAGTACAAAAACCAGGTGACTTTCAATAAAATTACATAGAAATATTTTTTAAAACAAATAGGAAGAAATATTTTTTCACTCAAAGAATAGTTAAGCTCTGGAACTCATTTTTGGAGGATGTGGTAACAGCTGTTAGCGTGTCTGTGCTTGAAAAAGGTTTAGACAAGTTCCTGGAATAGTCTGTTATTGAGATAGACACGGGGGAAGCCACTGCTTGCCCCGGGATTAGTAGCATGGAATGTTGCAACTAATTAGGTTTCTGCCAGGTTCTTGTGACCTGGATTGGCCACTGTAGGAAACAGGATACTGGGCTAGATGGACCATTGGTCTGACCCAGTATGGCTATTCTTATGTTCTTAAGATAGATGGGCAAATCCACTGCTTATTCCTTGGATAAGAAGCGTGAAATCTTTTTTTTTTTTTTTTTTTTAACTCTTTTGGGATCTTGCCAAGTACTCGTGACCTGAATTGGCCACTACTGGAAACAGGATACTGTGCTTGATGGGCTCTCCCAGTAGAGCAATGTTCTTATGACTTCACTGGTTTTTTGGAAAGCTTGAGAGATTTTCCTGTTCCCACAACATTCATTGTCAAATTAATATTGGATTTAAGATCAGGATTACCTCCTTGGATATTTCTTTCATCAAATAAAAATGTTTATTTTATAACATGAAAGGGAGAATGATTCTAGAAGTAACCAAAGTTACTGAAAGCAGGAAAAATAATTTTTTGTTTTTCAGGCCTGGGGTTTTACAATGAGGGGCTTTGGTTTGGTTTAATTTCCTTTATAAGTGTATTGTTAAATATCAAAATGTATCTTTCACAGGGCATCTGAGCCAAATTTTTGCCTCATAAACTGCTCCAAGCATTCCTGTGATCCTATGTCATTTCCTAGTGCTACACAAATGGTATTTAGAAGCACATGCATTGTAAGGATCAGCCCTAGTTAAAGCTGGAAATTTGAGACTTTCCTTGAATTGTGGTCTTGGATCTCTCACGAGGAACTAAGAGCACTGACCTACACCATTAATTGATTTTCCTTGTTATTTTTTAAATTTGTTAGAATTAACATTAGATCTGGACAATGTATACTTGGGTATATTGTAAACAAAAATAAACAGAACTTTTTAAGGGTCAGAGTCCCTAATGATCATTTCTCCTTTCTAAAGCTCTTAAATAAATCCTCCTAATTTACGTGATAATTTCGGAAATGGTTTTTACATTACTTACCCAGTTGCTTTGTTCCGAATAATTTTTACACTCTGAACGATATGTCCCATGGTGGCAAAGGCTCTAGTAATGAAGCTTTCATTCATATAGGGTTCTAGCTGTTAAGAAGAATGAAAATGTTAGGCATGTGTGAGAAGTGATTGCTTGGGGTGCAAAACAGTTGCGCTCAGGAGGCTGGCAGAATAAGGGATGACGTCAAACATAATGATATAAAAGGCGCACCACCAAGTATACAGGGGTAAATTCTATAAATGGCACCTAATAAATCAGCAGCAAAAAACCCTGCTTAAGCGGTATTCTATAAGTTGCGCCTAAAGTTTGGCATGGTTTATAGAATACACACTTAAGCAGAAAGTTGCATGTAAATTTAGGTACGGCCATTTGCACCAACAAAAACATGGTGGAAATGCCCGTGAATAATTTACACACGGAGCCCCATTATTCCGTAATTACACACGTAACTTGAAACCATGCCACTGTTCTGCCCAGAGACGCCCATGACCCTCCCATTTTCACGCCCCCTTTTTTGGAATGTGCATAACTTTTAGGCGCAGATCCTGTGCCTGTTACATGCATTGGTCCCAATTAAATCTAATTAGTGCCAATAATTGCTTGTTAAAAAGCCAATTACTGACACTAATTGGCTTGTTCAATTAAATTGCACGTGCAAATTGGGAATGTGCCTAAATTTGCGCAAGCAATTTTTTGGTGACCTTGATTAAGGGATCTCAGAGTACAAACCAACAGCAGCATCTCCCACACCCCTCCATGTTTCTATTTAGAATTTTTCTTTTAGATATTTGAAAGTAATATATGCATTTCTTGTCACTATGTGGTTATCCACTTGTCTGTTTGCAATGTACAGCAACTAGATAATGCAATAGGCAGGTGAACTTAATTTTAATATAATAAATACAGGACATTGCAATCTTACTAGAGTGCAAACAAGTTGGTTCTCAGAAAACCAAAGTATGTATGTTTGCTTAACTACAGTCACTGTAGATCTTGCCAGGTATTTGTGACCTGGATTGGCCACTGTTGGAAACAGAATGCTGGGCTTGATGGACCTTTGGTCTTTCCCAGTATGGCAATACTTATGTACTTATGTGCAGTTAAACTTATTGAGAATTTAATTTTTGATTTAGCTCACACCATTTCATTGGTAGTTCGATGTGAATTACATTTAGCTGCAGTATTTTCCTGTCTTCAGAGGCTTACAATCTAAGGGGTCTTTTTACTAAAATGCAATGGGATATGGGCTTAGCAAGTCCTAAAATGGTATTTTCCTGTGTGCTAAATCCATTTTACCATATCTAAAAAAAAAAGGGGGGGGGGGATTTCCTTTTTCTGTTTTCGCAGGTCCTATGTTAATTTTACCATTAGCGTGTGGGACTTGCAAAAATGTTAACATGGGAGCACTTACTGTCTCCTATTTAGGAGGCACCAAGGGCTCCCACGTTAATCCTGCGTTATTCAATTAGCACGCACTACAGTGAGCATGCTACCTGAACAGTTTCACGCCCATTTTCCACCCCTCCAAAAATTAAATTAAAAAATACCATGCAGTTAGCGTGCACAAAAGGGAAAAGTATCACAAGACGTTTTGGTACGTCCTGCGATAAGCCTTTTTTTGCAAACTAAGCCTGCATTTAGCCTTATTCTATAAAGGTTATGCTCCTAAATTTAAGCTCCTAAAATTTAAGTTAATTTATGAGCTTAATTTATGCTCCAAAATAGATTATGCTCCTAATTTAGGAATATAAATTTTAGGAGCACAACCTTTATATAATAAGGTCCATTAGGGCTTACTGCACCTAAGTAAAAGAGCCTCTAAGGGTTCCTTTTACAAAGCCGCACTAGTGATTCCAGCACGGCAAATGCAACAAAGCCCACAGGAATTGAATGGGCTTCGTTACATTTACTGCACCGGAATCCCTAGCGCGGCTTTGTAAAAGGAGTCCTAAGTTTGTAAATGAGGCAGGAGAAGGTGACATGACTTGCTCGCAGCCACAGAAAATGTCAGAAGGATGTGAATCCTGATATCCCTGGTTCTCTGCCTGCTGCTTTAACCACTAGGCACTCCTCCACTGAAGGTCTCTATGGAATTATGGAGGAGATTCTATATATGGCACCTAAATATATGCGCAGAAAACATCGTCGACTAAGCATATTCTATATGCGGCACCTAGATTTAGGCGCAGCATACAGAATACACTTAGTTGATATCCCAGCGCCTAAAACTATACACCTCCATTTAAACCAATGAAAGCATGGCGTAAATCCTGACGCGTAGATTTACACGCTCTGGGCCATATTCTATAACTATTCATGTAAATTTCAGAATGCTCATAAAATGCCCATTTCCCGCCCATAACCACGCCTCTTTTTGCCTGCGCAGTTTGAAATCAAATACACACAATATGCTTAGTGAGTTGTGCACGTAAATTATAATTATTGCAATTAGTGCTGTTATCAACACTGATTAGCTTGTTAAGCCATTTAAGTTACGCACATTGTTATAGAATATGCCTGATTTTGGCGCAGATTTTTAGACGCGCTATATAGAATCTGGGGGTATAGGCCTAAAATTTACCATCACTGACGTGTGGATTCAGAAGCAACATTAACAATTGGGGGCTGCTTCAGCAGCTTTTTTTTTTTTTTTTTTAAATAACCTACTATAGAAATTGTTGGTTTAATCAGAATTCCATTTAAAACCTCTGCTTTAATAAAATGGCCCAGAAAGAAATATTGTCATTTCTCATCCTTCTCTCAACCGTTTACTTGCAGCAAAATAACTCTTTAGCGGTTATGCAGTCAATGAGGGGCACAGCTATTTTAAATATTTCTGCAGCGTCTATCACCTTTGGAAAACAATGGATTAGCTATCATCCAACAGGGCCATTTAAAAGATTACAGCACGACATTGCAATTTCATAGCTCAGTAGCCTGTACTTCTGCTACTCTCTGCAGACGTTGCATATTGTGTATATCTACATAAGATCTTGTAGTTTATGCTCTAAATCTCATGACTGCAGCTAATGAGATGAGAACAATAGAAGCCCTAATAGATGCTTATACTTGATAAAATATATGGGGTGGGGGGAGAGAACCTGCACTGGGCACCACCACTTGCTGGATACACTAAGGAGGCAATTCTACAACTGGCCATCTCTGTTTAGGCATCTCGTGTGAGCTTAATTTGTAATGGCATCTGAGTGCCTAGGTTCTGTTATAGAATACTAGTATAACCTATCGGTGCACCTAATGTTCACATGTTTATAATAATGTTCATATCTGAAGATATATTTATTTTATTTATTTATTTGCATTTGTATCCCACATTTTCCCACCTATTTGCGGGCTCAGTGTGGCTTACAATACATTGTAAATGATGGAGTACAATTGGCTGCAGTACAATTATGGGTTACATTGTGAAGAGTTTATATAAGACAGAGTAAGTTCAGGATATTAGGGGATAGAACAGTGGAATATAACAGTGGTGAGTTGAGAGGGGGACAAAACAGTATCGAGGGAACAGGGAGGTCTGACAATTTTATCTGTGGGTAGGGTTTAAGAGTGGTGAGAGCGCGGGAGAAGAGATTTCAGAGAGTGTATTGGTGCGTGTCTATGAGATTGTATGGGCTTCATGTGTTTTGATCCTTGCCGTAGATTTTCTCTAAGATGCACATCCCCTTGCATTTACACACTATGTAGGTTATATACACTATTACAGAATAGCGCTTAGGCAAGCTGCTGGCATTTTTATACCCATGCTACTATTCTATACATTTCTGACAGGACTGTATAAATGCGAGCATCTAGATTACAGAACTATCCTTCACATTTACTATTTTGGTCTTTGTCTGCTGCCAATTCCTATTCTAGGATCACAATGGTTCAGAAAATTGTCAGCTCTGAAAAATCAAGTAATTATATAAAAAATACGAAGACGTACCAAGCAAAGAGATTTGTTCAACAACTGTGTCAAAACCACGCTAAAAAGTGGCTGGCACTGTGTTTATCGTGTGGGTTTCCCACATCCTAAAGCCACTTTTAGCATGGCAGTAAAATGATCTATTTCTATATATTTTCATTAATGGCCAAACGCTAATTTCCCAATTTGCGCATGGCCATTACCGCAGGAGCCCTTACTGCCACCTATTTTGTTGGTGCTAAAGGCTCCCACACTAATCGGGCAGCGCATGGCAATGTACCAGGCTACCCAATTAGCACAGGGCATGCCTACTCTCTTGCCCACAGACACACCTCCCGTGCCAAAAATTAAAACTATGTTTACCATGGGGTTAGCGTGTGTTTTTTGCTATGTGGTAGGCACATGCTATTGCCTACTGCAGCTTAGTAAAAGGACCCCTAAATGAGTTCTTGGAGCAGTAAGAAAACACCCTTAGGTGTTCCTACAACTAGAAAATAATAAATAAAAATAAAAAACAGAAGAAAAGCCCTTTTTTTAACGGACTAACTCAATACATTCTTTGAATAGCTTTCTTCAGGTCAGAAATGAGCAAATGATGCGACTGTGAGATTGATACATTCTAATAACTGTCATCATTTGCATACTTTTGATATGAAGATGGGATTAACTCCCAAATCTAATCAAAAAAATGTATTGTTAGTCCAATAAAAAAAAAAAAAAGAGCAGGCTTGGAGAAATCTCGTCAGAACGACACTAACAGTATTTTTGGAAGCTCAAAGCTCTGCTTCCCTAACCTCAATGCTTACAATCTTAAGCTAAAGGCGCACTAACAGTACAGTAGAGAGCTACAACATCCTACTCTCGAAAACGGTTATTCCTTGCAAGGTAAACGCAAGCCGCCCTCCCCTTGGACCCGCAACTCACATCTCCCATCCACAAGCTCGCCATATCCCCTTCGACCTCCGCTCAACGCTCCTCGGTCCTCGCAGCAGCCCCAGGGCCTCACTTCCGGCAGCGGCGCGCAGCAGTACTGTTCACGTCATAGCGTCATCACCGCCGAATTCCAAGGCCGGAAGTGTTTCCAGCTTCCGGGAATGCAGGCAGGCGGGGACCTCTGATGCATTACCGATCACCGAATCGCGGAGGAGCCCCTCGTCGTCCTCTGGTCGGTCGAGGGCCCCAGACTTTAGAGCTGAAAAGTGTGCGTTCTTTCGCCTGAATGCGCCCAGGAGGCCCCCCTGTGGAGGGATTATGCGGCCTACTTCCGGGTGGCGCCTTGTCGTCGCCGAGGTTTGACGTAGTTCCGGTAGGTGGCCTGCAGTGCTGCAGGTGAGGTTGTGTGACGGTTTTTCCGCTACCGGAAGTGAGGCCTTCGTGGTGCGAGATTCATTTGTACCGGTAAAGCTGGAGGGCTGCGACGCTGGAGTGCGTGGGGGCATGGCGACCCTGTGGATGGGCGACGTGAGTAGTGGGAAGGAAACGAGGGGTGGACCTGGGTGTGGTTCTTTTATTGCCGGAGATGAACTGGTCTCTGATACTAAGCCCAAGAGGACTCTCCTTTTAGTCTAGGAATGTTTTGTGCTGAGGCTGACTGGAGAAAGGCAAGTGCGAGAAGCTGAAAGGGAATGAGAAACACCTATCTCTCTTTAAACAAGAGCTCTTCATAGTACTCCAGTGTAAATTGCAGGTTTTGCTTTGAATGCATTCACAAATTGCTTCCCCTCTACTCTCTTCCTACCTCCCTCCTTTTCCTTCCAAGTTCCTCTGTTACCTGCCTACTGATATTCTTTGGTGTGATTACCTGATTATTTCTTGTAATTTGTATTTCCTACCCCTGTTATTAAAATTTAATAACAAGAGAAAGGCAAGTGCGAGGTGTTTCTCCCTTGTCTGTTTGGGAAAACTGGACTAGAATGAGCCTGAGGAAGATATCCCCGAGAACCAGGGTTTGAACTTCAGATGGAGGGCTAGGCAAATAGCTCGATTGCTGAGGGACAGCCAAGTTAGTGGTGTTTCTCTTTCCCTTTCAGCTTCTTTAGATAGCGTGTGTTATAGTTAAAAAGGTTAATTCGCATCACTACTACTACTACTTATCATTTCTAAAGCGCTGCTAGACGTACGCAGCGCTGTACACTTGAACATGAAGGGACAGTCCCTGCTCGACAGAGCTTACAATCAGCGGGCGTTTATAAGCAATAATAATGTGATGGGGTAGTGCCCCCAATTTATTTAGCGTTTTATATACCCACTGTTTTGTTTGATGGTACTGTAATAATGTAGTGATATTGTACTTATGCGTTTGTATACTGCTTGAGCTCAAGTTGGACTGGAGATCAACCTGTCAGATAAAAATAAACATATAGTGATTTTGCTGGTAACTTAATGTACATCTATTTTTATCATCCTGAAAATGAAGTTCAATAGTCTTGTTATAAAGGAAGAGAATGGATGGTGACAGTAAATTTTTATTATGGGGGGGGGGGGGCACACTATTAAAAATTCAAAAAACATGGCCTGTTTATGAAGGTCATCAACAAAACGTGAATGTGTTCCATGGTAGCATAGTTCACAGCAGAAGCAGGAAGACACCCTCTACGAAGATCCGCACAATGCAGACAAAGCAGGAGTACAGGATAACACAATGAACAATCCACCAGGGAGATGTAGTTCAAAGCAGATTTATTCAAGCACCAAAACGAGAAGACCCAACATGGGCCGTGTTTCAGTGGCCACCTGCCTCAGGGGTCAATATACACAACTGGGTCATAAATGATTAAAAATAATAAGATTATTTGGCATGCTTTCTTTCATCTGCCGTCTCTTGCTAAAGGCAACGTAGCTACCTATGTGCCTTAATACTTATAAGGTCCCAGAATTATCCCCAGTAAGTGCACAAATGGTTTTGTTTTATAGATAGCATTTAGCGCCGATTCACACAGCCATCTTTGGGCATGCGGACTTACACCAAGTGAAACCTGGTGCGCAAGTTGAGTGCACTACCCTGGAATTCTATAACATCCTGACTAAATTATGGGAACACCCTGACTGCCCATGCCCCTCCTATGGTCATGCCCCTTTTTGGGTTGTGTGTGAGAATTTTGGCATATAGCTTTATAGAATAGCGCATAGGCAGAAACGTGTATAAATCTAACTAATTGCCAATTAACACCAATAATTGATGTTAATTGGCTCAATTTTGTTGAGCGTGGATTGCACCCAAAATTTGGCACACAAATTTCAGTGACCTTAATAGAATCTGGGGGATATTGCATAAAAGTATATGATTTCTTTCTATATACCCACTTCTTACACGTGTATGGCTTCCATGCAGTTTTATTTTAGCTATTTTCCTTGTGTACAACATGCTTTACAGGAAGAAAATGCTTTTCAAAACTACCCATAAAGGTAGCTTGGAAAGGAATGGGCAGTGCCATCGCATACATTTCTTCAGTGCCTAGTTATTTGATTGACGAAAAATCTTTATAAAGTTATTTTTGACTTTATTATTTGTTCTCTCCTTGGCCTTTTGCTTATGGGAGAATTAATTTGTGACCCATGTCAAAAGTCAGAAATGCATTTCTGTTTATTGTGGCTAATTTTCCAATTTTATTTAAACAGCTGGAACCCTACATGAATGAAAATTTTATCACAAGAGCCTTTGCCATTATGGGACATCTTGTTCAGAGTGTAAAAATTATTCGACACAAAATGACTGGGTAAGTGCTTATAATGTGTGGTTTAACTCTGAAATCATAAGTGACTCACCAAGCGTTTTTCTTTATGTCCATTACATAAGAGTCAAGCCTTATGAACCATGATTCTTATGTTTTAAAGAAGGGAAATCCCAGTCTGGTCTTCAAGAGCCATAAGCAGATCTGGTTTTAAGGATGCCCAAGCTATACTGATTATATCTATTCTTAGGCTCATGAAGACCTGAGTTGGGAACTATTGATGTAAAGAGCTTGATTTTTCTCTTTCTGCAAATATCAATTGCCGTTAAAGAGAGGATATTCAGTAGTTATTTGCCTAGAAACAAAATATAAAGATTATATTAATGTAGGGGAAGAATGTTTTGTTTTTCACTGACCTGCCCGCAGGAGCTGATTCACCAAAATGCATGTATGTCTTTATTCATACTTGGGGACCTTTAGATGTAAATATTGTATCTTGCAATTATGTCTCCGGGGTTTGCTGCCAAAACACAGTTCCCGTGTGTTCTTCAGAAACATAATTGTACCTGTTTCAAGCAAGATATTTTGTGTGTATATGTATAGATACAATGTCTTGCTCTTCTGATCCCACATCTTCATACAGCTTTATACAAACATTTGTGAAGGAAAAAATTCACCTGCTTCTCTTATTTTTAAAAAGGTTTCTGAAGTTTGTCATAGATCAGGTGTCTTAAAAGCCAGTAGCAAATTTCTATTGTCAGTTTAATTGTGCTTACCTATCAAAAAAAGAACTTTGTAACCTCAGCTTCCTTTAATTCTTAGCGTAAAAACTTAAGTGCCTAGTTTGGTCACACTTAATTCATGTCAGAAGTATTCACATTGTCTCTTGCTACACACTTTCACTAGAAGAATAACTTCACATTAACATATCATGTTCTCACCTACACAGACATGTAGTATAATCCTATGGGTTAATGCTTGTGCACCTCTGTATGTATTATACAGCATAAATGAGCTGACCTAGCAAGCATGACACCTACATGTAGTACTCAATTCTAGTTGCAACTAATGCATATGTATTTGTATTTTATGTTAAACATGTTAGTATATGGGATTTTGTTATGCAGGATGTTCATGCATGAGAAATACATGGAAATTATACGTGTTGACAAAAATATATTAAATGCCAGCTTTGGGTTCTGGGCTGAGCTGTGGCTGTGCCCTACCCAGTTTCTCTGGCTATATGTGAAATTGGGACGGGAGAGGGCCTGGTGACCTTGGCAGCTCCTTCTGCAGGAGCACTCTGTTGTGGTGATATTACACAAGGCTGCAAGGAATATTGGGAACACAGCAATGTACAGAGGCAGAATACAGACTGATAACGGCCAAGGTAAGGAGCAATGTGGAGAAAGAGTATGAGTATTCACAGAAATCAAAACAGTATGCACAATACATACATACAATCATGTAGCAGTGAGGGAAGAAAACACACATGTACACAACACTTGAGTGACTTAAGTAAATTCCCTAACACATGACAAACATACACTGAATGACCTAAGCATCATCACGTTCCTCCAGGATGACGGCATTAAGACAAATGTGAGTGAAATGTCTGTGTGCAGCACATGTATAGTAGATGTGCTATCAATGGAGCGTGTAGCACAGGAAATTGTAGCTGTAGCCATACCCACCTGAATAGTCTATAAGAATGTGATACAACCTAAAAAGATCAGTACTTGGCAAGCAGCAGAAGAGGAGGTGCCAAACTGCTCCTTGCTTCCCCACTTCAAGCATGCGCTCAACTGTGCCTTCTGCCAACACCTAGACATCTGCCCTCGTTCTCAGTAGTCTAAAAAACATTTTGCTCAATATATAACAATAATGGTAATATTTCACTATCATTTTTATTCATAGACAATCAGCTAAGCTTTACAGAGAGCCTATGTTGTCTCTGCATACACCTCAGGCTTGATACTATTTGACATTGTATACTATAATAAACAGAAAATAACTTCTAGGGGGGAGGGAAGAGAACCTTTAAGGGTGCCTCCTGATCCCAGTACTATCCTAGAGCATGTGCTAGAGCAAGACACGCAGCCTTAGCTCCCAGGTTAGCAATCATGCAGTTCCTGGAGCTGCTGTGTCAGCAGTCAGCCACGTAATGAGCTTTGAATGCAACCTGAAAGCCCTCTGTATGACCAGATGGGTAACCACTCTGTGAAAATGAAGGGGCCCATATCTGACAGCTGAAGGAATCATGAATTTCATTGGAGGGTTTCCATTTTAGATATTAGGTGGCAAGGTCTGACTTCCTACTTACATAGCTAAAAGGGATATATCTTTGTTACTCATATCATTGACCACATTGAAGGATTTCGCTCACTGACTGCAAGTGCAGTTTGTGGTATGCTGTATATCCTGCTATTCTGTCCACCACTGTCTGCCTTGGCAAGAGGAGGAGCTTACTGAGGCTGAGCTATGAGATCTGCCTGATACAGAAGAACTAGAACCTTCAGCCTGTATAACGATATCCCAATGACTCAGCACTTCAGCTGTCTCTGAAGGTAGGTGTAGAGTGGAAGCATTGGCCTTAGGAAGCTGGATCAGGTGAGTGTGTGTGTGTATAAGTCTGTAATGTATTTCTCTTGAGCTGCGTGTATTAGGTTTGAGACCAAGGGTTTGAGGATGCTTCAACTGTCTGAGTTGTATGAGCCTCCCCATTCTCCTGACCTTCTCTGCTTTTTATTGTATTGCCATTATCTCCTACCCTAGGAAAAATGGAATGGATTGGAGAGTAACATTTGTCATAGAAATAAGATTGTTACCTTCACTGTCCCACAGCATGCACAAGTATGCAGTGAGTGTAGGGCACTGTTTCTTTCTTTTGTGACTTGACCTAGGAGTTGCAGTGGAACAAAGTGAGTATATTCTCATTGGGTCCTCTAGTCTTCTTTGTACCCTCTCTCACCCCACTAACCTTCCACTGAACATTCGTCTTTTCACTTTTTCTCGCCACTTCTCCATCTTTCTTTTATAGATTTTTGTTTTCCTTTTTCCCTCCATTCTCCATACCATCTCACCTTCATCAATCAGGCCACAACGTTTACATAATTGATGGGTTGGTAGCATGACGGCACAGCATATTTGTGATTCCCTTCTCCCATGCTTCCTATTTAGGAAAGCAGTGTGTTAGTGGAAAAAAGGAGCAGATGGGGTGGTAGTGATGGTGGTGGTGGGGAACTGGCAACCTATGCTGTCAGCATCTTCCTAAGCTGCCAGCCTGCTGATCCTGTGTGGTGCAACCTGAGAAGCATGGAGGGGCTGCAGGTCTTCAGTGTCTGGCAAGAAGGTCTTTCCCAGTAGCAGACCTTCCTCTCCTGTTTACAGGGTATGTAACGCCATTCCTTCATCTTTTCTTTGCACTGCATCTGCAACATTTGTTATTGCAGTTCCAAAATTATCTACAACCCCTTCTGAAGGTTTAGAAGTAAAATAAGATATTTTTTTCACCATTAAATAGAATTCTATTGATCCTTTTATTTTCCAGTTTTAATCCTTGATTCCTGTGAAGCTGATGCATATGTACATGGAATAGACCAAAGAAACCTTAGTGGCAGAAAGAGGGAGACTGCCACAGATTGAGTAAGGCCTATGATAACACATTAGGCAGTTACAAATAGAAGACTGGGTGGACTGAATGATCTTGTTTTGCCAGTGCTTTCTATATTTTAGTGTATCAGAACATAGTTGCCATATGTTCTTGGATAGTGCTTGGACAGGATGTGTTTTTGAAATATGGACAAATACATTTTGTTTCAAGTGTTTTGTGTTTTCTTTACCTTTTTCCAGATGTTGCCGACTGATGTGATGACAGCGAGTTTCGTCAAAGGCTAATGAGATGAGATTAATTGTACAACATTATCAATAGCAAGTTGCTAAGAGGTGTTCACATGTCACTTCTGACATACAGAGCCTCTGAACCACAATGTTGTAAAATTTCATGTGAATATTTTAATTTATCGACACCAGCAAATATCTCTCTGTTAAAAATGTTTTTTTTTTTTCTGGGTCCTGGTTGAGTCAATTAGGCTCTATCTGTAATAATTTATAGCAGGAGACTTTTTTTTCATTCTAATTTCTGAGGTGATATAACTATTTAGAATTTCAGAAAAGTTCCTATTTAGTCACTCCTACTACTGTGAATAAAATAAATTAGGGCAATACAGTATATGGATCAGGATGTGTATATATTTTTATATAAAATGTGTGAATGCAGGTAAGTGTATATAGGTATCTGTACATTTATAAATGTTTTTACACGTAAAAGGGAAGTTTCTAAAGTGTATATGTATATATGGTCCTATGCAAGCAAATGTATAAAGGTGGACCAGGTGAAAGCACAGGTCCTTTTAGCTACCAGGGCTGCAATTTTCAGCATGACTAGAAAACAAATTGAAAAATTGATCAAGGATGGATAAGGTGCACATGTTTTATTTCAGAAATTGTCCCCAAAAGGAGGCAATACGTGAAGAATCCTCTACGTCAGGGGTTCTCAACCCAGTTCTGAGGACACACCTAGCCAGTCAGGTTTTCAGGATAGCCACAATGAATATGCATGAGATAAATTTGCATACCAGGGAGGTAGGGCATGCAAATCTTTCTCATGCATATTCACTGGCTAGGTGTGTCCTGAGGACTGGGTTGAGAACCCTTTCTCTAAGTAATCAGTAATTGTAAAAAAACAAGACACAGGCAATTGGATGCAATTTAAATAAGGATATGGTTCTTTTGCATACTCAGCTGCTGTTTGTATCTGTCTGGCACCAGAGCTTGCCCTTACTTGTATAAACTGAAAACTCTGAATTTTATATTAAGTGCTCTTCTTAAAACAGTCTAACGTTATAAGTACTGCTCTCTTTTCATCGTGCAGTGGACTCGCCCACTATGTATTCCTGCAAACCCCCTCCCCTTAACAGTGTGACTGAATTCTGATAGCTCATCAGATAGAACCCCGCTGCACCTTGCAGGGCCTCCAAGTTGTCGGTACCAGCCTTGCCTGATGTATTTTGTACCACATTGTGCCTTATTTCATTAAAAAAAACTCGTAGACTTTCTCTTCTTAGGAATCTAACAGGTTACTGCTTTGTTGAATTTCCTGATCAGCAGTCAGCAGAAAGATGTTTACAGAAGGTCAATTCCAAGT
Source organism: Microcaecilia unicolor (assembly GCF_901765095.1). Lineage (NCBI taxonomy): Eukaryota > Metazoa > Chordata > Amphibia > Gymnophiona > Siphonopidae > Microcaecilia > Microcaecilia unicolor. The sequence goes on from NC_044041.1 coordinate 190,686,165, forward strand.
TCATTCCAGGTGCAGTACCAGTGAGTATCAAAATAGCTGCTTGACCTGTAACAAGAAGTCACAAATTGGAGGATGTTTTGCAGTTATATCTGTTTGTTTGTTTGTTTGTTTTAAATGATTGACAACCTAGGTGAACTGGCCAAATCTTGATCAGCTAAGTCAAGCTGATTTTTATCCTAATTTAGCTTTCTTAGATTTTTGTCTACAAATCATCCTGAATCTAGTCATTATCTCTATTTGATATACCGCCAAGCAAAATATCTAAGCGATTTACAAATAATAGGAAAAAGCAAAGGGGGAAAAATGGAGGTAGAAAAATTGGCCTAGGTTACGTATTTGCATTAGATAATACTGCTGCTTTAGGCTTGGGGTACCTATGTTTAGCTAGCTAGTGCCAAAATCAAATTGAACCAGCTAAGTCTTCTCCAACACTTCCAAATTAAAAACTAAAAGTGGGGCTCACATCTCCCATCCACACTTCTGAATTCAAAATTATTGCCAGGTCCAACAGCCTCCAAACTTCCCAAACTCAAAATCACATAAGGTCGGCAGTCTCCACTTCCCTTCCCCCTGCCACTGCACCGTTAAACGCTAATGGAAATTAGGCTGCTACTTGCGGAAATAAACGTATAACGGGAGATTTAATTGTCCCAATATCAGTCAAGTGAAGTGTCTAATGAGGGCTCGTCAAGGAAGTTAAATCTCTACATGTGTAAATGACTGCTTCCTGGAGAAATTTAGGTCAATTAAATACATCTTTGTTCTTGCTGAAATGCATGTTCTGGTATGGAAGTAATAATTAGTCACTTAGATGTAGTGATTATAAGTAACTTTGGAACTGCCACTAGGAAAGTATTTCATAGGCAGACCAGGGCATGGTTGGTCTGCAAAGCACTTACTTATTTCACAATTTATATTCTGCCTTTATTCAAGCAGATCACAATAAAATATAATCAACATACAAACATTTCTTCACAACATAACAAACACCCCCCAAAATGTCATATATATCCTGCAAATGACCTGCACATAATTAACAGTCACACTAGGGAGATTATCCTGCTTATTAGCAGTACTGTCAGATGCTGGTTTTGAGGGGCATTTCTGTTTTTGAAGGTGATGGAGGTGGGAGGAGTAGGGGCAGCTAATTTATTCTGGGTTATTTGTGGAGTATTTGTGTATTGTATTTTATTTCATTGTAATGCACTTCAAATATTGTTTATGATGAGGTGTTTAGTGAATAAGTTTGATCAAATTTGAGATAATCACTGAGTGGTACAGTAAAACAATAATAATGGGTGATTTCAATTACCCTGATATTGACTGGGTAAATGTAACATATCAGGGCATGCTAGGGAGGTAAAATTCCTTGACGAAATCAAGGACTGCTTTATGGAGTAGCTGATACAGGAGCCGACGAGAAGGAAAAATTCTAGTCCTTAGTGGGGCGCATGATCTGGTGCGGGAGGTAATGGTGATGCTTGATAACAGTGATCATAATATGATCAGATTTGATATTAGCTTTGGAGTTAGTATAAACAGGAAATCCAATACGTTAGCGTTTAAATTTCTAAAAGGAAACTATGATAAAATGAGAAGAACGGTAAAAACAAACTTAGAGGAGCAGCTGCGAGGGTCAAAAGTTTACATCAGGAGTGGATGCTGTTCAAAAATACCATCCTGGAAGCCCAGGCCAAATATATTCTGTTCTTTAAAAAAGGATGGAGGAAGACCAAACGACAGCCAGCTTGGTTAAAGAGTGAGGTGAAAGAAGCTATTAGAGCTAAAAGAAAATCCTTCAGAAAATGGAAGAAGGAACTGACTGAAAATAATAAGAAACAGCATAAGGAATGTCAAGTCAAATGCAAAGTGCTGATAAGGAAGGCAAAGAGGGACTTTGAAAAAAAGATTGCGTTGGAGGCAAAAACACATAGTAAAAAAATTTTTTAGGTACATTAAAAGCAGGAAGCCGGCAAAAGAATCGGTTGGGACCGCTAGATAACCGAGGGGTAAAAGGGGCAATCAGGGAAGACAAAACCATAGCAGAGAGATTAAATGAATTCTTTGCTTCTGTCTTCACCAAGGAAGATTTGGGAGAGATATCGGTGCCAGAAATGGTATTCAAAGCTGATGAGTCGGAGAAACTGAATAAAATTTCTGTAAACCTAGTGGATGTAATGGGGCAATATGACAAATTGAAGAGTAGTAAATCTCCTGGACCGGATGGTATTCATCCCAGAGTACTGATAGAATTGAAAAATGGACTGGCGGAACTATCATTAGTAATATGTAATTTATCTTTAAAATCAAGCGTGGTACCGGAAGACTGGAGGGTAGCCAATGTAATGCTGATATTTAAAAAAGGTTCCAGATGGGATCCGGGAAATTATAGACCAGTGAGCCTGACGTCCGTGCTGGGCAAAATGGTAGAGACTATTATAAAGAACAAAATTTACAGAGCAAATTCAAAACCATGGATTATTGAGACAAAGCCAACATGGATTTAGTGAAGGGGAAATCTTGCCTCACCAATCTATTACATTTCTTTCAAGGGGTGAACAAACATGGATAAAGGCGAGCCGGTTGTTATTGTGTATTTGGATTTTCAAAAGGTGTTTGACAAAGTACCTCATGAAAGACTCCAGAAGAAATTGAAGATCATGGGATAGGAGGTAGTGTCCTATTGTGGATTAAGAACTGGTTAAAGGATAGAAAACAGAGAGTAGGGTTAAATGGTCAGTATTTTCAATGGAGAAGGGTAGATAGTGGGGTTCCCCAGGGGTCTGTGCTGGGACCGCTGCTTTTTAACATATTTATAAATGATCTAGAGATGGGAGTATCTAGTGAGGTAATTAAATTTGCTGACGACACAAAATTATTCAAAATTAAATCGCAAGAGGATTGTGAAAAATTACAAGAGGACCTTACGAGACTGGGAGACTGGGCGTCTAAATGGCAGATGACATTTAATGTGAGCAAGTGCAAAGTGATGCATGTGGGAAAGAGTAACCTAAACTATAGCTACGTAATGCAAGGTTCCACGTTAAGAGTCACCGACCAAGAAAGGTATCTTGGCATCGTTGATGATATGTTGAAACCCTCATCTGTGTGCTGTGGCGGCTAAGAAAGCAAATAGAATGTTAGGTATTCTAAGGAAAGGAAAACAAAAGTGAGGACTTTATAATGGCTTTGTATCGGTCTATGATGCGACCGCACCTCAAGTATTGTGTTCAATTCTGGTCACCACATCTCAAAAAAGATATAGTGGAATTAGAAAAGGTACAGAGAAGGGCGACAAAAATGATAAAGGGGATGGGACAACTTACCTATGAGAAAAGGCTGAAGCAGCTAGGGCTATTTGGCTTGGAGAAAAGACTCCTGAGGGGAGATATGATAGAGGTCTATAAAATAATGAGTGGAGTGGAACGGGTAGACGTGAATTGTTCGTTTACTCTTTCCAAAAATACTAGGACTAAGGGGCATTCAATGAAGCTACAAATTTAATACAAATCAGAGAAAATTTTTCTTCACTCAACGTGTAATTAAACTCTGGAATTCGTTGCCAGAGAATGTGGTAAAGAGTTTTAAAAAGGTCTGGACGGCTTCCTAAAGGAAAAGTCCATAGACCATTATTATTTATTTATTGGTATTTATTAAATTGACTTGGGGAAAATCCACTGCTTATTTCTGGGATCAGCAGCATAAAATGTGTTCAACTTTTTTGGGATCTTACCAGGTATTTGTGACCTGGATTGGCCTCTGTTGGAAACAGGATGCTGGGCTTGATGGACCTTTGGTATGTCCCAGTGTGACAATACTTATATATACTAAATACAACTAATTTTCTTAGCGTCCTTACCAGACCAGTCCAGGACCAGCAGATGCAGACAGATTAAGACTTGTGGGCTGTACCCTATAAGGGCACTGTGCAGCCTCAGGTCTCCAGTATTTCTCTGTCTACACTAGACGATGATGAGCAGAGCGTGCAACTCCTCAATAGGTCAAGGAGAGCTCTTGAACTGGTCAGAGGACCAGGTCTCAGCTGAGCAGGAGGGTACCCATTTAGGTGGTTTCACTCTTTTTTTTTTTTTTTTTTTAATGATTATTAAAATAATAATAATTTGATAAGAGCAAAGGGGGGAAATCTCAGAGGAGCCTAAGATTCCCCCGCTCCCCCCCAGCCTTCCTTCTAGCTGTCTGCTTATGATTTATTCATTTTCTCCATGAAAATAATATAAAGGCAGACCTGGGAACTGGGGAAAGAAATCTTCAAGCTGGTAGAATTTCTGAGGGAAGTTTTTCTTTCCACTTCAACTGGGTCCTTCGGAAAAGGGAGGTAATGCCTTACTAATCTATTAAAATTCTTTGAAGATGTGAATAAGCACATGGATAAAGGTGAACTGGTTAATATAGTGTACTTGGATTTTCAGAAGGCATTTGAAAAAGTTCCTCAGAAGAGTCTCCTCAGCAAATTAGTCGTGCCATAGGAGTGATAGTCTTACTGTGGATTGATAACCTGTAAAAAGACATGAAGCAAAGAGTAGGATTAAATGAACATTTTTTCACCAATGGAAGGAGCATAGGCATAGTTGCCCTGTTGGGAAGGAGAGAGAAAGCTTGCATCCTAAGACCCAACCCCACTAGTTTCAGCCCTCACATGTTACGTTGTAGCATAGCAGTTCAATAAAATATTTTCGAGCCTTTATATTTCTTGATCCTCCTTGAGATTTTTTTTTTATTTTATTTAGGTTTCTAGTTTCTTTAATCTTGCTTTCTCTGTTCATTTTTTCTGAACTCTTGATTTCTTAATTTCCTCCTTTTGTTACCCATTGTATTCGTAGCCTTTCCTGTAGATTTTTCTGTCCTGCTGCTATTGTCCTTTTGCTTATCCTGTATATCCCCTTCCATTATTCTTTCTTCTCCTGCACTTGTCCTTCTGTCTTTCACACATTCTTCATCTTGCTTCCTCCTTGTGACCCTTCTGATTCATCCCTTGCCCTCATTTCTCCTCCCCCTCACCACAATTTTATCCTCTTCCCATAGCGCACAACACAGATCACATAGACTTTCATACACAGTGTAGCTGGTTCCCACAACTCTTCCTCCACATGCAGTTCCACTTTTAAATAAGAAGCACATATGTAGAGGGGAGGAGGAGATCACTGTGTATGCTTTGAGTCCCTGTGGTCCAGCACAGAACACTGCCTGCCTGCAGAACACCTGTTGGCTTTTTATTCCAGTGCACTGACTCCTACATCCGTGGACTGATTGAACTCCAGTGAATTTGGGATGCATTGTCCTCTCCTTGGCCCCCTCAAATTCTGTCCATGGGAAAGAGATAAATAATGGAGCAACTTATGAGTTTGTGAAATGCTTTATTATAATAGAAGTCAGCTACTGAATTAATATTAGCTTTAAAATCGTACCCTTATTAGAGTTAAATTCCTTCAGTCAGTTTACATAACATAAAAAATAATAGGTGCCTTTATCTTTGTTCTATCTATGGAAAAAGGAAAGAATTTTGGGCTTGTCATGTGATAACATTGTTAAGTCCGTTTTATTACTTAGCTTCCCTCTATTCCAGCACCTGTGATATAGTTGTGTCCATCAACCAGCAGGTGGAGATAGAAAATTAAAACTGAGCTGAGACATCTCTCTCTTGACTTCCAATCCAGCTCCTCAGAATTTCTGTCTCCAAGAGGTGGATGGACACACTTTTTAGCCTCTGGTTCTGAGTGATTGGCTCCTGGTCCAGTTGGTCAACTGGTCCCCAGTTGAGCTTTGCGGTAGCTTGAGTCTGCAGAGTCATAGCTGAAGGTCTTCAGATCCTGCTCTGGTGCCCTGTGAATTTACTTCTTTCCTCCCTTCACCTCTCCCCTATTTCCTCTGGAGCTTTCCTTTTCCAGCACAACAACCTAAAAAAAAAAAAAAAGATAATAAGGAAAGGTTTGCTGACAAGTGTGGGACAGAGTATCAGTCCTGAGCCTTTCTCATCTGTGGTAAGACTTGTGGAGACTGTGAGCTTGAAAGGAGCAGATGACAGTGGTAAGTCCAACTAAAATTTCACTCAGAATCACTTGGAGAGCTGCAAGTTCTATTTGGTGCAGGGGAGGGATCCTGACTCGCCACTTGGAACACTTTGTGCTGCACTTGTAATAGGGTGAATAGCGACTTTCGTGGAGGCAGTTATGCAGTATGCCAGCTGTGGGACTCGCCGGCCGGTGTCAAGGCATTGCAGTGCATGCAAGCTGGGAATCCGGCCAGACACAGAGGAAATGGTCAGCAACAGCACATCTTCGTATTTGGCGCAGCATCCAAATATTCAAGAGTCTTCGCGCTCTCCAGCAAGGCCAGTCTGCAGTTTGATGCAGGAGAGCATGGGAACGGATGCCATTTTGTTGGATCCGACTGGCAGTAGGGATCAGCCTTTGATTATGCACAGAGCACAACCGCCATTTTACAGCCTCAGGGCTCAACAGAGCATTCAGCTGCATTGGGATCTTTTTGTCTGGAGTTTATATTGCTTTTCAGGGTGAACTCCCTGGTTACGGTGATGACTACGAGAAGATGCCGAGGAAAAGGGGCATTACCCTAAAAGACCTACAGGATAGGAAACTAGAAGGCTTGCTGAAACAAGCCTTTGAAGTGGCCTCTTTGGATCTTCAATTGACAGTGTTCAGCTCGTACGTGGCAAGAGCATGCCTGAAGTGGCATCAGCAATCAGCAACACAAGACAGGTACCTGTTGGAAGCAGGGCTGGCCTACTTGGCAGATGCTATTGATAACATTTACAGTTCCGGTCTGCAGTATATATTTGGCTATCACAGCATGTCAGTAACTCTGGGTGCGGCATTGGGCAGCAGATGCAACGTCAAAGTGACGTCTAGTTAAACTGTCCTTTCAACTGCTACTTGGAGAAGATCTTAGTAACTTGGTGAAAAAACTGAGGGAAACAAAGCCACAGCAGTTGCTGGAGATAAGCCAAAAGCCTCTGGTTAACCACTTTCAAGGAGCTCTCAGTTTCGAGACAGCAGACAGTACCGACCTGGTCGTCAGTAATATGGTCAGAAGTCCTGCTTGCAGGTATGCCGAACTTCTTTTGGTGCAGACAGGAAGTCCTCCTCTCAGTCAGCTAGAGCACCTAATGCCTCAAGAGCTTCGCAATGATTCAACACTTGTCCACTTTTCTCTTCCTCTGTTGGGAGGACGTCTTCAGGAGGAGCAAGCCAAGATCATGTCAGACTAGTGGGTTCTGGGTATTTTTACAGAAGGTTACAAGTTGGAGTTCTTTCAACCAGTTGCTTTTTTTTGCAGTCTCCTTGTTGAAAAGGAACCAAGGTAGTAGAGGTTAAGGCCACCATAGATTCCTTGTTGGCGCTGCAGGCCATTGTTCAGTTCCCCAGGCCAAACTGGGACAAGGCAGATACTCCATCTACTTCATTGTTCCAAAGAAGGAAGGCACCTTTTGTCTGGTTTTAGATCTCAAAGTTCTAAACCACTGCCTCTTGAATGTCCCACTTTAGCATTCTGACACTAAGAGCAGTCATAGCCTCGGTTCAAGCTGAAGAATTTCTCGCCACACTTGATCTCAAGGAGGCGTACTTGCATATGGCCACTGCATCAGAAGTTTCAATGTTTTGCGGTGCTGAGCCATTACTTTCAATTCAGGGCTTTGCCCTTTGGTCTCACCACAGTTCCATAGTCTGTTATTGAGATACATTGGGGAAGCCACTGCTTGCCCCGGGATTGGTAGCATGGAATGTTGCTACTATTTGGGTTTCTGCCAAGTACTTATGACCTGGATTGACCACTGTTAGGAACAGGATACTGGGCTAGATGGACCATTGTTCTGACCCAGTTTGGCTATTCTTATGTTCGCCAAGAACGTTTACCAAGGTTATGGTGGTAGTGGCAGCCTTCCTTCAGCGCCAAGGGAATCAAGGTTCACCCGTATCTCGACGAATGGCTCATTTGTGTGTTCTAGTTGAATAGCATGATGGCAGTGGTCAAAGTTTGTCTTCTGCAGTCGATGGGTTGGACAATCAATTTTGAGAAGAGCAGACTAACTCCTTTGCAGACGCTAGAGTATCTGGGCATTCTATTTGACACAGCATGGAAGAAGATCTTCCTCACGGAGTAAAGAGGTCATAGCCAGTTCAACAAATTCATCTTCTCAGTCAAGGCAGGTTCTGGGGTCAGCGATGGAAGTGGTGCCAGGGCAAGGGCTCATATATGTGGCTATTACAGGAATCTCTTCTCAGCCACTGGTCTCTGATGTTGCAAAAGTACGACCGTCATCTTCCTTGGACACTGGTTGCCAGATGGAGCATGCAGTGGTGGTTGTGACCCAGGAGTTTGACCGTCAGATAACATAGTTGGAGGTGGTGACAACGGACACCAGCAAATTGAGTTGGGGGAACTCAAAGTTCCATCTGGCACAGGGCACCTGGATGGAACAGGAGTCTCAGTGGTCAATAAATCACTTGATGCTAATGGCACTGCGGAATGCCTTATGTGACTTCCCTCCCTTTCTGGCAGGGGCCCCGATCTGAGTTTTCTCTAACAGTGCGATGGCTTTTATCAACAAGCAAGGTGGGACCCTCGGCCGTCCGATGGCAGTGGAGGCTGCCTCCCTCATGAGTTGAGCAGAGAAAAATCTCTGCTTGTCGGCAGCTCACATCTCGGGGTTCCTTGAATGTGGAGGTGAACTTTCTCAGCAGGATCTCCTTGGGAGAATGGGAACTATCCAGCAAGGGGCTTTGGCTGATAGTGGACTGATGGGATTTTACGCTTCTAGACTTAATGGCGATGTAAAGGATGGCCAAAGTGCCCTAGTTCTTCAGCTGTTGGAAAGAACCGAGCTCGATGGGGATTGAGGCCCTCCTGCAGCCCTGGCTGGAGACACATCTACTGTATGTCCTTCCTCCATGGGTTCATGGTAAGCTGCATGTTAAAAGGGATCACATTGCACCAGGGTCGAATAATTCTCGTAGCCCCAGATTGACCGCAGAGGCTGTGGTATGCGGATCGAATTTGACTTACGGACAGGGGTCCCCTCTGTTTTCCGCAGGTATACGGCCTACTAAAGCAAGGGCTGGTGCTCATGGAGAATCCATGCCCCTTTGGTCTTACAGCTTGGCCATTGAAAGAGCTTGGTTGAGATGAAAAGGTTATTCTGATTCGATCATTGCTTTAGGCTCGGAAATGCTGTACATCCATGGCATATGTGAGGGTGTGGAGGATGTTTGAGGGATGGTGTTTTGAGCGTGGACTTTCTCCCGTCTCTGCTCAGATCGTGCACTTCTAGCATTTCTCCAGACAGGTTTTCAGAAAGGATTAGCATTGGGTTCTCTAAAAGTTCAGGTTGCTGCTTTGGTCTGTTTCAGGGGCTGACTACAAAAATCGTCTGTTGTGGCTCTCCCAAATATTATTCTATTCTTGCAGGGAGCAGGTCACGTCTGGTCTCCATTTTGCATGCCGTGTCCAGAGTGAAACCTTAATTTACTCCTTCAGGCTCTTCAGAAACTTCCTTGTGAGTCACTCCAGAAGGTCTCCTTGAAGATCTCATGCTAAAGACAGCGTTCTTGGTAGCTGTTGCATTGGCATGTAGGTTTTTGGAGCTTCAGGCTCTCTCTTGTCGGGACCCTTTCTTCGCTTTTCAGATGTGGGTTCTCCCTATGCACAGTTCCTTTTGTTTCTTCCGACAGTGGTATCAGCATTTCATCTGTGGAGCTTCTGGCCTTTTGCAGAAAGGACGAAGATGCTCTGTATTCTTTCTTGAAGCTTCTCGATGTGCATAGAATCCTCATTAGATATCTGGAAGTCACGATTGAGTTTTTTGCAAATCAGAATGACTGCTTTTTGGTAAACAGAGGTTTGGCCTCATGGCTTCCAAGCCACAGTTACTAGATAGCTGAAGGAGACTATCACGTCAGCTTATTTGCTTGCCGGGAAGCAAACCCCTCAGGCCTTGCAGGCTCATTCTATGAGGCATACATCAACATCCTGGATGGAGACTACCTTACTGTCTCTGGCTGATATTTGCAAGGCGACGATGTGGTCAACGCTTCATACCTTTGCCAAGCTCTACAGGGTGGATGGACATTGTGGTGCTTGGAAGCTACTTTTGGGACTTCAGCCCTCAGGGCAGCATTGCCAGGATCCCACCCATTCAAGGGATTGCTTTTGAACATCCTACAGTTTCTAGAATAGTGGGAAACTGTGAAATGGAAGGAGAAATTAGGCATTACTTGATAAGTTTCTTTCCATTTGTCCTTCACAGTATTCCAGAGGCCCGCCAGAGATTTCTGAGATGTTTAGTCAGGTCAAAGTAACAAGTCAAATAATGACTGTCACCTTGCATAGTGCTTCCTGCATATCTTTTGTTCTCTACAAGTTGTCCAGAGATGAGAGAGGTCTACATGTTTGCAAGTCTGGTTATTGTTAGGTTAGCGAGTTATTTAAGGCTTTTGTGTTTATTCTGAGTTTTTCCTTACTGCTTGTCTACATAAATACTGAGAAGCTGGACTGGATGCCAAGAGAGAGATGTCTCAGCTCAGTTTTTAGTTCTCTATCTCCACCTGCCGGTTGATGGGCACAACTATCCCACAGGTTCTGGAATAGTGAGAAGGACTAAAAGAATGAAAATGATCAGGTAAGACCTACTTTCTCCATACCATTCTCCCCTAATTCATATGCTGCATCTTGGGAAAAGTTATTGGAGAGGTCCTCTGCATCCGTGTTAAACCTCTCGCATGCAAGCTGCCTTCATGCTTTTGTCACTCATTCAATGGAAGAGAACCGATGTCACCATGGCAATATTTATAGAGTTGAATGATGGGAAGGTGACTTTTCCATACTCTTATTTTATTTTTCTTTCTTATTGCAGCCCAAGCAGTTTAGACTGAACTATTCAATCCGTGAGAAATTATTGGAGAACAGGTGAGCAGAATAGAAGTTTCAGTCACAGCAGCCGCTCAGGAAGCCTAGCATCGCCTCTGACAAAACAAACCAACACCCCCCCCCCCCCCCATTTTTTTCCCTTTGCATCTCAGTAGCTTGTGATACCTTGAATAAAATGAAATAAATATGAGCTTCTGAAGAACGTATCGCAACCTGCAAAGATTCAAACAACAAAAAAAGTTCTCTTCCTGTAGCTTGTTTGCTGTAAAACAGTTGATTTCCAGTTCTGGAGGTTGCCTTCCTCACTGACAGTGGATCCATTACTAATTTATAGGTATAGGCTGGAAGTAAAACAAAATCAAGGGTATCTGGAATCTATAATTTGGTACTTTAGTTTCACGTATCTCAAAGGGACACCAGACCTGTAGGTTGCAAGTTTTGTTCTGTGATCTTTTCAATGGATTGTGTTTCCAGAGATTCCAAAATTCCTTCTTGAGTTGCGTGCCAGTGACAACATGATCTTGTATATAATTCCCCATCCTCTTAAGATATGTTAGGAGGGATGAGGCAGGAAGAAGATGTTTGAATTGGATGGTAAATGCATTTGTTACTTGACCAGTACACCATTGCATCTTATTCACATGGAGCCCTCTCACTGTCCTCCACTCCCCATTCCCTTCCTCTGTCATTCCACCCAGATTCAGTCCTTTCTCCTTCTCTGCTCCTCCCCCCCCCCCCCCAATCACTGCATTCCTCTCACATTCTTCTTCCCCCACCATTCAGTCCTGTGTCTTTTCCTTCATAACCTGGCTGCACCTCTCTTTCCTCTTTATGTCTTTTCTGCTGTCTCCGAAACCCCTGAATTGGGACCAAGGAGGCATATCCTTTCTCTAATCTGGGGCCTCTAGTTTGAGATACAGATGCTACCCTTCCTTCACAGGCCCCAGTCAGGGAATTTCCACCTCCAGTTGTGCCACACTGTTTCCACCCCGGGGGTGGAAACAACATTCCTTTTTTTGAGCAGTGCTGCCTGCTAGCTGAAAGGAGGAAGCAGCTGAAGATCTTGCTCTGTGTACTTGCCTTTAGTCAAAATCAGCTTGGTGAACAGGTGAAAGCTTACGTATTTTATTGTATTTGCGTATATAAGCAATATGTCTCCATCCCTTTTAAAGTATTTCATCACAATGATTCAGCTCATTTGAAAATAAAAAATGTGTTGATCATTCATGTTATATTTGAACTGCATTTGGTCATAGGGTTGTTTTGAATAACACTACGATGTGTAGACACACGGCAGACCTGTTCTCTGTAGTTAGCATTTTAACAGCTGGTGGTCTTTGAGTTGTGGGTACTGAATGTTCAGGGTCTGGTAAGGTGGTAAGGAAACAAGACTTCCAGGACCTTCAACAGATGTTCCTTTATAATATTTTTAGCCCGATAAGATCAATAGGGGGTAATTTTATATTAGAGTTCATATAAACATTTTCCAAAAAAAGAGCCTCTTATGTGTTTTTACAAAGGCCATTCTAGTATAAGTCCAAAAACAACTTCAAATTATCAATGAGAAAATTAAATGCACCATCATATAAACAAAAAAAAAAAAAAAGTAATCCACGCAATATTTCACTATTTTTTGAGTATTGACACATTACAAAGACTGTATTTTTTTGTTCTAAATGATCAAATGAAGTTGCATAATTTTATGATGAAGTAGATATCTATTGGATCATCATAGCTCTATAAATCTTTTTGATTTTGAGCTACTTTGTGGCATTTCCTTCCTTTTCGTTATAAGCCTGTTTCTTTTTAAGAAGTTTGCTTTTGACATATTAGTGTTTCATATGTCGATATTGCGTGGATTACTTTGTTTTTTTTGCTTATGGCTTTTGTAATTCCACATCCAGTTTGTGTTAGTATAGTTGATTCCATCATATAAACAGCTGTGTCATAGCAATTGACATTGACTTCTCATTCATTCATTTATCATAGGTCCTCAATAACATTCCTCTATTGCTTTTTATCAAAACTTTGTACATAACATTTTTTTCTCAAGAACTATTGAAAAGACTGAACATATAAGTTTCCATCATCTTTCTCAAACCACAAGCCTCCCAATTATTCACATTTCAACCAACAACATAGAGAAACATTATGATCACGTTTATGAATCAATGCATGACAATAATATGTTCTCATTTAGATCATATTTTGTACAGCAACCAGATTTAAGGAGGTGGATGTTTTAGTTATATGTAACCAAATCTTTTCCCAAGTGTCTTTAGTCATGGTTCCAACAAGATTCCCATCATGTGTGATATTTAAATAGTATGGTTTGGTGCTTATGAACTTTTGCCTAAAAAAGAATTTAGGTCAGTGTCAGATGAGATGCTATAAATTGAGGATTGATCTAAAGTTCTCAATTATTGTGGACTCTAAATTATCTTTAGAGCCTCATATAAAAGCTTTGACAAAAAATGTAAGACTGTTGAGAGAGAGAGAGAGAGAGTTTTAAGTCCTCTGAGTTTTCAATACATTGCACAAACTATTCTGTTGCCATATTTGAATTATTGCAACCCATTGTATAGATAGATCACCAGTAACTTACATAGAGGCATATGTTCAAAGCTCTTAGACCTAACATAGTAACCTATAGAACTTTGTAAGTCTAAGTGCTTTGAAAATGAGCCTCTTGGTAGATTGCACTTTTTGCAAAATACATCTTCAAGATTGATTTTCCCGTTGGGAAGCTCTGAGAGGGCTTCTCCATTGTTAGTAAAATTGCATTGCCTGTCAATTCCAGGATTAAATTTAAATTGGCTTGCTTAATTTTTTAAATCATTATATGGATATAATTCCAGTCATCTGATGTATAGACTGGTTTTACCATCATCTTTTACTTCAGCCCATAAAGAGCATTGTTTAAATATAATCCATCAGTAAGGGTTATTCTTATTCATTGTAAATTTTTGTGTGGGGGTCCTCATTCTTGTATCAGGGAGTGAAAGTTTGGAATCGGTTACCATTAATTATTTGAAAAATTGAGACATATAGTTTTTCATAGAGTTTGAAAAGCTTATTTCAAGAAGAATGTATTTTTTTTTCTCTTTTACTGATATGATTGTATTATTCTCCTAGAATGTAGGATTTCTTATGATTGAGATCTGCTTTGAACTTGGATGGATATAACCATATAGCATAGCAATAAGCACATCAAGCTTTGTATAATTTTGAGATAAGACCTTTATTATTTATCTCTAGGAAAATAATTTTTTCTAATAATAAGGATTTTCAAATGAAGTGTTTATATTATTAGTTTTGGTAGCGAAGTGTTTATATTATTAGTTTTGGTAGCAAAGTGTTAGATTTGGAAAAATTGATATTGTTACATTGTTAGATTTTTTTTCTAGATCTGATTGTGTGCAAACATTGTTTTTTATTAAAATACTAGTAAAAAAAGGCCCGTTTCGAAATGCAATGAAACGGGCGCTAGCAAGGGAAATTCCCACCCATCCTCCCTCCCTGCCGAGTTCCATGCCCCCTCCTTCTCTCCCAACCCAACCCCCTCCCTCCCTCCCAGTTCAGGGCCCCCTTCATGCCCCTCCCACAGAGTTGAACCCCCCCCCCCCCCTTGGCGTTACTGCCTGCCCCCCCCCCCTGTGGCGTGACCCTCTGGACACCACCCTTTCCTCCAGAAAACCTCTCCCGAAGCCTCTGCTGACGGAGGCGAACTTCTCTTCTCGGGGCGTTCCTTGTTGAATGAGCATCTGTTGAAGTTTCTGTTTGTGCGTCTGATGTCAGACTTGGACAGATACTCCTTCATCAAGTGTGTAACTCGTTGTTAGGGGAGCGTGTTTCCCTACTCCTCCCTTTTCGTTACGTTCATTTCGTTCACCGAAATTGTTCCGCCCTCGACGTCATCACGTTGGACGCGAGGGCATGACAGAGAGACATGGTCAGTGGAGAGGCTTCACCACCACGAACTAACGAACCCTTCACGGAAGTGGGTGGAGCTTGGGGCTTCATTAGAACGTTGGGGTTGCGAATTATGTCCAGATGGGGCGTGGCTGAGGGCGGCTGTATGAGTGAGAGTGAGTGGTGCTGACAGGCTACAACAGTACAGGGCTTCAGTGTTTCCCTGCCACACAGTGAGCTTCAGAATTGGAGGTGAGAATTATTTATATAGATATTCAGAAAATGAGAGCGCTCCTAGTCTTCTGACCTGTCTTTCCCATAGACTTTTTCCCGTATTTCTAATAAATGCTTTTGTTGAACTGGGAGTAAAGGGGAGAGGTGTATACGCTGCCAAATACAACTATAGCTGCTAAAAAGAGATGAGCTCTGTCTCTTGAATGAGCTGTTGCTTCAGAGATAAATAAGAAGGCTTGCCATGGCCAAGGATTAAACCGTTTGGGTGTTTCTCTGTGACACATATGGAAAAAGCTATGATGTGAAATATAAGTTACTGCACGAGAGAACCCACACCAGGGTGTGACCCTTTTCATGTTCTCAGTGTGAAAAATGTTTCAAATAAAAGATAAATCAGAAATTACACCAGAGAATTTTTACTGAACTTACAATATTTCTATGTATTGAATGTAGCAAAGGTTTCTGTCATGAGGAATCACTAATTACACACCAAAGAGCACATGATAGAAAATGGTCTTTTGAATGTACTGAAGGTGTGAAATATTGACGTTATAAATCAATTAGGAGACATAATTATTATGGGATCCCTTAACTAAGGTGCGCTAATGATTAACATGCGCTGTGACAAAATGCCTATTATGTTTCTATGGGCATCTTATCATTTAGCATTCGCTAATGGTTAGCACATCATAGTAAAAGGATCTCTATGTTTGTAATTGCTAATGTTGTACTAATCTGAACTTTTGTACTGACATTGAGCCAATTTGATGGGTAATAGAATGCATTACAAGCTCTTGTATACCCCTATTTCAGTTATAAAATTACCACCCATATCAGGATACGTGTCTCCCTTATGTTTGTGTTTACTGTCCTAGCCATACCAAATTGTTAGATGTGGGGTGGTGGGGGGAGAAATGAGGCAGAAAACCTGAGGATTCTGCTAGGGTTCTTTTTTTTCTTTCATATATTCAGACCTGAGATGTGCTTGATTCCTGGAAAGGAGGCTCCATTACTTTTGGATGAAATGTCTTGATAAAAATGCTGGGATGTAGGGTAACCAAATGCACAAGATCTCCAGAGGTTGACTGTAGCAAATGTTGTTGTTTTTTTAAATACAGATACAGTGGACTTGGCACGGACTGTGTTTCGGTAAAACAAAAAAAGCTTGCTTCAGGAGTCAAGTATTTGCTGAAAGGTGAAATTAGGCCTTACCTGCTAATTTTCTTTCTTCTAGACCCTCCAGACGCTTGGGTTATGCACACCTACCAGCAGAGGGAGACTGAGAATACATGACGTTAGATAATGTATATCCTGTGCAGAACCCAACCAGTCAGTATATCAATAACAAAGCAGAGCAAGAAAGGAAGAAAAAAAAGAAAGAAATCCATAGAACCCTGTACCATAGCCCACCACAAAAAGGACCATGCTTCCACAAACCAGCAGACTGGTGTACTAGTAAGCAACCACAGCAAACATGAGCAACACACAATAAAAAGGAAGGACTCTTGACTGGGAGGGAGGGTCTAGAGGAAAGAAAATTAGCAAGTAAGGCCTAATTTCACTTTCCTCAACAACCCTCCAGACCGGTCAAGTTGCTTGGGAAGTACCAAAGCAGGAACACCCTAAGGGCAGGATCCCTGGAAACCAGAAGTTAACACTGTTGCTCCAAAACCATCATCCCCTTTTACCTGCACGTCAATTCTGTAATGTTTCACAAAGGAATGCAAAGAAGACCACAGCACCACTCTGCAGATATTCTGCGGCGGAATCAAACTGCTCTCCCTGCCCAGGAGGCCCCCCCCCCCCCCGAGTGGAATGCGCCTTAAGCACCAGTGGAACATCATACCCTTAAATAAATAAGCTGAAGCAATCACCTCCTTCAACCACTGAACTATAGTCACCTTGGAGGCCACCGCCCCCTTCGGACCTCCATACAGGACAAACAATCCATCTGAAGCACGAAATTCCTCCGTCCATTTGAAATAATGCTGCAAAACTCTTTCACATCCAACTTTGCCAAGCTACGCTGATCTGAATCCCCCCGCTCTATCTCCCAGAATGGGCAAGAAAATAACTTGATTCATATGAAAGGCCGAAACCTCCTTGGGCAAAACCAACGAAACTGGCTTCAAAGAGATGACTTTCCTGGAAAAGGACAAGAAAGGCTCCCTACAGGACAAAGCCTGTAACTCCGAAATTCTCCAGGCTGAAGAAATTGCCACCAAAAACACAGTCTTCAAAGTTAAGTCCTTACAGGTGCTCACCCCAATTGGCTCGAAAGTAGCACCCACCAAAACCAGGACGAGATTTAAATTCCAAGGAGGTACAAAAGGACTCCGTGGTGGCTGCAGGAGTTTCACCCCGCAAAGAAAACAAAACCACATCTGGAGAAGAAGCCAAGGACAATCTCTTAATTTTATCCCGAAAACAAGCCAAGGCCGCGACCTGCACTTCCAAAGAAGACAACGCCAGACCTCTGTCCAAACTATCCTGCAGAAATTCCAAAATCTCTGTGAGCAAAGTAAAGTAAACAAAGGCTGATAAGACCTATCCTGGCACCAGTTCTCAAAAATCTGCCACACTAACACAGGCCAAAGAAGTCGACTGTGACTGCAACATCGTGGAAATCACCTTGGGGGAATAGCCTTCTTCCTCAGCCGAGCCCTCTGCCGTAAGTGAGAACGGAGACGGGTCGGGCATCACAATCGGTCCCTGATGCAACAAAACTGTCGGCCCCTGCACCACCAGACAAACCAAATCTCTGTACCAAGGATGGTGTGGCCAGTCCAGAGTTACCAAAATCATCGGACCCAAGTGTCGCTCTATCTGGTGAAAGACCCGACCCACTAAGGGCCAAGGCAGAAACACATAAAGCAGCACTTGAGGTGGCCACAAAAGATTCAGCACTTGGAGTAATTAATTTTTTTATTTTTTGAAGTTTTTCCCAAGGAGAGAAAAGCCCAAGCACTCAAAGCACCCCATGGGGCCTAACAGACCGGTCAGGCCACACAGACTGCACATCTACCCTCTGCTGGAGACTGAGAAATACTGACTGGTTGGCTTCTGCACAGGATAGATATACAGTATCCAAAGTCGTGTTCTCAGTCTCCCTCTGCTGGTAGGCATGCATAACCCAAGTGTCTTGACCAGTCTGGAAGGTTGCTGAGGTACAGACAATTTTGTTTTGCCGAATCAACGGTCCGTATCAAGTCCGCAGTGTCTTTTTTTTTTTATAAATTTGCTACGGTCAACCTCTGGAGATTTCTGTGTGTTTGGTTGGCCTATGTCCCTTCCCTACTTTCCCAGTGGTTTCTGCTTCACTGTAGTGGATTTTTCTTTGTTCCTGGTGGTTATTGTTAAAAATGTTATCATCCTTTGCTTTTAAATCCCTATCCTTACATTCTTTCCAGCCCAGACTACTGTGTATTTGTCAGAAACCTAAGCCCTGACGTGGACGACAGCTTATTGTGCAATTTCTTTGCTCGATCTTATGTCTCCTTCAAAGCAGGGACTGTTGTATTGAATGAATTTGGCATGTCCAGGTAAGCAGCCTCTTTCTTAAGTCCTATGTTCATCTCCTCTGTATGATAGGCACCTGATTCCAGGTCATGATGGTTACGTTCATTCTGTTTTTTCAAGCTATGTAGAGATATTTCATATTAGAATACTGTGAAACAGAAGTTGGAAGCCATGATTGCATTGTTCCTAGTGATGTGGTCAGGTAGTTACCCTTAACCTCCAGTTTACCTCTTCCTTGTATGAAGGTAGAAGTTAAAGATTTTGTAATTACTTAGAAGAAGTTCTAACAAAACAGAGTAGTATTTAGTTGGCCAGTGACACACAAACACCATTAAGATACCCCTTATTTTGTTCTGACATAGAGAGCATTTTATGTATTTCTGTACAGTATTCCATGCTCAGTCACTCCTCTGTTTTGAGTGTAAATAAATCAGGGTGCCGCTGTGCTGATAGCTATCACTCAGTTCTGGCATAAATAGAGAGAGCATCTTATGTATTTCTATACCACATTCCATGCTGAGTCACTCCTCTGAGTGTCAGTAAATCAGGGTGCTGATGTGCTGATAGCTATCACTCAGTTAAAACATATGAACACAGACTGGATCTTTTCTGCCATCATCTACTATATTACCATGAGCAAATGGTGTATAGACTCTGGGAGGGAAAATGGAGAGAGGACCATAGTAATGTGTAAATGTTCTTGTCTACATGTATATACGTTTTCTAAAGACACAAGCCAGTAAAGAGAAGAGATCTAGAATTGGGCTCGTAAAACGAAGTAGCAGAAAGGCAAATTGATATTTTGGTCTTTCTAGACCTGTGGTTTTCAACGTGATTTCCAAGGACCCACCCAGTAGGTCCAGTTTTAAGGGATGTCCACCATAAATATGCATGGGAGAAATTTGCAAGGACAACCTACATTCTGTGCATGTATCTCTTGTGCACAGTTAGATAATGTAAAACCAGACTGGCTTAGTGGTGCTTGGAGTCCAAGTTGAGAACTGTTGTTCCAGTTTTCTAGACAACTATCCGGAACAATTCAGATATGTTGTTAGGCTTCTCCAGTGCTTTGTAGCAGTGCTGGTAAAATTGATTGAAAAAGGAAGTTGATTCATTATGTTGAACTTCTTTGTATTATTTGTGAATGGTGTGAAAATGCTAGAAAAATGGAGCTAGCCCCCCTAACTTTTTGTAATTCTTGTGTAAAAATTGATCTCACCATTTACTTAGGCATCTGAAATTAAATCCCCCTTCATCTGACTTTCTTGAACTCATCCTTTCTGCACTATATCTTTCCAGTGATGCATCTCAACCACCTACTTTATTCTACAGACACTGACTTTAGTCTGATTGGTATCCTCCTGCAGGCCTGTCTCCCCTAGACACTGGCGAGCAGTGAAGAGAACCAAAAATCCCAATACAGTGGCTGTTGAGTCTCGAATTCTTTAACTTTTTGCCACAGATTTTCCACAGGAAATAGTCTACAGGGAATATCTACAGTTACATTGCAAACGTTTTGCAGTTTGTTAATGACCCATGCCTTTTGTGAAACCACTTGTCTGTAAATGTTCTTTTCCATAATGAAGAATTTTGGAAAATACAAAGTATTTAAAGTCCTAATAATCATAGTACAGATAGAAAGTACGAATATTATCATTATCCAGTTAGCAACTGTCGTTTTAAGAATCTTGGATGTGAGACTGGTTGGGTTGGCCACGTGTGGATCTGAACCTGTGAACTCTGGGTTTGCACAAATGTTGCAGGCAGGTACCTCGGACAGCTGAGTTCTGCCTCGTATACCTCAAGACCTTGCCATTCAGCCCACTCTGCTATTTTTCCCTGTAGAGGTTTCGCATTTGTAAAATTTGGCGATGAAGCAGATCAGAAGAGAGCTCTTTCTGAGTGCCAGGGAGTTATTGGACTGGGGACGAAACCTATCAACATAACTATAGCTATACCCAAGACGTAAGTGTTGTACAACTGGAGATGGAAACTTAGTAATTACTTAACTTTTCTTCTTTAGAACAGAATATAGGCTTTCAGCAAATGAAAATATCAGGCCTCAGAATCCCATAATCACCAAAAATCTGGTGTACGTTTATGAAGATCTTGTGTTTTCAACATACGGAAAGTTTGCTAATTTCTGATAGGACATACCCTACCGTATGTGATTGCACATGTCTGTGTTGTGGTTCATTAGTGGGAGAGAACTTAAAAAGTAAATATTTAAAACAATGGTGTCATATCAAATAGTTGTCATCAAATTAATATCTGTGAAATGATTTTAAAAAATTCATTTTCAGCTAGTAGGAAGTAGGGAATGTACTAGGAAAATAAAGACAATTGTAAGCTAAGACTTTGGGGGGAGGGATGTACGTTTGAAACATGTTTCATTTGGAACACCCCTCTGTATGCTGGCAAACAACATTAAAGGCAGCATATTACTTTGGTCCTGGGAATTTCAGGTGTTGGACCCAGCATTGCAAAGTGTGACTGTGAATTAACCTGGGATGCTTAGCCTCTGTACTGCTGGTTTTAATTTGCTTTCAAATAAATTTTCTTTTAAGAGATTTAATAACTTTTTTTTTTTCTTTTAAGTTCCAGATTGAGGTCGCCAACAGAGGAATACAGTTATCAGTTCAATTACTTTTACCAACAGTTTCAGAACTATTTCACCCAGTGGGGAAATTATAACCAAAACACGGGCACTTACAACTATAATTACCCCCAGTACGGATATAACGAGAGCGGCCTGCAGGTAAGGCTCAAACCTGAGATAGTGGGTACATGCTAATGACAAAACCTTTAAAAATCAAGGCAGCCCAGGACACCGCTACTGAAGGAGTTGCCTTCATTCAATTGTGTCTCTCTGCTTGTGCAATCTGTCCTTCAGCTCAGGTTTCTATTTCTTTTACAGACAGCTGAAGCTGCTGATAATACGCTGCAAGGTAGAGTACGCATTTTGTGTTTTTTTAATTTCTTTGTATTAAAATGAAGGTGATAATCATGTGCTGACAAGATAACATACCCTTTATGTGGAAGATTTAAGGATGAGCAAAAAGCCTCTTGATGTGAAAACAAGAGCCTATAATTGTATATGTTGTTTCCTTGTTTTGGGTTACACTTTGAGGCATATTTTCAAAGCACTTAGCCTTCCAAAGTTCCATAGAAACCTATGGAACTTTGGAAGGCTAAGTGCTTTGAAAATGTGCCTCTTTGTCTTCCAGACACCGCTGCACCTAGGTTTTCCCACCTGAAAGTGGAGATGACCCTCTGTTTCAGGTTACCTGTTTTTAACTGGGTAAATAGCAACATTACCCATGCTCCCCTAATTCCATCGGAAGTCCCAGTGTCGAAAGCCCTTACATCTGAAATGTGACACTGTGTACTTTTTAAGTATACTAACTTGAAAAGCAGTTGTGATGGAGCTGAATGACAGATACGCAATAATTAAAATGTATTGTTTGCTTCAGTCCAGCCTGCAGTTTGACACCTGGAATAGAATTGTCTTCTAACTGCATACATGTTTTAGATATTTCAGTTGGCTGCTAGGCGGAAAGGGAAAGCCACCATGATTCTCTTTATTACATTTAAGCTTCCAGCTCAGTTGGAGCCAGGGCTTGGATCTGGCACTATGAGCCTTTATTCATAACTACTTGGAGATTTTTTTCCCCCTATACTATCTCCTCTCCACCACCCCCACCCCTGTTATTTTGGTCCAGTTACGGTGAAGATCTTCAGCCATGCACCAAGGCACCTTCTTGAAACCCTGTAATCGGGCCTGAAATCCAACCACTAGGTGTTGCCATTGTGCAATGACTCCCTCCACCCTATAGGTACTGTGAGTGCTTCCCTCTACCCTATAGGGACTGTGAGTGCCACCTTTGCATCATCCCCAACACAAGGAATGGAGATTTTATTGGTTTTGGTTCAAGTACTGATCACATCCCTCACAACTTTGATCAACTTCTCATTAGTAACAGGGAAGGTCCAGACAGAGTGGAAGACGGAAAATGTATTCCCGCCTCTCAGAAGTGACAAAAAAGAAGAACCAGGTAACTGCAGACCTATTGATGTAGTATACTAATGGGCAAATATTGAAAGGCTAACAAACAAAGGCTTAATTTAATACCTTGAAACAAGTAAGAGTGAACAAGAGAGGCGATCTTAAACTCAGTTGAGTTTATTGAGGTCACTAATGTCATAGATCAAAGCAATGTGTTGGGTGTTGTTTATTTTGGACTTTGGTAAGGATTTGACGTGTGTGGCTGGAGTGGGATAGCCGCCTAATAGAGCAGTGGGCTGAGAACCAGGGAAGCCAAGTTCAGATCTCACCGTTAATCCTTGTGACCTTGGGCAAGTCATTTAATCCTCCATTGCCTCAGGTGCAAATTTAAGATTGTAATACCTCCAAGGACAGAAAATCACTTACTGTACATGATTATAACTCACCTTGAAGTACTACTGAAAAAGGTATGAGCTAAATTCAAAATCCCTTTTCCTTTTTGAGGTTTTCCACCCTTCTCCTGGTACACTTGAGCAAAGAAAAAAAACATTTCTGCATAAAAAAACTGAAAATTCTGGGCACAGTTTTTCAGAATTGTGCAGTATTCTATACACTTAATTAACAATATAATTCATTATTTTTTGAGAAGTAAAAAACTTAAAAATGCAGTCAAGCGAAAACTCAGTTGTTCAGAAATGCAGATTTCTTTTTGTTTGCTCTAGTACTGTCAAGATATTATAAGGCCTTGCCCACCAAGCTTGTAATACCCTATCCCTCAGGTCCCTAGGTACAACCTTGCTTTTGATCCGAGTAAGAGTCCAGCTTCTTGTGGAAGCTTGAGAAGTGGGCCAGAATTCACACACATCAAATCAGCATACCACGATCTTTTGGGCCAGTCCAGCACTACCAAGATGACTAAGCAGGTATGCTGACCCATCCTCTTCAAGACCCAACCAATTAAGGAAGAAAGACATAAAAAAGACAATCCCAGACAATCCAGTTCTCATTTGCGCCTCAAGAATGTTTGAAATGTCAAATTATGCCTAGTAACTATGAGATCCATGGAAGGAAGACTCCCCCCCCCCCCCCCCCCCCCCCCCATGACAGTTATGAGAGAGAAGGCTGTCTTAATGAGTGGCAGTCTTACTGCTTGGACATGCTAAACTCCCATTTTGTGAACTGCCAAGAGAGCCACCAGCAAACAAGCAGAGCTGTCTTTTGAGCAATTGCTACACACCTTGTTGATGTAGGCCACTGCCATTGCATTGTTGAAAATCTTTTTTTATTGAGAATTTCCAAATAGATAACAAAAGAACAGCATGAAACAGTTATTGCGATACATAAATTACCAAACCAGATAGCCGTGGCATTTTTGGAATAAATTCTGATCATGCTGTCTTTGACAAAGGACTTCAAAGTTGAGAGCCGAAAGCTGTTCAAAAGGATGTAGTCATCTCCAAATGATTGATTGCCAGGATGCTTCTCTTCTGGTCCACTGGCCCAAGTTCAGTGATTCTGGCAGTGAGCTCCCCAACCGCCCAGGCTGGCAACTGTATGAGCCATGTGGGCAACTCTGGATCCATGCCCTTCAACAGATTCTCAGGCAAGAGCCACCAAGCCAGACTGGCGCTGGCTGTCAGCAACCAAGGAAGGTATGCTGACCAATGGCTCAGAACTTACCGCTGAAGTGCATGCATATAAGCTTGTGCCAAAGTGGCCACCTTTGTCGCTGCTGCCATGGAATCTAGTCCCACACTCAAGGATCCTTTTGAGACCTTAAAGCTCAGATCTGATTTTGAAGGTTTTTTCATTCTCTGCAAGGGAAGGAAAACCTTTCTTTTCAAAGTATCAAACCCGGTGCCCAAATATTCTAGGTTCTGGGAAGTGAATAAATTGCTCTTCTGAAAGTTGAGCACCCAGCCGAGAGACTAAAAGAGCTGAATTACACTGGAAGTGACTTGGGTGCTCTCATTCTCCAGTTTTGCAGTTATGAACCAGTTATCAAGATAACTGAAATTCTTTCCCAATGATGTTTCACTGCCACTACCATCATGACCTTGGAAATGGTCCTTGGAGCTGTGGACAGGCCAAAAGGCAGAGCTAGAAACTGAAAATGATGTTCCATAGTTGTAAATCTGAACAACCTCTGATATGGCTGCTAAATTGGAATATGAAGATATGCCTCTGTGAGATCCAGGGATGAGAAGAATTCTCCCAGACAAATTGCCGCTATGACTGAGCACAGTTATCCATTTGAAAATGTGGAGCTCCGATATAACTATTGACCTTTTCAAATCTAAAATGGGGCAAATGGTGGGATGAAAGGTGCCTTATTTTGGGGGGACAATGAAATACCACTTTTACCTTTGCAGGCACTTGACAAAGATAAACTAAAAATAAATCTGTGATTTGATGGGGAAATTCCGCCTTGTAACCAGATCTGAAATTGTGTAGTACCCCACTGATCCAATGTAATGTGAGTCCACTTATCATAAAAGTTGATAAGATAGCCACCTAGTTTCACTATTGAGGAGGAGTTGTGTCCCCCTCCTCTCCGCACCTCATTGGGCAGGTCTGGAATTGTTCTCATCCTTCAGGCCGAGGCCGACCATCTTCTGTTTGAGCAAAAGGAAGAATTCTTTGCCTGAAACTGAACATTAACAAGAACCAAACTTACCTGGCCAGTAGCGCCTACAGCTTTGGTTTCTCTTCTGGCAGACGTTGAGGCTGAGAGGCCCCCAGATCCTTCATGAGCTTCTTGAGATCTTTTCCAAATGAAAGGTTACCCTTAAAGGGAAATCTGCTGAGGTGAGTGTTAGAAACAGTATCTAACCATACGAATGACAATCATTCACTAGAGGGAAGTCTCAATTTCCAATACCAAAACATCCACACAGCGTATAAAGTATATACAACCTTCCAAAACATTTTTCAATAAAATTGTGCTCATACAATAGAGATAAAACAGGCACCATATGGTGTTACACCATTCAATCTCATATTATTTAATTGCACGTTTCTTGATAAAGTGCCCAAAAATATTCAAATATTTTCACCAAACTTTCAATTGCAAATCCCAAATTACAAAAAAAGTGACTACATATGATAAATTCCAAAAATATATCAAACAATATCATAAATAGTCCTGTACTTATCGTGAAATAGTTTGAACGCCTATTGTTTGCAATCCATCAAACAGCTGATTAACTCTGCTTCTGATATTGGACTGTTTGACAAAGCTGCTCTGAGCCCTGAAATCCTTTGAAGTGCAATGCTGAAGTAAGGAAACTGCTCTTTAAATGCCCCTTTGTGAGAGGCACTAGAAGAGGGGAGGGAGGAAAAGAGAAAAGGCGAAGTCTAAATCCAGGGACTCAGAATGAGGGAAGAAAATACCAGACTTCTCTGGGTGTTCTCTGCCTTAGGTGAGAATAGCACCCTGAATTCCCCCTTTCATCCTCCTCTTCAGTGGAACCAGTTCTCCAACTGGTCCAGCTCCAGAACAGTCTAGAAGCACTGCACAGAAAGCCAACTATCTGCTTGAAACAGAGCGATACTGAGGAGCCATGCCTACACAGGGCCCTATATAGGGTAGAGCTTGCATTTGATTGGCTCTGTTTTCAGTAGGTTGGTGGACAAAACTTATTGATTCTGGACTGGTAGAGAAGATAAAAAGATGCTTTTTATTTATAAAATGTGTGAGCACTGATTCCAAGTGGAAGGACTGAGACCTAGAGGAAGTAAGTATGGTCATCTGAGATGTTGTAGTCTGACATTTGTGCTAGCTTACTTTGGTTTTTAAAACGGAACTACCGTATTTTTCGGACTATAAGACGCACCGGACCATAAGACGCACCTACGTTTTAGAGGAGGGAAATAGGAAAAAAAAAAATTTCCTATTTCCCTCCTCTAAAACCTAGGTGCTCCGGTGCGTCTTCTCCGAGTTTTGGACCGCCGTCCCCTACTTACACGATGCCATGTTCCGTGGTGGTCTAGTGACGTCGGGGCAGGAAAGAGCCCCCTCTTTCCTGCCCATCGCGCTGCTCTCCGTGCTCCGCACTGCTTTCTGACGGTCTGGCGAGATTCAAAATGGCCGCAGAGAATTTTGAATATCGCCGAGACCGTCAGAAAGCAGTGAGGAGCACGGAGAGCAGCGCGATGGGCAGGAAAGAGGGGGCTCTTTCCTGCCCCGACGTCACTAGACCACCACGGAACATGGCATCGCGTAAGTACGGGACGGCGATCCAAAAACGCTACCTTCGGACTATAAGATGCACCCCCCATTTTCCTCCCAAATTTTGGGGGAAAAAAGTGCGTCTTATAGTCCGAAAAATACGGTATGTACCCTGTGTGCTAATGGCCAGCATTGAGATTGTTTTCCTGTCCCAAATTTGCATGTCTTTCAGTCATTCACAACTCCCCCCCCTCCCCCCCAGTTTAACACTTTTGTTTCCTTCAGTCTTTTAAAACTCTCCTATCTACCCTGTGTCCTAATGGCCAGCATTCAGATTGTTTTCCTTTCCCAAACGTTCATGTCTTTCAGTCCTTCAGAACTCCCCCCTCCCCCCATTTAACACTTTTGGTTCCTTCAGTCTTTTAAAACTCTCCTATCAACCCTGTGTCCTAATGGCCAGCACTCAGATTGTTTTGCTTTGCCAAATTGTCTGTCACTGAGGTCAGTGCTTGCCTGCCTAGCAGACCACTTCCGGCAGGCACGGTCCCAGGCACATCCTGTTGGAGGTGAGGATTATTATATTGGATGTGTGAGCACTGATTCCTCTCTAAAATAAGAGTGGAAGGACCGAGACCTAGAGGAAGTAAGTATGGTCATCTGAGATGTTGTAGTCTGACATTTGTGCTAGCTTACTGTGGTTTTTAAAACGGAACTATGTCATATGTATTTCACCTGAATTTTTTCCAAAATTTCTCTCCTTTTAGAACCTCTGCCCAAGCTGGACATAGAAGAGGCAAACAAGCAGGTCATGGCACAGAGCGAAGAGCTGTATAATGCTTTAATGGACTGTCACTGGCAGCCTCTGGACTCGGTTTCTTCAGAAATCCCAGCTGGGTTATAGTTTTAGGATATGCAAGCCTGGGTGGAAGAACCCAACTGGTGTGCCACCGAAGGCAGTGCCTGGCCTTGTGCTAGGCAGGGGACACAGGAGCTGCTCATATTTTATTCACGCTCACCCGTTGGAACAATGTGTTTACAAGTTTTTAAATTTTTGTTAAGAAGGACTTTTTTTCATATGTTTTTGGAACTCATCCATAGATGTGAGCTGGAGCCAAGACTTTCTTTTTGCTCTATAGTAAAGACTATTGCGATCATAAAAAACACAAACCAAACCTTTTGTTTCTGTTGTGTTGCTTTTATTTTTCTCATATCCTGCATCTGAATGAAGTAAACTGGACACGTGTGTTAAGTATGTTACACAGAGCATAAAGTTCATTTTTGGTTGGGCGCAGTTGTATAGTTGCTGTCTCTAGGAAGTTCATAGTTTAAGTTGAACATTTTAATTCTTAAAAAAAATTTTTTTGTTTCATTTTGAGAAATGTACTTTTCTTCAGTCCTTCTGGTGCAGTCTTTATGCTAGATAGTGATGTAACCGGTTACATCTCCTTGCTGCTCATTCAGTCTCTGCATTTCCCTCTTCCACCACCACCACCCCCCCCCCCCGGGGGAGGGGAGAAGGGAAATGAACAAGAGATATACTAGGAATTAGCAATCTGTGGTGTGAAAGGGAAGTATTTATTTCCTTGTCATCTATACCAGACTAGTCCAGACTAACTGGTTGTGTCCATCTACCAGCGGAGACAGAGAAAACAGTTCCAAGTAAACCGCCCCTTAAGGGTATCGTGCAGCCTGGAATGTTCAGTATTTTCTCTGTCTCATGCAGCTGCTCTGGATTGCTGGCTGGTAGTTCCTGTCCCAGATTCTTCTGGTGCCAGTGGCGTGCTGGTAGTCGTTTTGGGGCTAGTTTTAGATGATACTCAGTGGTCCTGAGTTCCTCATCTGCCAGCTAGGGTGATATCCAGTGACCCTGGTTCCCTCTCCTCCCCTGGCTGTCTTTCTAGCAGGGTGATGGTTGATTGTGGCATGGAGTAACTTGTCTCCCCTGTGGGGTTCTTCTCTTCTGTGGTGGTAGGTATATCTGAATTTCTGCCTCTGCGGTAAGCCTTTATGTATTCCTGTCACTAGTGAAGGTTGGTTTTTTTTTGTTTTTTTAAAAAGAAGAAGAAACTTTGTTTTTTCCCTCCTTTTCTACTACTATACATCATTGCTATAGCGCTACCAGTCGTACTGCCTCTGAGGTAAACCTTTATTAATTCCTGTCACTAGTGAAGAAGATTGTTTAAAAAGAAAAAACTTTGTTTTTCCTTCTTTCTCTTGCCTGTTACCTGTTATTTTCCCCGCCTTTAGCAATGTATTCTAGGAGGCCACTTGTGAAGTTTCTTTGAATTTCACTGGCCGGTGCCTAATTCTGATCTTGGACCCTTCCGAGCTGGTACCAGTTGCTTTGATTTTTGTGGGGCACGGCTCGTGTCTGGATCACGAAACTCAGTTGTTTTTCTCCTCTTCACGGTCCTAGACGGTGGCTGGTTCAGAGGGCGGCCCCGTTTCTGGACCTCGTACCTTTGCGGTTCGGAGGTCTTAGTCTGCCATTTCCAAAGTGGGGGAAGTCTCTCGCTGGCTCTGTTTGGCTGCAGGCTCAGTCTTTTTAGGCCAGGGCTATTTTTTCATTCTCCTGAATAGTGCAATATAAAAGTAATCTTGTTCGTTTTGAGTTGTGGACATTTTAGTGGCTTCTCCTATGGCTTTTGCTTTAAGTTGATTAGAATTTCCTGTTGCAAAATCCTGTTATGGGGGGGGGGAGGGGTTAGAAGGTCCTTTACTAGGGCAGTACTTAGAATAGGCAGTGCTCTGCAGGGGGTGGGGTCCCTTCCCTATTCCTCAACTTCCAAATGATGCTTTCCCCCCTCCCCCCATCATGGCTCTTAATGCAGCCTATGTGCCAAAAAGTATTCCTGAGTTCTGGGACAGCATATCTGGTTTAGTATGATGTGATGACAGCACTTGTATGGTTGGCGTGTATTTATATTATACTAGTCCATACAGGCAGCAAAAGTATGGGGACTGTGCTCCTTTTGTCCAAGGGGATGAGTCCTCACTTGTTAATAATGGGTTTTTCTGCTGCTCATTCTCCTCAAAGGTGCAACTGGAAACAGCAGTAGGCTTTGAACAATCTGCTCCAACAAAAATGTCTCTTATTATGGTCAAGCTTTATTGTTGCTTCAGGGTTCTGCAATGGTGTTAAATCTTACCAAAACAGTTACAGGTGGTTTATTTCCACCTTCTCCCCCCCCCCCCCCCCCCCCTTCTCCAGAAGTTCTAGCTATTCATTCAAAGCAGATATGTTTGGTCTGTGGGCTCAATGTTCTCTATGACTTCTGCAACTGTCTATGCTATGAGCCATCCTCTTCAGGGGGGGGGGGGGAGAATGGGGCAGAGTAGTATGCAGTGATTGCAATGGAACCTAGTCTACAGCGAGCCCTAGTACCAGGATTGATAGGTATTTTACGTCAGCAATAGAATTCTGGGGCCCTGTAGTGATGCCCTTGCTACAGTGGTGGAAATAAGTATTTGATCCCTTGCTGATTTTGTAAGTTTGCCCACTGACAAAGACATGAGCAGCCCATAATTGAAGGGTAGGTTATTAGTAACAGTGAGAGATAGCACATCACAAATTAAATCCGGAAAATCACATTGTGGAAAGTATATGAATTTATTTGCATTCTGCAGAGGGAAATAAGTATTTGATCCCCCACCAACCAGTAAGAGATCTGGCCCCTACAGACCAGGTAGATGCTCCAAATCAACTCGTTACCTGCATGACAGACAGCTGTCGGCAATGGTCACCTGTATGAAAGACACCTGTCCACAGACTCAGTGAATCAGTCAGACTCTAACCTCTACAAAATGGCCAAGAGCAAGGAGCTGTCTAAGGATGTCAGGGACAAGATCATACACCTGCACAAGGCTGGAATGGGCTACAAAACCATCAGTAAGACGCTGGGCGAGAAGGAGACAACTGTTGGTGCCATAGTAAGAAAATGGAAGAAGTACAAAATGACTGTCAATCGACAAAGATCTGGGGCTCCACGCAAAATCTCACCTCGTGGGGTATCCTTGATCATGAGGAAGGTTAGAAATCAGCCTACAACTACAAGGGGGGAACTTGTCAATGATCTCAAGGCAGCTGGGACCACTGTCACCACGAAAACCATTGGTAACACATTATGACATAACGGATTGCAATCCTGCAGTGCCCGCAAGGTCCCCCTGCTCCGGAAGGCACATGTGACGGCCCGTCTGAAGTTTGCCAGTGAACACCTGGATGATGCCGAGAGTGATTGGGAGAAGGTGCTGTGGTCAGATGAGACAAAAATTGAGCTCTTTGGCATGAACTCAACTCGCCGTGTTTGGAGGAAGAGAAATGCTGCCTATGACCCAAAGAACACCGTCCCCACTGTCAAGCATGGAGGTGGAAATGTTATGTTTTGGGGGTGTTTCTCTGCTAAGGGCACAGGACTACTTCACCGCATCAATGGGAGAATGGATGGGGCCATGTACCGTACAATTCTGAGTGACAACCTCCTTCCCTCCGCCAGGGCCTTAAAAATGGGTCGTGGCTGGGTCTTCCAGCACGACAATGACCCAAAACATACAGCCAAGGCAACAAAGGAGTGGCTCAGGAAGAAGCACATTAGGGTCATGGAGTGGCCTAGCCAGTCACCAGACCTTAATCCCATTGAAAACTTATGGAGGGAGCTGAAGCTGCGAGTTGCCAAGCGACAGCCCAGAACTCTTAATGATTTAGAGATGATCTGCAAAGAGGAGTGGACCAAAATTCCTCCTGACATGTGTGCAAACCTCATCATCAACTACAGAAGACGTCTGACCGCTGTGCTTGCCAACAAGGGTTTTGCCACCAAGTATTAGGTCTTGTTTGCCAGAGGGATTAAATACTTATTTCCCTCTGCAGAATGCAAATAAATTCATATACTTTCCACAATGTGATTTTCCAGATTTAATTTGTGATGTGCTATCTCTCACTGTTACTAATAACCTACCCTTCAATTATGGGCTGCTCATGTCTTTGTCAGTGGGCAAACTTACAAAATCAGCAAGGGATCAAATACTTATTTCCACCACTGTATATGCCTTAGTGCAGT
Organism: Microcaecilia unicolor; assembly: GCF_901765095.1. Classification (NCBI taxonomy): domain Eukaryota; kingdom Metazoa; phylum Chordata; class Amphibia; order Gymnophiona; family Siphonopidae; genus Microcaecilia; species Microcaecilia unicolor. Next base: position 190,717,969 of record NC_044041.1, read on the forward strand.
GCTTCTTAACTCAGTCTTCAGGATATCAATGATAGATCAAGGCAGTGCATGCAAATCTCTCATGCATATTCATTGTAGATATCCAGAAAACAAGACTGGCTGTGTGCACCCCAAGGAGCTGCGCGAACCACTGCCTTCAGGGCCACCTCTAGGTTCCCCTTCCTTTCAACACCAATCCACCTTCCCAGCAACATATACTGTTGTATGACTTGTTTCACAGAATCCCGCCCCCCCCCCCCCCCCCCCCAAAAAGAAGGCGCTCACCAACTTCCATGCAGTTCATGGCTTGGAGAAAGCTTTTGAGATGCTGCTGGAAGGAGCATTCCAGTTTACTTATGGTGTAGATAAAATGAAACCTGGTGAGACATCTTAAGGAAAGGATACCCTTCATATTCCCAGAGCTGAATGTCCTAGAGTACAGCACTGCTTGTATTCCAGCTAATATACAGAAGCCTGCCCCATCCCATTTGTAGATTTTTACCAGCCAGCGGTAACAGAGAATAGCAGAAGGCTTGGCTGCCCAGGGAGAGGTGCAGTGTAGTATCTGAACTCTTCTAGCAGGTGAGAGTAGATCTTACCTGTAGTCCCTCCAGCCATTACTGACTTCAAGCTATTTCTACAAGGAATTTACTTGGCCAGCTACTTATTGTGCTAAAGCTAGATTGCCACTAAGAGCTGGTAAACACCAGTGAAAGGTTGTCCAACCTCTTCTGCATTGTTCTCTTGTATTGTATAAGGCTAGAAGACTAATGGAAAAGAAAATTACATAGGTAAGACAATTTCCATCTTTAACCTCTCCAGAGCAGGCCAGACCAAGTAGAAGTACGAAAGCTATCTCATCCATGGGTCAGAACTACACTGCCACTGTTAATACTCCAGCCCCAATGGATGCATCTTGGCAAACCCATACATGCAACTGATATGTGTATCATGAGAAAATGCAAACAGACCCCTGATACCTCATGAGTACCTTGAGTTAGGAATGAGTCTACCAGGCCCCTTGAAGGAATCTTGCAAGCCTTCAGCCTGCCACTTTGATGGACAGGTGGTGGTTGGTCTTTTACTATTGCCCCTACCAGCATCAGTGTCACTACTGATCTATCTACAGGAGTCAAAGGGCCCCTTCTCCTCCATAAAGCCTAACCTTAACCCCTGCATCCAGGGTATCCCACTCTAAAGCTATCTCCTGTCTATGTGGATAAGGGATGGGACTTGATATACCACCTTTGTGATTACAAATTGGTTTACATATTATATACAGGTATTCTGTACTGGGGTGAGAAATTAGACCTTACCTACTAATTTGCTTTCCTTTAGTCCCTCCGGACTGGCCTGGGATTGGACTGATGGGTTGTGCACACCTTCCAGCAGGTGGAGACTGAGAAATTCTGACTCTAGAGAACCCATAAGAGCCCTGGCCATGTGACCCTAGCCTCAGTATTTGACTAACAAAGCAGGACAGACCAACCTTTTGTGACCTGTGTAATAAGAGCAGCCACAAGCACTCATGAAAGCACTTAAACCATGGCCATGCCATGTAACAAAGCTCACCACCAACTCCAAAACAGAGAAGAGGTATGGCTCAAACATACAAAAAAAAAAAAAAGGATTGATAAAATTAACAGAGCAGCTTTGTCGCAAAGACTAGACTCATAGTAACATAGTAGATGACGGCAGAAAAAGACCTGCACAGTCCATCTAGTCTGCCCATTTTGTTTTCCGTGTGAATCGCACCTATCAGCCAAATGCAGCCAATCCAAAAGAGTTACTATACCCATAACATTCAAGAGAAAAGTTATAACGTTATCTACAACATATGTCTCATTTTGTAATTAATCAAACCAAATAAAACATTTTTAAAAATGCAGGATTTTTCATGCTTATTATTCACAACAGTAAAACTACACACAGGAGACAGATTACTTGTTATCGGCAATACAGAGCAGAGGTGCCCTTCACATTAAGAGGAGGGATGAGGCCCGTGAAGCCAAGATTATCACTACTCAAAAACTACTGTACTAACACAGCTACTACTTGAGTTCAGCCCTAAGGCAGGCAGAGTGCAAGGAAGAACAATAAAGAGAGACTAATGGGCTGACCTCCTACCTGCTGGAGACTGAGCAAACATTGAGGCAAGGGTCACATGGCCAGGGCTCTTATTGGCTCTCTAGAGTCAGAATTTTTCTCAGGGCTGGTCTGGAGGAACTCTAAGGAACAGAGGTTTAGGTGACTTGCCCAGTCACAGAGAGCTATAGTAAGAATCCCAATTCTCAGGTCACTGCATTAACCCTTTCCTCCACTCCCAACAAAGAGGAATTTGATCATCATGTGAGAAAGCAATTGCAGGAGTTCACCTCTGTGAAAACCCATAACCAACTAACTACTAACATTTCTAAAGCGCTACTAGGGTTACACAGCGCTGTACAATTTAAACATAGGACGGTCCCTGCTCAAAGAGCTTACAATCTAAAGACAAGTGTACAATCTAGAGGACGAGTGAACAGTTAATCTGATAGGGTGGGTAGATTGGGGCATTCTATATTTCTCAAGCGGTTAGGCGCCGAAGGCAGCATTGAAGAGGTGAGTTTTAAGCAGAGATTTGAAGATGGGTAGGGAGGGGGCATGGCGTATGGGTAAAGGAAGATTGTTCCAGGCATAGGGTGAGGCAAGGCAGAATGAGCGGAGCCTGGAGTTGGCAGTGGTGGAGAAGGGTACTGAGAGAAGGGCTTTGTCCTGTGAGCGGAGGTTACAGGCGGGAACATAGGGGGAGATGAGGGTGGAGAGGTAGTGAGGAGCCGCAGACTGATTGCATTTGTAGGTAAGGAGGAGGAGCTTGAATTGTATGCGATATCTGATCGGAAGCCAATGAAGTGATTTGAGGAGAGAGGTGATATGAGTATATCGGTTCTGGCGGAATATAAGACGTGCAGCAGCATTCTGAAGGGATTGAAGGGGGGATAGATGGCTGAGTGGGAGGCAGGTGAGGAGTAAGTTGCAGTAATCAAGGCGAGAGGTAATGAGAGCGTGGACGAGAGTTCTGGTGGTGTACTCAGAGAGGAAAGGGCGAATTTTGCTGATGTTGAAGAGGAAGAAGCGACAGGTCTTGGCGGTCTGTTGGATATGCGCAGAGAGGGAGGAGTCGAAGATGACTCCAAGGTTGCGGGCAGATGGGATGGGGAGGATGAGGGTGTTATCAACTGAGATAGAGAGTGGAGGAAGAGGAGAAGTGGGTTTAGGAGGAAAGCAGAGGAACTATGGCTAGATCCTTTCCCAAGCTATCCTCCAGCTAGCTGGCTCTCTTGAAATCCAGAGACTTCCTCTGCAAAGCTGTAGCCACCTTTGATCTGAAATTCCTCCAAATGTGGCTGTACCTTAAGTTTCTTGTGCTTTAGTGCCCTTGACCATGCAATAGAAAATCGTCCAACACAGGCACATATCTACTAGCCTTCCCCCTGCAATTTATTTTTGCTGTATTAAGATATCTTCTCCATGTCATCCTCCTTCCTGCACTCTCCCTCAGCCTCAAATGATTCCATAGCTTGTAGCCATGGAGGGGGTAGGTGCTGAATCTGCACAGGAGGAATACAAGATGGCAGTCAAGCCTGCCAAAAATCAGATCAGAGACCAACCACACACCATGCTCCTCTGCAGCTCGCTTCAGAGCTCCTACATGTCATGTCTCAAGTACCAACTGCCAAGTTGTTTTTTTTCCATTTGTTTACTAGAAGCTAAGCAAAATTTTACGAGCAAGGCTTTTATCATTTTATGGAGAACTAAAATAGCTCCTCAATAGCACACCTATCTGCTGCAGGATTACAGAAACACTGAAGCCATCCAGTTGCCACCCAAGCTGGTGATAGGAGTGTGTAAACTATCTGGATTGGTCACAAAGAATGCTAAGGTAGTTTGAGGTTGTTCAAATCTTGGGTCCTCCTCCTTCCTAGAATAGTTTCCCACCTCCATGTAGAAGGGAGGGGTGTAACACTTGGACTGCTGGTTAGTTTGCAAGTACTGGCTTCTGCCTCCTCCAACCAGGATCAGCAGGTAGTAGTTCAAATAGTTCCTGGAAGATGTTGGGTTTAAAATAAGTGAAACTGAAGATTCTCTTGCATCTCTTTGCTGCAGTTTTGATATTTTTGCTGCTCTTTGCACCTGGACTTTAGCTGGAATATTTGGGTGGGGCACTGGCTGAGTGTCAGCATTACACTGGGTTAGCTGCCACTTGCAGCAGCAAAGCCTTGATTCTGCAGAAACTCAAAGGGTCTGAGGGCCCAACGAGCAGCAGGCTTGCTTCGCTGCAAAAGGTTCACCCTTAAACTTTATCAACCAATCACTGCTATTAACTGCAATAGTGTGTTACTGGGTGGGCTGGCAAGTTTCAGAGCCCACCATGTAGTTTTTGATACAGTTAACTCTTATAAAGTTTTGTTTGAGGAGTGTTTTTTTTTTTTTTGGGGGGGGGGGGGGGGGAGAGAAGAGATTGGCTTCTAGAGGTATGTTCTTTAAAAAAAAAAAAAAAAAAAAGGATTTGTCCCAGAATGCAACTGAAGGAATACCATATTAACATTTAATACGAGTAGCACCTGCTATTGTTTACAATTTTCCTTTACGAAAGTATATAAAATCAATTTTAGATTCTACAAAATCTAATGTGCATTAAGATATTTAGACTTCGTTAGGTCAAGAAGGCAACAAACCAGCATCTTATTACATTTTTCAATGAACAAGGTTATCAATAGAAATCAAACAAAATAAAACATGGAAAAGAAAATAAGATACCCTTTTTATTGGACATAACTTAATACATTTCTTGATTAGCTTTCAAAGGTTGCCCTTCTTCATCAGATCGGAAATAAGCAAATGTGGTAGATGACAGTATATTTATAAGTGAAACATCCAAGCACTTCATTGACAGTCAATGAACAAAAAATGTCCTGCTGCTCTGAATGGATTCTGCCAAATTACCCTTGGACCAACTTTGTCTCCAGGAATGTCTGGGGCTGTCTGCCTGGTGTACATGGTACAGCAGGTATTTACTACAGCCTAACCCTCCTTCCCTCTGCTGTTTCTCCATGCAACAGTTGACTTTTGCTGAAGAGTAGTGTCAAGGATTTCAAGGGAAGCTGAGAGATGGTCCAGTCAGATGGATGGTGTGTTTCCTTTATGCCTCAGTGTCATGTGTTGCTGCTGTTAACATTTGCCTCCATGTGTCAAGACTGCAAACCAAAGAAAAAAAGTTAAATTATTCAAGGAAAAGACTTCTCAACTTATTTTTTCAGAAACTGTAAGGAGTATCCCAGAACCAGTGGCAGAAAATAGTTAAAAGCAGTACCTGGATAGTTTCGCACCACTACAATATACTAGAGCTGCATCATAAGAGTAACCATACTAGGTCAGATCAATGGTCCATCTAGCCCAGTATCCTGTTTCCAGCAGTGACCAAGCCAGGTCACAAGTACCTGGTAGAAACCCAAATCGTGGCAACACTCCATGCTACACATCCATGTCTGTCTCAACAGCAGACTGGACATTTCCTCCAGGAACTTGTGCAAACATTTTTTTTTTAACTCAGATATGCTAACCACTTTTACCATACCCTCAGGCAAAGAGTTCCAGAGCTTAACTATTCACCGAGTGAAAAAATATTTCCTGTTTTAAAATTATTTCCATGTAACTTCTTTGAGTGTCCCCTAGGTCTTTGTACTTTTGGAACAAGTAAAAAAAATCTATTTACTTGTACTTATTCTACACCACTTGTGATTTTGTAGACCTCAATCATCTCCCTCTGTTTTCCAAGCTGAAGAGCCCTAACCTCTTTAGCCTTTCCTCAACTGAGGGGAGTTCCATCTCCTTTATCATTTTGGTCGCTCCTTTGAATATTTTCTAATAGTATATTTTACTATTTGGCCAAATACAAATTTCTCAGTCTCCACCTGCTGGTAGGCGTGCACAACCCATCAGTCCAATCCTGGGCCGGTCCAGAGGGACGCTAAGGAATTGCTATTTGGCTGAATCAAATTAAACACGAATATTTGGTACAGTCCTATATATAATGATCTAAGTTACATAAAATTGTTTTACAAAGCTTTTGGGGGTATGTACACATGATCAGGGATGCCAATGAGGCTACTGTTTATGTCTGGTGGGTTAAGGTCATTCATTACTGCAAATGAACAAAATTACAGAGCATATACACAGGCATGGATTAAGTCGAGGGAAGTCTTGCTTAACTACATTTTTTTGAAGGGGTGAGCAAATATATGGATAAAGGTGAGCCGGTTGACATTATCTGCATTTTTCAAAAGGCATTTGAGAAAATACCTCATGGAAGACTCCTGAAGAAATCAGAAATTCATGGGATAGGAGGCAATGTCCTATTATGGATTAAAAACTGGTTAAAAGATAGAAAACAGTAGGGTTAAATGGTTAGTACTGAATAGAGAGGTGTAGATAGTGGTGTTCCCCAGGGGTCCACGCTGGGGTCACTGCTTTTTAACATTTAGAAAGCATCTAGAAAAAACTAGTAAGGTAAGCAGCAAAGACTCTTCAGCTTGGAGAAGACAGCTGAAGGGAGATATAATAGAGGTCTACAAAATACTGAGTGGAATGGAACATAAATGTGAATTGAATGTTTACTCTCTCCAAAAATACTAGGACTAGGGGGCACACAATGAAGCTATTAAGTAGAATGTTTACAACCAGAGAAATATTTCACTTAACATGTAATTAAACTCTGGAATTTGTTGCTAAAGAATGTGGTAAAAGCAGTTTAGCAGGGTTTAAAAAAAAAAGGTTTGGATAATATCCTTAAAGTGTTTTTACTCAGATCTTGCTAGGTACTTGTGAACTGGACTGCCCACTGTTGGAAACAGGATACTATGTACAGACCGTCAGTCTGTCCCAGTATGTTTGTGTTCTTATGTAAATTATATTAAAAAAAGACTAAACTTCACAGAGAAATCTCAAGCCGAGCCAAAGATGTCTTCAGAAAACCATAGCTCACCACCACCAATCTGACGGTAATTCCAGCTAATTTAGGTGAATTTCATCATATGACATCTTTTGGTTAAAGCTTTGATAAAATGGCATAGTGACATTTACTTGGACCCTACTAAATGTTTATCTTACCTGAAAGCATCTAATCCTGGGCCATATTAGCTAGTTCCTTGTTCCAGGCTACCTCCAGGCCAGATCTGAAACCATTCAAAAACAGAATTCAGATACCAAAGTAGCAAGCAAAAAAACAAAAATACACAAAAAAGGCTGCAAGTCAGACAGGAATGAGCTTTATCGTCAGTTGTCGCATCTGACGGCACTTCCTATTCTGGAGTCTCATCATATTGCAGCCAGATTTCCATTCAAGCACATGCAGGCCTCAGATCTGATCTTAATTTTACACCTCTCAAAATTTCTCATGCATCAAAGGTTAATTTATGGAAATACCCACCTCACATAATGCAGGCAAACTGAACCGCTGTCATCTACAAGGAAAAGCACAAGCATTAAACCCTTCCAAAAACCCAAATATCAGTATTGCTAGATGTGGTGGCATGGTCTCAGCCCCATATCCGCAGGATTCATCCATCAGTCACCACTAGTAAGGTGTCATCCTGGACCAGCCAGAGAACAGAACAAGAGTTCCATACTGCCGCCCCCTTCTTGTATAGGGCATGGAATCAAATAGCCATGCTAGACGTTTCAATGGAAGTCAGCTGGCTTCTCCATACAGATTTAATAAAAAGGAATTTTAAGTGGAAGCAGAAAACATGCAATAACTCGGAAAAGATGGTGTGGGGGGGGGGGGGGGGGGGGGGGTTAACATAAGTCACTGCACACTGGATTTAAGGGTGCATAGATTTTACTGTTTCAAAAGTTCTTGTTGAAGGCCTCCAGCCAAGGATCACTACTGTGTCTCATATAAAAGATGGAACAAGAGAACGCCCAGAAGTTGTAAATAAAAAAAACCTCATGCAAAGAAAAACCTGGCCCTAGCTGGGCTGGAATCAGTCAGGCTCCCTGCAGGTAACTAGATTAAGGCAGGCATTCACCTGAGATTTTTCCAAAAACAGTGCACAAAGCTCCCAATAATGCCTGGGCATGTCTTCATCTTGTGGATGTATTAAATTCAGTTTTGTAATATTTTAGCAAAATTTAGCTCAGGTGCTGCAAAGCATGCGGCTGCACATGGCTGCACCAACTGAATGCCAGGTGCTGCAATTTGTTCCATCCTGCAGCTATTCAACTGCACAGCTCGACTTAGAAGGGTAAGAAACCAACTTGCAGCCCCTCCAACACTTTACAGTTTATATCCACAGCATTTCTTTACAAATTCTAAAGATTAACATAGTGCTGGGCAGATGTGGGTAAGTGTTGGGATAACCAGTACCCACACATCTATTTTACATAAGGCCAGTCTTACAGACTCCTGTATACCTAGCAAAAAGTCTAAAAAAAAAAAATAGAAACCTCCCTCTTACAATCTGCCAGGGGCGTAGCCACAGGTGGGCCTGGGCCCACCCAATTTGGGCTCAGGCCCACCCAGCAACGGAGCACCCAATGGGCCTTCTTTCCCCTCCCTCCGTCGGGCAGCGCGCGCCAGCCTAACTGTACAACAAAGCTGCACGGCACCGGGTCCGTCAGCATGCTGCCGCTAGCTCCTACCTTGTCATCTTTCAGCAGAGGTGTTAGTTTTGCTGCTAAATCTGCAGCGGATCCACGCGGTGCCATGGCTGTCTCTGTACGCTGCTGCGACTGCTTCCTCTGCACTAGCCCCGCCTCTTCAGAAAGAGTATCGGAGGTGAGGCAGGGCTAGCGCAGAGGAAGCAGTCGCAGCAGCATACAGAGAGGCAGCCCTGGCACCGCATGGATCCGCTGCAGATTTAGCAGCAGAACTAACACCTCTGCCGAAAGATGACAAGGTAGGAGCTAGCGGCAGCATGCTGACGGACCCGGTGCCGTGCAGCTTTGTTGTACAGTTAGGCTGGCGCTGCCCGACGGAGGGAGGGGAAAGAAGGCCCATTGGGTGCCGGTAGGTGGTGCCGGAGAAACCTGCAGCGGTGGCTTGGGGGGGGGGGGGGGGGGGGGGGTAGATTCGGGGCAGTGGGTAGCCAGACAGCCAATTTTGGGGAGAGAGAACATTTTGTGCCCACCCACTTTGTGCTCAGGTCCACCCAAAATTGGCTGTCTGGCTACGCCACTGCGATCTGCAAAGTGGTACTGCAACACTACATTCCTGTAGAGTGCAAAAATGTAAGAAAGGGAAAAAGCTTTTGCACCCACAGCTCCACTCAATAGACCTACTTCTTTGCTAAGACTTACTCCCCACTTTACACCGCTGATTGATGCACCCTCCCTGACCTCTACCCTGCTTAGATTCACACTGTTAGTTACTGTTTCCCCGTCTACTCCTTGTATACTTTCCTCAGTTCCTACCTTGTAATTTTACTTAACTTTTTGTAAGCCACATTTTGCCTGCATGAGTGGGAAAATGTGGGATATAAGCAAACCATAAATAAAGAGGATTTAAATTGGGTCAAAATCTCTTCATCAGCAAAAAGCATCATTTTATTGATTTATTGCATTTGTACCCCACATTATCCCACCTTTTTGCAGGCTCAATGTGGCTTACAGGGTGTTAATTTGGTATGATCGTTACATAGTGTTAGATACAGTCGGTAATAAATTGGAAGTAAAAGAGGAGTTAGTTAGAAGGTAGTGGGTAAGGTCGTGTCGAAGTGTTTTAGAGCGTTTGGGTGATGTACGGAGTAGTATGATTCCTCAAGGATTGTTTTTGTATGCTATGTTGAAGAGAAATGTCTTCAAAGATTTGTAGTTTGATTTATCAAGGATTATTTTTGTAGGCTTTGTTTTCACATCATGTAGCCCTTAAAATGTTGGTTTAATATTAAGCTTACTTGATCACATGTTGTGAGTTTGCAGCCGACAGCCTAAAGACTTCCTGTTGCCAGAGCCTAGACATATACCTTCAGAAAAAAAAAAAATAAGACATGATTGTTATATTCTGAACTTTGTAAGAATTAAAGAAAATCATGAACACTTGAGATAAGCGGCTTAAGTTATGACAGGGTTAACAGTTTGGGGGCAGTAGCTAAACATACCCATTCCAAAAACATTTTAGAAGTCAGCCTCTACCACTGCAGACTCAAAAGAACATGAAGCTGGTCTGGCATCCCCCCCCCCCCCCCCAATGACCATAAGGGAAAGGATCAAGAGGGGCAACACACAAGAAAAGAAAGTCTGGGGATAGGTCAGTCTTTTATCCGATACACTTCATGGAGCTGAAGACATGCATCAATTTACTGGGTCCAAAGAAAAATCTACAAAGTTGCACAATACAAGAATCTCATAAGACACATTCTTCCAAGACCACCACAATTATAGACCTACTCTTCAGAACAGCCCAGAGACATGCAAAACCTGAAAGCACAGAGCACACCTGTACAAGGGTCGAGTGACTGCTACAGACACTGCAGGTCCAGGCTGTCAAAGCCCCTCCCAGTTATTCTTGCATGTTGTTGGAAACCCTGCGGCTATGTCAGAGCCACAGACCTCGGTTAACATGCATTTTCAGAGACAAATAGGCAAAGCATCGCATTTCATACTCGGAACTGTGACACCAGTGGTAGGCAAGCTGCAGCTCTGGGAAGCAAGAATATACTATATATACTCTAATATCAGAGCAATTTTTTCCAACATACATCAAAAATTGCTTCTTGGTTTATACTCAAACCTCCCTCCCCCTGTGGGGTCCGGAATGCCTCCCCTTACCTCCCTCTCCCAGGTCAGCTGACACAAAGCACATGAGAGAAGAAAGTAATTGTGCATGGTCAAGGCCCAACACTGGCAGACCGCCAACCCAGAAGAGGGAGATAAGGAGAAATACTAGATTATAAATCCACTAGTAAAAAAGCCCCGTTTCTGATGCAAATGAAACGGGGGGACTAGCAATGTTTTCTTCTGTGTGCATGTGGGAGTGTGTGTGTCCCTGCCCTCTGGCCTCTCTCCCCTCCCCCCTCTGAGTCCTTCACTGTTACAGAGCCAGCGATTTGATTTCGTGCTCTGCTGTTTTCCTTCACTGACTGTGTTACAGAGAGGGCGGGGCAGACGCTCATAGGGAAGCCGGATATCTCGCCCCCTTCACACTTCCGGCTGGAGGCTTCATAGAATGTTGGTTTTGCCTTTTATATAGAGAGATGGTTTATAGTCAAGTCCCATCCCCCTCTGCTAGATTATATTTGAGTACATATAGTTATTTCTACATATAATAGCATTTGTCCTTTACAAATGTTTTGTTTTACAGTACTGTTTAGTTCTGATACAGTATCATGTTAATCACGTTACTATGAATCAATTTGCCAGCTCTTTCGATCATTGTACTATTACTTTAAAATTTTAAGTTGATGAGGGAGGAAGTGACGTCATCGGGTAGCATGGCAGCCTAGCCTTGGAGCTCCCTCTCCCACTACCGACAAACCGGGTAAAATAGCAACCCAAAGGGAGAAAAAATCAGCAAAAACCAGCGGATCTCACCCTTAAATATCTGGAGACATGAGCAAAGCAATTTCCACGAGGAAAAAAGAGGCGGAAAGGGCAGAGAAAAGTATGTTGAGCAAGGCCGCAAAAAATCGCGAATCGCCCGAGCGAGCCTCCCCCTCGGATTCGGACTCTGCACTCTCTATGTCTGAAGCGCGAGCCCCACCTTCAAAAAAAGGCATATCTGGTGAGCTACGCAGGTTTCTCTCCAATATACAGACGGAGATCAAGCAGTCTAAAGAAGAAATATTAGAGCGAATGGACACGCTTAGCGCTGACCTCAAAGAATTGGGAGGAAGAGTGGAGGAGGCAGAATTGAAAATAGACGAGCACACGGACACTTTAAATAAGCACGCCACCCTGCTGCAAGAAATGGAACATAAACACGCTCACCTGGAATATAAATTGGACGATATCGAAAACCGGGGACGGAGGAATAACCTCCGTTTTCGCGGTGTCCCTGAAGGCGGCGAGACAGAAAACGTGGCGGAGATAGTACAAACATTGTGCTCCACGTTGTTAGGCCCCGAGGAGGGAGAGCTGCGGTGTGAATTGGATAGAGCGCACAGAGCACTGGGCGCGCGAAAGGAGCAGCAAACGCGTGATATAATTGTGCGGTTCCATAAATATGAAACCAAAGAAAAGGTCCTGTCGGCTGCAAGAAAGACAAAGACTCTGGAGTTCGGAGGAGCTCAGATACAGGTTTATCAAGACCTTTCACAATATACCCTCCAGCTTAGAAGACAAATGAGGCCGGCGCTGGAGTCTTTGAGTAAACATCAGATACAATACAGATGGGGATTCCCTTTTTCACTAAACTTTACCCTGAAGGGTAACAAGCATAGGGTGCAAACTCTACAAGAGGCATGGGAGGTCCTGCACGTTGCTGAACTTGTTTCCGCAAAGGCCCCACCTGGGGCGGTGGCGCCCACTACAAGAGCGAAACTTCAACGGTGGCAAAGAGTCCCAGAATCTTCCAAGAAAAATAACCAGAAGCGTTGAGCTGGACTGCACAGGTTTGATAAGGGTGCAGGGACAGTGCCTCAACAGTCATGGAGAATGGAGGCAGCCCATTTTGGGAGAACGTGACTAAAGGTCGCTGGACAGGCCGATTTTGGCCTGCATATTGTTTAGTTGGTGATGGACCTACTTTTAGCTATAAGCTTCAGACTTGGGGGGGAGGGGGGGAAGCACATAGTTGGATAAGTTGTGGGTAGGATTAATGCTGACACAAGTTGATCCGGCGTGACTTGGTTGGGAACTAGGAGGGTGGGGGGAAAAGGGGAATAATAAGTGTTTAAAGACCCGGTGGGAGTGGGGGGCTGAAAGTGGGGTTGGGTGCTGTGTGGCTGATGGGTAGCTTCCTCGATTCCCATCTGGAGGACATAGGTCTTTCAGGTGGTGAGAATGGTTGGGAGAGGGGGGATGGAAGGGGGGTGAATAGATGGGAGGATGTTAGAAGGGGAGGGGGGGAGGACAAGGTTAGGGCTACGGATGCAAGACAGTGTAATGTTGTACAGAGGTGCCACGAAAGAATGCAATTGATCAGACTTGCTCAAATAACCAGTGATGGGTACTGACTTAAAGATTCTCTCCTATAATGTAAAGGGGTTAAATATGCCACAGAAACGACAGAAGTTTCACAAAGAATTGACGCAGTTAAGGTCACATGTGGCCCTGCTGCAGGAAACACACTTGCGGGGCAGACATGAAAGGCTTCTATCCCATTCAGAATATCCAGTGGCACATTATGCATCGGCGGCAGAGTCAAAGAAGGGAGGTGTAGCGATACTAATACACGCATCGGTTGGGGCACAGGTGATCAAGGTAAAGAGGGACCCGGGTGGACGTTATATCTTCCTGCATATCAGAATTGCCCAAGTGGACCTAACAATTGCATCTATATATGCGCCCAATGTAGGACAGGCGAGCTTTATCGAGAGAGTTAAAAACTCCTTAACTAGTTTTGCCCAGGGATCCCTTGTGATTGGTGGGGACTTTAATGCTGTGATGAGCTTAAATCTAGATCGCACGGGAGCTCCTAGGGCCGAAGGTCAGAAGGATTCGTTGGCTCTGAGATCTCTAGCACAATCTTTAGGCACACTGGACTTGTGGAGATTGAAACATCAGAGAGAGCGAGATTATACATTTTATTCACCCGTCCACAACTCCTATTCATGCATTGATTACATTTTTTTAGATGTCACATTAGTAGAGCAGGGACCTGATGCGGGGATAGGGAGTATGACCATCTCGGACCATGCACCGGTGTGGGTTACCTTACCAAATATCAGAGCAGAACCTAAGGATAAAAGATGGACACTAAATGTTGGTCTCTTGGGGGAAGGGGAAGTGGTGGAAGGATATAAAAAGATGCTAAAAGAATATCTTGAAATTAATTTGGAGTCAGGGCCCTCACTCAATACGGTATGGGATGCTCTGAAAGCAGTGTCCCGGGGTTACTTCTTGCAATTGGCAAGCAAAAAATCAAAGATTCGCAGGGCACAGATAGAGCGCTGTATGGAGAGCATTCGCGTACTAGAGGCACAGCACAAAGCCAATGGGTCAGCACGAACATTGCGGGAGCTTCATGCACAGCGGGCGCTATTAGACTCCATATATTCCGAGCAGCTTAGCATGATAGAAGCAAAGAATAGAGTGAACTCATATGAATTTGGCAACAAAGCGGGGCGCCTTCTGGCCACAAAATTGCGTAGGCAAAAAGTAGAGCGGACCATTCTAAAGATACGAGAGGCAGGAGGGAGGGATCTAGATACATCTGACCAAATTCGTAAACGATTTGGGGAATTTTATCAGACTTTGTATGCTCAGGAACTTAGCCCCCCTTTGGAGCTAGTAGACCAATATTTACTAGATAGTGAGTTGTCCTCTTTGAGTCCCCAGCAACAAGCACTGCTAGATGAACCAGTGACCCCTAAGGAAATTCAGGTAGCTATCGGTAGCTTACCCTCAAGCAAATCACCTGGGCTGGATGGCTTGCCAAATGAGTTTTATAAAAAGTTTGCCCCTGAATTAGCTCCCATCCTGGCAGATGTGTTTAACAAAGTGGGGAGGGGGGAGCCCTTGCCGATGTCCATGATGGAGGCATGGATAGCAGTGCTACCTAAGCCAGGCAAAGACCACCAAGAATGTGGTTCTTATAGACCTATATCGGTCCTAAACGCAGATGTAAAAATCCTGGCTAAGGTGTTGGCAAGTAGGCTGGCACCTATTCTCCCAGTGCTCATCCATCCTGACCAGGTGGGTTTTGTCCCTTACCGAAAAGCGATGGACAACATTAGGAGAGTGGTGGACATTATGTATCTGGCAAAGAGAAACAAGAGACCGCTCTGTCTTCTAAGTCTTGACGCGGAAAAAGCCTTTGACCGGGTTCACTGGCCCTTTATGTACAAGGTCTTGGAAACCATGAGGTTTGGGGTACAGTTCCGGAGGTGGATTCAGGCTTTCTATGAGTCCCCAAGGGCCTGTGTCCGGGTCAATGGTGGTAATTCCGAGATGTTCACGTTGTACAGAGGCACCAGACAGGGGTGCCCACTGTCACCCTTGTTGTTCGCTATGGTGATGGAGCCCTTTGCGGCTCATGTGCGGCTGGATCCTAATATCTCAGGAGTCAGAATAGCAGATAGAATCCACAAAATGGCCCTTTTCGCGGATGACGTCCTGCTGATGATATCTCGACCTCTCGACACCTTTCCACACTTAGAGAGCGTCATAGAGGAATATTCGGCAGCGTCGGGATTCAAAGTTAACATGGCAAAATCAGAAGCTTTGAATGTGACACTCCCAGATGCAGTGGTGGAATCCTTAAAGATCTCTTCCTCTTTCCGATGGGCACCTAAGCAAATTAGATACTTAGGGGTTAACCTGACTAGGGAGTTCTCTGAACTTTTTAATGCTAACTACAAAGGAATAGGCAAAACTATCGGGGAAGACATAGAGCGCTGGGGAGATTTGGGAGTCTCATGGTTTGGAAGAATAGCTATCCTCAAAATGAACATACTACCCCGCTTGCTGTATCTCTTTCAGGTGCTGCCTGTGATGATGCCCAGGCGATTTATAGCTTCATTGCAAAACAAGTTAGTGCGGTTCGTCTGGGCAGGAAAGCATCCAAGGCTAGCAAGGGCACTGCTATATAAAGAACGGAAGAGAGGAGGGCTGGGGGTACCCAATCTCACCTGGTATTACAGAGCAGCACAAGGGAAGGCCGCTCTTGAATGGCAACAAGACTACCCGGACCGACAGTGGGTGCACATAGAACAACATTCCTTAGGGGACACACCGTTGAACGCACTCATGTGGCTACCGAAGCCTTTTAGAACCTTGGATGAACGAGCATGCCCATCAATAGCGGTGACACTTTACTACTGGGACAGTTTATTCCCTAAGAGAAAATGCGTTCTCACCCGCAGCACCCCTATAGCTTTTAATCCTTTATTTTTACCAGGTACTACAAAAGGGACTTTTACTGTTTGGTACAAGGAAGGGGTGAGAACCTGGGGCCAAATGTCAACTAGCACACTTCCTTCAGACTAAAGCGGTGAGGGAGGTGATGCAACGTCAAACATCAGAGTTAGAAAAGATGTGTGAGAAGTTTTCTTCTTCTCGTGGTCTGATCAGCCACCTGTACCTCCTCATCAGTAAACAATCACCTTGCAGTGGTGAGCACAGGCAAAGATGGGAAAGGGAACTGGGTGTGAAGTTGGGAGAACCTGAATGGGAGAGAATAGAAAGAGGTGTAGTAGGGGTATCGACACATGTCCCCATACAGGAGAACGCAGTGAAAGTACTATATAGGTGGTATCTTACACCTGCCCGCTTACAGAGGATGTTTCCATTGGCCCCAGGTATGTGTTGGAGGAAGTGTGGGCATAAAGGCACAATGGGGCACATATGGTGGGATTGTGTCAAAATTCGGGCATTCTGGAGGGCGGTCCACTTTAGGTTGCAGAAATGGCTGGGGAGCGCAATACCGTGGAATCCTGAAGTGTTTCTGTTCTCAGCTCAGATTGCAGGCCTAGCAACATGTAAACAGATACTGGTGAAGCATGTAGTAGGAACTGCAAGGGTGGTTGTGGCCTCTCACTGGCGGCGCGAAGGGGTCCCTCCGATAGCAAGATGGCTAAACAAACTGTGGTATGTGCGTGAAATGGAGAGATTGAAGGCTGAGCGCAAACACCAATTGGGTAAATGGAACCTAATATGGAAAAATGTTACTTCTGAAGCTCTGTCAGTTTAGAATGTATGATGAGAGAGTGAGCGGATAGTAGGTGGCCAGCCGAGTCCTTAGGGAGGGAGGGTGGGAAGAGGGGGGGGAGGATGGGAGGGGGGGAACGTTTGAATCCACAACATTACAAAAAAAAAAAAAATTTTGAAGTTCTGTTATGATGATTATTGAAGATTGAAACTGTTAAACATTGCAGTATTGAAAACATTTGCAGACTAGTTGTATTAGCAATGGAATAGTACTTTTATTTTTATAGCTGTGTTGCATGTGCAATGTATTTTAAGTCCTGTTTTGTTGGATAATAAAGACTTCTTACAAATAAAAAAAAAAAATTTTAAGTTGATGTCACGCTGTACACCACCTTGGGTGAATTTCTTCATCAAGGCAATTAAACATTTCCAACAAAGAATCTATCAGGTGGTCTCCAACCAGCATTCCTTGGGCTGGAACTTGGAGGGGTGAGGGGAGGAAAGGAAGAGAATCACCTGGGCCAAACTCCCAGTGTTACCCCCCCCAGGCCAATACCATTCTCACCTAGGATCTATAGAACAGGGTCAATGCTTACCTGAAATGCTCATATGAGGAGACAAGACCCATGGCTTCTGTTCACTAGAGGTTTTGCCAGTCAGCCCCACACTTCGAACATATAACTGATAAGCTAAAAAAAAAAAAAAAAGTACAAAATTATTTTAACACGAGGTCTAAAAGGAGAAATTAGGTCTTGCCTGTTAATTCCTTCCTTTAGGCCTTCCAGACCGGTCCAGACACTAACATCTGGGTTATGCTTGCCTACCAGCAGATAGAAACCGAACACAAACCTTGACTTGAATAAAACCCCTGTGCAGTTGTCAGGCAGCCAGAATGGAAGTCAAAGCAGAAAACTAAAACTTCCACCCCGGCTATTCACAGATATATATCCACAAGGTTGTGCCATGCAAAATAAATACATCTCGGGATTTTTTTTTTTTTTCGTTCAACCAACCACAGCAGTTATTTGAACATGGAATGAAGATGAACGCCACAATTAAACATACGACAACCACCAACTTCCACATACCGCGATTTGAATGTGATCAGTGTGGGCTCTGGACCTGTCTGGAAGGCCTAAGGGAAAGTTTAGCAGGTAAGAATTTCTCCTTCCCTTGTTGGCCATTGCAGACTGGTCCAGATGCCAACACTTTGGAAGTACCAAAGCAATAAGAAATTATGGGTAGGACCCCCAAAGCCTTGAAGTCAAATCTCCTGGACATTTATCTGATAATAAATGATATGCAGCAAAGACCAGACAATTTACTCTATAAAATGTCCTGAGGCAGAATCAAACCATTCTCGGCCCACGAGGTTGCCATGTCCCGCACGGAATGCGCCTACAGCACAGAAGACATTGCCCAGCCTTTAAGAAGGTAAACTGAAGCAATCACCTCTAAGCCACCATAGGTTTAGACACTGCAGCTGCCTAAGCCACCTTAGAGAAGAGCAAAAAAGGCATCCTGCAGCTCTGAAATCCGTTCAGGTGATGAAACGGCAACCCGGAACACTGACTTCAAAGTAAGATCCTTCACAGAACAGGACAAACGCTAAATGACCCCAATATTAAAACCAACTAAACCAAGTTTAAATCCCACTGAGGAACAAAAGGTCAGTGGAGCACAAGGAACTTGAATCCAAGGAGATGCACGATGTCTAGAGAAGATGACAAAACTGTTCAACCAGCCCCTGAAAACAAGCCAGTGTCACAATCTTGATCTTCAAAGAAGCCAAAGCCAATCCCTTATCGAACCCACCCTGCATGAACTCAAATCTCCAGCAAGGATGCCCAGTAGAGCATATCCTGTCTAGACACCAGCACGCAAAGACCCACCAGACCTGCATATAAGCCAGGGAAGTAGACATCTTATGAGACCTCAACATGGTAGCAATCAGAGATAGTGGGCAGCCAATAATGACATAATAGAATGGAGACTAGCATCCTGAACAGACCCCACCCCACCCCCACGGTAACTGAATGGAATATTCACTTTCAGGCTGATCAGATCTCCGTACCATAGTTTCATGGGCCAATCTGGGGCCACCAGAACCGCCAGACTTGGATGGTTTTCTATGTGCTGAAACATGGAAACATAAAGGTGACCCTGTAACAGCCAGGTCTGAACTAAAGCATCTCTTCCCTCTGACTTTACCTCTCTGATGACTGAAAGATCAGGAACTTGTGCATTGGCTGCCTTCACCATGGGGACCATCAGTGGTAGACCCCATGCCTGATGGATGTTGAAGGCTTGAATACTTAAAAGTCTCCACAGGATCCAAGGTATTTCAACTGAGAAAGTCCAATTGAATATTCTCCACACCTACCACATGTGCTGCCAAGAGATCCAACAGATGGGCTTCAGTGCAGCCTCTTGCACACCCCAACTACACTGCTGATTCACAGGCCCCCCCGCTGTTGCATTGTCAGAGAGCACTCACCGACATGCCTTACATAAGTACTGCCATACTGGGAAAGACCAAAGGTCCATCAAGCCCAGCATCCTGCTTCCAACAGTGGCCAATCCAGATCACAAATACCTGGCAAGATCCCAAAAAAGTACTGCTTATCCCAGAAATAGTAACTGCCTATGTCACGCTCCTTTCAAGACAAAGAATTGGTGTGTGCAACTCAAGTAGATATTTCAAGCTGGCCCTGATCACCTCTGCCTTCCAGCGGAAATGACGGAGACTCCAGAAACAGATCTGGAAGATGACTACTGTATTCCAAGGCATAGCCCTCTTGAATTACTAGCAGAATTGACATGGTCTGTATCCACCTCCAATAAAAGCGCAAGCCAACCACCCAGCCCCACCCCTTCATTGGGAACTTCAGCCCTGGGCAGCGTGGACGAAGAGGACTCTATAAAAGGGTCCCACAAAATCTGAGTCTTCTGAAAAATGAGCGCACTGAACAGCACTGGTCTTGCTTGGGTGGTAACAATGAGCCTCCCAAAACCTACCTCTGCCCAGTCCCCTAGGCTTGTCCTTCAGCAAACACAGAACTTTAGCTTCACCTAGCCCCCTTCAAATTGTCCCTAGTTCCTCTCCAAAGAGCATAAAACTGTGCAAGGGCAGAGACCAAAACATAGACTTAGATACATCAGCTGCTCAACCTTGCAACCACAAGGTTCTTCAAGCCACCATGACCAAGTACATTCTTAGCCAAAGCCCTCAAAAATCATATATAGCATCCATTAGAGAGGAGGACCCCATTTCCAGCTTTGTTACCTTCCAGAGTCACCACTTACCCAAATCAGGACCATCCAACACACCCTAGCCATAAGTCCCCCTGCGAATGCTGGAGCACCAGAGCTTAAAGAATGAAGCTATGCTTTAATAAGGTTTCCATCTAGCAATCTAGTGGATCTGTAAGTGGGAGCACCACCAACAGGGATCGCTGTCCTCTTTATCACCACCATGACCAGAGCATCACTGAAGCCACCCTCAGACCCCAAAACGGCCAGATCTTCTAGGTTCTCAACCCAATCATGGGCCGCTTAGCAACAGAAGGTACTCCTCCCAACACACAATCCTTAAAGGACCCCTCAGAGGCAACCATCACTGCCGACTTAGGCTCCCCACACAATTTGCACACTGCCTCCAGCGTGTCAATACCTTTGCAACCACATGCTTTATGGTGCCTGAGCTTCTGAGCCCATGGCCACATCAACTTGTTGGACTACAGAAAGCTCAACCTCTGGAGGACTGAACTGCTAGCCAAACAGCAGCACTCGTTTTAGGGACTGGATGCCTACAAGCTTTCCCACAAACAGCCTTGTCAGACTCCATCTGCTGGTAGGCATATATAACCCATGTGTTAACAAATCTGGACCAGTCTGGAATGGCTGATAAGGAACAAAAGATTTCAGTACACTGCATACTAAAGATCTTAGTGTATTTTCCTGAAAAGTTGCCAGTCAGTTACCAGCAACTGAACAGCAGTAACTGAGGAAAAATATACTCTAGGCCCATTCTATCCAAGTCAGCTATAGAAGCCAGCTAACATGGCTTGGATGAGAGCCAGAGAATCCTACTTCACTAATGGGGAACAAGTACATGACAAACTAGGCAATGGTCTATGGGTTTTTGTTTTTCTCATGCTCGTTATCAATGAGAAACGGGACTTAGAACAGTAGGCTGGGAACTCTTGAGTTCAACTACTAGGCTACTCCCCTCGATTTTTTTCATTCTCCAGTACTTTAAAAGCAGAGAATGACATGGGGACAGGGAACTGTGGAACCGCGGGGATGGGTACAGAGCTCGCGGGGATGGAGTGGGGGACAAATTTTGTCCCCGCGTCATTTTCTACTTTGAAGCATGTTAATGAACTGGACTTATGTTTAAATGCCTACAAAGATATTTTGATTTTTTTTTTTTTTGAAAAATAAGCAAACATACTGGTCACAACTAACAAAATTTGAATGGCGGATCCTGTATATCCTGCTACCAGCACATCTTCTAAGACAGGAGAGCTAGATTGAATCCTGAAATTGTTGACTTATTCATCCACAGTTTCAAAAAAGAAAATATAACAGTGCTTCATAGGGCATATTTCCCCCCTCTACGGCATACAGTTGTATTTTATACCCTTGGACATTTTAACAGTGTGAATTAGGATTCCTTGGTGTAGTAGAAATCACCTATTGTTGGGGTTGGAAGTGTAGAGGGTGGTGGTGGTGGTGGGAAGGAAGGTTATTATAACTGCTCATTATTATTGTTCTCTATTTATAATTTATACACAACAGTTGCACAACATATTGTTTCTTTTTATACTTTAATAAAAAGATTTAAATATAAAATCATAAGTGTTCAAGGCTTCTGCAAATGAGGACAGAGCCCATGGAGACGGGGCAGGGACACAACCGACGGGGACCGAGACAGAACCTACGGGGACGGAACGGGGAAAAACTGTCTCCGTGTCATTCTCTATTTAGAAGAATCTAGTCAATATAAAGGCAAGTAGTACATTAGAACTAGGCGCAACCCAATGGTTAGAGGCAGACCCAGGAAAGCAATAGTTAAAATCCCACTCAAGTCACTTACCTATTACCATGGGTATAAGCTTAGATTGTAAGCTCTCCTAGTACCTGAATGTAATTCACTAAATGCAATAAAAGATGGTGGTGGAGGTGGCCTGATCAATGACACGTAACGACAATCAAAACTTCCACTGCATCATGGAAAGGAAAGTGTACAATCACAAAATATAATCACACAAAATGTATCATTTAAGACATAAGGGGGAAGAAGCCTCAAGGTGCTTGGATCAAGACGATCTCATAAGCAACAGTTGAGCCTGTTGACCAGGCACTTGATCTTAAGAGGATCCGCTCCTCATCACAAGCATGAAGAGCAGATCCTCTTAAGACCAAGTGATTGGTCAACAGGATCAACTGTTGCTTATGAGATCGTCTTGATCCAAGCACCTTGAGGCTCCCCCCCCCCCCTTATGTCTTAAATGATACATTTTGTGTGATTATATTTTGTGATTGTACACTTTCCTTTCCATGATGAAGTGGAAGTTTTGATTGTCAGCAGTGCCGTAGCGAGGATGGCTGACACCCGGGGCGGGTCTCCGCTGCCACCCCCACCCCCGGGGGCAGCACGGCGCCCCCCCCCTCCGGCGCCATTCTTGCTTTGATTGGGAATCGAGGGACGGGCGGGAGGGCCGATCCGCCCCCGAGTGAACGACACTGGGAGCTGCGTCGGCTCCGCTAGTTCCTTGCTCTCCCTGCCCTGGAACAGGAAGTAACCTGTTCCGGGGCAGAGGGAGCAGGGAACCAGCGGATCCGACACCCCCTCCCCAGCGTGTGCACCTGGGGCGGACCGCCCCACCCCCCTTCCTAAGCCACTGATTGTCAGTACCTGAATATAATCCCCCTTTTACTATAACTGGAAAAGGTATAAGCTAAATCCAAAAGCCCTTCCTTTATTGCCCACTAAATTAAATTCTCTTCAATTGACAATACAAACACAACTGAACAGTTTTTTCCTTTACTCGCCAACTCCTAGACCGGAGATCTTAATTTTCAAGTTAGGACCTATTTATAAGAGTTAATTGTGAGAACAAAGATCATCATCAAAGAAACAGATATACCTTGTGTTCTCCCTTCACCTCCTCCCCCAGTCACCTCCTTACATTTACAAACAGTAATACGATTTAGGGTTCGGGGGGGGGGGGGGGGGGGGAATCAAAACCACTACATCAAATGTTACTTACTTCCAGTGCATGTCTGCAAGCCACCAAACCAGCATATGACCTGAAAATGAATGAAACGGTATTTTATGTAAGTAACATACTTATGTTTTGGTTTTTTTTTTTTTTGCAACCCAGACTTTGTTCTTTAGAAGAAACTAAACGTAATAGACAGTAACTAAGAATACAAGACCAGATGAGAAATTGCAACAAAAAAACCTTTACAAAGACTCTTCGACTTCAATGCTTAAAATATTTGATTCTAAAGCAATATGATGATACCAGTAAAAGAAAAGGCTGTGTTTCCTTGTAATGTTGCCAGCCAGTCACGCCATGCAGACCGGCTAGCGACCGTCGAAAGAAACGTTTGCTCTCGGCACCCGTTTGACCACATTAGTTACTAGAGAATCCTCTAACATGGCTTCGATCGGGGCCAGGTCGGAGACGAATTTTGTTTTTGTGCAGCGCTGCGTACGCTTTGTAGCGCTATAGAAATGCTAAATAGTAGGAGTACTAGTGTGAATCGCACCTATCAGCCAAATGCAGCCAATCCAAAACAGTTACTACACGCGTAATTCAAGAGAAAAATTATTATAAAGTTATCTACAACGTATCACGTCTTGTTTCGTAATTAACCATACCAAATAAACACGTTTTTTTAAATGCAGGATTTTTATGCATACTATTCACAACAGTAAAACTATACATAGGAGACCGATTACTTGCTATCTGCAATACAGAGCAGAGGCACCCTTCCCATTAAGAGGCGGGATGAGGCCCGTGAAGCCAAGATTATCACTACTCAAAAAAAACTACTGTACTAACACACCTACTACTCGAGTTCTGCCCTAAGGCAGGCAAGAGTGCAAGGAAGAACGTTAAAACGCAGAAACATTACCGTGAAAGGAAGGATGACAACGGATTACAAACCACGAGGTCATCCTGCAGCACAACTCACACTCACCACCAACCGTCCGCACCCTGTGTTGACCGACGGAAAGACCTAGCACGCACACGTCACGCCGCTTTTAAAAGGCACGCCATCTAGCGCATTCTCTGATTGGTTGTTGGTGCGCGAGTGGCGCACAGCATGTCGGGACATAACGTGTACGTATTTTTAATTTTTTTTAGGGGCTTGGATTTAGGTGCTCAAGTTACAACTCTTCCTAGGCTCAAATTACCGTATTCTTAGGTGCGCGTTCCTATTACGGTACTTATTACAGAAAATTAATTCTGTTGCTAAATGAACCCTTGGAGCACGTTAAAAAAAAACAAAAAACATGCAAAGTATTTACATGTTTATGAATACATTTTCACTATATAATGCACATTTGGAAAGCTCATTGTAAATTTTAATCTCAAACTCACAGCTCAAAAAGAAACTATATATTTTAAAAAATTTTTATTTATAACCATTTAAATTTTTACAAGCGATAGAACAACTTGCCGGAAATACAGAGAAAGTAATATATAAGAATTATTTCAGTCAGGTAATTCTACTACTACTACTCAACATTTCTAGAGCGCTACTAGGGTTACGCAGCGCTGTACAATTTAGCAAAGAAGGACAGTCCCTGCTCAAAGGAGCTTACAATCTAAAGGACGAAATGTCAAATTCGACCAGTCTAGATTTCCTGAATAGAGGTATGGTGGTTAGGTGCTGAAGGCGACATTGAAGAGGTGGGCTTTGAGCAAGGATTTGAAGATGGGCAGGGAGGGGGCCTGGTGAATGGGCTCAGGGAGTTTATTCCAAGCATGGGGTGAGGCGAGGCAGAAAGGACGGAGCCTGGAGTTGGCGTTGTATATTCTATTCTCTTCCTTAGACCACTAAATAGGGAGGGTGAAACAAGACAAGGAGATCAATTAAACAGTAAACAGAAAAAAAACGTGGTATTAAGCTGATTATCCCCAGATATTACTCGCCTAATTCATTATTCCACATTGATCATCTGGTTGGCTTCTTCAAGGCCAATACGGTGTATAGTCAAATCATTTCATTGAAAACATACTTATTGTCCAATATTAGTTAGAAATAATACATCTGATTACATTCTTTAAAAACCAGAAGTTATTTAACAATACATATACTTAAGTCTCTAATTCAAATCCCACTGATTAAAGTAATCCCAGTTTTCACAGGCTTCACTCCTTTTAAAGTAATAATTTATTTATTTATTATCCCACATTTCCCCACCTCTTTTGCAGGCTCTTATAGTGGAAACATATAAGAAAATGTACATTTAGCATTATAGAAGGAACATGGGCTATATGATAATGGTAAAACATATTAGTAGTTTAACAAGCAAATATAAGGCAGTTCTGGATATTGGAGGAAATATTTCTGAGGAAAACTTTAGGAGTCATACCCGGAACTCTGGGAAAAACAATAATCTCAATTTTAATCATCTATAATAATATTCATTTTATTATTCAAAATTTCTGGTCTATTATCATTTTCAAAATCATAACCACTTCTTGCTCGTGTAGAATCATTTGTTATATCAATTTTTCACTCTAAAAGGGTTCAGTTAAATTGTCCATGTAACTCTCTAATAAAATTATATCTGAAACAAAACTATTTACTGCCACCGTTAGGTCCCGAAGCACCTTCCAGATGATATTCAATGTAACCTCCATGGGAGCCAAAAACTGTAAGATGAAAACTGTAAGATGAAATAACATGCAACATGTCTATCACCCTCACCTTCATACATAGGGATATTTAAAACCCTCTAAGACCTGTCAACCAGACTAACCCAATGAACTAAGTGACTCTGGGACAAACCTGTTTGTTTTACATTTTTAAATACCCATCCCAACGTATACTAGGACCAGTAGTCCAGCATTTTCTTGTAATTCTTTTAAGTTGAAAGTGTTGTGATAGAAAGGACTCCATGAAATTATCATCTGAAATAAAATGCATTTGTCACTTTTAAACATCTTAAGTTTATATCTTTAAATATCCAATAGCTAAAAAAGGATATTTAAAACAAAACAAAATACCTTTTTGTTTCCTTTTTACTACTCTTCTGAGCTAAAATACAGTGGCTAAGATTATTTGCTGTTTAAAAATCTCTGTCTCTGCTTCAGCCTCCTTGAGGATTTTGTGGATCAGAAACTCTCTCAGATCACTGTGTTTGCTTTAGGATTGCAGGCTGGGTATTCCAGCTGGTTCGGGTTTATGAGAAATCATTCACAGGAAAAGCACTAGACTGTGAAATCATTTTCCCTCAGAATTAAGATTAAAAATTAATTACTGCACTGCAGAGAAAAGCTAAATGCCTGGGGGGCTCATCTCCAAAAGGGCTGATCTGGTTTTCAGGACCTGCTAACAGATCAGTCCCAGGCCCGGATGCACAAAACTCTAGCGCTGTAGGGAACAGCGCCAGAAAAACACCGGCTCGGCACCGAGTCGGAATTACCAACCAAAGCTCAATACTAACACATGCAAATCATATGCACGCTGTTACTTTTGAGCATTGGTCATTGCTGAACATGCCCACAACAACTGTGTCTACCGCACGGCTCTTTTGGGCATGGACTAGGAATGCTCAGACACTTCCGAATCCCTTCCCTAACTTTTAAACCTCCCTAGTGGTCCAGCGCCCCCCTCCCCGCCCCCCCCCCCCCCCCCCCCCCGGCTGAACAAATAAAATCCCTGGTGGTCCAGTGGACCCTGCAAAAAAAAAAAAAAATCAATGGAAGGTGAATTGAGCATCACTCCCTCATCCTCTGCCTTCTGAAAACTTCACTTTACATGCCAAGGCTCCCATGCAATTTATGGGTTTCACAGACCTGCCACCCTCAACTAGAAGACATGAATTGAGGTTGAAGGGGAGCAGACTCAGGAGTAATGTCAGGAACTATTTTTTTCACGGAGAGAGTGGTGGATACATGGAATGCCCTCCCGTGGGAGTAATGGAATTCAAACATGCATGGGATAAACACAAAGGAATCCTGTTTAGAAGGAATGGATCCACGGAATCTTAGCGGAGATTGGGTGGCAACACCGGTAATTGGAAAGCAAAACCAGTGCTGGGCAGACTTCTTCGGTCTACGCTCTGATTGTAGATATGGATGGGCTGGAGTGTAAATTTTAAGGGGCTTCGACGTTAGCTTCAGAACTTTTAGTACAAGAACAGTGCTGGGCAGACATCTACGGTCAAACTCTGGTGTACATATAAAGTCCTAGCCCTTCCATTTATCTAAGAAAACATAAGAAGGTGCTTCTTGAGCTTTTTTCCTCCTGTTGTACTAATATATACTTACCAAGTGGCTTACTTTAATAGAGTTTCCTTATTTGTATATCTATTGGATTGTCCATAAATGGAAACTTAGTCCCTGACTGTTTGAGTAGGTAGTACATATAAAGTATCACATACCATGTAAAATGAGTTTGTCTTGTTGGGCAGACTGGTTGGACCATACGTGTCTTTATCTGCCATCATTTACTATGTTACTATGTATTTGGTATAAGGCAGGGCTGTCCATCCTTGATCTTTGAGGGCTGCAATCCAGTCAGGATTTCCCCACTGAATATGCACGAGATCTATTTGCTTGCACTGCCTCCATGCATATTCAGTGGGGAAATCCTAAAAACCCGACCTGGTGAGGGCTGAAGTTGGACACTCGTGATATAAGGGATCAAGTTGTTTTTTTTTTAATCTGTTACCTTTTATTCTTAGAGCAGAGGCTGTCACCCTGTCCTTGGGACACCCGGGCAAACCCTAGTTTTCAAGATGTCCACAGTAAATACGTAAGAGAGATTTGCATACAATGGAGGTCATTCGTACACATTGATTTCATGCATATCCATTGTGGCTATCCTGAAAACCTGACTACCTGGGATGAGAACCCCTGGCCTTGAGGTAGGGCCTGCCGTTACACATACGGGGACCCAGGGCAGAAGGTTTGGGAAGGGACAGCTAAGTCGGTAGTGGACTGTCTTCTTCAGCTTTGGTCAGGCTTCAGGTTTCTTGGGGGCCCAAGGCAATTGCCCTATTTAGGGGAGGTAGTCGTATTAATTTGTTTTTGAGCTATTCTAGCTCATATTGGTTTAAGTGAATATGTCGATGGTTGTGCAGAATACTTCTTGAATTGAATATTGATTATTTTATTTCACGTTACTACTACTACTACTATTTGACATTTCTAAAGCGCTACTAGGGTTACGCAGTGCTCTACAATTTAACATAGGACAGTCCCTGCTCAAAGAGCTTACAATCTAATGGACAAATGTACAGTCAGTCAAGTAGGGGCAGTCAAATTGGGGCAGTCTAGATTTCCTGAAAGGTATAAAGGTTAGGTGCCAAAGGCAACATTGAAGAGGTGGGCTTTGAGCAAGGGTTTGAAGATGGGTAGGGAGGGGGCTTGGCATAGGGGCTCAGGAAGTTGATTCCACGCATAGGGTGAGGCGAGGCAGAATGGGCGGAGCCTGGAGTTGGCGGTGGTGGAGAAGGGTACTGAGAGGAGGGATTTATCCTGTGAGCGGAGGTTTCGGGCGGGAACGTAAGGGGAGATGAGGGTAGAGAGGTAATGAGGGGCTGCAGACTGAGTGCATTTGTAGGTAAGAAGGAGAAGCTTGAACTGTATGCGGTATCTGATCGGAAGCCAGTGAAGCGACCTGAGGAGAGGGGTGATATGAGTATATCGGTACAGGCGGAATATAAGATGTGCAGCAGAGTTCTGAATGGATTGAAGGGGGGATAGATGGCTAAGTGGGAGGCCAGCGAGGAGAAGGTTGCAGTAGTCAAGGCGAGAGATAATGAGAGAGTGGATGAGAGTTCGGGTGGTGTGCTCAGAGAGGAAAGGGCGAATTTTGCTGATGTTAAAGAGGAAGAAGTGACAGGTCTTGGCTGTCTGCTGGATATGCGCAAAGAATGAGAGGGAGGATGAGAAGCTGGTTCCCACCTGGCCATATCAAATCAAATTTCTCTATTTTCAGAGAGTGTTTAAAAAATGTGTTAGGTTTATTCTAACAGCTGAAATTGTCTGTATGCCTGCAGCAGGGGATGATCTGTTGGTTATGACGTTGCCTTGGGTACAGGTACTTTCTATTGAGCCTCTTCCTTTCTTTCTCTCTGGTTGCAGATAAGGACATACCGGACTGGGAGATAGAGCTGCAGAGAACTGCAAGAATTTGAAGCACTGGAGGTGCAGGAGAAGATGAATGAGGCCTGGGAGAAGGAAATAGAAGACATGCTGCAGGAAGATGATTAGTGGGTAGGGTGGACCCTGTGTGATGGATGGAGATCCCTGTAGGTAGCACTCTCCTGACCACTTGGATTTTGACGTGTGTACACAGTGCCACCTTCAGGAAGGAGACTGAAGAGCAGTTGATGAATGCTTAAGCAGTGCTTTTCCCTGTGAACTTCATCCCAAGAAAGGTCCTGACTTTTGCAGACTTGAAACTGAAATAAGGGTGCTTTTTACCATTTATTGCAACTTTGCTTAGGGAAGAAATACATTACAGACTTGGACTGTGCAAACTAAATCTAGATGTAAAATATGTATGTATGTATATATATATATATCCTATATAATAAAACGCACCTCCAACGTTCTGAAGCTGAGAAAGTGAAGCCTTCAAGCCTTGAAGCATTCCTGCAACGTTCCGGAACTACGTGTCGTCAATTGAGGAGATGGAGCCTTACAGAGCGCACGAATGCTTCAAGGCTTGAAGGCTTCACTTTCTCTCACACACACACACACTCTCTCTGTCTCTCACGAACACTCTCTCTCACACACTCTCTCTCTCACACAAACACACACACACACTCTGTCTCTCTCTCATTCTCTCTCACATACACACTCCATCTCTCACCCACATACTCTCTCTCAAACATACACACTCCGAGGAAAGGGGGGCATGGAACACGCTGGGGAGGAGAGGGAGGAGGGCATGGAACTCGGAGGGAAGGGGGGGCCAAGAACTCGGAGGAGAGGAGAGAGAGGGGGAGAGGAGAGGGAGGGAGGGAGGCCTGCACCTCGGATGGAAGGGGGTCCTGGAACTTAGAGGGGAGGAGAGGGAGGGAGGGGGGTCATGGAACTCAGAGCCCCAAACACATACACTCACTGTCTCTCACATACACTCACTCTCACGTACACTCTGAGGCATATTTTCAAAGCACTTTGGGAGGCTAAGTTCCATAGGTTTCTATGGAACTTTGGGAGGCTAAGTGCTTTGAAAATGAGCCCCTCTGTCTCTCACACACACTCTCTCTCTCTCTGACACAAACACACACACACTCCATCTCTCACACACACTTTCTCTCTCTCAAACATACACACTCCGAGGAAAACCTTGCTAGCGCCCGTTTCATTTGTGTCAGAAACGGGCCTGTTTTACTAGTATATATATATATATATATATATATATATAGTAACCTTTAACTAGATTCGAGTGCCACTGCTTCAAGGTTTCAGCCTCCACATCCCTTATCTAGTGGAAATATCTGCTGCCATCCTCCCCCTCCCCCGCCAGTCTTTCTCCTCTTCTCTCTCTCTCTTCTTTTACTCCCATGTAAGTAAAAGGGAATTGTGTGCAGTGTACTCAGGGCTGATGAACAGGTAGTAATGTGTGTGTGTGTGTGTGTGTGTGTATATATATATATATATATATATGTACACACACAACAAAATAAACTAGTGATGTGTCCTGATCATGGCTGGACAGCTTTGGATGGTCTGGAGTGGAGCTTCGATGACAACTTCAGAAGTTGGAGAACAAGGACAGTACCAGGCAAACTTCTACCGTCTATGCCCTGAAAATGGCAGGAACAAATCGAGATTAGATTTACATACCTTATGCTATGAGTTTATCTTGTTGACCAGTCTGGAAGGACCGTACAGGTCCTTATTTGCCATCATCAATTATGCTCCTAGTTGCACAATAAATAAGAAAATGTGTAGTTTTTAACTATTTAATAGATATGCTATACTTGCCAACTGAAATCCTATAGTATTGGCAATATACTTCATCCATCCTGGAGCGAACTGGGTTCTGCAAAACTGCCATATGTTTTTTATTGAATCCACTTAAAATCATAATCTGTACAGGTGCCCTGCTAGGTGACGAGGGAGTAAGGAGTGCTCAGGGAGGACTTGCCTCCTCCAGCTTAAACAGAAAAGTTCCCCCAACCGCTGCTGTCTCAAGGTTGGGACTTTTCATTCAAAGCCATTACTCCAGCAGCTAGAGTGTTTTAGGGCTTTGAATGAAATGTCCCGACCTTGAGAGTGCTCCAGAGGTGACCAGGAACCTATAGAATGGTCGACCTGACATTGGTGGCATGGAAAATGGTAGATGCTCTTATGAAAAACAAAATTAACGACAATATTGATTGACATCTGAATGAGGCAACATTGCTTTAGCAAAGACAAGCCTTGCCTTACCCGTCTGATACATTTTTGAAGGTATAAACAAAACGTGACTAAAGTTGAGCTGGCAGCTATAGTGTGGTTTGATTTTTAGAAAGCATTTGCCAGAGTCCCTATGTAGGAAAGTAAAGCATCAAGGGATAGGAGGCATTCTCTTCTGAAGCTTGCAAACTGACTAAAGGACAGGAAGCAGAATAGAGCAAAGTAATTATTGACATAGAAAATGGTCAGTAGTGGACTGGAAGAAAAGAAGAAAAAGTAACAGTGGAGGTGATGACAAAAATCTAAACAATATACTAAAAGGGCTCAAATTTCCTTTAATCAAAGGAGTGTGATCTACCCTGTTCTGAAGGGTAAACTATTGGATCCATTGAAAATGGAGCTTTATTGACCTATTAAAAATGTTTTTTTATTGAAACTCTTAGAAAAAAAAATAGCAGTACAACAACTAGTGGACAAGTTCTGTATTACATCTGAGACAGGCAGCATTCCACGGAGACCAATTTGGTAGCACTCCTTATGAGATGTGGAGTATTTTGGATGCAGGTGACTTAGTTCTGGTGGGAGTAGTTGGATTTAGCTTCTATATTTGATGTTGTGAATGCTGCCTTGCTTTTAGATCGACTGATTAGAAATTGTCTTGGAGGGAACAGTTTTGTTGGGCAGACTGGATGGACCATACAGGTCTTTTTCTGCCGTCACCTACTATGTTACTATGAAGGGAGAGACCTGAAGGAGAAAACGGCCCCAGGAACCAGATGTTGTCTACATCAAGCCAGGATACGCTGCAAGAATTTTACTGAAACGCGTTGCTGATATAAGTATCTTCTGTTATATATACCCTGCTGTACGAAAGACTCCTGATGCAGTCCATTTAGCCGAAACACGGCTTGTGTTGACTCAAGTGAAGATTTTGATCAAAGGGCATTTGAGCATTTTTGATTTTTGTCACGGCCACATTTTTTTGTGTTTTTTCCCCCCTTGTTGTTTGTTCTTCTATGGAGTGGCCCAGGAGTCTGTACTGGGACCTGTGCTGTTTCATATTTAGAAATAATCAGGAGAAAGAAGCAATGAGTGAGGAAAAAAATTATTCAAAGCCATTAAAAAGGCAGATGGTACTTTGGAGAGCACAGCTAATTCAGCAAATGAAACTTGACAGATGTAGCATTCGCTCCCTGGACAGTGCTGTGGGAGAAAGATTCCGTGCACAGTGGGATCCTCTGTGGCTGACCTTGCCCTCTAGGGGGAGAAGCCACATTTTGAATATTTGAGCAGCTCACGTGGCGGAGGGGGAGGGAGGGGCTTGTTTACGGGTAGTTGGGAGGGTTGAGGAAAGGGAGGTTGTGGCGGGGGAGGAAAGTTCGTACTTTGTTGTAATTGTTCTAAATTAACATTGCTTTCCTGGACTTGTATTGATTTATTGCTTTTGTGTTGTACCAGCGAAGTAATGTAAGAAATGATTGAATATAAAAAGGCAGGTGGTTATGAGGAACTGCAGAAGGATCTTGTATGAATAGGAGACTGGGCAATCTGAATGGCAGATAGAATTTAATGTGGACAAATGCAAAGTGATGCACATAGCAAAAAAAAAAAAAAAAAATAACACCAATGACAGATGCAAATACTGGGTCCTGAGGTAGGAGTCACCACTCGAGAAAAGATCTTGCAGGCATGGTGGACGTGATCTTGACATTTTCAGCTCCATGTACCGCAACTGGCAAAAAAGCAAATCGAATGTTAGGGATTCTTTGAAAAAGGATGAAGAACAAAAGCGAAAATATCATAGCTCTGTATAGGTCCTTGGTGTGACTGCTGACTATTGCGCACTGATCTGGTCGCTCATGTGAAAAAGGAAGTAGAAAAGGTCCAGAGAAGGTGATGATGATAAGGAACTTGAACACCTTTTTTTATGGAGTAAACCAGGTTAAGAGTTCTTCAGCTTGGAGAAAAGTTTATGAAATCTGAGGTATTAACGTTCTGCACACTGAGCTCTACTGTTTAGGGTAAGGGCGTAGCTGCTATGGGGCCACGGGGGCCTGGGCCATCTTAGATTTGGCCCTGGACCCCCCACCCCTGCCAGCGACCCTCTCAACCCCCCCTCCCGCCGCCTACCCGCCGCCTGCTACCTTTGCTGGCAGGGGACCCCAACCCCCGCCAGCCGAAGTCTTCTTCCTTCGCTTGGTTTCTGACTCTGACGTCCTGCACGTTGTACGTGCAGGACGTCAGACTCAGTCAGAAACCAAACGAAGGAAGAAGACTTCGGCTGGCTAGGGTTGGGATCCCCCGCCAGCAAAGGTAGGCGACGGCTGGCGGGGGGGTCAAGAGGATCATCAGCAGGGGGGGGTCAAATTTGTTGGAGGTGTTGGCAATGGCGGGCAGAGGGGTCAGTGTCGGCAATGGCTGGCGGGCGGGGGGGTTGGCGGCGCCGGGGGGGGGCTAAAATGTGCCCCCTCACCTTAGTTCTGGACCCCCTACCATTGAAGTCTGGCTACGCCCCTGGTTTAGGGCAGGGGCTCTCAACCCAGTCCTCAGGACACACCCAGCCAGTCGGGTTTTCAGGATATCCACAATGAGTATACATAAGATACATTTGCATGCATTACCTCCATTCTATGCAAATGTATCTCGTGTATATTCATTGTGGGTAGCCTGAAACCCTGACTGGCTGGGTGTGTCCCGGGTTGAGAACCCCTGGTTTAGGATAGGCTGCTGAATTTTCTAAGCCGATTTTATAAGGTAGGTTGTGGTGTGATATTTAATCACTTAGAGGGTCTATCCCCAGCACAGCTCAGGTCCGCCTGCACCTGCCGCTTGTGCTCTACACTAGCACCCTCCTCCCACCGACTGGGTCCCAACTGCCTGTGGGTGAGTATCCCGCTCTGAAATTATTCTCTAGTGATTTCTAGGTTACTGGGGCCACACTCCCAGTGATCCCACAGTTCCTAGAAAGCAAAAACTATCTAAACATCTGTTTACTATCTAAATAGTACCTGGGGAGATCAGGACATATAGCTGCTCACAAGTTATCAAATACAACTGATCACAGGGCCTCAGAAAAGAGATTCTTCTCTCTTTTCTCCCTTGCTAAGACTGGAGAGAAAAAAAACTTGTACATCCTAGATGAATTTTGAGCTCTTGGGCCAATCAGAACCTAGAACAACAAGTTTTTAAAACAGCTTACCTCTTATCTGTGTTAACTAAAGAGGGAACAGTCGTTTGTCTGTAACAGCTTTAGACATAAACATGCACCATCTGCTGGCCAAACTAAGGAAATACACATCAAGAAATAATACAGTTTTACAGGCTTAAAACCCACTGTTTTATCACAGGCGCCTGTGATTTCAATGCGGGGGCCCTGTCTCTCGGCGGCCCTGGCCAACAATGCATATTCAGGAGATAAATTTGCATTTATTTATTGATTTATTTGGATTTTGCTCACACCTTTTTCAGTAGTAACTCAAGGTGAGCTACATTCAGGTACTCTGGATATTTCTCTGTCCCAAGAGGGCTCACAATCTAAGTTTGTACCTGAGGCAATGGAGGGTTAAGTGACTTGCCCAAGATCACGAGGAGCAGCAGTGGGATTTGAACCGGCCACCTCTGGATGGTGCTCTAACCACTAGGCCACTCCTCCATTCCATTGCCTCCACTGCAGCAAATCTATCTCATGAATATTCATTGTGGATCTATTGAAACCCTGACTAGCTGGGGTGCCTCCAGGACAAGGTTTGGAATAAGAAAACATCTGCACGTAACTATCATTTTATCTCCATTTTGGTGCTCAACTGCTGTCCCCCCCCCCCCCCCCCCCCCCCCCGTTTCCCTGCCCTATATAGCATTTCCCCCCCTGTGTGTTGCAGTGCTTTCTGTTCCCTAATATAAGACCTGTTTAGATTGCACAACAAATGTGATTTCTGGTTTAACGCTGTGGCAGAAAAGGACCTCTTGGTATTCATCAACTCCATAAAAATGAAACCTGAGCACCACTCATGGAACAAGGCACTCCAGCTCTAGGTACTCAGATGAGAAACTTTGTGGGAAAGAGATCTTATACATCAGGTGCCTTGTAGTACGTGCACTGACAGAACTGTCATATTAAATACAGCTTTCTCAAGCTTCAGGAAAGCATAAGTAATGCCACACTGGGAGAAGACCAAGGGTCCATCGAGCCCAGCATCCTGTCTACAACAGCGGCCAATCCAGGCCAAGGGCACCTGGCAAGCTTCCCAAACGTACAAACATTCTATACAATCAAGCCATTGTGACATCACTAATGAGGTTGGCTCTTATTGGTGGAATGAGCCACTATGACATCACAATAGGTTAAATCACTGCTCTATGTAATAAAAGTGAGCCAAGTAGAGGACATAAGTACATAAGTAAAGCCACACTGGGAAAAGACCAAGGGTCCATCGAGCCCAGCATCCTGTCCACGACAGCGGCCAATCCAGGCCAAGGGCACCTGGCAAGCTTCCCAAACGTACAAACATTCTATACATGTTATTCCTGGAATTGTGGATTTTTCCCATGCATGTTCTGCTTTTTTGCCACTGCCTGTCTTTCTCTTGCACCTGCACTTTTTTTTTAAACTCTCTTGGCTAGTCAGTTCTTTACCCAGGAGCCACAGAGCAAATTAAGATGCTACATTTTAAGGAACCTTATGAGCAGGTAGATGTCTGTGAGCATTCATGTGATCTGAAGTGTTGGCTATTAGAGTAATGATAGCAATGTACAGACCCTACTTTGTATCTGCTGTTTGTGAATATGCTGTGATGTCTGTGTTCTGGCCTGTTCTTATAGATGGAGCTCTTTTCATTGTCTTATCTAGATTATTGGCCTGTCTTGTCAGTAAAGGCAGTAGATCCTACCTAAATTTACATTATCCAGATCGCAGTGGCCTTAAATACAAATCTACCTATGCACCCAACTTCTCCTTCGTAGGCACACAGCTATGGAATGCCCTACCCAGAACCTTAAAATCAACTGAGAATTCTTTAAATTTCAGAAAATTATTGAAGACCACCATGTTCAAAAAGGCATACCTTCCAGACTCAACCTAATCTCAATTTTCCTGTTTTCAGCAAAACCCATAGACCTTATTATCTTGTATTATACCCTGTACTATCTTTTGTTATCTCTGTTGTTTTATATGACACCTATACGCTTAATAACCTACTATTACATTGTTCATTTATACTTTCTGAACTGTAGCCTACCCTACGGTTATGTGTAAGCCACATTGAGCCTACAACTAGTGGGAAAATGTGGGGTATAAATGTATTCAATAAATACATGTTAATTTGCTCTGGATTACTGCAACTCACTATACGCAGGTTGCAAAGAGCAAATACTGAGAAAACTCCAAACAGCCCAGAATACAGCAGCCAGACTCATCTTCGGAAAACCAAAATATGAAAGTGCAAAACCCTTATGAGAGAAGCTACACTGGCTCCCACTCAAGGAACGCATCACTTTTAAAGTATGCACATTAGTCCACAAAATCATTCACGGTGAAGCCCCAGCCTACATGTCTGATTTAATAGACTTACCACCCGGAAACGCTAAAAGATCATCCCGAACTTCCCTAATTGCAAAGGCTTGAAATACAAGGTGCTGCACGCGTCAACCTTTTCCTACATGAGCACGCAGTTCTGGAATTCACTGCCGCGCAACCTGAAAACGATCTACGAGCAAACCACCTTCCGCAAACTACTGAAGACCCATCTTTTTGAGAAAATTTACGGAAAGAACCAAAACACATAAAGCCCACACTCACTGTTCAATAATGCATCAATTCTCATCCCCCCTAATCTCACCTTCTCATCCCCCGTAATCTCTCCACACTCATACCTTTACTCACAGAAAATGTATACCAAATGCTTTCCTGTCATTATATATTGCCCCTTTTAGTTTCCCGTTGTTTCCTTTCCAATGTTTCAATGATCTTTTCCATTGTTATATTCCTTAATGATACTTGACTTTGTCTCGCCTAAATCCTCACAATGTAATCCATAACTGAGTTGTAACAAACTGCATTTCCACCTTTCATAACGTATTGTAAGCCACACTGAACCCGCA
The DNA here is from genome assembly GCF_901765095.1 of Microcaecilia unicolor. Classification (NCBI taxonomy): domain Eukaryota; kingdom Metazoa; phylum Chordata; class Amphibia; order Gymnophiona; family Siphonopidae; genus Microcaecilia; species Microcaecilia unicolor. The sequence continues at coordinate 190,755,444 of NC_044041.1, forward strand.
AAAAGGTGGGAAAATGTGGGATACAAATGCAATAAATAAATAAATAAATAAAATAAAACTATAAAGTTCTTTAATATATGCTCCTACGTCTGACCATTAGGGGTCACTGTTGCTCAAGGGCTGGGTTGGGTGGAAGGATCTTAAGACACACCTATCCCATGTTGTACAGGTTATCAGTCTAGGTCAAAAGGCCAAGATTGGATCATGCTGAGCTCGTGACACTATGTTTGATCTAAGCCTAAAGGGATTTCAGGTGCTGTTTTAGTATCTGCCTATGTCATAAGCTGAAAATGATCTCTGCTTGGCTGTTTGAGTGAGAACCTGTATATTATTTATTTATTTATTTATTGCATTTGTATCCCACATTTTCCCACCTCTTTGCAGGCTCAATGTGGCTTACAATACATCATGGATAGTGGAAATATGTTATAAAATAGACATTTAGTGTTACAGAAGAATCTTGGGTAACATGATAATGAAAAAAAGAAGAAAAAACACGATAGTCATAAAACAAGCAGATATTATAAGGTAGTTCTGAATGTATGTGGAGGAGTGATGTAAGTTCACATTTGTTGGTCTTTGTGGTACACCTTATTAAAGAGATGGGTCTTCAGTAGTTTGCGGAAGTTGGTTAGATCGTGAATCATCCTTAAGTTGCGCGGCAGTGCGTTCCATAATTCTGTGCTCAAGTAGGTAAAGTTTGATGCATGCATTAGTTTGTATTTTAGACCTTTGCAGTTGGGGAAGTGTAGATTAAGGAATGTGCAGGATGTTCTTTTAGCATTCCTGGGTGGTAGGTCTGTCAGGTCTAACATGTAGGCTGGTGCCTCTCCGTGAATGATTTTGTGAACTAGGGAGCATATTTTGAACGTGATGCGTTCTTTAAGTGGGAGCCAGCGTAGCTTTTCTCGTAGGGGTTTAGCACTTTCATATTTTGTTTTGCCCAATATGAGTCTAGCTGCAGTGTTCTGGGCTGTCTGAAGTTTTTTGATTATTTGCTCTTTACAGCCGGCGTAAAGGTAGAAAACTCCTATTTTCAAGTTGTAGAAGCTAGTTGGGTTTTCAGAACATCCATACTGAATATGAGTTTGCATGGAAAGCCTCCATTATATGTAAATTATTTTCTTTATTTGAAAATGATTTATAGCTCACTCATCTAGAAGTTCTAAGTAGGTTTCAATAACACATATATCATGTTTGCTGGTGCAGCTATCTTGCTTTAAGGAAGATATTGCTAATAGCAGAAAGATGTATCCTGATACAGTGGATTTCAGAGGCACTCCCTGATCTCACGAATTGCGTTCAAAATCTGTACCCTGGTTCATCAAATCATCCATGGCGAGGGTCCGGTATATACAGTTGTATGTCAGACCTCATAGACTTACCAACCAGGAACACAAAAAGGTCAGCACGCACATTCCTGAATCTCCACTACCCCAGTTGTAAAGGACTTACATACAAATCAACACACGCATCCTGCTTCACAACTCTGGAAAGCTCTACCAAATGTCATAAAAACAACGCACGACCTAACAATCTTCCGAAAATTACTAAACACCAACCTGTTCAAAAAGGCATCCCACAATGATCCTTCCTAAACACCAAACAATTAAACTCTTCCAGAACTAGACAAAACCGAACTCTCTGTACCCGACTGCTTAAAACCACTCTGTCAATAATGAACGTTACCGCTTCATCAACTAATCTGTCACGCCGGAAATGAACTGATTATCTAACTTACTCTATAAGTTACTCTATCATTTATGCACTTAATGAAATTCCACATTGTATTTCTCATTCCGGAAATGGCGATCGCCACTACGGCATACTGCACCATTGAGCCTGCAAAAAGGTGGGAAAATGTGGGATACAAATGCAACAAATAAATAAATAAATAAATGGTAATCGGTCTACAGCTGCAAGCAGTGATTTTTACCCAGTGATTCATCTGATGAATCCAGATCGAAGGAAGACATGTTAATGCTGCCTATACAGGCAAGAGACAAAGCCATGTTCACAGAGCTGCCAAAGTACCCGATTCCAGGAGGGAGATTTGAGACCATTCCTGGATTTCTAACCACCTCGAACCTGATGCATTATGGAACCGGTTTCACTGATTTCAATAGGTAACATCAGGGACTATGAATATCGCACTGCTTTGGCATGTCAGTTGAAAACTAGAACTGGTCAAAAAGTCTCCTTCCTGGAAATAGGTGATTTGGCAGCTCTTCATCCAATCCAGCTCGAACTACGAGCTGGAAGAGCTTAAACTGCATAACGGGAGAATCAAAGCTGCATTAATACAATACAATTCAATGATTTATATTCTGTTATGTACCAACTAAGGATCAATGCAGATTACAATTTAGATAAAAAAAAACTAGGTCATCACTAGGAAATACAAAAATTATATCTAAACCAATCTAATCTAACTGTATGAGTACATAAACCAAATTACATTAAATACATAGAAAATAAGTAAGCCTTTGACAACGTACAAACCAATCTCAGCTCCAAAGGAAGAGAGTTCCACCATTACTCCGAGCAATAAACGAAACTAGAGCTATGAAAAGACTTATATCTCACATGTTTTACAGAAGGAAACTGCAGTAGGCAACGATCGCCCAATCTAACCATCAAATAATCTGGAAGAAAACCACGAAATAATTTGTGGATAAAAATACAGAGCTTAAATTTACATCGTGCTTCAATAGGAAGCTATCGAAGAGATCTCAATAAAGGAGTGACCTGATCAAATTTATGTCTTCCACAAATTAGTCCAGCGGCTGTGTTCTGCAAAATTTGCAGACATCTCAAAGATGAGTGAGAACATCCAACATAGAGTGTGTTGCGATAATCAAGCTGAGACAGGAGTGGCCTAGTGGTTAGAGTGGTGGACTGGTCCTGGGGAACTACGTTTGATTCCCACTTCAGGCACAGGCAGCTCCTTGTGACTCTTAACCCTCCATTGCCCCATGTAAGCCGCATTGAGCCTGCCATGAGTGGGAAAGCGCAGGGTACAAATGTAACAAAAATAAAATAGATACTATTGGAGATTCTACATGGAATGTTGCTGCTATTGGAGATTCTACATGGAATGTTGCTACTATTGGAGATTCTACATGGAATGTTGCTATTCCACTAGCAACATTCCATGTAGAAGGCTGCGCAGGCTTCTGTTTCTGTGAGTCTGACGTCCTGCACGTACGTGCAGGACGTCAGACTCACAGAGGCAGAAGCCTGCGCGGCCACATTGGTGATCTGCAAGGGCCAACTTCTACATGGAATGGTGCTAAACATTCCATGTAGAATCTCAAATAGTAGCAACAGTGGAGGAGTGGCCTAGTGGTTAGGGTGGTGGACTTTGGTCCTGAGGAACTGAGTTCAATTCCCACTTCAGGCACAGGCAGCTCCTTGTGACTCTGGGCAAGTCACTTAACCCCTCCATTGCCCCAGGTACAAATAAGTACCTAAGCTGCATTGAGCCTGCCATGAGTGGGAAAGCGTGGGGTACAAACAAACAGCACCACTGTCTGAAAATAGATTTTACTCATCAAACCATTTAATACGTTGGCGCTGTCTTAACCTGAAAACAAATCTTCCTAGTTAACTGCGTAATTTGAGTTTTCATAATTAAATGAAGGTTCAACAGATTCCCCAGTACCTAATGCAGCTTAGTATAAGGGACCTGGAGTACATAAATATTGCCCTACTGGGTCAGATCAAAGGTCCATCAAGGTCAGTATCCCGTTGCTAATAGTGACCAATCCAGGTCACAAGTACCCTACAGAATCCCCAGATTCCATGCTACTTAACCCCAGGAATAAACAGTGGATTGATTGATGACATTTATACCCCACATTTTCCCATACAATTTCGAGTTCAGTGTGGCTAACAAGCCAAAAAGAAGTCGTTACAAAATATGAAACAAAATACATAAACTCGCACATATCAATAAGGAAAGAGGCTTAGGAATAAGGATTTCCTGGGTCTACCTTAATAATAGTTTATGGACTTTTCCTCCAGGAACTTGTCCAAACTTCTTTTAAACCCAGCTGTGCTAATCGTTTTTACCCTAACTCTGGCAACAAATTCCACAGCTTAATTATGTGCTGAGTAGGAGAATATTCTCCTATTTGTTTTAAATATATTACTTAGTACTTCGTGGGAGGTAGCTCCGAGCTGGCATTAGGTTTTCCGCTGCAAGGGCACCCTTCTGCAGGACGCTGTTCTCTGAGCATTAAAGGGGAATATATTTTTGACTGTATTAGCATGCCATTTGAGCTCATTGGGGCGAGCTCGGTATTTCCCGTGGTTGGGGCCTCTGAACATTGCGTTCTGGCAAACACGGGTTCTAGTCTGGTGCTAATGGGCCTCTGGAACCCGCATTTGCCTCTGAACATCGGGGCCATGGTGTCAGTACCAAGCCTGGCTCCAACTTTTGTACTTTTTGGGATCTTGCCAGGTATTTGTGACCTGGATTGGCCACTGTTGGAAACAGGATGCTGGGCTTAATGGACCTTTGGTCATAGGCTAAGCCTCCCCAACCTGAACCGTGAACTTACCTGCCTGCCGAACCCACTGCTTCTCTCCTCCCATCCACCCTTGATCTGCAAAAGTTTGGCTCCCTCCCGTTGCACTGCTGCTACCGGACCCACGCTCATAAACAATGATAGAAGAGCCCAGGACCCGGCTCTCTGCAGCGCTGCTAGCGCTTCTTATGCCGGTCCAGGAAGTTTACATCGGAAGAGGCAGAACCGTCACAGGAAGCACTAGCGATGCTGTAGAGTCGGGTCCCGCGCTCTTCTATCATTGCTTATTAGCACGGGACCGGTGGCAGAGGTACAAGAAGAAGGAAGAATGAATAGGCGTCCCGTATACTACTACTACTACTACTTGACATTTCTAAAGCGCTACTAGGGTTACGCAGCGCTGTACAATTTAACATATAAGGACAGTCCCTGCTCAAAGGAGCTTACAATCTAAAGCCATTACCTTCCCCTGCCTCCTGAACAAAGCTGTATCTTTCTTTCAGCGCCAGCGCCCACCCCTTCAGTTCTTTTCTTACCTGTCGCTCCTTACCCCACGGTTCCGGCTCTGCCGGAACCTCCCCCGTGATGCACTTCCTGCTGCTGTTCCGGCGGCAGAGCCTGGCTGTGACTGTGAGCCTAAGTGTTGCAGCACATGGTTCTTTACAGTCAGTCACTGACCGAGCCAGGGAGGGAGGAAGCGGATCGAGCAAGCGCCGAAGCAGGTAAGTGTTGGGGGAAGAGGAGTATTTGGGTCTCTTATTTATTGCTTTGCTGAACAGAGAGGAAGGGCAAGACAGTGGGGCAATGTTGGATTCGGGCAGAGAGAGAGAGAGGAGGGGGTTATAAGTGAAAATAAAAATACATATTTTGTTTCATGCAGATCCTTTTGTTTAAACATAACTAAATGGGGTATAAGCCCCTAATGCAGTCCATTGGTTTTCTTATATTTTACCTTTTCTGAACAGGGAGGAGGGGTAAGGAATGGATCCTCAGGAGCTTAGTCAAGATCGGGAGGCGGGGCTGGTGGTTGGAAGGCAGGGATAGTGCTGGGCAGACTTATATGGTCTGTGCCAGAGCCGGTGGTGGGAGGCGGGACTGGTGGTTGGGAGGCGGGGATAGTGCTGGGCAGACTTATACGGTCTGTGCCAGAGCCGGTGGTTGGGAGGCGCGGCTGGTGGTTGGGAGGCGGGGATAGTGCTGGGCAGACTTATACGGTCTGTGCCAGAGCCGGTGGTGGGAGGTGGGGATATTGCTGGGCAGACTTATACGGTCTGTGCCCTGAAGAGCACAGGTACAAATCAAAGTAGGGTATACACAAAAAGTAGCAAACATGAGTTATCTTGTTGGGCAGACTGGATGGACCGTGCAGGTCTTTTTCTGCCGTCATCTACTATGTTACTATATGTTACTATGTAAGACAGTGGGGCAATGTTAGATTGAGAGAGAGAGAGGTTTTATAAGTCAAAATAAAAATAAATATTTTGTTTCATGCAGATCTCTTTTGTTTAAACATAGCTAAATGGGCTATAAGCCCCTAATGCAGTCCATTTTGTTCTTGTGATGACTTATACTGTGCCAACATTGAAAACTCTTATCTCTGTCTGGTCATGAATAAAAGAGCTCATTGTGAACACTATCCACCCTAAATGGCTGTTTATGCATAGTGTTTTGTGGTTGAAGGATTGTGTGTTGGCCTTACTGAGGTGACATCAACACTTTAATTTTAGTTTGTTTGTCATAACATCAGACATGGTTTTAAATTGTTTTGGAGGATATGATGTTGAATTGTACCATAGATGTGTATGTGATTTAGTGTTGCTAAGTGCTTGAAGTAATTGAGTTTAAAATATATGTCATTTATGATATATAAATCCATTTTTACATGCACATAGAAGGATTATTTGTCAATAACCATCAGCCCCTCCTTGGGACTCAGAGCCAGATGCACAAAACCTAAAGAGCCCACAACTTGTGTTTTAAACTGGTTCCAGCCAGTTTAAAACGCAAGTAGTTCACTCCGGGCATGCACTAAGGGCATTTTCCCTGCCACGGTAGGAGGCAACGAAAACGGAATGCAAATGATTGAAAAGCTATTATAATGAGCTGCACTACCGTTGCAGCCCATTATAATGAGATGCACTACCGTTTTTCCGATTCCCTTACCGTAGGAACCCTAATGAGAGGTCTGCACCTCTCGTTAGGGCTCCTGTGAGGGAATCGGAAAGGAAAAGGGCCTCCAAAAAAGGTAAAAAAGAAAAAAAAAAAGCAGGGAGCACATGTGAGGGGCGTCCTTTAAGGACATACTCTCCCTGCGCTTCTGAGAGACGTCTTTTTTTTCCGCATTTTTTTTAGCTCTGCCGGCGCTCGTGTTTTTTCCCCCCTTCTATTTTGTCTTCGCCGCCCACTTACCCCTCCACAGCAAAACTTTTATATTTTCCTGGTTGCCGGAGAATCAGGACGTCCCTTTAGATTAGGCTCCTCTTCCTGGACTCTTCAGCCAATCAGAGCACGTTTCGCTGACAACAGCCAGCTAAGCCCGCTTTGATTGGCTGAAGATACCAGGAAGAGGAGCCTAATCAAAAGGGACGTCCCGATTCTCCGACTCAGGTATCGAAGGAATAGAGAATGCAAGTGAGCTACAACGAGTAGCTCATTTGCATTCCTTATCATTGATGCATTTCCGTTCCCTACCGATTCGCTATGGAATCCGTAGGGAACGGGAATTACTGACATCTTTAGTGCATCTTGCTCTCAGTCTCTTCTACTCCATGACAAATTTATATACCGAATACACTGCAAGAAAACTTTCACTTGCTAACCTTCAATCTCACTAATTAGGGTGGTGCTTGTAACTTTTCACATTTGGGATGTTGTACTTATTTTTTCTGTGTGTTGTCAATTATTGATGTAAGCCTTTGGTCTTTCCCAGTATGGCAATACTTATGTACTTATGTACTTGTGATCTTATGTACTTATGTACTTGTGATCTTATGTACTTATGTACTTATGTGGATATCCTGAAAACCTGACTGGCTGGGTGTGCCCTGAGGACTGGGTTGAGAAGCACTTTAAGATACAACCTGGGAACATCAGGCTACAGATTTGCAGCCCAATACTCCCAGCCAGTAAAAAGAATCCCATTTAGCTGGCATTTTTCCAGGAGTACCCTGGCTTGAAGTGTTCACTGCAAGCTGCACTCGACCTGCAGCCCCTCGTTACCTCTCTACCCTCATCTCCCCTTACGTTCCTACCCGAAACCTCCGCTCACAGGACAAATCCCTCCTCTCAGTACCCTTCTCCACCACCGCCAACTCCAGGCTCCGCCCTTTCTGCCTCGCCTCACCCTATGCTTGGAATAAACTCCCCGAGCCCATACGCCAAGCCCCCTCCCTGCCCATCTTCAAATCCTTGCTCAAAGCCCACCTCTTCAATGTTGCCTTTGGCACCTAACCATTATACCCCCATTCAGGAACTCTAGACTGCCCCAACTTGACATTTTGTCCTTTAGATTGTAAGCTCCCTTGAGCAGGGACTGTCCTTTTTTGTTAAACTGTACAGCGCTGCGTAACCCTAGGAGCGCTTTAGAAATGTTAAGTAGTAGTAGTAGATTTACATAGTAATGAGGGGTAGACATGAATCGATTGTTTACTCTTTCCAAAAATACTAGGACTAGGGGGCACACAATGAAGCTACAAAGTAGTAAATTTAAAACGAATCAGAGAAAAGATTTCTTCACTCAATGTGTAATTAAACTCTGGAATTCATTGCCAGAGAATGTAATAAAAGCAGTTAGCAGGGTTTAAAGAAGGTTTGGATAACTTCCTATAAAACAATAGTCAATAAGCCATTATTAAAATGGTCTTGGGGAACACCCACTGCTTATTAAGCAGCATAAAATGTACTGAACTTTTTCGGGATCTTGCCAGGTATTTGTGACCTGGATTGGTCACTGTTGGAAACAGGATGCTGGGCTTGATGGACCTTTGGTCTGTCCCAGTATGAAAATACTTATGTACTTGGGATTCTGAATGGAATCTTGCTCCTCTTTGGGGTTTTACATGGAATGTTGCTACACTTTGAAATTCTGCATGGAATCTTGTTATTCTTTAGAATTCTAGAATCTTGCTACTCTTTGGGGTTCTGCATGGAATGTTGCTATTCTTTGTTTTTCTGCCAGGTATTTGTGACCTGGATTGGCCACTGTTGGAAACAGGATGCTGGGCTTGATGGACCTTCAGTCTGTCCCAGTTTGGCAATACTTATGTACTTATGAGCTAAGCTGGAGGAAATGGGAGCAAGAGAGTAAATAAACTGTCAGGCAAAAGCAAAACATGAAAAGGTGGTAAAGAAAGCACAAAAATAAATGAATAACATACATAAAGGGAAGTTTGAATATCAATGGTGAACTATTCAAAGCCATATTTATTTCCCAGTTAGTTAAGGCGATATATCCATAGGGGAGGATAGGGATGTGCTCAGAAGGGAGGAACCAGAAAGGTACATCTTAAGCACAATGCCCTCACCTCTGTGACCTATTAACCCCTTGCTGAGAAGACAAGGAGCAAAGACCTGAGGTGATAAAGTTAAAGGCTAATCCTGTTAAGAGAAATGGATTTTTAGAGCACTTTCCTGTTGAAAGAAAGACTTGTGGATGCTAGAAAAGCCTTCACCACCCTAAACTAATCAGGTCTCCATTTCCCCCCACAAAGCTTCCAGGGTGAACAGGTGGTCACAGGCACAGCCTACAGACATATCCTCCAACAACCTTACAAGGGGCAGTTCTGAACCTCACTGTAGTCTGTGCATAAGGAAATACAGCTTCCAGATACCAGCTGTGCCCCATGACTGTTTGCAGCTTTACCTCTCTGGAAATGTAGTAAAGCCATACAGGTAGGAAATTCTCATCTCAAAATTGCCGCGCATCCATTTGGGGTCTCAGACCTTACCGCCAGCCACAGACCTAATGGTAAAGATTTGGTCGGCAATGACCTACGCGCGTCAGATGCTACTTGGTGCGCGTCCGTGACGTGCGCTAGAAAATAAAAAAATCTTTTTTCAGACGGGTGCAGCGGACGCGCACCAACATTGAAATTACCACAAGGGCCACGCGGTAACCTACGCGGCTTAGCAAAAGGACCCCTTAATTAGCAAAGCAAAAGGTTCCGATCACCCGGGGACTTAACCCTCCAGTCCAAAGCTTTTAAATACTAAAATAAAACCATTTTCCAGCAGGGTGTCATCACTCTGTTTCTCCTAAGGAAGGGAAGGAGTGTGGTAGCCGTGTTAGTCCACTCTTAAGGTTATCAATAGAAATCAAACAAAATAAAACATGGAAAAGAAATTAAGATGATAGCTTTTTTATTGGACATAACTTAATACATTTCTTGATTAGCTTTCGAAGGTCGCCCTTCTTCGTCAGATCGGAAATAAGCAAATGTGCTAGCTGACAGTGTATATAAGTGAAAACATTCAAGCATTACTATGACAGTCTGACAGGGTGGGAGGATGGGGGTGGGTAGGAAGTATGCATGGGGTCAACATTTTACAGGACCAGGACACTGTACCAGTGACTTCACAGTGAGAATCCTGAAAGGTAACTTTAAAACCATACAAGAATGTAAGACCTTTGAAGTCAGAACGATTGAATATTTTAACACCCAACAGAAAGGACTTAACAAGGATCTGGGGTTCCTAGTCCATTATAAAGCTGTATGTCTCTGTTGATCACCCCACCCCTCACCTATCCACACCCATCCTGTTAGAATATCAATGATATGCTTTGATGTCCCCATGCATACCTCCGACCCACCCCCATCCTCCCACCCTGTCAGACTGTCATAGTAATGCTTGAATGTTTTCACTTATATACACTGTCAGCTAGCACATTTGCTTATTTCCGATCTGACGAAGAAGGGCGACCTTCGAAAGCTAATCAAGAAATGTATTAAGTTATGTCCAATAAAAAAGGTATCATCTTATTTTCTTTTCCATGTTTTATTTTGTTTGATTTCTATAGATTCTACATGGAATGTTGCTATTCCACTAGCAACATTCCATGTAGAAGTCGGCCCTTGTAGATCACCAATGTGGCCGCGCAGGCTTCTGCTTCTGTGAGTCTGACGTCCTGCACGTAGGTGCAGGACGTCAGACTCACAGAAACAGAAGCCTGCGCAGCCTTCTACATGGAATGTTGCTAGTGGAATAGCAACATTCCATGTAGAATCTCAAAGAGTAGCAACATTCCATGTAGAATCTCCAATGGTATCTATTTTACTGTCATAGTAATGCTTGAATGTTTTCACTTATATACACTGTCAGCTAGCACATTTGCTTATTTCCGATCTGAGGAAGAAGGGCAACCTTCGAAAGCTAATCAAGAAATGTATTAAGTTATGTCCAATAAAAAAGGTATCATCTTATTTGCTTTTCCATGTTTTATTTTGTTTGATTTCTATTGATAATCCTAAGGAAGGGAAAAGAAATGCCCTTAAAGATTTGTTGATATTTCTTGTCCTGCTTTCTAGTGATTTTAACATAGCAATCGCACGACCTTCTCCAAAAGTTTGAACGTACAGAGAGGAAGTGTCTTCAAATTAGGCAGGCGTCTGTTTTCACTCTAATGGGGACCAATTGTAGTTTCTGATGGTGAGAAGAATGGGAAAAGGACTCTGCCGCCTCTCAGTGGGAGGTTGGGAGTGCTGGGGGAGGGGGAGGGAATGTGCCTTTCGAGGGTGGGGCTTTTGCTCTTGTTAAACTGATGCTCCTTTTCTGCCTTTCCAAGAAACTTGCAAGCAAGCAACCCTACCCTACATCTAGCCGCAAGGAAGGCGACTTCTCTGCATCGCAGGCCAGGTTAATAACTCAGTTATTGTACGTCTGCTGTATATATTTAACCAGAATGTCGACAAGTATACGGCGTGCGCCTATCTTCCCGGTCCCCATGCACACCCTGGCTTCCGTGGATTGGCACTACCAGTTCAGACTCACTCTCCTGGGTGATTCCACGGTGGGCAAAACTTCGCTGGTGAAGCGCTACACCGAGGGGCAGTTTAGCAGCGGCCTGCCCTCCACCGTTGGGGTGGAGTATTACATCCGGATGCTGCAGGTGGAGCCGGGGGTGCGAGTGAAGCTGCAGATCTGGGACACCGCAGGGCAGGAGAGATTCAGGTGAGTCGTGGAGCCGATCCACCAAAGTTAGTTACCCTATTCCTTCCGGTGTAAGTGTAAAAAGAGGTCCTGTGTGTAGACCAACATTAAAAAAAAACCCAAAACAAAACCAAAAGGCTGAAAAACACAGAGAAGCCAGCTTTTCAAAACGATTGGGGTGCTAAACTCAATGAAAGTCGAGGAGTTTTGGGGTGTCTAAAGCACCCACACAGCTTCTTGCTCTGGACTGGCCTGGGTATGTCTTGCATCTGTTTTGATGATTTTGTTTGTGTGCATCCCTGATTTTGGGGTTATGCCCCTAACCTCACTACTTTCCCCTGGAAACTTATCTGCAATTGGATGCCCCTGGCAAGGCAGAACTGTAAGTAAATGATACCTTTCTGACCTTGTGCTTGTAAATTCAGTCTGAGAGTTGCCTGACTCCTGCAACGCTAGTGTCTGGTTTAATTTTCGATCAAGCATGAACAGGTAGAGAGAAATGTCATCTTTCCTCGTGTTTAGGAGAGGAAAGTTGCTTTTTTCTTAAACGCTGCTTTTCACAGCAGAAAGGGGATGGGATGGGAGTACTGATTAGGTTTACAGTATCACCCAAAGCATTTTAGTTTGGACTGGAGAAAGGGGTCGAGAGGGTATATTCAATTACTTGAAGGTTCAAGGTGTAGTTTATTTGATCAACCCTAAAGGCAGTTACCATCTAAGCTCTGTACAAATACAACAAAATTAAATTATTATTTGTATAGTGCTACCAGACGCATGCAGCGCTGAAAACCTGACACAAAGGGAAATGGGACTTGATATACTGCCTTTCTGTGGTATTTGCAACTACATTCAAAGCGGTTTACATATATTCAGGTACTTATTTTGTACCAGGAGTAGTAGAGGGTTAAGTGACTTGCCCAGAGTAACAAGGAGCTGAAGTGGGAATTGAACCCAGTTCCCCAGGATCAAAGCCCGCTGTACTAACCACTAGGCTACTCCTCCACTCTTTACTCTTTGGGATTCCAGAATCTTGCTATTCTTTGGGGTTCTACATGGAATGTTGCTACTCTTTCAGATTGTGCAGGGAATCTTGTTAATGGGACTTGATATACTGCCTTTCTGAGGTTTTTGCAACTACATTCAAAGCGGTTTACATATATTCAGGTACTTATTTTGTACCAGGGGCAATGGAGGGTTAAGTGACTTGCCCAGAGTCACAAGGAGCTGCAGTGGGAATTGAACCCAGTTCCCCAGGATCAAAGTGCTACTCCTCCACTCCAAAGAGACAGTCCCTGCTCAAAAGAGCTTACAATCTAAATAATACAGACAGACAAGACAGTTACAGATGAGGGAAGTACTGGGTGAGAAGGAAGGAAGGAACAAGGGGAGGGCAATTGAGTAGTGGCTAGGAGCTAAAAAGCAACAGTGAAAAGGTGGGTTTTCAGCATGCATTTGAAAACAGGTAGAGATGGAGCTAGACGTATAGGTCCAGGAAGTCTATTCCAGGCATAAGGTGCCGCGAGAGAAAAGGAGCGAAGCCTGGAGCAGTGGAGGAGAAGGGGGACAACAAGAGAGATTTGTCCAGTGAGCGGAGTTTACGGGAAGGAATGTAGGGAGAGATGAGAGGTAATGGGGGGGGGGGGGGGAGGCTGCAGAGTGGATGCACTTAAAGGTCAGTAAGAGAAGTTTGAATTGTATGCGGAAGTGGACAAGGAGCCAGTGAAGTGACTTGAGGAGTAGGCTAGTGTGGGTATAACGATTCTGGCGGAAAATAAGTCGTGCCACAGAATTTTGGACAAATAAGAAAGTGAACAGTCCCCCAGATTCCAATAAAAAGGCATCACCTTCGATCATACTAAAATTAATTTTAGTGTATTAATCTTAAAGATCTATTCATTAGAAGTTCTTTTGGTTTTTTTGTTATTGTTGGGGTTTTTGTTTGTTTAGTTGGGTTTTTTGTTTTTTTTTGCTGTTGTGCCACTAAAATTTGGAATTTTTTTACCAGTAAATATTCTTTTATTTTCTAATTATAGTATGTAAACAAAGAAATTTAAGACTTATTTCTTTATTAAGTATGTTAATTCTTGATTTTGTAGTTTTATGATTTATGTTATTTTAGGCTGTAAATTTTATTTTTTATTTGTTACCCACTTTGAACCTGGTCTGTAGGGATTTAGTGGGATACAAATCCTTAACATAACATAAGTAAATGCATACAAAATATGAATGAAATCTGTTACTTGTAGGTCTCTCCATCTTCCACTTTCACTGTCTGAGAAGTTTCGGGACTCTCCAGTGGCCTGGCCACCTTTGTAACTGTGGTGTCTGAGTATGAACTTGCTGGTTTCTCCCAGAATAAGAATATTTGGAAGATAACACATTTTAAACACACATTGTGGTGTCCTGTCTGAAAAAGGAATGGGGCAACCTGAGTTTTTCTCTTCTAAAAATGATTTTCTACTTTCACATCATGCAGTTTAAAAGTCGTGTATTAGAACATTTTCAGGTCTGCCCTCCTTAGCTATCATTTTCACAATAATTCTGCGTCACTTTGAGAGATTGGAGGTCATTTCTCAGCACAAGTTCCCATCTGTAGGAAAAATACCATAGACTCTATGCATCCAAATTGAAGGGTTTGTTTGGATGGGAGTGGGTGGAGGGGCTGGGGTTTTTTTTTGTTACAATAATTCCCACTCATGGCAGGTTCAATGCAGCTTACATGGGGCAATGGAGGATTAAGTGACTTGCCCAGAGTCACAAGGAGCTGCCTGTGTGGGAATCAAACTCAGTTCCTCAGGACCAAAGTCCACCACCCTAACCACTAGGCCACTCCTCCACTGTTTCTACTATTTGAGATTCTACATGGAATGTTGCTATTTCACTAACAACATTCCATGTAGAAGTCAGACCTTGCAGATCACCAATGTGACCGCGCAGGCTTCTGCTTCTGTGAGTCTGACATCCTGCACCAGGACATCAGACTCACAGAAACAGAATCTCCAATAGTATCTATTTTATTTTTGTTACATTTGTACACTTTCCCACTCATGGCAGGCTCAATGCAATGGGGCAATGGAGGGTTTAAGTGACTTGCCCAGAGTCACAAGGAGCTACCTGTGCCTGAAGTGGGAATCAAACTCAGTTCCTCAGGACCAAAGTCCACCACCCTAACCACTAGGCCACTCCTCCACTGTTGCTACTATTCCACTAGCAACATTCCATGTAGAAGTCGGCCCTTGCAGATCACCAATGTGGCCGCGCAGGCTTCAAACTCAGTTCCTCAGGACCAAAGTCCACCACCCTAACCACTAGGTCACTCCTCCACTCCCATAAAATGTATGACAGGGATGTTGTCCTGCATTAACTTCAGGGGCAAAACAAAAAAAAAAAAAAAAAGGCACACAACTGCTTAAAAAACAGTAGATATAAAACAACAAAGCAGAGTGGAATCAATGCATTTATTGGAACAATACCCCACATCACATACAAAATTTCCACATATAAAATTTAAAGTTACCACATATAAAATGTATGAACGCATATTTATCTTTTAATAATGGAAAAATACAGTATTCAAGTGGGTAGGACGCTGAAGTCTGAGCTGGAGAATTTTTTTCTTCCTTAAACTGCTTTTCGCTTCTACTACGATGCCTAAACGGAAAGGGAAATTGCGAGGGGGGATCTCCCTACCCTCCACTGACCTGACCAGTAGGCAACCTCCAATAACAGCCTTCACTGTTCCCGTAACATCATCGGGCATTCCGCTCCCCGAGACTGAGAGGAGTCCGGGTCTGGATAGCGAACTTTCGCTAAGCCCCCGAAGCCCGCTGCAGATTCGAATGGCAGGAAGCGCTCCGGGAGGAAGTCCCGCCCTTCGGCCTGAGAATGTGGCTGCAGAGTTCGGGAGGGAGAACTCCTCTGGAGAAATGGCGCTGCCAATACCGGGGGTTCCCCGTGAAATATCGAATCTTGAAAGTACTCCCAAGGAAAGCAGGATTACAGACAATTCCTTGGAGCAAATATCAGCGGTTCAGCATAGTAATGCTGATCAACCCAACCCACCCGTGACTCTGCAAACTTTGGAGAAACCATCGTGTGTTACACTAGAATCTCTATGGTGTGCCATAGAATCCTTGCATAAGGTATGCTTGAATTTTGTAACTAATACGAACATTAACTCTTTGAAAATTGAAAATCTTCAATCTGAATTGTCTACTCAAAAGAAGAAGATACAGGAATGTGATCTTTCGATAACTCAGATAAAAGATCAAGAGATTAAAATATTTCAAAATGTGGACTTAATGCAAAGAAAGATTGAAAACCTAGAAAATCGAAGTAGGTGTTTAAATCTGAGATTGTTAAACTTCCCTTCTCTCAAATATACCTCACCAAGAGATCTGTTTCATAAATTTCTGATAGAAGTATTTAAATATTCAGAAAACAACCTTCCTCCTGTGCAAAAGATCTATTTCCTTCCAGTGAAAATTATATCGCAGAGGGGTCAACCCTCTGTGAATCTTGATATATCAGCTTTATTAGAGCAATCACAGGAAGAGGTTGAATTTAGATCTACGCTTTTGGTATCATTTGTATTTCTTGCTGACAAAGAATCCTTCTTGAGGTTATATTTGAGACAAACATCTATGATCACCTTTATCGGTGAAAGGATACAAATCTTTCCGGATGTGTCGAGGGCCACACAAGAAAGACGAAAGAAATTTCTGACAATGAGACAAGAGACTGTTCAATTGGGAGCAAAATTCCAGTTACGTTTTCCTTGTAAATGTGTAATTTTTTTTGATACAGAGACATTTCATTTCTTTGACCCGGTGCAGCTTCGATCCTTTTTAAATGCAAGGAATATCAAGCCACCATGAGAGCTTCTAATACGGGCTTAAATTGTTTGATGTTTAATACCTAGACGCCTGCTTTTTCTTCTTTATTTTGTTGTTTATATATACCTAACCTCTTATTAGGTTTATATGTACAGTCTCCTCCTATATTGAGGACTATGTAATCATGGAATTTTATTTCCTGGGAATATTCCCATTATTTGATTTTCCTGTTAATAATTTGAGCTTTTTGACAAAGCCTTGCTTTGGAAATATAAAATAAAATCTGCATAAATAAAAAAATTAAAAAAAGAAAAATACAGTATTCAAAACAAAACCATTAAAATATAAAAATCAAACAATACAATGAAGAGGGGAAGAGATTCTTTTATAAATACCTATCAGAAGTGTATATAAATATGTCATACACACTTGTAGTGAGATAAAAACAATTGTTCCAGAAATCTAGTTCTATACAGATAAAAACAAACAAACAAAAAAAATAATAAAAGATGTCATCAGGTGAAATACATATCTCTGTGTGCATAACGCAAACTCATCAAACTGCTGGATAGGCTTGATCAATACAAAATCCGTTTAACCCTAATGAATTTAAGAAGGATTACAACTGTCTGTCAACCCATTGCCACAATATACATATAATCCATCACAGTATCTTCATACCTCTAAACAAGTCCCATCAATAGAACAAGCCCACCCAAGAAAATCCTAGATCAATATTCCGCCCCCCCCCCCCCCCACCTCAACCTTCACAGCTAAAATTTGGACCTATAATTGTCTATATTTGTTTTGACTCATACATGCCAGCACGCAAGCAAACTGCCCGGTTTATTCCTTTTATTATTTTGTTATGCTGCCCTGCACCTGCACTTGGCCTTTCTCTCACTCTGAACCATCTCACCTCCCCCCCCCCCCCCCCTTCTGATGCTGTGAAGGGCAGGATGGTTCAGAGTGAGAAAAGGTCTTCCTGGTGCAGACGCAGCTGCTGCAAGTGCCCCGGCAAGACTGGAGGTGATTTGAAGGTATGGAAGGGGGAGGAGCAGGGCACCAGGGTGGGGTGGGGGCATGGGGGTGGGAGACACCCCCCCTGTGAAAAATTCCTGGATACCTTGCTGCATGAAGGCAAGATACTAACACCCAGATTAGAGAATGACATGGGGACAAAGTTTGTCCCCATCACTACCACATTCCCACCCCATCTCCACTAGGTATGACTCTATCCCCATCCCATCACCGCAAACTGCTGCCCAGTTAAACCCCTTTGAATATTGACCCCCATGTTTTTAAACCTTGACGAAAATCCACATAAGTAAAAAAAAAGACCTCAGATCTGGAGGCAATTCCTTCTAGGCTTTTGAGCCTCTCCCCGAGAGGTCAAGTCGCTTCTAGACTCAGTGGATGGTAACTGAAGCTTAACATCCTGACTCAAACACAGCTGTATTGAAGGCACATAAATCATCACAAAATGAACAAGGTAATCCAGGGCCAGACTGTGCAAAATCTTTCATACGATACAAGTATCAATAATTTAAATACAATTCTTGTTGCCAGCAGAAGTCAATGTAATTGGATTAAAAATAGGGTTGCATGATCCGTCCTCCTCCCTCCCAATATCATTTTGACAGCAACGTTTTGTACAAGTTGAGTCTATGCAGTTGCCGGTATTCGGCGGCATTTAACCGGGTAGTACTGCTAGGCTGGGGCAGTCCAGGGGCGTTTGGGCAGAGTCACAGCTAAATATGCAGATAATGTTAGGACAGCAAAAAAGCTGAATATTGGCCGGTACCTGGTTAACTTCTGAGTGATTGCAGATATTTTATTTTTGTTACATTTGTACCCCACACTTTTTCCCACTCACGGCAGGCTCAATCCAGCAGGCAATGGAGGGTTAAGTGACTTGCCCATAGGCACAAGGAGCTGCCTGTGCCAGGAATCGAACTCCGTTCCTCAGGACCAAAGTCCACCACCCTAACCACTAGACCACTCCTGCTACTATTTGAGATTCTACATTCCATGTAGAAGTCGGCCCTTGCCGATCACCAATGTGGCCGCGCAGGCTTCTACATGGAATGTTGCTAGTGGAATAGCAACATTCCATGTAGAATCTCCAATAGTAGCAACATTCCATGTAGAATCTCCAATAGTATCTATTTTATTTTTGTTACATTTGTATCCTGTGCTTTCCCACTCATGGCAGGCTCAATGCGGCTTACATGGGGCAATGGAGGGTTAAGTGACTTGCCCAGAGTCACAAGGAGCTGCCTGTGCCTGAAGTGGGAATCGAACTCAGTTCCTCAGCTCCCCGGGACCAAAGTCCACCACTCTAACCACTAGCTACATACCTAGATATGAAGTGCCAAAAGCTGGACATGTCCCTGGCATTGTATATTCGGGGTTATTTCAGCCTGTGGCTGTAAGCAGCTTATAAGTTGCCTACCAATGCGAGCTAAATATTGGTCTCATGGTTATTTTATAGGTATTTATTGGAACCTATAAAATGGGAAGACACTTATATCATGACTGGTATTATTTCATTTGAGACTCATGATAACCCGCCTTGAGCTAGCTTGGTAAAGCAGGCTATTAATATCCAATTACATTGAAGAAACAGATGAGATCTTAAATAATCCTAAATTTGCTTTTCAAATGTCTGTTTTCACAGGAGCATGACGAGGTCCTTTTATCGGAATATCATTGGCATCATGCTGGTATTTGACAAGAGCAATCGAAAGTCATTCGAACACGTGGAGAACTGGTATCGTGAGGCCAATGAGTACAATTTCTCTTGCAAAGTGGTCTTCATGCTGATTGGCCACAAAAGTGACCTGGAAACAGAAAGTGTTGTCCCCAGGGGTGAGGCAGAGGCATTCGCATCTTCTCTGGGGATGGCCTACTTCGAGACATCAGCCCAGAACAACAGCAATGTAGACGCTGCCTTCGAATTCCTGATGCACCAAATCTACTCAGGTCTCTGTGCAGAAGCCCATCCTAACAGAGATGGCTGGGAGGGGGTCAAACTAGTCTATCGAATCACAAAGTTCACCCCTAGGAGGAAGAAAGCAGAGCCGAAGTGTCAATGTTAGTCAAGAGACGGGGTGAACAGGAAGTGACAGAATCACTGATCCAATGACAGCTTTGATGTCAAAGGGGGTTTATTCATTTTTGTTTTAAACCCTCCATAACGATGTGGTGGTTCTGGGTCTGGAAAAGTTTCTACTGTGAAATAATCAGATCTGTTGTGGAACTCAGACTATTTTACCATTGGAATCATCAGCCCAGGCTAGGAAAACTTTCCTGTATTGACCTTAGAACAGCAAAATCTTCTGGGTGAGGCAGAAAGAGGAAACACTGAAGAATTTTAACACTGTAAAGGAAACAAACTTACTGGGTTATGCTTGATTTTATTTATATGCTGTGTCGTTGGTTTTATTGCTTAATGTTATTGCTTTGTTTTTAAATTTTCTTTTTATCATTAATCGAATTTGGAGGGAGGGATTTGTTCCTACTTTTAGGAAAAGCAGACTATAAATACAGTTAGATTTGAGTTGGATTTTAGAATGCATCCATTCCTCCTACATTTTACATTGTTTAAGACAAGATCTATAATCTATAGTCCGTCAGTAGTTGTTGTGCAGTGACCCAAGCTGTGCCAGAGCAAAGAAGGCATTCACTCATTTTCTAAGGGGTTGGATGGTAGCCAGGAAGGTCCTTATTTGCTACTGTACTGGGATGTTTTCCCCCTTCACCAGGGAAGAGCTTGGCCATCGATTTAATCGCCCATCTCATCGATAGGACCTGCTGGAGCTCTTCCACAGAGAAATTAGAATACCAGTTGAGCAGTGGCGTAGCAAGGGCGGGGCGGTGGGGGCAGTCCGCCCCGGGTGTCAACGGGTGGGGGGGTGCTCCGTCCACCCCCCCCCGGCGCAGCGCCTCTCCCCCCCGACAGTCCCCACCTGCCTACCAGCTGAGCTCCGGCCGGCACCTCCAATCTGCAGCGCTGCTGACTTTAAATGAAGAAAACCGTCTCGTCGTTGGCCCTTCACTACTGAGTCCCGCCCTCTGATATAACTTCCTATTTCCTCGCGGGCGGGATTCAGTGAGTGAAGGGCCAACGACGAGACAGTTTTCTTCATTTAAAGTCAGCAGCGCTGCAGATTGGAGGTGCTGGCTGGAGCTCAGCTGGTAGGCAGGTGGGGACTGTCAGGGGGAGTGAGAGGCGCTGCGCCGGGGGGGGGGGTTAGGGTCCACACTGGGGTGTGCCGTTCCACGCAGGGGGGGCATGCGCGCAGCAGCGATCCACCCCGGGTGTCAGCCAAGCACGGAACGCCACTGCAGTTGAGTGAAGCATGAATGCACTGCCTTGGTCTAGCCATGGTGACTTGGATCACTTGGCATCTTGGATTGGAACTGTAGAGATGGGGTGAGACTTTCCCTTTTGTTCCATGATATTTTGCCTACAGAGGAGCGGGGGGGGGGGGGGGGGGACGGCAAAGACCGTCCTTGTGCTATCCCATACCTTCCAAATAGAGTTGATGTGGCTTTTGTATTTATGGAAAGGATTTGAAGTCATAAGGTTTATGAATATCGAGAGATGTGACAGTTGAATAGTGTTCCTTTCAAAGGAGAAAGAAAGGCAACTTCAGTAAGGGGTCTGAAGTTGTGGATGTGATTTTAAAAAGGAAAATAATTATGTAGCTCCGATTAGCAGCAAGATGTGATGGTATTACTTTATCATGGAAATGGTTATCCATCGGACATCAAAGTATAATTCAAAGGATCTGAAACAGTAGCAAGTGCAAGAGCCAAGTGCCTTCTGAATGGATGGACTCCCTTCCTTTCACGGACTTTGTAAACCCTTTGAAAACTGCTGTAAGGCAGTGCTATGCTAATATGCTGACTCTGTACCTCTGATGTGACTCTTCTGGGGACCTGTATTGGGAGGCTTTTTGTTAACTGTTGCTGGTAGTTCATAGAGATGCAAACTTCAAATAATAAAGAAAAGGTTTGACTTGTAAAGGACAAAGAAGGGATTTCTGAAGTCCCTCTTTGTTTCTTTACATTTTGGGTTCATGACTGATTCTTTCTCCCTTGCACCATCAAGCTTTATAACTACACCTAACTTCCTCACTATTCCAGTACTGAAAGACCCCCTGCCCTGCACCAATTTCTGCTATTCCAGTACTGAAACAGACAGACCCACAGATACAAACAAACACATATATCTGCCAATGTACCTCAATCCTTCCCTGCACTGCAGCACTTTTTGCTAATCCAGTACTGCAACACACAGATACACGCACACATATCATCCGGCCCTGCACTGTAGCACTCTCTGCTAGTCCAATACTGCAATACACAGATACAGATACACACACACACACACACACATATCTACCAGTGTACCTCAATCCTGCCCTGCACTGCAGCACTTTCTGCTAATCCAGTACTGCAACACACAGATACACGCACACACATATACCTGCCAGTGTACCTCAACCCTGCCCTGTACTGCAACACACAACACGGATACACACATACATACGCACACCTCTCAAATTCTGCCCTGCAGCACTCTCTGCTAATCCAGAAGTGCAACAGCGCCCTCTGCTAATTTTCCTCGTGTGGATATACTAACTGATTTCAGTGGGATTTTATTTTGTTTTTCACACACGTTCTAAAGTGAAGCTAGGACGTATTTAGACAATGAGATGACAACTTGAGAACTTGAAGTTCGATAACCCATTAGCCAATGTGTTATATTTCCTAAACACCAATATACAACTGGATGTTACTTGAAATGTAGAACAATCCAGCCATCTACTGCTTTCAATTTGCCTACATTTGATTTTCCAGCACTTGGGGGCTGATGCAGAAAGCCACGCAGTAGAGACGCATGGATTTTATGAAATTAGCAAGAAAATATTCGACAGCGATGCAGTAAGCAAATGAGATGCAAATTTAAAGCATGTAGAACTTGGGCATTAATCAGGGTAAGCCTACTGGAGACATGCAAAAATATTCTATGGTAAGGGCAGTGTCGCATGTGCACATGTCCAAAGAAAACAAAGGCATCAACACACATCAACGCATGTTATTCTGTGCATATTTCTTGCACGTAGAATTTTCACAAGATTTATTTATTCATGCTTGGATCCCACTATTATCCAAAAAGCAAGTTTTGGTTCAAAGTGGCTTACAATTTATGATTGTTGAAATTACAGTGAGGTATGTGACTTGCAATTTTCGATTATACGGTGTAACATTGGTGCATTCTAATTGCAAGGTGGTGTAGAACATAGGTCTTTAGTTCTTTTCTAAACTGGAGGTAGTTTGTAATGCTTGCTGTGATCTTGGGTATTGAGTTCCACCATTTGGATCCCAGATAGCTAAATCCAGCCGTGTAGATGGATTTGTATGTTATGGTTCTGCAGTTTGGTAGATGAAATAATAAGTAGTTTCTGGTTTTGCATTTCTTGGGGATAGTTCAATCAGGTCTAGCATATAGTCAGGAGACATGCTGAATACTAGTATTTTGAAAATAAAGGTGCTGGATTTTAAAAATAGTCTTGCCTTGATTGGGAGTCAGTGCAGTGCTTTGAGATTAATATTTATGCACAGAACACATGTGTAGATGTGTGTTGATACTTTCAATTTCTTTGGACATGTGCAGAGTGAAGCCACCTCTGCTCACAGCTGTTTCTTCCGTTCTGCCTTTTAAAGTTGCAGGTGCATATCGCAGAAATGGGTTCAAGCTGATCCCCCATCATTTTGGCAACGGCGAGTTGTTTCATAATCTTCTGCTGTTGGAACTAAGGAGAGCAAATTGTACCTTTAAGCTTCGGAAATTGTTTCTGTCAATTTGGGAAGCATATATACAAACTTTATGGTTCCTAGAGCAAGGAGTTTTGTTTTACATTTCTTATATTTATAATTGGAATTGAGTTGGATCTTATCAGGAGGTATGAGGGTACAGCGTCCTGGTATTCTTAGCGCTGTAATCTGGTGGGGAGGGGGAGGGTTAGTGTGAAGGTGTTTGGGGGTGGGAGCAGATTTTCTTATGTCATAGTGTTCATCTTGTTTGTGACTGGAAAGGTCTTCTTGGGGTCTTTTTTTTGTTATTACTTTTCTACTGGTGTTGGAAACGCTTGTTTTTCCAGCTGTTCTCAGTTGTCAGGGGTTTTATTTATTTTGTATGTATGTTTTGAATAAAAAATATTCAACACTAAAGTTGCAAGTGTTTGCTATGGTTGCAGAACAAAAAAAGCCAGTAAATCTCAAAATAGTGCCATAAAATCCTCTCAATAACTAACTCTCCTACACTGCCTCGAACCTGGCAGTGAATTTCTTATGTTGTGTGTGGATTAAAATCCCCAGTTTACTTCTGTGATTTGTGAAGGAATACCCGATGGCTTCATTTTTTTAATTAGGATTTATTGACCACCTTTTTGAAGGAATTCACTCGAGGCGGTGTACAGCAAGACTAAATCAAACATAAGCAATAGATAATTACGGCAGTAAAAACATTCAAATAACAATACAAAGTATGGCACAGTAACCTACTTACAATGTCATCACAATGCATAATAAAACATTTTATGTTTAAACGGTTTTTATTGATATTGCAGCAACATAAACGTTGACATACAAGGCTCTGCATATAACATTCATCAAACCTCAGTCTATACAACCATTTGTCAATGAACATGTATCATTTTTGAATTTTTTATTATTACAGTATTTTTATTTATTTACTCCCATCAGGATGTACTTATCCTCCCCCCACCCTCCCCCAAACCCCTCCTCTACCCCCTCCCCCCCCCCCAGACCTGGAGATCTATTCAGTAACAGTCCGTGGAGTTCACCCTGCATTTAAGAGTAAACTCCGACCTCTATGGCTTAGATTTCGCAGATAAGGACCCCAGACAGCCAAAAACGTGACTCTCTTGTTCTTTGAGAGCCGGGATTCTCCAGCCTCCCAAGAGGTTTCTCCAGTGCCAATATGCTGGAGGATCTTTAATTGTCCAGTACTGTAAGATGCATTTCCTGGACAGTAAGCTCATCTTACGGAGCAATATTGTTTCAAATCGATTCTGCCCTCTAAATGACCCCGGGATGTCTAAAAGCAATTGTTCAGCTGTCCCTAAGATCCGAAGCCCCAGCCGTTCCTCCCAAAAACCTCGGACCTGTGTCCAAAACCTTTTAAAGGTGGGGCAGCCCCAAAACATATGTAGCATTGTGCCAGGGTCCTTTCCACATTTGAGACACTCTGGGCTCCGATTCCCTCCCCTGTGAATACAACGATAGGCACATTCTCTTAAGCGAGCATCAGATACTAACAAGGGTATTCTTGCTATCGATTTAGTGATATCCCATGATACTACTCCAACCCCCAATTCCTTTTCCCAAGCACTCTTCAACTGTCTATAATCCCTGGGGGGGGTCGCCATCCTGATATTGCTTTGTGGAGCAAAGATATCGTAACTTCGTCCTCACCCAAAGAGTGAAAGAAATCTTGTACCTTAGCCCCCAACCGAGTTTAATAAAGCATTTTAATAAATTGCATATGCAGGGGCGTAGCCAGACAACAGATTTTGGGTGGGCCTAGGCAAGAATTGGGTGGGCACCAAGTGTCCCCCCCCCCAAAAAAAAAAAATTATTTCAGTTGGTGGGAAAACGCTTTTTTCCACCTTGGCAGCAGGAATGCACTGAAAACTGAGCATGGGCAGGTGCCGGTGTCGTGGAGAGTAGCGTTTTTGTTACCATCAGGGGGAAATCTTCAGCTGGCGGAGCTTGGGATTCCCACCAGTTACCACTAAACATGTGCTACTGTTGGGTGGGCCTGAGCCATAAATGGGTGGGCCCTGGCCCACCCAAGCCCACCTGTGGCTACGCCACTGGCATATAGGATATAAACAAAGATGGAACATATAGATATGTAAGAGAGTAAGAGGAGTTAGAAAATAAGGGGACTAATTTAAAGAAAGTTGCACATAGGTGCTTAAATATTATCCCAGCTAGGGTAGGAGTGGATAAACATGTCCAATGTTGCCAGGTGGAAAAATTTTTTCCCACCCAAACCAGCCTAAATCCAGCCCAAAACCCGCCCAAACTCAAACCCTGCCCCCGACACCCCCACCCCCGTGTCATCACCCCGCCCCCGCCGTCATCAACCCCGCCCCCACGTCATCGGCCCCGCCCAGAACGTCATCGGCCCCGCCCAAAACGTCACTAACCCCGCCCCCGCGGCCGAAAAAAACCGACAAAAAAACCGCCCAAAAACCCACAACCCGCCGCGGGCAAAAATTTCCCGCAGCGGGTCGCGGAAAACCGCCCAATTGGGCGGTAAAACCGCCCACCTGGCAACACTGAACATGTCCTGCTACAGTATGTGCAGCTAGTATGTGAGACTAGCAGGTTAGTTACTTCTTCCATTAAAAGCCTGGTTGAAAAGCCAAACTTTCATCTGCTTCTGGAAGTAGAGATGTCTCTCTGGAGTTAAGTGAAGCCTTTCAGGTAATGCATTCCAGAGTGTGGGGCTACTCCTGAGAAGGCTCCCTTGCTGATATCACATGGTGTAATGTCCTTTGGAGAGGGTGTGGTTAGAGATACTCCTTGGGAGGACCTTAGTGACCTTGGAGGTGTGTAGAGGGTGATTACGTTCTTCAAATAGTGGGGGGCATTTCCTTTAAGGTCCTTGAAGATTACCATGAATAACTGCTGTGTGCTAAAATCCTTTCTGCATTCTGTGCCCATTAACATCCACACAACCTTGTGGTAACCCTACCCTTCTGCTCCCACTAGCTTCCTGCATGAGAAAGATTTGCATACAATGGAGGTAGTAATTGAGGAGATGAGTAACTGCATGAAAAGGAAGTGATAAGGGCCCATAATTCAGCTGTCAGAATAGTTAAAGCCATTGTCTCTATTCAGGACTAGGTTAATGGTGTTAAGCTTTTTGATGAGTCCCTAATTCAGCGCTTCTTCATCATGGTGGAGTGTCCTTTTATCCTATGTAGACAGCAGAGGGACTTTGCTGGCAGATGAGGAAGTGGGGCTATGTGGGTACCCACTGCAATGCCCTTTACTTGCAGAGACAAGGTCCTCTTCAAAATCTGAAATAGTTGTGTATGTTTATACAATGTATCCAATACAAAAGAGGATAGAAAGAGACCAAATACGTTACGTGTTCAACATAAACTCTTCTAGTTCAGACTGAATAGTACTTAATCAAATAACACCACAAGATGGAACAATTGGAAGAGGAAAAGCCTCAGTGCCCTCCCTCCCTCCACCCTATATATTTCCTTTAAAGGTGGCAGGATTTAAACAGGGCTCAAACTCTTCACAGGCATTAAAAGAAAACTCTTCTAAAACATAAAACAAGCTATATTAAAGAATGCTATAAAATAACGGGCAAGCCTCATCCAAACGGAAACTGCACTCATTCACATTCAATCGACCTAAAATATGAAAACAAAATAGGCATACATAACATCCATCAAAACATAGGAAGTTTTGTGTATAAGAGAGGGTGGTCTGCTGCCCGACACCCCCTGCTGCCGCAACTGACGCCCCCGCTGCCCCGGTCCTACCTGAGGGGTCCTAGTAGTCTGATGGCCTCTGTGGGGGGGGGGGGGGGGGGGCATTTTCTTTCCTGCCTGCTGCTCTGCTGCTATTCCCCCCATCTTCTAGCACCGCTGTGTTTTCAAAATGGCGGCACAGAGTTCCCGCAATAGTCTCACGGGTCTCGACAATCTCCAGCCTGCGTGGCCACATTGGTGATCTGCAAGGGCCAACTTCTACATGGAATGTTGCTAGTGGAATAGCAACATTCCATGTAGAATCTCAAATAGTAGCAACAGTGGAGGAGTGGCCTAGTGGTTAGGGTGGTGGACTTTGGTCCTGAGGAACTGAGTTTGATTCCCACTTCAGGCACAGGCAGCTCCTTGTGACTCTGGGCAAGTCACTTAACCCTCCATTGCCTCGTGTAAGCTGCACTGAGCCTGCCATGAGTGGGAAAGCGTGGGGTACAAATGTAACAAAACAAACAAACAAAAAAAAATCTGTCTCCGTAGTTTATGTGATATGTGAACTATAGAAACTGAGTCCTTAGGAAGAAAAGAGGTTGTAGAAACGGAATGTGGAGGCCGAATAAGATGTATTTAGGTGACGCTTTTTTCTAAGGCGCGTTACATTCCGGTACAGTAGGTAATTTCCCTGTCCCTAGTGGGATCACAATATAAGCTTATTCCTGTAAAAATATTAATTTTTTTTATTTGGGTGGGAGGGTTTGGGGAGGGGGGGGGGGTTTAGCTGTTTTGGGGAAATGCCAGCAATTTCCTTCTGTTTCTTTGGGCTTCCAACTGGATTGTAACAGGTTTGCTACTGAATTGTGGAACCAGGAGCCTTTTGTTCACAACACAGGGCTCTTTCCACCCCTGTCTAACTCAGCCAGGGGCCACAGTGCACGTGGACCCTGTATCTGACCAGTAAATGTTACTGCTCTATAATGACTGGGACAATCCCCCCACCCCCACCCCCTCACCCAGGCTTGTGAACGCTGCCTCAGCAGGCATCATAAGCTGGATCAGGAAACAGAAGTCACTGGTCTGAGAATCAAATCCACATCCCTGTCTACCACTGAGTCATGTAGTCACATGTTAAGTTTCCAGAAACAGCAGAACTCTACATAGATTGATCCTTTTCTGGCCGTATCCACAGCTTTTCTTTCTTTCTTGTCTTGTAGAAGCATAAAAAGAAAGTTTAATCTCTGGTTTTTTTTTTTGGTTTGAAACAGAAACTGGAGATTTGCAGGGCTCACTGGAAGAAGGGGCAAAGAATGAATAACCCAAAACAGGGTCTCTCAGTACTAATCTGCATGGCTCCACCTACAGAGGAAATGATAATGGGGGGGGGGGGGGCGGACAGAAACTGTGGCATGCAGCCCCCCCCCCCCCAACAGCAGGACCTGGACAGCAGCGGTGTATCTACTTCATTTGGCACCTGGGGCAGAGCACCTCCCCCCCCCCCCCGGGCGCAGCACACCCTGGGCAGCACACGCACACATACCCCCGGGCAGTGCACACATCCCCTCCTCCAAGCAAGGGGGTGTACAGAGCATCTGCATGTTGTCCGCTCTGCCGGTCCCCTGCCCCAGAACAGGAAGTTGACATCTGAGGGGGCAGGGGACCAGTGGAGTCAATAGTGCATGCCTGCTCCGCACACCCCCTCACTGTCAGCACCCAGGGTGGACCACCCCCATTGCCCCACCCTAGGTACGCTAAAGCTGGAGAGTCACCCCTATTTGCACCTGACCCTTTGTCCGTTTGTGTTATGGTCTCACCACTGTTTTTAGAACTTTCCTCTTGAGTTAACTCATCAACTCTGTGGTCCATTCATGCTGTTCTATGCGATTCCTCATAATGGGTTCTGATGATGATTAGCAGAACAGCAGCACCGCAGCTGTCTTGGTGAAGTAGAAGGGGAATTCAAAAACTTAAAAAACTCAACTCTTCCCAGAAATGAAGTAAAAACGGAATTATTTTGGTCTAGCTACCAAAGGAAAGATATTCAGCTGGTGATGGTCAGCATTTTCTTGGCTGCCAATGTTTTTTTTCACGGATATTCAATGCTGGGCCATGTCCAGCCACCGGCATTGACTCTACATAGATTGTCATACACAGCCGGTTAAAACTTATGCGGTTAAGTGCAATATTCTTAAGGTGACCTGCATAAAGATAGGACTGTGTTTCATATGGTCCTATACATTTTTGGTTACTTTACATGGTTAAGCACTGAATATTGGCACTTAACTGTATGTTTTGACTCTGTCCCCAGACTGCCCATAAAATGGCCAGTTTTGTCAGGCACTAACCGAGCATATTCAGTGACACTATCCTCCAGATTCTATATAGCATGATTTAAATTGCACACACAAAAGTTTTCTGGATTTGCACTTGCAACTGAATTAGTTAACAAACCAATCAGCACTGATAATTGCCAATTAACAAACAATTATTGACACTAATTGGCATTAATTAGAATTTACACGCACAACTAAGCGTATTCTGTAATGTGATGTGCATAAATTGTAAGTTGCATAGTTGAAAATGGGGCGTGGCCATAGGCATATCATGGGCATTTGTAAAATCTATGCGCGTTATAGAATACGCCAGTGGCGTAGCTACGTGGGGCCAGGGCCCCCGTAGATTTGGCCCTGGTCCCCCCTGCCAACGACCCTCTCGACCCCCCCTCCCGCCGTCACCTGCCTTTGCTAGCGGGGGACCCCAAGCCCCGCCAGCCGAGGTCCTCTTCTTCTCGCAAAAGGCTTCCTTCTGTTTCCGATGTCCTGTATGTACAACTTGCAGGATATCAGACTCACAGAACGAAGCCAAGGAAGCCTTACGCGGCTGGTTGGCAGTGGGAGGGGGGGGGGTCGAGAGGGTCGTCGGCAGGGGGGGCAAAGTTATTGGTGGTGGTGGCGGCGGTGGGATTGGCAATGGTGGGGGGGTTGGTGGTGCCGGGGGGGGGGGGGGGGGCTAAAATGTGCCCCCTCACCTTGGGCTCTGGACCCCCCTCCCGCCAAAGTCTGGCTACGCCCCTGGAATATGCCCGGTCTACTACGCCTAATTTAGATGTCAGCGTTTACACCAAGTTTTACTTGACGTAACTGCCTGCAACTAAATGTACTTATGCGGACGGGTGCTCTGTATATTTTTTTCAGCACCAATTTTTTTAGGCATGATATATAGAATCTAGCCCTGTATGGTTAAGCGACCCTAAATAGCCCACACAAATGGCTTCAACGGCCAGCAGCCATTTCTTGCTGTTTTTAAATCACTTTCAATATTCGAACCTCAACTCAAGTGAAGTTCTTTTTCTGTTTCCTGTAATATCTGCAAGTGTTTGCAATAAGCACTGTGCAGGGGATTAGAAAAAGGGGTTAGGAAGCAGAGGGAAGAAGATTCGTTTTAGATTGATATGACGTCCACGTGTTATGCCTTTAAGAAGCCAGTTCGTTTCGGATCCGCCTAACGAAGCATTTTGAAGGAGGAAGTGTCAGAAAAACGTCCAGACAAAGGAAAACTTCGTCATCTGATCTGCTGCCTGCCAGGTCTGTGCTGAGGTGGTCTGGAGGAGGTTCTGTTTTTTGCAATGTGCCTAAATCATTATTGCGCAATAAAGAAGGGGCTTTCCTTCTTGCCACTTCTCTAAACAGTCCTTGAGGCTGCACTTCGGAGCAGTTTGCCTTCTGGCATTGAACCGAAATGACTCCCCTGTGATTGCAGCAACAACAACACGTCCTAACTCGCAGTTGGGTTCCTCCTTCTCTCCGGGCTCTTGTTGCTGCCAAACGCTTAGGTCGCTTTATTTTCTTTCCCGTTTTCCCCCTCTTTGCTTTGTAGGTTGCTCTGAAGGGAGAGGAGCCTGCTGCCACATGGATTCGCTCTGGCATTACCAGTTCCGGATCGTCCTACTGGGAGACTCCACGGTGGGAAAGTCCTCGCTGCTGAAGCGCTACACCGAAGGCACCTTCCTGGACCTCATCAACCAGACGGTGGGGGTGGATTTTTACGTCCAGTTCTTGGAGGTGGAGCCCGGGATCTACGTGAAGCTGCAGTTCTGGGACACGGCCGGACAGGAGCGATTCCGGTATGTGTGTGAATCGATCGGACTTCGTAACCCGTGCACTGTGTAGGTTACTGGATAGCTCGGTGACCAGTCGGACAAAACTATAGACTGTATGAACTTTTTTTTTTTTTTCTGTTGACTTAGGGCCATCGAGTAGACTTATAGCAAAAAATAAAATTAGAGGATGAAACTTCCTGTAGTCAGAAGCCCTGGGCCAAAGATTATAGGAAAATATGATATGACTCCATCACCTATTGTCTTTACCAGAGGGGAAAAAATGTCTACCTGTTTTCAGGTATGACATGACATGTGTGTGTGTGTATTTTGCAATACTGTAAATTTGTTCAGAATTAATACACATTGAAGCTGGAGTCAGTCTGGATACAGTCCTGCCAAAGAGATTTATTTACTTACAGTACTTCCTTACAGGGATGCCAGTTTGAGTAACATAGTAAATGATGGCAGATAAAGACCTGTACGGTCCATCCAGTCTGCCCAACAAGTTAAACTCATTTTACATGGTATGCGATACTTTATACCCGAGTTTGATTTGTCCTTGCCATTCTCAGGGCACAGAGCGTGCCCAGCACTGGTTTTGCTTCCCAATTACCGGCGTCGCCATCCAATCTCCGCTAAGATTCTGTGGATCCAGTGGTGTAGCAAGGGGGGCTGCCACCCGGGGTGGGGTGTTCGCCGTTGCACCCCTCCCCCGGGTGCAGCACGATGACACCCCCCCTCGGCGCATCAACACCCCCCCTCCTGACCCAGTGCCTACCCTCCTCCGTGCAACCAGCTCCCTACCTTAAAAAAAAAAATCGGAATCCGAGGCTAGGCGCAGTGCCTCGCGCCTGCACATAAAAGAAATGTGGACCGTCTCATCGGACCTTCTCTCGCTCTGTCTGTCCCGCCCTTGCGAAAATAGGAAGTTGCGTCAGCGGAGGGCGGGACAGATAGAGCAAGGGAAGGCCCGATGAGACAATCCACATTTCTTTTATGTGCAGTCGCGAGGCACTGCGCCTCGCCTCGGATTCCGATATTTTTTTAAAGGTAGGGAGCTGGTTGGATGGAGGAGGGTAGGCACTGGGTCGGGGGGGGGGGGGTGCCATCGTGCTGCACCCGTGGGGGGGGGAGCTGGCAGGGAGCACCCCCCCTAAGCTGACACCTGGGGCGGACCACCCCTCCTGCCCCCCCTTGCTATGCCACAGTGTGGATCCATTCCTTCTAAACAGGATTCCTTTGTGTTTATCCCACGCATGTTTGAATTCCATTACCCCTGTGGGAGGGCATTTTCTTTCTGTGAAAAACATACTTCCTGACATTACTCCTGAGTCTGCCCGCCTTCAAAATCAATTCATGTCCTTTAGTTGAGGGTGACAGGTCTGTGAAACTTATAAATTGCATGGGATCTTTGGCATGTGAAGTGAAGTTGTCAGAAGGCAGGATGAGGGAGTGATGCCCGCTAGTTTAATTCACCTTCCATTGATTTTATTTTTTTTTAGCAGGGGGGGGGAGATCTCTTTATATTCCATATTAATGTTTCTTCACCTAAAAAAATCTATTGCACAGTTTGGTACAACTAAATATTCCTAGGGCAGGACTGAGGTGCATTGGCAGAGGTAAGTAGGGGGTCTCAGCACTGGAAAAACAGAAGATCTGTTGGGTAGTGCAGATTTAGGTACGTTCGTGAAATCCATTCCATCTGAACAGAAGGTTGCTAGGCTGTATAGAGAGAGACCAGCAGAAGAAAGGGGATGTTGATGCCCCTGTATAAGTCGTTGGTGAGGCCCCACCTGGAGTATTGTGTTCAGTTTTGGAGGCCGTACCTTGCGAAGGATGTAAAAAGAATTGAAGCGGTGCAAAGAAAAGCTACGAGAATGGTATGGGATTTGCGTTACAAGACATATGAGGAGAGACTTGCTGACCTGAACATGTATACCCTGGAGGAAAGGAGAAACAGGGGTCATATGATACAGACGTTCAAATATTTGAAAGGTATTAATCCGCAAACGAACCTTTTCCGTAGATGGGAAGGCGGTAGAACGAGAGGACATGAAATGAGATTGAAGGGGGGCAGACTCAAGAAAAATGTCGGAAAGTATTTTTTCACGAAGAGAGTAGTGGATACTTGGAATGCCCTCCTGCGGGAAGTGGTGGAGATGAAAACGGTAACGGAATTCAAACATGCGTGGGATAAACATAAAGGAATCTTGTTCAGAAGAAATGGATCCTCAGGAGCTTAGCCAAGATTGGATGGCGGAACCGGTGGTGGGAGGCGGGGCTGGTGGTTGGGAGGCGGGGCTAGTGCTGGGCAGACTTCTACGGTCTGTGCCCTGAAAATGACAGATACAAATCAAGGTAAGGTATACACAAAAAGTAGCACATATGAGTTTATCTTGTTGGGCAGACTGGAAAACTCTTTTTATTGGAAAAAACTAAAAACAAATAACATACAAATCAAAAACAAGCCCCTAGCTATACACAGTCCTCCTATCTATGTACACACCCTCCCCTCCTCAATACTACAGTGGAAACTGTGTATTAGAAAAACCCAAGAAAAAAAAACCGGACATGCAAATCAAACCCCAGGCTCCTAGCTAGACATGGTCTGCCTATCTATGTACACCCCCTCCTCAATAATACAATGGATCAACCCCCCCCCCCCCGACCCCCCACAACCCCTTCAGACAACTGGCACACAATCCCCTGGGAAGCATGTCCCCTCATGGTGGCTTAAGCCTCACGTGTCTCCACCACCTCAAAGCCACCCCCACCCCTTTTTCCACCCTTTCCCACTTTGCCGCTTCCTGCACCGCCCTTACCACATCCCAGCTGACTACCTCCGCCGGCCGGACCTCCTGGTACAGGGACACCCTGCAGCGCGCCATCCAGAGGCAGTACCGCAATATCACCGAAATCAGAAAGCGTGTTACCGGATCCCCGCGTCCCCCTCCACCCTCTGGGCCGTACACCCAGTCCGCATAGCTGTAGTTGCGGAAACTGGGGATCTGCAGCAACGAGGAAACCCGGTCAGAGACCTGGACTGTAAATGGGCACCTCACCAGGAAATGCTCCATTGTCTCTTCAGTTCCAGCACATTCCTCCCGTGGGCACCCTCTATCCCGCACATTGCGATATTTCAAATTTCCTCGGACGTACAGTCTACCGTGAAAGGACAGCCACGCCAGGTCTTTATACTTCACCGGGATGCGGTTCGAAGCAATCAACCGTAACCCCTGCTGCATCCGTGGGGCCGGCGCGTCCCTCAGCGCCAGAGGAGCTGAGAACACCTGCGCCCGTACTCTGTCCATCCAGACCCCCCGTTGTCCTGCCTTCACCTCCCCCACCGTCAGCCCCCACACCCTCACCAATTTCACTAGGGTCTTGCAATAACTCACCCCCCCCGGGGCCCCCCTTCGCAGTGCCACTACCCTCCCCCCCTCCCGCCATAGGTCCCAATATCTCGGCCACCACTGCAGGACACTCCTAGCCCACCCCGGTGGCTCCCGCCCTACCGCCCTCCCCAGATTGAACTGCAGGAACAAAGCGCTGAAAAACAGGACTGGGTTTATCATGCCCACCCCCCCCTCCCTCCTAGGCAGATAGGTAACATTCCGTTTTACCGGATTCGTCCTGTTGCCCCAGAGCAGCCGGAAGAACACCCCATACAAGGCCGCGTACTGGCTCTCCGGCAGCAAGCAGATGTAACTGACGAACAGAAACAAAGGAACTAAGTGTGCCTTGATGAGCTGTACCCGCTCCCCCATGGTCATTTTCCACCCCTTCCATCTATCCACCCTCCCCTTCACTTCTTGGAGACACCTATCCCAGTTGTAGAGCCTATAATCCCCCTTCTCGAAATATATTCCCAAGACCCGTATACGTTCCACAGCTGTAGGAAACCTACCTCCCAACTCAAATTGCAGCCCCTGATCCCCAACCCACAGGCTATTGGACTTTTGAAAATTGACCTGCGACGCTGTTGCCTGCGAGTATTCCTGGATCAGGTTCTGCAATCTACCTCCCTCCCTCTGGTCCGCTACCCACACTGTAACGTCATCTGCATACGCCACGACCCTTAACTGGTTATTGTCCCCCACCTCCACCCCTTCCAGCCCCTCCGCCCCCCCCTTCTCCAGCCGTCTTATAAAAGGGTCGATGGCGTATGCATACAACAGCGGGCTGAGTGGGCACCCCTGTCGGACCCCTGCCCCTACCTCAAACCCCTGCCCTCTCCACCCGTTAACCAGGGGGAAACACCCCGCATGCCGATAAAGTAGCTGTAATTGCTCTATCCAGCCCTTCGGAAACCCATAGCGCTCCAAAATGCTCCATAGGACACCCCACTGCACTCTATCAAACGCTTTTTCCTGGTCGAGTGTTACCAACAGCCTACCATGCCCTCCCACTCTACTGCGTTCTACCCCCTCCCGCACCCACGCTGCCGCTTCCAAGACCCCTCTCCCTTTAACCCCACATGCTTGTGAGGCTGCCAGCAAATCCCCAGACACCTGCCTCATTCTCTGGAATAGCATTCGCGCAAAAATTTTCCGATCTGTATTAAGCAGTGCTATAGGCCGCCAGTTGGCCAGCATCGCCGGGTCCTTCCCCTTACTTAGTAGGATAAGAGCCGCCTCCGTCAGGGACCTAGGCAAGGAACCCTCCAACTGGGCTGCCCCCCATACCCTCACCAGGATCGGCACCAGCTGCTCCTTAAAGGCCTGGTAGAACTCAGTTGTTAGCCCATCCGGCCCCGGCGAAGTCTTCCTGTGGAGCGCCCCGATGGCTTCCTCCACCTCCTGTTCTGTCCACGGGTTCAAGAGGGCCTGAAGCTGGGGTCCCCCGTGACCTATCCCCGGGGTTTCTTCCACATAACACTCCATCTGCTCTATATCAATCTGCTGGGCTGAAAGGAACGCCGCAAAGTGGTCCCTCACTGCCCCCAGAATCCCCTCCCTGGTGTCCTGCAGGACCCCCTGTGCGTCCCGTACCCCCTCCATCACCCTGCGCGCCCTCCGCTCCCGGCAGCATGCGAAGGGGTCCGGGCTACACATTTTCCCGAAGTCCCGCTCGTACACCAAGGAGGTGTAGCGGTTGTACTGTACCTGTTCCAGGAGTGCTTGGAGATCATGTATTTCTTCCTCCCTCCCCCCTTGTGAAATCAGTGTGTCCCTCTTTTTCTTTATCGCCATGCCCAACTTTGTCCTTTCCCTCCCCTCCCTTCTCGCCTGTCTGAGAAAGAATCCCCGCGTTCGTCTTTTCACTGTATCCCACCACTCCCCCAATGACTGAAATGCCCCCTGCACTGACACCTGATCTTCCAAAAACCGGCGGTACTCCTCCCGCACCTGCTCGCTACCTAACCACTTTAAATTTAGTCGCCATAGCCCCCTCCCTGGCCTCTGCGCTGCCGCCCCCCCCCACCTGAAGGAGGACCATGTGGTGGTCTGAAAAGTCCACGTCCACGGTTCGTGGACCCCCCAGACAAACCCCCTTCTTTACCAGGAATCTATCGATTCTACTTTTACACTGCCCTCGAAAGAACGTGAACCCCTCCTGTTCCTCACAGAAGGCCACATGCGCGTCTACCAGCTCCGCCTCCCGCATGATCCCTGCCAGCCTCACCCCGTCATAGCCCACCTGTACCGATCGTCCCCCACTATCCTTTTTCCGCAATATGGTGTTAAAATCTCCCCCCCAGACTACTTGGCGCGAAGTGTATAGGTAGGGCTTGATCTTCCCAAAGAGGAGCACCCTTTCCTTCTTGCTTTGGGGCCCGTACACATTCACCACCCTCAGTGCTCTATCCTCCCAAATCGCATCCACAACAAGACATCTCCCCACCCCCAGCTCCACCACTCGCTGAATATTCACCCGGTGGGACTTAAATAAGATCCCCACCCCACCATACCTCTCCCCCGCCAACCCCCACACCGAGGGACCCCACTTCCAGGCCCGCCTTGCCCGCCTGATCACCTCAATGGACCGCAGCCGAGTCTCCTGGAGCAGGAAGCAATCTGCTTGGACCCTCGCGAACCAGTCATACGCTAAACCCTGCTTCTTCGGAGAGGCGATGCTGGCCACATTCAGCGTGGCAAATGTCAACACTAAGCCTGCCATCCTCATTGCGAGTCACGGGTCTGCTCACTCCCAACTTCTTTCCTTATCTCCTGGGATACCCCCTTCTTACCCTGAAGCAGGTCCTCTGCTATGCGGTCTACATCATCCCCTGCCACATCCCCCTCCCCCCCCTGCAGCCGTCCTGTCTGCACCTTACCCCCACCTCCCCCTTTCTTCCTTCCTTTCTTCTTTGCTCTATCCGGACCCACCCCCTGATCCCTCCCTCTCCCCTCTTCACCCCCACCCCCTACCTCCTCCACCGAGTCCTCCACCTCCCCCAAGTCCTCCAAGTCCTCCAGATCCTCCTCTAGCTCCACTCTGTCCCCCCAAGCCTGCACTTGGGCCTTCACCACCTGCCCAGCCCCCTCAGCTTTCCTCTTACTCCCCTTTCCCCTCCCTCCCTCCCTTCCCTCTTCCTCCTCCCTCACCCCTCCCCCTTCCCCCAGAGCCTTCCCGCCCTTCTTCCTACCACCAGTACCCTCCTCCAGTGCTTCCTCATATTTCCGTTTGCCCTCTCCAATCCCCCCTGCCGCCCCCTCTTCCTCCATTAACTCCACCTCTTCTCCTTCCCCCTGTTCTTCCTCCTCCCTCCCAACCTCCCTATCCTCCTCCTCCTCCTCCAACACCTGAAATCTGTTCCCCCCCCTCTTCCCCTGCAGCGACCCCTCCCTGCCCACCCCTAGTTTCCCCCCCCTCCGAAACTTCCCTTTCCTCTGTGGCACTTGTACCCACTCCCCCTCTCCCCCCTGCTCCACTCCTGACCCAGCCCCCTGCCGCCCCCCCTCCTGCATCCCCTCCTTCTCCCCCCCTTGCCCCTCCCTGCCTATCACCCCCTGCCCTATCCCCTCCTCCATTACCCCCCCTCCCCGTCCCTTCCCCCACATATCCCACTCGTTATGGGCCGCCCTAGGGCAGTTCCGATATGCATGGCCTAACCCGCCGCAGAGGTTGCACCTGATCGCGGTGCAGTCCTCTGTGGCATGCTGATCCCCGCATCTTCCACACTTTACCACTGGGCATGACATGCTGAAGTGCCTAAACGAACCACATCTGAAGCACTGCCGCGGCTGCCCCTTGTAAAAGCACAGTATCCTGTCACGACCGATAAAGGCAGCCGAAGGAATGTGCTGGACCACATGGCTCTCCTGTCTCAATTTGACCAGGGCTCCCCAACCTCCTGCCCAAACCCTGCTTGGATCCGGTAACTTTGTAAGTGGGGATCTCAGCTCCGCGTACCTCTGTAGCCAGTAGGCTAAATCTGCCCCAGAGATAGACTCATTTCTCACGAGCAGGGTGATCTGCACCAGGTCCGGCTTGCTGACTGGAATGGCCCTGAGGTCCCGCCACTCCCCCTTTCCCCTCACCCCCTCGTACCTTTCCCAGAATATTTCCATCCCCCTCTGGGTCATGAAGCTCAAGTCATATTCTGGGATGTTGATGGGGTGTATACACGCGTAAAAGTCCTCGGGTATAAACCCCATCCCCATCACCAGCCTCAAGACCCGATCCCTGGAGGGCATTGCCCCCTCCCCTATCCATTTGAGCTGTACCACATTTCGCCGCTTAGGCAGCTGTCCACCCCCTGTCCCCGCTCCCCCCCAACCCCTCCCTGGGCCCTCAAAACCACCCGATCTCCCCCCCTCCCTCCTTCCCCCTCCCTGGACTACTGCCGCAAAGGACTTGGACCCCAGCCCCCACCGCCCCCCCTCCACACTTGTTCCAGCCCTTCCCTCTGCCTCCCCCCCCTTCTGTCCCTCTGCCCCTCCCCTCATCCCTCTCCCTTCCTCAATATCCACCGCCCCCTCCCCCTCCCGTTGTCCCCCGTCCCCTTCCCTCTCAGACAAACATCCAGCAACGTCCATAGTCAGTTCTGCGGCTTGGGCTGCCTCCAACTGATTGTCCTGCCCATCTCCACTTCCTGGAACGTCCCTGCTCGTCCCTGCCACTGCAGGCTCCAGCCTCTGGGCTAATCGCCTCCTCTCCTCTGTCTCCTGGCGATACTCTGGCACCTGCCCAGTCAGGTCTGCAGCTGGCGATACCAGACTCCCTGCTCGCTCTGCCCCCGAACTCCCTCCAACCTCCGGCACCAGGGGCGAAGCCTCCGGAACTCCGCCGCTCCCCTTGGCTCCTCGCTCCCAGCCGTCCTGCTGGCAGGTCTGCTCCACCACCCGCTGCACATCTGTTAGACTTGCCATGTCCACTTCTGTAGTCAACGAAAGTCTCTCAACAATCGGGTTACTTCCCCCTTGCTTCTGGTGCAGTCCCTCCTGCGTTCTCCCAATGGCTGGCGCTTCCCGGGGGCATGGCTTGTCTGTTCCTGATTCCGCCACAGGCTGGCTGTTAGCACCCCCCGATTTCACCTCTTGTAATGGACAGCTGGTCAAATGAGCTCCCAGCTGCTGCCCGCTCCTATTCCTCTCTCTCCGACCCCTCTCCTGTAAACCGCCAGCTACTCCATGCTCAGGGAAGACCTCCCCTGCTCCCGGACTTCGTGGGCGGGGCTTCTCCAGATGCCATGCTGCTTCGGTTTCCACTTCAGTCATTGCAGACCCGGCCAAAAATACCGGAGTCTGCCTCTGCTGACCCTTTTCCAACAGGGCCTCCTTCACGGCAACTGTCTCTGCTGTTTGCACAACTGCAGGTAAGCCCTCTGAGACTTCGACCACCACCTCTGTAGAAAACAGGCTGCTACCTGCGTCTCCCTCTGCTGCCTCCATTATCTGGAGTTTTGAAAAGTTACTGAGTTCTGTCCTCCCCTCCACAGGTAGGATCTCTACTCCAGCCCCCACCTCAGAGCCATGTCCTGCCGCTGCCTCCTTATCCTCTGGCTGCTGGGTAAGTGCTCTGGACTGTGTTGCCAACTGTCTCATGTATTTTAAAGTGGGGTCACCTCTGAACCCAGACAACTCTTTTGAGTCTAATGCTGCTGAAGACACTGAAGCTTGCTGCAACTGTAGTGTTCCTGAACCCCCAGACTGTGGTATTGAAGCCATCCTTTCTCGGTTAACATAGAGCTCCCTCAAAGGATTCACAGAGCCCTTTTTTAAACAGTTCAACAAGTGTTCTTTTTTCCCCAACAACTTTGATATCCGGGCTTCCTCTTTAACATACATTTGTCTGTGCTCCGCTGGGGCAAATTTACACATAGTTCTTGCCATTTTCAGACGTTTTCCTAGCTCCACTACTTCTTTTTCCACCAGCTTAATTCGTCTTACAATATTTACCACACTACTTGCTGGATCATCAGGGTCATAGCTCACTTCAAGGAACTCCTCATCTGACGATCCACTCTCCTCACTCTCACTCTCAGCTGCCTCCAGCAAAGGCTTCTGGCAAACTTCCATCGCCTCTTCCTTCTCCCTTCCTTGGAAGCGCCCTTCTGGGGCCTGTACTATCTTCCTCCCCCCTCCACTGTCTTCTCGCTTACCTTCCGCAAGCTGGGCCATGGAGGGGGAAATGCTCTGATGGCCTCCACTGGGCTGCTTCTCCCTTCGGTCCACTGGACTCCTTTCCCTTCTCCCGGTAGTCAAACCAGGGAGAGAGCCACTCCTTTCGGCCTTCTGGTCCCGGGCCCCAGGAGGCCCCATAGCCTGGGACTTTCCTGAGGCCTTCTCCCCAGGGACCCTCCTCATCTTTGGGGAGGGAGCTAGGTCTCACTCCCTTTCCACTGGAAGTCAGCAGAGCTCTCTAAAACACCTCCTTCCTCCTCAGCAGACTGGATGGACCGTGCAGGTCTTTTTCTGCCGTCATCTACTATGTTACTATGTAGAAAATGATGCAGGGCATCACTGAGATGCATTAGTAGGGCTTTGCATGGTGGGGGGTTGGCTTAGCACTGGGATAGCAGAGGGTGCTGCAAGGTGGCACTGAAATGCATTGGTACAGCTCTGTGTGGGAGTTCTGGTACTGAAATATCAAGGGGTTCTGCAGGGCAAGAGTGAGGTCTATTAGCAGAGCTTTATGTGGTGTCCTCACTATTAGGATGAAAATTGTGTTTCCAACAACTGAAAGAGTAAGGGGCAAGGGTAATGCATTTAATGTACCACCTTTTTGTGGTACAACCAAAGCGGTTTACATATTATTACCAAGTAGAAACACATCCGAATCAATACAAACGTACCTAACTCTGCACTACCCAAGCTGCAAAGGACTCAAATGCAAATCAACTTATTCCAGTTTCTCCTACATAAGCACACAACTGTGGAACGCACTACCAAAAGCCTTGAAAACTACGTACGACCACCTAAACTTCCGGGGAAAAAAAAAAAAAACTAACATGCGGGCATACCCTACCGATCCAACGTAAATGCCTGATCTCTGCAACACAACAAAACTAAAGTACGTAATGGACATAACACAACTCTTCCGTTGTACGATTCCCTAGTGTGGCTGTGCCACATGAACTTTATCTTACCACAATATCACTTTGTATTTATTTACACCGTAGTCTGCAAACACCTCTCCGGTACTATGTAAGCCACATTGGGAAAATGTGGGATACAAATGTAACAAATAAATAAATAAATAAATTATATACAGGTATTTTCTCTGTCCCTAGTGGGCTTACAATCTAAGTTTTGTACTTGGGGCAATGGAGGGTTGAGGGCTCCTTTAACTAAGCAGCGGTAAGCCCAACGTGGGCTTACCGCTCGCTATACAGGCAGTTCCACCGAGCTACTGCAGCAGCCCAGCGGTACTTTCCACCCCTAGCGTGCCGTCATTTCCGGCGCTACAAAATTGTATTTATTTTTGTAGCACCAGAGTGTACCCGGTGGTAATGGGGCACTGCTGTTTACTGCCAGGATAACGCGGGAGCCATTACCACCACCTCAATGGGTAGCGGTAAGGGCTCCCTCCCCCAAAATGGCCGTGTGGCAAGTGCTTTACTTGCTGCCCCGCCATTTCCTGTAGGAAAGTGAGACTTCCCTCTTACCATCTGCAGTAAAAGGGGGCCTCGGCGCGCTTGTAAAACCCGGGGTGTAGCCAGACCTCAGTGGGAGGGGGGCCAGAGCCCGAGGTGGGGGGCACTGTTTAGCTCCCGACCCCCCCCCTGCCCCGCCGCCGCCTCAGGTACCTTGTTTGCTGGCAGGGGTCCCCAATCCCCACCAGCCGAAGAGTCTTCTTCAGCGCCAGTCGTCTCCGGCACCTTCGTTGTGTGATCATCTGTTTCTGACACCTTACGTCCTGCACGGGGCTACATGCACAGTACAGGATGTAAGGCGTCAGAAACAGATGATCACACAACGAAGGCGCTGGAGTCGACCGGCGCTGAAGACTCTTCGGCTGGCAGGGATTGGGGACCCCCGCCAGCAAACAAGGTACCTGATGATGTGGCGGCAGGGCGGGGGGGGGGGGGGGTCAAATGTCGAGGGGCCT
This sequence comes from Microcaecilia unicolor, assembly GCF_901765095.1. Lineage (NCBI taxonomy): Eukaryota > Metazoa > Chordata > Amphibia > Gymnophiona > Siphonopidae > Microcaecilia > Microcaecilia unicolor. The sequence goes on from NC_044041.1 coordinate 190,798,099, forward strand.
GGGCGTAATCTGTGGGGGCCCTGTGTAAAACACACGCCGATGCCAGCGCCGGCCCCCTTTTGCCGCAGCTTAGCAAAAGGGTCCCTAAGTGACTTACCCAGGGTCTGCAGTATTCCCTGCTGTCTTAGTACTGAGCCCTCCAATCCAGGTGTCCAGTTGTACCTCAGTACTGCCATCATGAAGCACTCCCTGCTATTCCAGCGTATAGAGCCGCACAGCTCTGCCAGCATAGCTCAGTCCTGTCCTGCAGAATCCCCTGTTATTCCAGTTCTGAGCTCAAGTAATGCACCAACCATCCATTTCCTATCAAGCCTTCTGGGCTCCATTGTTCCATGCATGGGTTTAGGTGAACTACAGCTCCCAGAATTTTCCAGAATGGATTCCCAAACCCTAGCTCTGTTCAAACAATTATGAAATAACAAGTTATGACTCTGAGGTGGGGAAAGGTGTCTGTTCATTCCATTTTTGAACATATAGTAAATAAAAAGGAAGTAAAAATAAAGAGTTATATAGAAACTTATTTTGTACCTGGAGCAATGCAGGGTTAAGTGACTTGCCCAGAGTCACAAGGAGCTGTAGTGGGACTTGAACCTGGTTCCTCAGGATCAGAGTCCACTGCACTAACCATTAGGCTACTCCTCCCATTAAGAGGACTTTTTATGACAGCAGTAGCATGTGATTCATCTCTGTGAAAGAGAAAGATCTGGAAAGCTGAGCAGGGGAAATACAATGGGCTCTGGGCTTTGTGCTGAGCCAGTTCTCAAAACCTCTTTTTACCAGAAAACGTTTCATTACAGCCTGTCTTAAACCTCCTACCCACTTCCCAGGCTGTTTTCCAGTGCACCTCTTTCCACAAGACTTTATGGACTGAGAGCCAGGATTTCATTTGGAAAGTAATCATGGGGGGGGGGGGGGGGGGCACAGCAATATTTAAGTACATAAGTATTGCCACACTGGGACAGACCAAAGGTCCATCAAGCCCAGCATCCTGTTTTCAGCAGTGGCCAATCCAGGTCACAAATACCTGTAAAGATCCCGAAAAAGTTCAATACATTTTATGCTACTTATCCCAGAAATAGTGGATTTTGCCCCAAGTCAATTTAATAATGGTCTATGGACTTTTCCTTTAGGAAGCCGGCCAGACCTTTTTTTAAACCCCGCCAAGCTAACCGCCTTTACCACATTCTCTGGCAACGAATTCCAGAGTTTAATTACACATTGAGTGAAGAAAAATTTTCTCTGATTCATATTAAATTCACTACTGTGTAGCTTCATTGCATGCTTCCTAGCCCTAGTATTTTTGGAAAGAGTAAACAAACGATTCACGTCTACCTGTTCCACTCCACTCATTATTGAATATTTGTATATAATAGCATTTAAACCTTCACATCTATGTCACGATCGAATGTTGATGATAAATTGTTATTGTTGGCTTAACTGCCTTTCTTTCTGTGTCTGGGCAAGGTCAGTGACAAGGTCATATTACCGGAACTCTGCCGGCGGATTACTGGTGTTTGATTTGACCAACCGCAAGTCTTTTGAGAGTGTCCTGCTGTGGTATCGTGAGGTGACTGAGTGGGTGCAGCCAGTCAAGATGGTGTTCCTGCTGGTGGGCCATAAGAACGACCTGGAGGCACAGCGCCAGGTGCAGCGTGAGGAAGCAGAAACATTTGCTGCCACCTTGGGGATCTCATATATAGAGACCTCAGCCAAAACCAACAGTAATGTGGAGGCTGCTTTTCAGCTGCTGACTCAGGAGATCTACCAGGCTGTAAGCAAGGGGCACTTGGGATCCCAAGAGGACTGGGATGGTGTGAAATGCAGGTTACCCTCCAAGGTCACCGCCAAGGAGGTTGTGATGGTGGAACAGGAGAAGAGAAAGACGTGCCAATGTTAGTAAAACACAGTCGTCAGGAACCAGCCTGTGATCCTGAGACCTAGCCTTCAGTTGCTCCTGAAGAGAGCAGTGGGAATACTCACTGGAATAAAAAGTGAATTTATGACATTTTTATTTTTTTTACTTGCTGACCAGGAAAACTATAGTAAAACAAATGCCTGGCACACAAAGAGAAATTAAGTGACTCCTTCAAAGCGCTGGACTGTCCTGGCCCAGGAATTTTGTTGTTGTTGTTGAGTCAAAGGCCACTGCTCGTCTTCCTTAAATTTAAGACATTCCAAAACCTCATTTAGGGCTTCTTTTACAAAGCTGCGCTAGCGATTCCCACGCGGCAAATGAGAGGAACCTGATAGGAATCGAATGGGCTTCCTCTCATTTAACCAACCAAGAATTGGTAGCACGGCGTTGTAAACAGGCCCTTTGAATATTGTGTACAATTCTGGAGACCACACTTTCAAAAAGATAGAAACAGGAAGGTCAGTGGTCTTTGTCATGAAGTGTTTGGGGATGGACAAAGATCTCACTATGTATACTTTGGAAGAAAAACGGGAACTGGGAGATAGGAGAGAGACATTTAAATACTTAGGTGGCATAAATGCACAGCAGAGAAGGCTTTTTCAATTGAAAGTAAGCTCTGGAACGAGGGGGCATAGGATGAAGGTGAAAGGGGATAGAGTGAGAAGTAACTTGAGGAAATACTTCTTTACAGAAAGGGTGGCGAATTCATGGAACAGCCTCCCGGTGGAAGTGGTGGAGATAAAAACAGTATCTGAATTCAAGAGAGCTTGAGACAAGTAAATGAATGGACAGACTGGATAGGCCATATGGTCTTTATCTGCCTTCTTGTTTCTCTGTTTTTAAAGGGAAAGACAGTCTTCCAGATGATCTAATTCTGTAGACTGTATAGACGTTTGAGCAGAAATGGAGGGGCATTTTCGATATGATATCTAAATCCGACTTAGGACATTTTCTTGAAAATGTCCAAAAACCAAGCATTGAAACTGACCACTTTCAAACTAGAAAAATGTCTATTTTTTTTTTTTTAAATGACCATTTCCTAGATCTTGTTGTGCTTAGTACATCTATCTTTTTGAATCATTAGAAATAAAAAAAAAAACCCATCCAAGTGCAAGATGCACAAAATCAACCAGCTTTCTTACTAGACCGGCCACACAGGCATCCCAGCAGAGCAGTGGGGCACCCCAGGGGGCACTGCAGTGAACTTCACATCAAAGGTCCCAGGTACACATCTCACCATTACCCCCTTATATTTTACTGTACCCAACTATACACCATTACAATATCCCTTAAGGCTGGAGGTGTCACCTATGTGTGGGTACAATAGGTTTTTTTCTTTTTTTTGGGGGGGGGGGGGGGGTGACACTTTTCACCACAAGTGTAATAGTTACAGTGGATTATGGGCCTAGATCGTCAACTCTACGGAGAAACTGCACCCACCACTAGGCTATTGCAGGGACCTGCTTGCTGTCATAGAGGCTGGTATGTACTGTTTCATTTACATCTTTGCAGGGTGGGAGGGGGTCACTGACCACTGAAGGAGTAAGGGGGTGTCATTCCTTTATTCCTCCAATGGTCATTTAGGGCATTTTTTTTTTGGCTTATTCATTAATAAAACAGGTCTAGACCAAAACATCCAACTTATGGTCCTAGATGTTTTTGTTTTGTTCCATTATGGCAGAAAAACTTCCAAGTGTTAAGAACACCCAGATCCCGGCCTTAATGCCATGTGATTTGAACGCATTTCTGATACTTTATAGAAAAATGTCTAAAAATTGGTTTTGAACATGCCAAGTTGGAGAGACAGCTGGGAGGAACTGTGAGAAGTCCTAGTGCAGGCAGTGAAGTGAGCACCTTGGGGTTGCTGGCTGAGGCCCTTCTTTTCCATCATAAAAGGCTGCCCTGCCATGGGACACAGCTGCAGGTGCATGGCCATGTGCCCGAAGGGGCGTGGCGTAAGGGGCATGCTTCACCCCTTTGGAGTCCCTTCGGAGCACATTTGGAGCAAGTTCCACTGCTCTGCCACAATGGGGAAGTGCAAAAGGGTGAAAAAGATCTCTTCAGAGGCAACGAGAGAAGGGACCTATGGATTTACATCTACAGGCACCATTGCCTCTGGTTGCGAACTCACTTTCATCACTGAATGCCTCCCTTTCTCCTGGGGGGGGGGGGGGGGGGTCTTACCCCTCCCCAGTTCATTTTTTCTAGCGAAAAAGGTGCCGGTACTCAAATGCTAGGCCACCCTTCAGGGGTGGGGTGATCACTGAGAGACCCACCCTACAATAGCCAGGCCCCCTGCAAGCAGTCACAGAATCTATGACAAGGTAGAATTGCTGTATGGAACCTGAGCTCTTTCGTTAAAACTTGGGTACCATGGGTCAATTTTAGCAGACAATGGAAAAGTTGCCGGTACTCAGTACCCCCCAAGTACCCCCTCAAAAAAAGCCCTGCCCCTCCCACTCAAACCGCTTCCATGCAGGAAAAATGTTATCCCTCCAAAAGGTGTGGTGACTTGGTATTCAGTTGCTACCCCTGGGCGTGCTTCTCTTTCTAGTGCTGAAGTTAATTCAGGTCCCTCAGCAGGAAAGATACTTTTGTAGTGTTTCTTTTTCCTATGGAGTAAGCACTCTGATGAAAGCTGGTAAAATATTTTTGAAAGATGTTCATGAACTAATTTTCAATATGGAGAAAGCTTTGAAGGACGATGTTGTTGAGGAATTCAAGGATCATGACTAGAAATTTACTATTGTTACTCAAGGATGGGGAGAAAGTGGAATCTCAAGTCGAGCTCTGTCAATCTGCCGCAGATAGCCTGACTATTCATCAAAGATTGGAAGCTTTGGAAAATACTTCCAGGGCTTTTAATCTGCGTTTATTGAACTTTCCACTTACCCATTTTTTTATCACCTAAGGAGCTCCTTAAAATGTACATAAAGGATGTTTACAATTATCTTTTGAAACTTTAGAAGTTAAATCTACTACTACTATAAATAACATGTATAGAATGTTTGTACGTTTGGGAAGCTTGCCAGGTGCCCTTGGCCTGGATTGGCTGCTGTCATGGACAGGATGCTGGGCTCGATGGACCCTTGGTCTTTTCCCAGTGTGGCATTACTTATGTACTTATGTCCTCTACTTGGCTCACTTTTATTACATAGAGCAGTGATTTAACCTATTGTGATGTCATAGTGGCTCATTCCACCAATAAGAGCCAACCTCATTAGTGATGTCACAATGGCTTGATTGTATAGAATGTTTGTACGTTTGGGAAGCTTGCCAGGTGCCCTTGGCCTGGATTGGCCGCTGTCATGGACAGGATGCTGGGCTCGATGGACCCTTGGTCTTTTCCCAGTATGGCATTACTTATGTACTTATAGCGCTACCAGTCGTTGTATTATTCACCTAGGGCTACTAAACAACCCTCTTTGGAGGGTGCATTTGATAATTTATATTCTCCTGATAGTAAATTTTTGGAATCTTCTGAAGAAGGAATATCTAGGGGGTCCTTTTACCAAGGTGTACTGAAAAATGGCCTTTGGTAGTGTAGCTGCGTATTTTGGGCTTGCGCAGATCCATTTTTCAGCGCGCCTGCAAAAAATGCCTTTTTTTTAAATTTTTGCCAGAGACCTCTTCTCATTATCGAGTACTACCTGGTTAAATTATATCTGCTTCAGCCTAAGACCTAACTGGTAGCCTGCTTTTCTACAGGAAGGGTACCATAAACAAATAGCATATATTTACATATATCATATCAAATACCGCAGTCAGTTTGCATGTGTTGTTAACACTGAAAACCTTTGCTGCTCTCAAGGACTGGCATTTTCTACTTTGGATATTAGCTCTATTAATTCTAGTCTTTTAAAAAAGCCTTTACAGAGTCACAAGAAATCCCTTTTCCTTTGATAAGGAAGGAGCCCAGAAAATTCAGAGGCAAAAATACCCATTTCAACATTTTCCTAATCCCTGGGCTTCTGCTAGTGAATACTAAGGCATAAGATTTTACAACTCAGCATTAAGGGATCATTTTCTACAACATCAGTTAGATTTGAGAGACTCATGTTTTGGAGAAAGACAATATACCATGAAAATACCCCCCTTTTTAGCCTCCAGCTGACAAAAAAAAAACAACAAATCAATACAAACTACAGAACTTATTCAGGACTTCCCAAACCAGACCTGGTCACTCGTTTGCCAGACAACTCAGAGGTATATTATTCAATTACAAAAAATGCTGCACTCTTGCTTAGAGGTCCAAAGTTACTTTGCCTAAATCGACTGAGAAGTATCCAAGCATTCCTATCCTAGATACACTATTGTTTTATGTATCTGAGCTTGTATATAGGTTTTATTGTAACTCACTTAGGAATTCGGATTCACGCCGCAAAATTTAGAAGAACCATAACTGACGGGCTTCCGCACGGATGTGTGTATGCCAACAGGTAGCAGCGCCAATTTAGATTAATAACTTTATTGGTGAGAAATCAAATGCAAGTATTTATATAAACACTGACATTACAAGTACAAGGCAGGAGACTTAGGGCAGAATCAAGGATCCTCAGATATTTCCAATACTGTCCCCACAGACCACGACTTGCATAATCACTTAGATATGAAAGCATAAAGTCACACACAATGTCCTTCTACAGCTTCGCCTTCCTCTGGGGAACGAGGGAAGAATTTAAGCTGTCCTTTGGGCAGAGGTCCTCACAGGCACTAGACATATTGCTGCTCTTGAAGCCATTGATTAAAAAAAATAGAGAGATATATAGGCTTCTGAGAAATGTTAACCCTCTACTTCCCAAACAAAAGCATGTTCCCTGGAGGCTCCAGCTTGGGGCACATATGCCGAAATGCACCGTCAACAGCTCACTGCTGATCCTCTGGCTTATTTCTTTGTTGTTTTGCGGATCAAAGCCATTCTCTGCAACAGAAATAAAACCCACACGGCGAATCATCAACTGTATCTGCCGACAGATGTTATATTTCTAAGATTTTAATCTACAGAAATTAAAGCTAAGATTATAGTTTACCTTTGATAAATGCAGGATGCCATTAAATACAATATAAACTGCAAAAGGGGGAGGGGAAAATGGGACTTGATAAATTTTACTGACTGTATTTATGCATGTAACAAACTAAGGTGTATGTTTACTAAGGTGCGTTAGCGTTTCTAACGCACCTTTAAGTTTAAGGCGCGTTAAACGCTAACTTGCCTATGCATTTCTATGGGCGCGTTAGCGTTTAAAGCTCGTAACCATTTACGCGTGTTAAAAACACTAAACGTGCCCATAACGCACCTTAGTAAACATAGGCGTAAATGCACACCTGAGGTGAGAAGACCCTTGCCAGTCTGATCCTCAGCACCACTCCCCAGAATAGTTGCAGCAGTTTTCCTTTCCCCTCTGCACCTCCAGTGTACCCTACCTGCTTACCCTTGACGGATGGAGGATCTAACACAAATTCCCAAGGTATTTTCTTTTTTTTTTAACTGGTTTTTAGTTATTGGTTACCCTGGATGTTGGGTAATCTATTCTCGGACTCCGCTTCCTAAAAAAAAAAAAACCAACCCCCCCCCCCCCCCCCCACCAAGGTCCTTGGCTCAGTAGTGCCCAGTGAGTCCGAGGCTTTCATTTATGTAGAGATAAAATGGTAAATTATCGAATGTGATGCCTCTTTTGGTCCATTTTATCCAACTAGCCTTTGAAAATGTGACCTTATTTACCAGGTCAATGCAACCTAATTTGGGAATGACTTATGCACGTACACTCTATGCCACCTTACAACATCCGGGTTTGTTCTCAAAGTCGAAAGATACATAATTTAACAGGCCTTGAGGTGGGAACGTCAGGTGCTGGTTACTCCCAGACAGCCTTCTTATAACTGCTTTGTATCTTTTACACCTCCTATATCCTTCAAGTCTCAATAAATAGCTTTTAGCCTATTTTTACACCACCTTCTGCCATCACCCTACAAAAATGGTGTTATTTCAGAACTCCTTACTAGTTTGAAACCCAACATGGATGTTTGTAATTCACCCTGCAACATCGCTGCATTTTGCACGAGGTTGAAGTTTAGAATAACCCGATGGTTAGTGACAAAAATAAATCAGTCACAATAAGGGCGACGAATAAAGGGGGAGGGGGGGGACAGCAGACGATGTACAAACTTGCACCTTTATTAAACATCAAGGTCTTGACATGAGCCGTGTCGACCCACAAGGGCCTTCCTTCCTCAGGACTTTATTTCCAGGTATTTAAGTGAGTAGCACTGCAACCACACTACTGTTTTCTAGGCAATGTGTGTGATACTATAAGCTTCACCAACCTCCGGCATACACCAAAACCAGCAAGCAAAACACTTTAGGCGGTCAAGTTTGTTTTTAATAGAAAATGAAATATATATTTTTGGGCCCCCGGTGTCTGTGGTAGAATGGAGGACCACTGCCATGTTTTAATCTCTTCTTGTAGGTCAACGTTTCCCAAGTCAGTCCTGGAGTACCCTCTTTCCAGTCAAGTTTTCAGGATATCCACAATTAATATGTATGAGATCGATTTGCTTACACTGCCTCCATTGCATGCAAATCTCTTTAATGCATATTCATTGTGGATATCCTGAAAACCTGACTGGAAAGAGGGTACTCCAGGACTGACTTGGGAACCACTGCTGTAGATAATTTAACTTGGTTAAGACCAGAAACAAGTGGCAAAACCAGGAACACAACCTAGGTGTTTTAACTAAGTTCCATTCTTTATACACAATTTTCTTAGCAGCTGGTCTTGTTTGCAATGCCTAAGTTCTATTTTGATCATCATTTCCCATGTTTGTCATCCCGTATTTTTGCTATTTACATATGAGGTTCTTTTCTACTGTCTCTCTAGGTTTTTTTGATCACCAACTGTACTATTCTGTACCTATATTTTATGATTTTCAACAGTAAGGTTAGTCCTTATGTTTTTTTGATAGTCTCTTATTTTTAATTATTGTTTACATATGAAATATAGTTTTAGATATTTATGTTCACTGTGTTGCTGTCTTTAGTTTCAAACGCTTTTCTGGTTTTAGCCTTATTTTTGTTTGTTAAAATTAGTTGGTTTTATTGGTTTTTTTTGTTGTAATGTTTGATGCATATATGTATTCTTTATACAGTGTCAGACCCCCGAGGCAGACGGTTGATTCCGTCAAAACATGGCCCCATGTCAGGTCATACACTGGTGTGGTACTGAATAAAGTTGCTTTTATCAACCTTAGGCTGTGAAGATTTTTTTGGTCCACTTCCTACTTCTGTATTTTAACAGCTAGACAGGTCTCTTCCTTAGGTACCCTTATATTTCAACGGTTTTTATTGGTGATGTACCACGTCAAACAAAACCAATAAAGTCAAACATTTTGTAAACATTCAGTCATGTCATAATTGTACATGTGCATCTAGTCTAACATCATCATCATTATTTTACATCCTTTCCTCCCCCTTCCCCCCCCCAACCTCCCCTTTATTTTACTCCTTTACCTTTATCTACTTATTTCATGGTAATTATACTAGCAATATCTATTATAGGTCTTAACCGGTCCATCTGCTGGATGTCTCACTATCTAGGACGTATCCAATTTGTTAAGCACTGCACTTCTAGCCTTGTGGGAGATATTTTGTAAATATTTAGACCATATATTAACAAAGATCTTTCTTTTCTTTGGGTTACCGTAAGCCTCCCTGGCCTCCCAGAGCATTAGCTCATGGAACCTATTTCTCCAGTACCAAAAGGAGGATGGCTCAGCCTGCAGCCAATGTCTGAGTATGCATTTTTTCCCCACTGCATGGGCCTTACACAAGAATAACTCCTGATTTTTGTCTGAGATCCCATAAGCACTGCTTTTATTCAAAAGCACTCCTTAGGTACCCTTAAAACTACACCCTAGCAAGTCCCTCACCTGTTTGTGAGCTTCTGTCGTACAGGCTTTTTTGTAGGGTCGAATTTCTTCAGAACCAAAGCCTGGGATCCACATGTTCCACTGACGCTCTGAAATTAAAAAAAAATGTATGAAAAGTGATTTATACAAGACACCGCAACACTCAGTCCATACAGGCACATATACAAAGCTATCTATCCCGAGTTTATGCAATAAGGGACACAGTCAGTCCTGTCTATTAAGTTCCTATACATAGCAACTTTGGGGAGGGGGGGGGGGCATCTGTAGCCTAAAATGATACGACTATAGGACAAATCCAGGAGAGAAATAAAACCCAGGTTCAAAAATAAATATATTTCCTGATATATCAAGGGAATCGCAGACTAGGAGGTGTAAACTCTTGGCTTTTAAGCCAAGAATCATTGCCCTAGGCGGGACCTTCCTAGAGCGATTCCCTTGTAAGTGTCTTATTTCCTGATTACTTATTTGTTGAACCCAAGAAATTACAAGAGTTTGTGGAGTTAAACGAACAGACGAAGAACCCTCTGCAGCAACTTCCTTTAGTTACCATTGTACCAGCTGCAATTACCGATTAACCTTCCTCCCTCAGAAAACATGAATTTGTAAGATTAACCACGTGCTGTTTTTCTTATTTTCTTTGAGATTGTTTTCCTGATCTTGGATTCCCCAATTGTGGACAATTATATATATTGTTGAGAGAAAATGTTTTTTCTTTTTCCTTATATTAATTTCTGTTTTTCCTTACATTTACGTGATAAATGTGAATGTAATTAAGTAAAATGATAAATAAATAAATAAAAAAGAGAAATAAAACCCAGGACAAACTCCGTGACTGATCTCCTCACACTAGCCTGGTAGCCTCCCCCAAAACTGAGTGATTTGCTAACAGCAGCTTTCTCTAGCCAAGTGGGAAGGACAGAGGGTGGGGAAGAGAGAGCAAGAGACTGAACCTGTAGAATCATACCCAGATGCAGCTGTACATCTTTCACTTCCAGAGTGTTGGATTTGCGATGCCGAGCGAGTTGACAGGCTGCTGTCACCACACTCTCAATGAAGTCATCAGCAATCTGCAGTAACATCTATGAGACGGCCAAAATAAGAAGAAAATCCAATACACAGTTCCTCCAGTCACAGCTGCCAAGTTTATGCCAGAAATTAAGCTTAAAGTAGAAACATAGAAACATGACGGCAGATAAAGGCCATATGACCCATCCAGTCTGCCCATCCTCTGTAACCCCTACCTGTTCCTAAGTGAGCCCACATGCTTATCCCATGCCTTTTTCAAAATTCTGGAACAATCTTTGGGGGGGGGGGGGGGTGGAGTCTGGACAAGGAATACAATAGACAGAGAGGATAATGGTATATAGAGCTTTAAGAAGCACCAGTAAGGCAGTGAACCTTTACCAACACATTAAATATAGGAAAATGAAGAGGATGGCTATGACTAGACCATGAACGGATTATGAATGAGCATGGAGTATTTAAAAAGATTGGGGGGGGGGGAGGAGGGGGGAATAATAGTAACAAGGGGTTCAATCACGGAATAATGTAAGGTGTTACTATTGGAATTACGGTTTGAGTTTAATGTAACAAGCTGACTATTGTTTCTTTCAGTGTACATGGCAAAAGTGAAGGTAGTAAGGGGAGAGGGGGATAAGACAGGGTACTGTTATAAAAACAAAAACTGATGATAGCAACTTAAGATTAATGTACATAAGAACGATAGCTTTAAAATTTGTTATGTATGTACTCTAATGGATGTGTTACCAGGTGGAATCATCAATAAAAATGTTGGTACATAAAAATTCTGGAACAGTCCTCGACTCCACCACCTCCACCGGGAGGCCATTCCACACCTCCACCACCCTTTCTGTGAAATAATACTTCCTAGTGAAGAACTATGGGCTTCAAACTTTTTATCACCCTGCACGGCTCACTGGCTTGGATTCCTTGTAAGGAATTAAATCAGAGCAGGGGTGAAGCAAAGAGTAGAAGCAAACGCTGCACTTCTGTCTCTCACCCACTTCGTCTGTCTATATATTACTGCTGGGGAAATATGAAAAGTGAGTTACATGTGCGCCAGTGGATGGCAACTGCATAATTTGCTTATTCCTCAATTTTTGGCATGGAGCCATTTAAAATCAGACTGTTTTATCTTGCTAAACAGACAGGAGAGCCAGCAATTATACATATGTTTAAATCATTTTTATTGATGACAATAAGAACATATACAATTCTGTATTGATTTCCATCATCAGTTCCATTTTTATTCCCTTCCCACCCTCCCCTCTTCCCTCCTCTTCGCACTCCAAACTATCTTATACATACAGAGTTAACCATTAATTATGCAATTATACATATAACAGCAATATTTGGCTGATATATGGGTACGTTATACATTACGTTTGACTTATTTAGGGGACTTGACTTTAAATGCATAAGCACTGGCATGGTAGCCGGTCATACATATATAATTTAACAATTCTACTTAAACTTAACTTTAGATGACGGCCAGCTCCTTTGAATACTGGACTCTTATAATGAGGCAGCCGAATGGTCTATTAACATGGACCTGCAGGACTGTGTATTTCACCCAGCTTAAGAGGAAATGAAAATCAGCACTGGCGGAAAGCATGACCAGATGCATTTGGTGGAGCATCCAGTGCAGATGATGCACTAATCACCACTTACCTCCTCCACATCCTCATCCAGCTGTTCATTTGGATCTATTTCTCTCACTAGATCTTGTAACTTTTTCTTAGTTAAAACCTAATGTTAAAATAAACAAATTAGAATTCCTTCAGCACGTGAAGCACTTACAATGAAACACTGGCAACTACAAAAGTCCACTGACTTCTCTATACTGACCTACTGAAGACATAAGACAGAGCGTAAAGGGAGAATTCTTTAACATCTGAATGAACATTATAACCATATTGTGGAATTATAACAGTGCTGTGTATAATTTGCATGACCTCGCTCATAACGCCTCAGTCTATGGACACATATAAGGAATCAATTAGGCAAGTTAAGATTAAGAAATTCAAGCGGGACAAAAGAGATGATGATTAAAATAAAGCTTGTGTGTGGATTTATAAGAAATAACATGGTACAACAAGATAAATCCCCTTTTGAGGATGAATCTTTGTCATCTTGACTCGAGTTCAAGTGTCATATCATTTGCACACATAAGGCGTGTCTTAGCGAACCAGGATCCCAAAGTATTCGCCAATATAGTATTACTAAGTCATACACAAGTCAGCTTCTAAAGAGCAGTGTGGAAAAGAAACCATCCTGTTTTTATCCAATTACAAATACAAATCCTGAGGCACAGGGAGATGAGATGTACACAAGTGTCAAACTATACCCGAGATTTCTTGGCAAAGTTCTACTCACTAAACCACTCCTTTTTGTTACAATGCACCGACCCTTTAAAGAAAAGCAACTGCAACATCATTCAGTTTGAATGTTAGTAGTTTTTCAGCTAAATAGAGAGGGTATGGAAAACTTTCCTAAATGAAAGAAAAATGTCCCATACTTGCTTTATACATTTTAGAAAATTGTTTCATAAAATTAATCAGTAATGAATGCATACAAATATAAAATCAGTCCGACTATAATATTTCAAACAGTCAAAAACATCTGTAGATGGTTTTGGCTATAGTCATCTGACTGGTGGAAGCTGATATCGTGTTACCGATCACTACTGTCTGTAGTTAAATGGAGAGGTGCGGTAGCCGTGTTAGTCCACTCTTAAAGGTAATCAATAGAAAACAAAATAAAACATGGAAAAGAAAATAAGATGATACCTTTTTTATTGGACATAACTTAATACATTTCTTGATTAGCTTTCGAAGGTTGCCCTTCTTCGACAGAACATTTGCTTATTTCCGATCTGACGAAGAAGGGCAACCTTCGAAAGCTAATCAAGAAATGTATTAAGTTATGTCCAATAAAAAAGGTATCATCTTATTTTCTTTTCCATGTTTTATTTTGTTTGATTTCTATAGATTCTACATGGAATGTTGCTATTCCACTAGCAACATTCCATGTAGAAGTCGGCCCTTGCAGATCACCAATGTGGCCACGCAGGCTTCTGTGAGTCTAACGTGCAGGACGTCAGACTCACAGAAACAGAAGCCTGCGCAGCCTTCTACATGGAATGTTGCTAGTGGAATAGCAACATTCCATGTAGAATCTCCAATAGTAGCAACATTCCATGTAGAATCTCCAATAGTACCTATTTTACTGTCATAGTAATGCTTGAATGTTTTCACTTATATACACTGTCAGATAGCACATTTGCTTATTTCCGATCTGACGAAGAAGGGCAACCTTCGAAAGCTAATCAAGAAATGTATTAAGTTATGTCCAATAAAAAAAGGTATTATCTTATTTTCTTTTCCATGTTTTATTTTGATTTCTATTGATAACCTGTAGTTAAATGCAAAGCTTGGCAACTATGAGCTTTGAATTTGGTCCAGTATAGCATTTAAACCACAGCAAGGGGCCCCTTTACTAAAATGCATTGAACAGTTAATGTATGAATTAGCATGCACTGTTAGCTCACTAGTGAGGTAACTTTACCATGGTGCATGACAGTGCACACTAATTTGCGCATTTCATTACACGCTGTGTTAGGGGACAGAACTAGGCATGGACTGCATACTGCTGCAGTTAGCATACAGTACTTATTGTATGAAACCTTCTCTCAAGGGATAGCAATACTGTTTGCGATTCGCATGCATGCACTTAACATGCAGTAAACAATATTTCAGGGAGGTAAATGCAAGGGACATGCTGGACACACCCAATAGTCAACACAAGCCTTGGCATTTACTGCGCATTAAACCTAACCTACCACACTTTACTAAAGGAACCCCTAGGAATCTTGATTGATCCCCTTCCCCCTCCAAATATTTCACTTTAACTACTTGGCTACCTGAGAAAATTATACATGACAAAGATGTTTAAAAATATGTACAATATTAACTAAATATATGGTTCAGCTAACATGCTGAATCAGATCAGAAAGTCGACTTAGGTCACAGGAAAACTTTTATGCAAACAAGAAAGCGTATGAACAGGTAATTTTTCTAGAAAACCTACGTCTTTGTAGCTAAGTACTTGCTGGGCCCTGCCATGAAGAAAGGAAACTCAGGCATTTTCACAGATGCAACAGAAGTAACAAAGAGGCTCATTTTCAAAGCACTTAGACTTACATAGTTCTATGTAACTTTGTAAGTGTAAGTGCTTTGAAAATATGCCCCCCAATTTACTGTGTTCTTCAAAAAGCAAATATAATCCCGTATGCACTTCATGGCTATGTGAACAGAGTCAAGTCCCTGGTCACCTATACTGAAATGCTACTACAGATCAAGCCAAGATTAATGTGAAGATTGCTCTACCTGGTTGCTTTCAGGGCTAATACGGCCTCCTCCGCTTGGGGTTCCAGGCATCTTTGCCACAGCGGAGCTGTTGGCCATAGGGCTTTGCTGTGGCGTGCTGACAGGTTCAGATTTGATAGAGGAGAAATTAGACAAGTTGATCAGGGTAGAGGGTCCGAACTGGTTCATTATCTGATGGGCTTTTGCCTGGAGATCATACAGCTTTTCTAGATCCTGCTTCTGTTTGGGATTGTGGGGACCCAAACCTATCAGCTGAAAGACGGAAACAGGCAAAAGGCATAAAGGGGAGAAACATCCTCTCCTCCCCTGTCTCCTGTCAAGAAAATCACATCAGGGTCTCCTGAAATACAGGAAGTGTTTTCATTCGCAGTGTAAAATAAACCAAACAAGTAGCTATTGGGCTTACAAACTTAGTTCTACAAAGACATGCATGTCTGTCTCTCATTTTCAGCTATGTGTTCAGATTTCCAGTTAAAATTACAGTTTTTTATTCTCCTGAAATGTTTCCCCCCGATAAGTAAGATATACTATATTCAATCAAAAAAAGTGTCTGAAATTCAATCAGGCTTACAAACCATTGAATTTTTAAATCAAAATAAGGACAGTTTGAATTTGTCTGAGCTTCTAGAGACTTCTATGACCGAGGATTCTGAAAGATGTACTTTAATAGTGACTTTTGTATTTGAGCAAGACTTAGAATCGGTTAAACGTTTATACTTTAGAAACGCAAAAGCCCTTTTTTGGGCAAAAAGGTATGGATGTTCCCAGATGTGACTAAACCTACTCAAGAGCGACGGAAAGTTTTCTTAGCTCTTAGAGCTGAAACATTAGCTCTGGGGACATCATTTTATCTTAATTACCCCTGTAAGTGTGTGGTAAAGTACATATTCTTTCAACCTGAACATCTTAGTGAATTTGTTAAAGTTAAGAAATTGGCTACTGGTTAATACCAGCTTCTAGTCGAGAATAATGTTTAGACGGATAGGTGCATGTTAAGCTATACATCTGCTATAATGTTTTGTTTTTCCTCTTAAGACTTCTCCTGTTATTTTCCTTTCATGTGATCCCCCATTCTTGTGGTCTAAGGAAGATGAGTGAAAACATTTTCTTTATTACTTGCATGTCATGATTTCAAAATATGTATCTGTATTGCCTACTCAAGTTTATAAATGGCTTGTAAAAAATTCTAAAATGGAAAAAAAAAAATTACAGTTTTACTTCACCATTATTGTGAAGGAGAAATGGAATAAGAAACTAACAGTACAATACCTACTTCAAATCCCACAGCAGCTCCTTTTGGCCTTGGACAACTCAACCCTCCATTGTCTTGAGTCTAATACCATGCAGGTTCCGGCAGCAATGCCAGTCTACATCATGCCACACCCATATTAGGTAGCAGCAAAATAGTGGTGCCTCACAATGCAAAGAGAAGGCAATAGCAAACCACCCTTGTATCATGCAAGGGGGGGAGGGGGGAGTACCCTTATTGTGTGGTTGGCAGGAGTCAAGTTCGACGTGAAGGCGCATCTGCATCTGGATGACCAACATCACTAAGAAACTGATGAAAATGTGTAGAAGCATACTCTAACTTCTTTACAAATTCAGAGCTACACTCACTATAATACTATATACCCTCAAAAAAAAAAAAAATCAGAGAATACACTCTCAGTAATGGCACAAATTTCTATACAGCTGCTCTCTCAGCCTTCTCAGGACCTGTGAGGGTAGAGGAAAAGAGTATGCCTGCTACTCCCTAACAGGTTCCACATAAACAATAAGGCAAGAATGCTTTTTTATTCCATCCAAACCCTAAACTTTAAAGAAAATGGCTGTAAAAGATGTTCTCTCTCTAACTGAAAGTGTACAGCAATAAGTGTTACAACTAAGTTGGATAGACTGAAAAATGTAAAAATGTGTGCCATTTCCTGCATCAAAGAGACAGCTCTTGCATTACATATCAATTCAGTACGACTGCAACAAGGCACTGGAGAACTCCATTCCTCAACA
This sequence comes from Microcaecilia unicolor, assembly GCF_901765095.1. NCBI lineage: Eukaryota > Metazoa > Chordata > Amphibia > Gymnophiona > Siphonopidae > Microcaecilia > Microcaecilia unicolor. The sequence goes on from NC_044041.1 coordinate 190,815,355, forward strand.
TATATTGAAAATGTGGGATACAAATGCAACAAAAAAAACTCGACTGGGTTGCAGCCCTCAAGGACCAAGGTTGCCCACACCACAAAACTCACCATATGACCTCCTAGCTGGTAATTAGACTTAAGCACTCTCCCATAAAGAATAAGGTCTGTAATTGTTATCTTTACTCTTCTGGATACAAATGGCTGGGCCATGAGACGAGGATAAATACTTCTCCCTTCTTGCACCTCAAATCTAGAATCTCCCCTTCAAGGAGAAGCAACATCACACTCCTCATACCCTGGCTTAGGAGTGAGGTTCATTACTGTTCTGGTATACATAAAATCCACCCAGTTAAAGACACTGCTACTGAGGGAACAAGTGTATGAAGAAACATGGAAAGTCCAGCTCAATGCATTGCACCCTGTCCTAGCATATTGCACAAGCTGGGCAGGGAAATTGTCTAACGCAGGGGTGGGCAACCTTGGTCCTTGAGGGCTGAAACCCAGTCGAGTTTTTTTTGTTGCATTTGTATCCCACATTTTCCCACCAATTTGCAGGCTCAATGTGGCTTACATTATGCCGTGATGGCGATCGCCATTTCCGGGTAGAGAGTTATAGGTGGTATTACATTAAAGCAGAAGAATAGTGCAATAAAATACAAAGAGGTATTGCATTGACATTAGTTACTAAGTTATAGAATAGCATTAAATAATCAGATATAGAGAGTTCATTTCCGGGATGATCGATAAGTTCGTTCCAGCATGAAAGCTAAAAGTGGTAGTGTGAATTGTGTTGCTTTATGAGTGGTAGCGGAGGTTAGATCTGGTGCTGAGAATTCATTTTTTTTATCTAGTTCCGGGTCAGCTAATTATGTTTATTTAGGATTGGTCGTTGTGGTATGCCTTTTTGAATAGGTTGGTTTTCAGTAGTTTTCGGAAGATTGTTAGGTCGTGAATTGATTTTATGGCCTTTGGTACTGCATTCCAGGATTTCCCCAATGAACATGCACGAGATTTATTTGCATACAATGAAGACAGTGCACGTTATGTTATACAAGGCTTACTGTCTGCAAATTAGTTCACTGCAGATTACAAATGAAAGAAAAGAATACCGAGACATAAGTTCAGGAATTATATTATATCGTATATCACTCATCATAGTAATCATGAAAAACATGTAATAACCAAGCCTAGTTATATCAAATATTCATGAAACAAGATTGTCTTAAGAACTTTACAAAATAATGGATAATTCTTGAGCAAGCATATTCATTGGGGAAATCCTGAAAAGCCGTCTGGGTTGCAGTCCTCAAGGACCAAGGTTGCCCAGCCCTGGTCTAAAGTGATGATACCAAAGTAGAACATAATTCACCTTTACTTTTCAGCTCTGAAAGGTAAAATTTTAAAAGGAGAGATTAAAACTCTCTAAAACTACTGCAGAGTGATTTTTTTTTAAAGAATTTCTCTCTTCTCTCTCTCTCTAGGGGGCCCTTTTGCTAAAGCTTAGTGCACGCTAAATGCTAAGAAGCTCATAGGTATAAAATGGGCTTCTTCGCACTTAACGCACGCTAACGTGTATTAACATGCGCTACGATTTAGTAAAAGGGCCCCTTGAGCAATCTATACAAAATTAGTATTAAAACACACCAAGATAAGTAAACATTTTAGTAGTTAACTATCCCACAGCAAGCTCATGCACACTACAAAAAATGTTGACGTGATTCAAGGTGAAAATGTTATTTTAGCTTCTAAACTAGCAAAGCAATTTAGGGATTTCTGTAAATTATGCTGGAAAAATTCAAACTTTACCCATTTTGCATTATTAGTAGGGATCATTAAAATTGTTCTGGATTTATTTCATATTATCATGAGAAAGTTTTATTTGCATATTGGGGAACCACTGAATTTTAGGAAAAGTACTGCTTTACCAGTTTCTGCTTATCTTCCTAGATGTTTTTACCATGACAGCTGAATCTTTGAAACACTGGTGTTTAAAATCAACAAGTAGTCAAAACATTTTACAGCAATTCACCAGTATCTGCAAACCACTAAACCAGGGAAAGACAATAGTCTTAAGTAATGACAGTATGTCATAAGAACATACGTGTTGCCATTCTGGGACAGACTGAAGGTCCATCAACAAGCCCAGCATCCTGTTTCCAACAGTGGCCAATCCAGGTTACAAGTACCTGGCAAAATCTCAAAACAGTACAATACATTTTATCCTGCTTATCCTAGAAATAAGCAGTGGATTTTCCCCAACTCCATTAATAATAACTTATGGACTTCTTTTTTAGGAAGCTATTCAAACCTTTTTTAAACCCCACTAAGCTAACTGCTTTTACTACATTCTCTGGCAACGAATTCCAAAGTTTAATTACACGCTGAGTGAAGAAATATTTTCTCAGATTTGTTTTAAATGTATTACTTTGTAGCTTCATTGCGTATCCCCTAGTCCTAGAATTTTTGGAAAGAGTAAACAAGTGATTCACGTCTACCCATTCCACTCCACTCATTATTTTATAAATCTCTATCATATTTCCCCTCAGCTGTCTTTGCTCCAAGCTGAAGAGCGCTAGCTGCTTTAGCCTTTTCTCATAGGGAAGACGTCCCATCCCTTTATCATTTTTGTCGCCCTTCTCTGTACCTTTTCTAATTCCACTATATCTTTTTTGAGATGCGGTGGTGACCAGAATTGCACACAGTATTAGAGGTGCGGTCGCATTATGGAGCAATACAAACACATTATAACATCCTCATTTTTGTTTTCCATTCCTTTCCTAATAAAACCTAACATTCTATTTGCTTTCTTAGCCACTGTCGCACACTAAACAGTTATTAACATCAAAAAATGTATACTGTAAAGCCACAAATAAACAAAAGGAAAAAGATTTTCCCAATATTAAGTACACAATTTTCAAATGGTAGCTACAATACAAAGAAAGAAAGAAAATTCTATTCTGGTTTCCCAAGTACTGATAGATTTAAAGAATAAAATTATTTCTAATTTTGATGATCCCTATGTTATAGCTGATCAGACTGCACTTGGAAAAAAAAACTGGATGGGGGAAGGTGCACCTTTTCTATACTGCACATCTCCATGCTCATTTTACTTACAGCTATCTGAGTACCTAGATCTTTAATTACATCAGCTACTGCTGTAGGCCCAGTGAAAACAGAGGCCATTTTCATAGACTACCTGTAAATAAACAGGAATTGTTGAATAAAGGGGTGGGTCTGTTATTTCTCTAGATAATATTTCACCAAATAACACCTGGAAAGAGAACACAAAATTAAGTAACAAAGAAAAAAAAAAAGCATTTCTGACTAGATGATTGTATATGGTAATAAGGGCCATACCTGAAGCAATTTAACAAAGATAACCAATGCACAGCATTTAAAGCAGCAGATGCTTCAAAGCAGTATTATCCCTATGTTGCCGTTCTTTTTCGTTAAAGATTTTATGTCCTAAACTTGTACATGTTTTATTGCATTGACATTGCGTTATTAAAACAATTCTCTCTGAATTTACTTTGATTGCCTTTAAGGGTGTGAATTGGGTCTTAGGCATCAATGCATTCTCTCCATCCCAAATGTGGACCTGCTGAAAAAGTAAGGACTCAAAAAGTCCCAAAGTCTTCTGCTCCCCCAGATAGCTAGGGGTGCTGCTAAGACAGCATTTCACAATCCTTGGGGAAGTGGACCCTGGTCACTGTGACACCTTAACTAAATAAAGAGTTCGTGATTGCAGGGCTCTGGAGGGTGAGGTGATGCATGGTCCCCGGCCCAGAATCATCACTGTAAGAACCAGAGTAGAGGTCTGACCCCTTTCTATGTCTCCAGGAAAAATGCAGTTCCTAGATACATAGTGAGAGGAATGTAAAATAAGGGAAAGAATCCTAACCCTAGTTCCTACAAAGCTGGAAAGCGAAACAGGAGAAAATCCCAAGGTTAAAAAGTAATTAAGAAAAGAATGAAAGAAAAGAACCCATAAGAATACTCTGCATTACTGCTCAAGCAGTCCCACCATCTATACTACATTTCGGTGCCTGCTAGTGCCAAACAGGTCCTATTTACAGAGCTGCCAAGTTACCCATTCCAGGAGGGAGCCTTTTTGGCCAGTCCTGATTTTAAACTTACATCCCAAAGCAGTGTAGTATTTGTAGTCCATGATTCTAGCCATTGAAATCAGTGCTGCAGGTCCCATAATGCACCAGGATGAAGTTGGCAGAAATGCAGGACCGGCCAAAAAGTCTCCCTCCTGGAATGCGTAACTTGGCAGCTCTGTATTTACCACAGCAACCACCATAAGCGTAAAAGGGATGAGGTATAAAATGCAACCTAAAAAGCCAACTCATGTGATTGCCTCTCACCTACCCAAATCCATCCTGTTAGAATGTCAATGAAATGCTTTGATGTCCCCATGCATACCTCCGACCCACCCCCATCCTCCCACCCTGTCAGACTGTCATAGTAATGCTTGAATGTTTTCACTTATATACACTGTCAGCTAGCACATTTGCTTATTTCCGATCTGACGAAGAAGGGCAACCTTCGAAAGCTAATCAAGAAATGTATTAAGTTATGTCCAATAAAAAAGGTATCATCTTATTTTCTTTTCCATGTTTTATTTTGTTTGATTTCTATAGATTCTACATGGAATGTTGCTATTCCACTAGCAACATTCCATGTAGAAGTCAGCCCTTGCAGATCACCAATGTGGCCGCACAGGCTTCTGCTTCTGTGAGTCTGACGTTCTGCACATACGTGCAGGACGTCAGACTCACAGAAACAGAAGCCTGCGCAGCCTTCTACTTGGAATGTTGCTAGTGGAATAGAAACATTCCATGTAGAATCTCCAATAGTAGCAACATTCCATGTAGAATCTCCAATGGTATCTATTTTACTGTCATAGTAATGCTTGAATGTTTTCACTTATATACACTGCCAGCTAGCACATTTGCTTATTTCCGATCTGAGGAAGAAGGGCAACCTTCGTAAGCTAATCAAGAAATGTATTAAGTTATGTCCAATAAAAAAGGTATCATCTTATTTTCTTTTCCATGTTTTCTTTTGTTTGATTTCTATAGATTCTACATGGAATGTTGCTATTCCACTAGCAACATTCCATGTAGAAGTCGGCCCTTGTAGATCACCAATGTGGCCGCGCAGGCTTCTGCTTCTGTGAGTCACAGAAACAGAAGCCTGCGCAGCCTTCTACATGGAATGTTGCTAGTGGAATAGCAACGTTCCATGTAGAATCTCCAATAGTAGCAACATTCCATGTAGAAGTCGGCCCTTGCAGATCACCAATGTGGCCGCGCAGGCTTCTGCTTCTGTGAGTCTGACGTCCTGCACGTACGTGCAGGACGTCAGACTCACAGAAACAGAAGCCTGCGCAGCCTTCTACACGGAATGTTGCTAGTGGAATAGCAACATTCCATGTAGAATCTCCAATAGTAGCAACATTCTATGTAGAATCTCCAATAGTATCTATTTTACTGTCATAGTAATGCTTGAATGTTTTCACTTATATACACTGTCAGCTAGCACATTTGCTTATTTCCCATCTGAGGAAGAAGGGCAACCTTCGAAAGCTAATCAAGAAATGTATTAAGTTATGTCCAATAAAAAAAAAAGGTATCATCTTATTTGCTTTTCCATGTTTTATTTTGTTTGATTTCTATTGATAACCTTGAGAGATTGAAATGACTTAAGTATTAGGAGGCAAGCCGGTAGTTTCCACCCGCTGACACTCACCTCAGGCTTCTTCCCTGTCAGCTCTCTTACGCGGGACCAGGACTCTCTTCACCCGGTTACGGAGAAATCACTCCGCCAGCCGGTCAGGCCCCCGCGGCGAACACCAGACGCTTCTCCCGGGGACACTAACCAGCTCCGCTCACTCTACCCGTCCATGGCGCGCTCAGACTTCAGGGAAGGAGACGAGTAACCGCCGCGGCACAGGCGCTGCCAGACCTCCAGACCCCGCCACCACTACACTTCCCCCCACCTCCAGACCCCTCCGGCTAACGGAAATGGCTTGAGAGAGAGCGAGCGGCTCCTCCACCGTTAGGCCCTGCCTAGGTCTCCCTACTTCCGCTCCAGGCCGGAAGCACTTCCCCCTACCCGTCCAATCAGGTTTAACGACAGAGGGGAGACGTCACGAGCCTATCGGGCCTATTGTGTGTGGGCTGAAGTCAGTGGGCGGAGCTGAGGGGAGACGTCACGAGCCTATCGGGCCCATTGTGTGTGGGGCTGAAGTCAGTGGGCGGAGCTGAGGGGAGACGTCACGAGCCTATCGGGCCTATTGTGTGTGGGCTGAAGTCAGTGGGCGGAGCTGAGGGGAGACGTCACGAGCCTATCGGGCCCATTGTGTGTGGGGCTGAAGTCAGTGGGCGGAGCTGGCCGCCATATTGAGGGACGTCACGCAAAGCATTGATGACAGACTCGGTTAAAAACAATTGCAAAGTCAAACTTGCGCGCGGGTTTTATGGGTTTATTAAATCTCCTTGGCTTTGCGTCCTTTATGTTAGGAGGGGATCTAAGGGGAGTTGGGGGCGGGGTCTATGAAGGGGGGGAGGGGGTATATTCAAAATGTATTTGGCAGCGCTCCACATCTTGCTTTGTTATTTTGTTGTCTTCAGTGCTGCGCTATATATGCCTTTATTTTTGTTTTTGCTGACAATAAAGTTATTTCTATGTGAAAACAATAGCAAACGCGTAATTTTTTTAATTTCATTTATATTTTTATTTATTTGAAAGCTTCCCATATGTACATATATATATATCATAAAATAAAAATTGGAAACCATGAAAACAGCATAAAAATTATTGTAGCTGGTAGAAACTGCAGTAATAAACTCTGTGTATTTTGTGTTCATTTTTCTACACGGTTTTATACAATACTGTAATATATGGCCAGATCTCAGTGAGGATATCCTGTTTCCTGATGGGTTCATCTTAAGTATTGTAATCTGCCTGGGGAAGGCCGGTCTTATTAACATGGAATATATTGAAATTAAATGGAAGCAAAATTAAACTCTCCTTTCATTGGGGCGCATGGAATCACATCTTCACCTCTTCTCTTTTGTACAAGTTTACATTTTAAATACATAAATGGATTTATTCTGTTTTGAGCATGTTTCAGGAGCAAGTGGAGGCGGGGCTAGTGGGTGGGAAGCAGGGCTAGTGCTGGGCAGACCTCTATGGTCTGTGCCCTGAAAATGGCAGATACAAATCAAAGTCAGGTATACACATAAAGTTAACTTATAAGTTCTATTGTCTATCATCGGCATTAAAAAAAAAAAAACCTCTATGTGCTATTTTTAATGCAAAAAATATATAATATGCTCTATTGCAAATAATTTTTCAAAGTAGCTGTAGTTAACTTATAAGTTATTCAACCACTGCTCAAGTCTGATGGTAGCCAGCTGATATATGTGACTTTGAGGAGAATTAAACCTTTTTTGGAATCTCTGTTCATCCTGTGGAACATTCCTCCACCCTGTTAGCTGTCTGTTTGACTTCTGTGGAAGGACTCTCCTGCCTTTCGTTCTTTACATTTGAAAATACAGTGAGGCAGAATAATAGAATTCAGTAACATCATGGGAGCAACTAGATGGATGTGTCTGAAACATTTAATAACATTGAGATTAGCATATATATTCAACTGGGCATTTAAAAGTCTGTCCTGTAACGATGCCGCATGTTCAGAAATCGTAGCCATAAGTATAGACAGTTATTAAAACATTATCACATGCATACATCAGAACAGGCATCCATGCGCACATTGCAAAAGTAAACAACAACTTCTACAGCGTAATTTTTATTCCCTCATTTCCATCTTTCAAAATTCTAGACAACAGATGTACAGATCAGTAGGACCCAAAACAGTCCAAAATTAGAAAAGTCAGAAATAACACCTTACCTTTTGCCTTTGGGTTTAAAAAGCAATACCATGTGCATGTAAGGTCTGGATAAATTAATTAAGACCATAGTAACCTAGTTGATGACAGCAGATAAAGACCTGTATGGTCTATCCAGTCAAAGGTTATAGCAAATACCCCAAATATGTAATACTTGGTAGCAATAATGAAACAGTGATGGAATATTCACATAGCAGGCAGCCAACAAATTTATTTTCCACTGAAAATAATTAACTTTGTATGAACTTGGTGGATAATAGTGTGCTGCTTGCATTTACATTCAAACAGACTTTAAGTAAAAATAAATATATACAACAGAACTGGCACATTTACTCCCTTGTTTACAAAATCACACTAGCAGTTGCTGTGTGGCAATGCTAACAGCCCATTCAAGGTGTTAGGCTAGTGGTAGTCCCAGAAGAGTGAGGGGTAAACCCATGTTGGGCTTACCACTGCTCTGTAAAAGGGCCCCTAGTGGTTGCTACTACTACTACTACTTATAATTTCTATAGCATGCATTCTGCTCAGTTGATTGATTTTTATTTATTTATTTTCGTTCTTATTTATTTAGCAACACGTTTCACTTTTCTTCAGTGATGCTGAAACAGATACAAATTAATGATGAACATACATTAATTTAGCTGAAATGCTGGATTTAAAAAAATGTTCTCCTGTTTTGAATTTGAATTAAAATATTTTTCGTTTATTTCTTTTCTTTATATAAACCTGTTTTCTTACAAAAAGATGTTAAAAGAGGAAAGTGATCTTAATTATGTTTAACTACCAACTGGAATGAACCTAATATTTCTGTTTTTATTGCTCCTGCTTTAAGCTTGATCTGCAAATCATTTAAATGCCTTTTGTCTGCATTTCACTTTTTATTGTGGTATATGTAGTCCACCTTCGTTCCATTTAAAGGTTATAAATCCTGGAAAACATAATAACTGTTCAAAATACTGCTGAATAAAGGCATTAAAACACAGTGATGGATCTCTCTTAATATTGTGTAACTTCCTGGCGGCCTAGGAACACGACCGGGGGTATAGCTCAGTGGTAGAGCATTTGACTGCAGATCAAGTGGTCCCCGGTTCAAATCCGGGTGCCCCCTCAAAATTTTTTACCTTGCATTTTTAACATTATTATCCTTGTTCAATTTATTACAATTTAAACATGGCATTTGGCACTGTTTTTCATTTTCTGAACATACGTTTCTTGAAAGCAGCTCACTCTCCCACTTTCAAAATAATATTGAAGAGGGGAGGAGCCACGCAGCCGGAGACGTTCCTAAACAAAAAGCCTGTGTGATTCGGACCAGGAGATGTTGCTGCCACAAACTGTGGACTCTTCTTCTTGGCTGCCCTTAGCAGCTCATGTTATTACGAAACGGGTTAAAATTCACCGACTTTTAAAAGCAAAACAACCAAGGGCAAAACACTAGGCTTTTCCGGACTACCCTTCCCAGCACGCCTATAATTTGCATATGTTTCCCAGCATGCCTACTGCTTTACATAATTAATACTGGACACTTTTTTCGAGAGAATTGGTGCAAAAATGATGAGGGGATTCCACAAGGATCTAAACTCATTTTGCAGTTGCACTGATTATAGGTAGTACTTTGATCATTCTCGCAAGGCATTCTTTGTTTTCATATTGTTCACCTCCTCTGCAAAAGGACTCTGGCAGGATCCCCTGGACTCCTTGCGAAGGGAAACGTTTAAAAAGGGCTTCTGCTATGTATGGCACATAGGTTGATCCAGTTGCTGGGTCTTTCTGTGCGGAATCGACATCAAGAGATTTCGGAAGCACAATTTTTGCACTTGGGGCTGTTAGTGATCTTTGGTCCGGGCGCCCCTATTTTATGCTTTGTGAAAAAGAAGAATTAAAGTTTTGTATTGTTTTTGTATCAAGTTTGGTTATGTGGTGATATGTGAGTAGTGTATGCAATAAAAATAGAGTTAGATTGGAAGAGAAAGGTGTGATGCTGGTAAATAAACAGATGCAAGCGACAGCTTTTTTTGCGTAGCGATGGCTAAATCTCAGTGTGAAGCTATGCCTGGAGGAGTGTTGATATCACTACAAATTTCTTCATACAGTAATGGATGCATAGAATAATGTCTTCAGAAACACTTATATGACTGGAGAAACTTTGCTTCAATTTATGGTTTTTGGTTCTTGAATAAACTAGATGGGCTGAAGATAGGACCCGAAGTGGTGAACTGGATTAGGAACTGGTTGACGGGCAGACGCCAGAGGGCGGTGGTAAATAGAGTTAGCTCGGAGGAGGGAAAGGTCAGTAGTGGAGTCTTCAAATATATATAAATGTATTCCTCTCACCAAATAGTAGGCAGTTCAAACAAAGGTTCTGCACTCTTTAAACACAAAGAGGAAAAAGCCTCAATAGACCTCTGCTATTTCACATAATCATAGCCACTTGGGGTTCTATTGTCTATCATCGGCATTAAAAAAACGTCTATGTGTTATTTTTAATGCAAATAATATATAATATGCTCTACTGCAAATAATTTTTCAAAGTAGCTGTAGTTAACTTATAAGTTATTCAACCACTGCTCAAGTCTGATGGTAGCCAGCTGATATATGTGATTTTGAGAATTAAACTTTTTTTAATATCTCTGTTCATCCTGTGGAACATTCCTCCACCCTGTTAGCTGTCTGTTATTCAAGAGCCTCCTGTGGGGAACCTTGTCAAAAGCTTTGCTGAAATCTAAGTAGATTACGTCCATAGCACGTCCTTGATTTAATTCTCCGGTCACCCAGTCAAAGACTTCAATGAGATTCGTTTGGCACGATTTCCTCTCACGCCAGCACACCTCTGCCTCCCTGCAGCCCCCTCCTCTCACACCAGCACACTGTTACCTTCCTTCCTTCCTGCAGGTCCAGGGTGGCTGCTGCTTCCTTCTCCTTCTCCCACCGCCGCTGCACTGCTTGCAGCTTACATTTTTGGGCCGTCCGCGATTCACACAGGCACTCCAGGGCCTTCCCAGTCTGTTGCGTCCGGCCCTATCTGGTGCAACGGCCAGACGCGGCAGAGGGAAGTCCCCGCAGTGCCTGTGTGAATCGCGGACGGCCCAAAAATGTAAACTGCAGCGGTGGTGGGGGAAGAATCAGGAAGTGGCAGATAACGGACCTGCAGGAGGAGAATATAGGGAGCGATGCACCGCGACACCCCTGAGAGTTCGCTGCAGCGCACCAGGGTGCCGTGGCACACAGTTTGGGAACCACTGGATTAAACTATTACTATTCATTATTAGACCTTAATATGTAGGTACTTTTTTCTCTGTCCCTAGAAGGCTCACAATGTAAGCTTTTGTACCTGGGGAAAGGACTTGCCCAAGGTCACTAGCAGAACCATAAGCCCTATATGAAGTATGAGATAAATCAAAATATGTATACTCAAGGTGAGAGGCCATTTGAGAAGTATGATTGAGATGTGCAAATGCCCCAAAGGTAGTCATAGTGTACAAGAAACAAAACACTTTTCAGTGGAAAGGCAGTTCTACAGCACAGGGTAAGGAGACAGACATAGGCAGGACTTAAGTTATGGGAAAACAGCGTCTTCTCGAACAGGCTGCAGGGAAGACAAGGGGAGCAGCAGTGTCTCCGAGCTGCTCCCACCACTACCATTCCCCTTCCCTGTGCTGTCAGTAGCTTGGGGACACTGCCGAGCTGCAGAGCTTGGAGAATTCTTGCTGCCGGACTAGAGAAGGAGAAGGCGGTCTGCAGCTGGTGGCAGTGGCGTAGCCAAGGGTGGGCCCAGTCCCACCAAGTAGCAGCACACCTGGTCTCCAAGCCCCACCAGCCAAAAACTCCCAACAACTGTTTGCTGCCGGTGAAAATTATTATTTTATTATTTTTGTTACATTTGTACCCCGCACCTTTTCCCACTCATGGCAGGCAATGGAGGGTTAAGTGACTTGTCCAGAGTCACAAGGAGCTGCCTGTGGTGGGAATCAAACTCAGTTCCTCAGGACCAGAGTCCACCACCCTAACCACTCCTCCACTGTTGCTACTATTTGAGATTCTACATGGAATGTTGCTATCAACATTCCATGTAGAAGTCGGCCCTTGCAGATAACCAATGTGGCCGCGCAGGCTTCTGCGAGTCTGACGTCCTGCACGATGTCAGACTCACAGAAACAGAAGTCTGCGCAGCCTTGTACATGGAATGTTGCTATTCCACTAGCAACATTCCACGTAGAATCTCCAATAGTAGCAACATTCCATGTAGAATCTCCAATAGTATCTATTTTATTTTTGTTACATTTGTACCCCGCGCTTTCCCACTCATGGCAGGCTCAATGCAGCAAGCAATGGAGGGTTAAGTGACTTGCCCAGAGTCACAAGGAGCTGCCTGTGGTGGGAATCAAACTCAGTTCCTCAGGACCAAAGTCCACCACCCTAACCACTAGGCCACTCCTCCACTACTAAAGCCACTTTTAAATCTGCTATTTAAAAGGTATATGGGGGAGAGGGGATGTTTGAAAGACCATGTGGCATGCAGGCGAGAAAGGGAGAAACCAAATCACTTGTAGGACAAGGCAGAGTTCTGCCCACCCGCCTTGGGTCCAGGCCCACCCAAACTTGGGTGTCTGGCTACGCCCCTGGTTGGTGGGGCATGGGAATCTCTGCCAGCTCAGGTATTTGTATTTTGCATTCTGACAGAGCAGAGGCGTAGCCAGACGCCCAATTTTGGGTGGGCCTGGGCCCAAGATGGGTGGGCAAAAGAACCCCACCCCATCCCATAGGTGATTTGGTCTCTCCTCTCGCCTGTACGCCATATGGTTTCTCAAATATCCCTCCTCCCGTGCACACCTTTTAAATTTCAGATTTTCAGTGAGCAGCAACTACACACTACTACTACTACTACTTATCATTTCTATAGCGCTACTAGACGTACGCAGCACTGTACGCTTGCCTGCTCGACAGAGCTTACAATCTAATTACTCATGTAGGCCCCACATCCTTCCCACTGATATAGCTTCCTGTTTCTGCATAGGCAGGAATACATCAGAGGGAAGGCGGTGGGGCTGGTGTAAGCAGTATGTATCAGTCGCTGCTTCCTGCAGGCGAAGATCTGCTATTTATAAGGTATGCAGGAGGGACAGTTGTTGGGAGTTTTCAGCTTGGGAATCTCTGCTGGCCACATCATAGGTGTGCTGCTACTGGTGGGCCTGAGCTCAAAGTGGGTGGGCCTGGGCCCACCCAAGCCCTACACCACTGTGACAGAGGGTGCTGGGGGGGGGGGGGGTGAAGGGCAGGGAAAATGTTGTTGCCCACCCACTTTGGGCTCAGGCCCCTCCAAAATCAGCCATCTGGCTATGCAACTCAGAAGCGGTAATTAGTAGCTAGGTCTGCCTGGCAGACTGCAAGTCCCAATATTCAGTGGCGGATATTTGAGTATGAACCAGTGGCGTACCGAGGGTGGGCAGTCCACCCCAGGTGCACGCTGCAGGGAGCAGCCACGTGGCTGTTGGCTCCGCCGGTTTCCTGCTCTCTCTGTTTCTTCCTGTCCCAGGGCAGAGGGAGCAGGGAACTGGCAGAACAGCCGCACGGCTGCTCCCAGCACCCTAGGAGGTAAGAGCAATGCACTCGGGGGGGGGGGGGGGGGGGGGGGGGAATGGATAACGACGCTGCACCCAGGGTGAGGGGTGCACAGCGGAGATCCACCCTGGGTGGCAGCTGACCAAGGAACACCACTGGTATGAGCAGCTCCTCCCCAGATAAGTGCCACACTCCAGAGCCATGCCTGGATTTTCAGTGGCTCTGTCTGGATGATGCCGCTCATAGGTACCAATGTTTCAAAATGACTGGGGTGCCAACCACAATACAGATTACGTCTCCCTGGACATATGAAGAAGCTTGCTCAATATTGGGAGTGCTCAGGGCCCACTGGTAACCAGAGAGCTGGCTTCTAGGATACTGCTTAAAATCATCTCCGATATCCTCGGCACCATGCGAGTAGCTCAGATGATCCGGGGGCTCAGCTGGAAGTTATCCAGATATTGTGCATATTCAGCACTGGTGCTCAGCAGGGGCATAGCCAGATTTCGGTAGGAGGAGTGTCCAGAGCCCAAGGTGAGGGGGCACATTTTAGCCCTCCCCCCACTATTTTTGACATCCCCACCACCACCTTTGGTTCCCCCCCCCAAGCCCCAACCCTTTCGACCCCCTCTTCCCCCCGCCGCCGTCACGTACCTTCGCTGGCAGGGGTCCCCAACCCCCGCCAGCCGAAATCCTATTCACCGGCGTGGCCGCGTTGCTGATCTGCAAGGGCAGGCTTCTGTTTCTGAGTCTGACATCCTGCACGTACGTCAGACTCACAGGAACAGAAGCCTGCCCTTGCAGATCAGCAACGCGGCCGCGCCAAAGAGGACTTTGGCTGGTGGGGGTTGTGGACCCCCGCCAGCAGGGGGGGGGGGTCGAAGGGGTTGGCGGCAGGGGAGGGCAGGGCCAAATTTACGTGGCCCCACATAGCTACGCCCCTGGTACTTGGATAACTACCCTGGTAAGCTAAGAAAAAACCCCAGCTGTCTTACCTTATTCAGATACCGGCACTGCGTATCAATGGAACTCAGAAAACTTCCGGTAGCCACTCTATTAATCCGCAAACAAACCTTTTCCGGAGATGCAAAGGAGGTAGAACGAGAGGACATGAAATGAGATTGAAGGGGGGCAGACTCAAGAAAAATGTCAAAAGTATTTTTTCACAGAGAGAATAGTGGATGCTTGGAATGCCCTCCCGCGGGAGGTGGTGGAAATGAAAACGGTAACGGAATTCAAACACATGTGGGACAAACATAAAGGAATCCTGTTCAGAAGGAATGGATCCTAAGGAGCTTAGCCAAGATTGGGTGGCAGAGCCGGTGGCAGGAGGAGGGGCTAGTGCTGGGCAGACTTATACGGTCTGTGCCAGAGCCGGTGGTGGGAGGAGGGGCTGGTGGTTGGGAGGCAGGGATAGTGCTGGGCAGACTTATATGGTCTGTGCCCTGAAGACGACAGGTACAAATCAAGGTAAGGTATACACAAAAGTAGCACATATGAGTTTATCTTGTTGGGCAGACTGGATGGACCATGCAGGTCTTTTTCTGCCGTCATCTACTATGTTACTATAGCCAGATAGCAACCATATTTGGGTTAACGTTGCAGCTGGTGTTTGAATCCAATGCTGTGATGGTTAAATATTAGGGGGTAGATATCTTAGTGGAAAAACAGGTGCTCACGGGCTGTTTGCTGCTAGCTTGCTGGAGTCGGAGACAGAGTCTGCCTTGCTGAATATGGCTGTGAAGATAGTCACTAATTGGCATCAGAGACTGGGTGGGCCTGAGCCAAGAGATGTGGCAGGAGGGAGAAAGGAGGGACTGACAGGGGGGTGCATAAGCAAAACACGCAACTGAGCTCAGGTATTTATTTTTATTATTACAGCCAGGAAATACATCGAGCACATCCCGTTCTTTCCTTAATCTCCATTATCCTATCTGCAACGGCCTCAAATATAAATCCACCTACGCTTCCTCCTTTTCCTTTATCAGCACCCAATTATGGAATGCACTGCCTAAAGCTGTCAAAACTACTCAAAGCCATCTCAACTTCAGGAAATTACTCAAGACCAGCCTATTCGGGAAGGCCTACCACCGGGATCCAACATAAATCCTAAAGTCCTTCAAAACAGCATATAAATGGACCATTTTGGACTCTCTTACCTTTCCCCTTATCTATCCTCTCTGATTTCCACAATATATTGTAATTGTATAACTAGTGGACTGGTGATATCCTTTTCGGTTTATTGTAAGACACATTGAGCCTGCAAACATGTGGGAAAATGTGGGGTATAAATGTGATAAATAAATAAATAAATTTTATTCTTTGGGGTCAGGCCTACACAAAATACTATGTCTTTCTATGCCGCTGCTTGCCGTATAGATGGGTAATGAATACAGGAGGAGGGGAGTGATCAGTAGGGGAGGGGGGGGGGGAAGGGGGAGTTTTCCTCAGATAAAATATTTTTTTCTTGAAGGCATTAAAAAAAATGGAAACCAGAACAGGAAATCAAATGCATTAGATCCATTGATAACACGGTTATTTGAAGGTGCAGGTTTAATGGCTACAATAGTTTCGTTTGCAATAAAAATTAAACACAATAAATAAATATACCGCAACCTAAAGTCAATAATATTTTATGAGGCACAGACGTAACAAAACATTAAGAGATGTAACAAAAGGAATTTCATTGTCAGTTCCACAGTTTCGCTAAGGCATATGGTTTGCGGTTTATTACAATTTCATACTCCGCCCTTACTGCGGACATCACAGGGTGGATTACAAGTAAAATATAAACCTTATAGAGCAGCGAGTGACCTTATAGAAGGGTGATCCATAATATTCTGTTTCTACATCTTCACAGTTCCAAACCGAGTAGGTTATCAGGAATTTTTATATAAATGTGAGGTGTAACCAAGCTAAACTCAAGTCTGGTACGATTATAAAAATACAATATATTATATTATATAATATAGACCTTTCTTTCTTTCATAAAACACATGAACCTTAAAAAAAAAAAGAAATTCACATAGCTAGCGAGATATACAGGCAGAGAACAAGAGGTATTATTACATTACATGGAAGAGTGCAACCTCGGAGAGACCAGGACACGGCACAGCCTCACGGAATGGATGCCAACTTCATCAGTAACTGGAGGGGGCATCTCTGCCACTTCAAGGGCATGCAGTCATTTTGGACTGAGGACGTTATTTAATACTAAGGCTTGGGCAGTGTAACACAGAAAATGCGAGGGAGAGAGGCTACAAAGGAATGGCACAGAACAAGGGAGCGATGCCCGGTGGATTTAAAAAGAGAAGAACAGGACATGCAAGCAAAGACACAAAAGGGACAAACACAAAGCACAGCTGTAACATTCACAATTCAATTTAAAAAACAAAACAAAACTCAAGTTACTTCACAAGTGCAGCTCAAATGCTAGAACAGGAGTAGGTAGGTTTCAGCTCACAAAGTTCCGGCAAGAGATTGGGGCTGCTGGGAAATGGGTTGGGGTGGGGGGGGGGGGGGGGGGGGGAGAGGGTCAAAAGGGGACAATAGCGGTTAGAGAATACTGCATCATCATAAACGGTGAGGCTATGTCCATTGCCCTCTCCACGACCCTGAGCAAGTCACTTAACCTTCTTGACCTTCAGTAGAAGGCAGAAGCTCTTTGGGGTAGGGATAATGTGACCTTGGGAATTACAGTACACTGTCTCTTCGGTACTGTGAACAGTGGTGGTGGTCGGTAAATGTCTTTTCCTTCCTCTGTTCAGAATACGGAAGTACTGTTCTTCTTCTTGCATTTATAGGGCATCCTGAGACTTAACATGCTTGTAAATAAGAGGAAAGACCTGTATCTTCTCCCCCCCACCCCCCACTCTGGAACACTTCATGGAAGGATCACACTCAATGCCTGATGCCATTTTCAGAGACCCATGGGGGTGGGAAACGTTGGCCGTTCAAGGTCTGTTTTGTTCTCTCCCCACCTTCTCCTGTAGCTTCACAATGGCTCATGATAGATGTGGTGCTCTGGGTCCCCTCCCTGGAAGTTTGTTGAGGGCAGGGAGACGGGTTCTCTGCATTCACCATTTCTCCCTGTGCTGGCTGTCCTTTCTGACTGCGGTTCTGCATACACCGTAGTTACTGTGCTATAGCCCCTGGGGTACTCTGCCTCTGTGCCATTAGTTCTTTCTTCCGCGGCATTCCCATGCGGGACAGGGAAGTCATACGGGGACTGAGCAGAGAGGGCTGCAGAAGACACTGAGGCATTCCTCGGAGACAGCGGGATCACTTTAACGACGCAGATGTTTTTTCTGGAAGTGGCGGACTCAAGGCCTTGGTCAGCAAACGGTGTGGCATACTCTGGTTCCGGCGGCAGGGGCTCCGCATACTCATGGTACTTTCCTGGCACATCATAGTGGCTCACCACTAGAGGGAGCATGTAGCCCTCATCGGGGTCAGGTTTGAAGGTAGAGGAGCATTTCTGGGTAGTCCGTAAAACCTGAACCAGATCAGGCTCTGCATAATCTGTAACAGAGACAAATGACAGCAGCACTTAAGTCCTGGCATGATGGTCTTGGGATGCATTTTCAAAGCTGCCAAGTTACCCAGTTCCAGGAGGGAGACTGTGGACCAGTCCTGGATTTCTGACAACCCAAAGAATACTGATTTCATTGGGTAGAATCAAGGACTACAAATCCCACACTGCTTCGGGATGCGAGTTCAAAACCAGCTGGCCAAAGAATCTCCTTCCTGGAACTGGGTAACTTGGCAGCTCAGCCAAGAAGAGCAGTGTAATCAAGATTGTCACTATGTGGAAGTCATGTCTTTTTAAAGATTGTGATTGTTATTTTGGACATTTTTCTTGTATGTTACATTGCACTTTTTTTAAAATTTTTATTACATTTGTACCCCGCGCTTTCCCGCTCATGGCAGGCTCAATGCGGCTTACATATTATATACAGGTACTTATTTGTACCTGGGGCAATGGAGGGTTAAGTGACTTGCCCAGAGTCACAAGGAGCTGCCTGTGCCGGGAATCGAATTCAGTTCCTCAGGACCAAAGTCCACCACTCTAACCACTAGGCCACTCCTGAGGCAGGTACTATAGCTGAAACACGGTGCCGTGTCGGGTCTTTTATAGAATAAAGTGGTTTGAAACATCCACATCGTTCTCCCGTCCTTTTTGGAAGTGTCGTGTTGATTACACTATTCTTCTTGGCTGAGTTTGTAATCCCGTAGTGTCTGATGCTCCTCTACTGCTGTGGACTACTTTCTTTGTGTAACCTGGCAGCTCTTCATCTTTCTGAAAGTAAAGCCTACAGCCTAATATTTTAAACCTAAACTTGCTATGCAGGATAAGATTCCTAATTTTAAAAGGCATTTCTGCAGGCAAACAGTGTTCTGGGCAGAAACAGCCATTTATTAAAGGGTCCAGAATATACCGTATTTTTCGGACTATAAGACGCACCAGACCATAAGATGCACCTAGGTTTTAGAGGAGGGAAATAGGAAAACATTTTTTTTTCCTTTTTCCCTCCTCTAAAACCTAGGTGCTCCGGTGCGTCTTGTCCGAGTTCGGGATCGCCCTCCCCTACTCAGGTCACACGATGTTCTCTGGTGGTCTAGTGACGTCGGGGCAGGAAAGAGCCCCCTCTTTCCTGCCCAGCGCGCTGCTCTCCATCCTCCTGTATGCTGCCTGACGGTCTCGGCGAGATTCAAAATGGCCGCCGAGACTTCAATTCTCGGCGGCCATTTTGAATCTCGCCAAGACGTCACTAGACCACCAGGGAACATCGCGTGACGTGAGTAGGGGAGGGCGATCCCGAACTCGGCGGGAGGGCGATCCCGAAATCGGACCTCGCTACCTTCGGACTATAAGACGCACCCCCCATTTTCCTCCCAAATTTTGGGGGAAAAAAGTGCGTCTTACAGTCCGAAAAATACGGTATGTGCCAAACTGGTGCATGTGCAACCTGTATCGGGCCGATATTCAAAGTCATTTAAGTGGGCAGGAGAAACTGCCCTGGGACAGGAAGTGCTCCATGCACCCCCTTGCTGCCTGCAACCGGGGCAGACTGCCCATCCTTGGTATGCTACTGGCACAAAAGGTAATTACATTTAGGTACTAACCCCCCCCCCCCCTCCGATTCTATATATGGCACCCAAGGTTGCATACTCAACCATGGGGCACTTCAAAGATGTGCGTTCAATTATTGATGTTACTTGGCACTCATTAAAATTTGAGCTTATCTGGATGCGCGCTATTCTATAAGACATGGTGCATATCTCAAAAGGGGGTGTGGCCATAAGTGTGTTGGGGCGGTGCAAAATGTTGCGCGCAGAATTACAGAATATTGCCTAACTTCAATGCCGGCTTTTACACCAGGTCTGGCGCCCAAAAGGGAACCGTGTTCAACTCTATCCTATATAGGGCACGCGACCTTTATAGAATTGCGCTTTGTGCTGAATTTTATTTCGGCGTCAAAGGTTTAGTGCCATTTATTGAATTCCTCCTAAGGTTTTAGAATTAGGGGACTGAGTATACGCACCTATTTACACTTTGTACTTTGGAGCAGACGTAAGTTTGTGTAAGAGAATTTGTGCATGGCTGGATGGTATTCTAGGAGCATATTTCATAGAAGATGCTTTACATTCAGCCATGATTTATTAAATTCAGTGTATGGTACTGAATGATCACAGCTGCCTCAATGCTACCAGTTGTTAACCCATCCAGATGATCAGTATTAATTTCTCTCTTACTCTCTCCCTCTTCCCTCCCCCTTCCTGATGACTGAGGCTTCTTTCTCATGGAGCAGGAATCAACACTTGGAGTGTTGTCAGCCACACACTGACATCTCAGTCTTTTGGGGCACAGCTGCAGGAGATGCTAATTAAGCAGTATTAAACTACTTTAATGCCCATTGTTTCACACTCCAGTAACAAGCAGCCATTGCCCTGGAAACACTTCATGCATGCAAACTGCAGGGAAGGTGTTAACCCACTGCTTACCAATGCCACCCCAGCATCCTGGTACAAGAGCAAGCAGGGGAAAAGCAGGAAGACAGCATATCAAGGACATTTGAGTCAGAGTTAGGGAAAAGCCATGTCAGGGTAGATATTCAAAAGGAGTTTATGTGGACAGGAGAGACTCTTAAATCCCAATCAATGGGCTGGGAGGGGATAATCAGCGGCACTTAATTGGCATGCCATTGACTATCCCCTCTGACAGCTGTGGTACTATCTTGTTAGTGACGGGAATGGGGGGGGGGGGGGGGGGGAGGTCCATGGATGGAGTCGGAGCAGACTTGGAACCTGGAAGATATGCGGGCTCTGCATTCAGTGCCAGCACCCATATACCTAACCTGGCACAAAAAGCAAACCTATCTTTCCCCGGTTAGGTATGTGGGCTCCGGCACGGAATATCAGCCAGCACTTGCGTAACTTCAAGGTCCACCATAGACGCTGATATTCAATGCTGGTGCCTGAACATGACCCAGTACTGAACATCTGTACTTCTTCATTCCAGTCAACCGTTTTATCTGTCTCGATTTCTGACGCCTTACCGTCCTCCAAGACTGCTATGCTCCTCCGAGATCATCTTCTATATGTCCCCTCTCCCTGTTACCTTCACCTCTCCACTGTCCGTTCCCATGTTTTGAATGTGATGGGTCCTCTTTTATGGAACACTGTACCCTTAGCACTAAGACTGGAAACTACACTGTCCACTTTCAAATCTCAACTCAAGAACCATTGGTTCACCTTAGCTTTTGCCTCCTGCCCTGCTTCGCCAACAGTGGGCTCAGCCTTGTCCGCACAGCAGCGTCCCTCTCGGCTCTAGGCCATCACTAATACCTTATACTCTAGGTCCTCATCGCTCTTCCTTGTATTTATTTTCCCTTCTCATTAGCGTTAATTGATTATATTGTCAACTACCTTGATAGCGTTTCTCTCAGGCGGTATATAAAATCTATGAATAAACTTGGAAACTTGGTCAAGTTAAGCCTGAATATCACCCCTAAGGTTACCTGCAGAATAGAGTAAGGAAGAGGCCACTGCCGGTCCACAAAAAAAAAGGCTGGTTAGAATAAACCTTTATTGGGTTAATGGATTCAACAGTATCATCCAACAAGGCCTGGCATCTTCTAAGCTATTGTAAGCCTGCAGTCTGAGTCGTGCCGTCTTCAAGGGGCCACCATCAAGATGTGTGTGTTTAAGTTGTCCTCAGTGATTATTCATTTTCATACCACAACAGCTAAACGTACAGCATGTGGTTATTCTGAAACCTTGACCTCAGCCTATCCAGATACTTCCCACCCCATGGTTTGATCTGCAGGTAATGTGGAGAGGGGAAGAGGTCCTCTGAGACCCTTTGAGAAGTGGGGACAAAGCCATCCATTCAGGGTTTTTTTTTTTCACTGTTTAGGTTATGCATTTTATTTTGTTACTGTAACATGTCACTAGTGTCTCTGAGCACCAGGTCAAACCTCTCACTCTCTAAATGAAGGGAATAGTGTGGACAAAACCATAGCTTTCGTCTTTATTTGAAAATGTTACAATGATATCAAATGCAGCCAATACTTCTGATAGTATTTCTCTACACCTAAGATGAAGATTTAGCAAACCTCTGCTCCGGCCTTTTATTTCTCATTGGATAAAAAAAAAAAAAAAAAAAAGAAATACCAGGATATTTTTGCTGTTAAAAATGATGAGTGAAAGAATTCCCTTTGCCATCCTCCCATCCCATGAGAATGGAACAGTTTGCCAAATCTTTGGTCAGAGGGACAGGGCAGCTGCACATCTCTGGTACCCCTAAAAGTGGGACC
This sequence comes from Microcaecilia unicolor, assembly GCF_901765095.1. Classification (NCBI taxonomy): domain Eukaryota; kingdom Metazoa; phylum Chordata; class Amphibia; order Gymnophiona; family Siphonopidae; genus Microcaecilia; species Microcaecilia unicolor. The sequence continues at coordinate 190,837,639 of NC_044041.1, forward strand.
CTTGCGCTCTGAAGCAATACTGCCCAGGGCCAATCTCACCTGTTACGGGAGCTCCTTTGGGGTCCAGGACACAGTTTTCCACTGTGTAAGGTACACGTTCTGAGCTGCAAGGCTGGCCTGACCCCCTACAGCAGGCCTGTCCAGATTTTGTCTTTCGACAACCTGAGGGGTGAAGAATAGAGGTGAAGGTAAGAACTCAAAATTTAAGATTGTGGAGTCTATTCATCAAGTAACCAGCTGCATCATAGGATGCATTTCTGTGCTTGGCATCAAGAGATAAAAGTGGTGCCTTAGATTAGCTAAAAAAGCAAACCCTAAAATGTACCATAGATGCACGATATAAATCTGTTTCCCTTCTGCCAAGCAACTAAAGTTATCTTCCAACTACACCTATTTGAATCAAAATCACAACTCCCCCCCCACAAAAAAATGTGAATGAAAATACTCCCCCCCCCCCCCGAAATTCAAAACTATTTAATAGTGTTTAACCACCTAATCGCAGGATATAACCAGTGAATATCCCAGTTAGCGGATAGCCACTACCAGGCTATATCGCGCGACATAGCCAGTTAGGCGCAGTTATTCAGCGCCAAACCGGCTATGTTGAGCGGTCAAAATAGGCCGCTTAACTAGCAGGCCTACCTTTGACCGCTAAAGAGTTAACCAGTTAGTGCTGAATATGGACATAGCTGGTTAACGTTTTAGCAGCCAAAATAAATCTGGATATTCAATGTCAATCGCCCAGAAAGCCCGGTGACGCGCTGCCCGTCGCCGGCTGAATATCAGCCCTCTGTGCAACAGCTGTCATGTTGCAACATGTGCACTGGAAGAGGGAGGGAATGCACACATGAGAGCAGGAAATCGCACCCTATAGAAATATGCCAAACCCCCCCCCCCCCCCTGCACAGGTGCACTTTAAACGCATCTGCACAGTTATGCAAATTACTCTATAAGAGCAATAATTAGAAAGATAAACCAACTTAAATGAACAAAAGCCATAAATAACAACAACTTCACATGTTATGACAACAGATTTAGGTGTAATTTGAGAGGTGTGGTAGCTGTGTTAGTCCACTCTTAAGGTTATCAATAGAAATCAAACAAAATAAAACATGGAAAAGAAAATAAGATGATAACTTTTTTATTGGACATAACAATACATTTCTTGATTAGCTTTTGAAGGTTGCCCTTCTTCGTCAGATCGGAAATAAGCAAATGTGGTAGCTGATAGTATATATAAGTGAAACATCCAAGCATTACAATGACAGTCTAGCAGGGTGGGGGTGGGTAGGAGGTATGCATGGGGAAATGCCTTGATGTCCCCATGCATACCTCCTACCCACCCAGTCAAAGTAATGCTTGGATGTTTCTCTCATATATACTATCTGCTACCACATTTGCTTATTTCTGATCTGACAAAGAAGGGCAACCTTCGAAAGCTAATCAAGAAATGTATTAAGTTATGTCCAATAAAAAAGGTGTAATTTGACAAATCTCAGGCACCAGTAGTATAGCCACGGTGGGCCCGGGTGGGCAGAGGGCAACTCAGTTTCAGTTCAGGCCCACCCATCATCAGTGTAGTGACAAGGATCCTCAAACCCTGCCAGCTAAGGAGTCCTCTATAGAGCCTCCTCTGAGCTGTCTTAACCCCCGGACAGTGGGTGGAATGGAACCCTTCCAGCTCCTGATGCTGAGACCCACCCACGCAAGCTCAGCTCAAGCCAGCAATGGTATTAATATTTCCTGCCTTGAAGGGGAGAGAGTAGTGTGTGGAAAGGAAAGGCCATGCCCCCCGATCCACCTCCAGGCCCACCCAGAAACTGAGGTCTGGCTACAGTACTGAGTTAAAAGGACAAAATATGCACAACCAGCAACATTATAAAGGAAGCAACTTATATGTTACTCTGCAAAATGCAAAGATTTGTGCATATGGTAAGGGGAGGCATGTCTGCATATACATGTATTTTGTATTAATAACAGCAATATTTATTATTAATTAGGATTTATTTACCACCTTTTTGAAGGATTCACTCAATATACATACACCTACCAGCATTTACACCAGCCTCAAATCACATATAATTTATATTTTGATGATAGAGGTTTGCTCACCTCTCTGACTCATAAATTCACCCCCCCCCTTTTTTTCACAAAGTTTGGCTTTCTATGCCAGGTTTCCATCTGACACAAGAATGTCATACACACTCAATTAGACAATACCAATTAACCGACATAAAGTCAGTACAACCCAAGACACCTGAAAATACGAACAAGGAGTGAAATCACGTATCCAGTTATACCCAGCAACATTTCACTCATTGTCCTGGCATGGACGTACCTGTCAAGAAACTGCAGGACACTTCGGCTTTGCTCTTCCTGCCAGAAAGGAAAGAGAAAAAAAGTCATAACAGAAAGAATGGAAGCGAAATTTGATTCCTTGCTATCAGAGCTGAATTTTGGGCAACTATGAGGGAATAAGGGAGAGAGGGAGCTAGTGTTGATTTAAGTAGGGGATTCACACGCGCATCTACAAGAACTGGGCAGACTGAATCGACCATCTGATCTTTATCTTTGTCGTTTATCATGTTACTAGGACTTTAATTCACTAAGATGAAAAGCAAAACAAATCAAGTTACCATCCCTCCAGCTGCAGTTCAATACCTGACATAATGCTTTTCATTTGCTCAATTATATCGAGGACTAATGCGATCAAAGTAGATAATGCCTCCAACTCTTCCAACTCGTAATCTGTATCCATCTTACAATGTGCAAGGTTAGAAAAGTGCATGCAGTGGCGTTCCGAGGGGTGCTGACACCCGGGGCGGATCGCTGATGTGCCCCGCCCCCCGGGTGCATCGCCCCCCCCCCCCGTGCAGTGCGACCCCCTCCCTGGCGAAGGGACACCCACCCACCCCGGCGAAAGAACCCCCCCCGATGCATGCCGCTGGGGGGGGGTGCTGCGCAGCGGTCAGCGTCATTGGTTTCCATGCTCCCTCTGCCAGGAACAGGTTACTTCTTGTTCCGGGGCAGAGGGAGCATGGAAACCAACGACGCTGACCGGAGCGCGGCACCCCCCCAGCGGCGTGCACCCGGGGCGGACCGCCCCCACCTTGGTACGCCACTGAGTGCATGTGAGAAGCAGTGAAACCCAAACTATAATTTAGAGGTTCCAATGTTACTTTCTCCTCTATATTTTTAGGCAGTACCCTTTGCAGCTCCCCAAGAGTTCCCTAGGGGGCAGCCAAGTGCCTCAGGTGACCTCACTCTGAGTTATGTCAAGCAGATCTATTCCTAAGGTGCCTGGGAATTGTAAGCAAGCTGACTGGATATAACTTGTCATGTGGACTTCCGAAACTTTATCTACAGTTCAAGACCCTAGGGCACCCTTCCCAAGACTAGGGATATTAACCCTGTTGTTACAGTTGAATTCCAATCTAGGCTGTACAACCTGTCCTACAGAAATTCCAACAGAGATGCAATGCAATTGAACTGAAATACAATTACTCCTTTGTTCTTTGTAATTGAGCCCTACGTTGGAATAAAAGATAATGTACTGAGCCCTATTCTGGGAATGAGAGATTATTGGGATGTGTTTGTATCTGATATTAAGATGATTATTGGGTTCTATACTCAACTAATGATGCTTTCCTGGCACCCAGCACGATTTACTCAGAATTGCTCTGCACGGAGGAGGCTTGAACAACTGCAGCTAAGCAGGCAACTGCATGCAATACAGTGCCAGTCTGAGCTTTTCCCAGGAGCTCAAAAGCAGAAAGTCTGATGCACCAGGGAAAAGACTCACCACCACATCTCTTCAATGATTCTCATCTCCACACAGCAACCTTTCCTGCTATATAGTGAATTTCCTGATACAGCACTCACTTCTTGAAAGCTCTGGGTCCCGACACTGCATTTCAGTGCAGTGGCGTAACTACGGGTGGGCCTGGGTGGGCACAGGCCCACCCAGTCTAGTGGCCCCCACCCCCAAAGCACCTCATTGGCGGTACCTCACGCCTCTCTCTCTCGCCCTCATGGCAGCTGCCTCTCTCTAAATTCTCCATCCCCGCCCCCATCTACCACTGAGCTATCGCTAGCAGCGATCCTTTTAATCAACTTGCACCAGCCTTGCAGGCTTCCCTCTACTGTGTCCCGCCCTCGATGACATCATTTCCTGTTTCTTCACTGGCTGGAGGACGCTTTAGAGGGAAGCCGGCAGGGCTGGCGCAGGCTGCTTACTGGAATCGCTGCCGGCCACGGCTTGGAGGTAGACTAGGGAGGGAGAGAGGAGCAGATGCCGGTGGGAGGAGGGGGGAAGGAAAGAGAGGAATAGATGCCGGTGGTGGGGGGGAGAAAGAGGAGAGGATGCTGAACGGGAGGAGAGGAGAAGCATGACGACAGCAGGGGCAGAGGGAAAGTTTAACCAAAAACTGTATGTATGGACAGGAGTGGAGATGGGAAGGGCCCACCCAAAATAACAGGTCTGGCCAGTGGCGTATCAAGGGGGGGGGGGGCGGTGGTCCACCCCGGGTGCACACCGCTGGGGGGGGGGGGGGGGGTGCCGCGCACCTGTTGGCTGAGTCCACTCGTTCCCTCCCTGCTGCTCCTTCTGCGCGGAACAGGTTACTTCCTGTTCAGGGACAGAGGGAGCAGCAGGGAGGGAACGAGCGGACTCGGCCAACAGGCGCACGGCACCCCCCCCCCCCCCCCGCAAGGAAAAATGCCCCCGGGGGGGGGGGGGGCGCATCAGCAATCCGCCCCGGGTGTCAGGCAGCCTAGGAATGCCACTGGGTCTGGCTACACTCCTGTTTCAGTCACCCCATACTTATGTTATAGTGAGTAATCAGCCAGCACATGTTATTCAATGAAATTATGACTGGTAGAAAAAGCCTCCATCATGGTGTAATTATCACAGTAATAATAAGAAACATAATTTACAGTTACACAAGGAATCAGACCAGAAGGAAGGAAGGTGACTGTTTGTGTACACTCTCTATTCCTTGAGCTCTAAAGATGACACAGATGTTTTGGACACAGTTTGAGGGGGGATCAAGTTGCCTTGTTAAGTTTTGTTTCTTGTCTCTGTAAGTGAAGCACAAACTGTGGAGTGAGCCCGGGTTTCTGCAGCAATCCACCTTTTCTTCCGGCAGAGGAACACCAGCAGGATGAGGCCGAACGTGGCCAGCAGGACGCTCGCTATGATCAGCACTACCAGTAGAACAGGGTCTGCAAAGGGGAAGAACTAGAATAAGCAGGCGCTCCTCAGGATGGGGTCCCTCAAATTCACCCAGGGTAATGCAGAAATGAGGAAATAATATTCCAGATAGAGTCTATCAGATTCTCTGTGTGGAACAGGGTTGCCAACATTTCTAAACAAAAAGGCCTCCGGCCCCAACTCCACTGTCAAGTCCCAACCCTCCATCTATTCCCTGCCCCAGTGGCGTAGCTACGTGGGGCCACGGGGGCCTGGGCCCCCCTAAATTTCCTTTGGGCCCCTGGTTTTGCTGGCAGGGGTCTCCAACCCCTGCCAGCCAAACGTATTTGCTGCAGCAGTGGGAGGGGGGGGCAGCGGCAAGGCAGCAGACCAAAATGTGCTCTCCTACCACAAGGTTTGGCTACGCCCCTGCCCTGCAGATCCGCACTGATTACAGCAGGGACCAATCTAAGGTCTAATAGCAGTGGGTGTGGCAGCAGCTCACGGTCTTCTCCCAAGCTAGGAGGGTGCGGCAATAGCCTCATTCATCTTTCCAACCGAATGCTGCTACCATTACTGCAATAACCAAGCATTAGGATCAGACTATACTCAGGGCCGGAATTAGCAATTGTTGGGCCCTGTGCAGACCAGTTCAGTGGGCTGCACCTGCCCGCTCCCCTTCCACCCACACCCACCCACACCCGCCACCATAAGCCATAAGTTATCAGTTTTAAAAGGAGGTTTAGAGCTCTCGGAACCCCACCTCACCCCATTCCTTGATGTGTATCCACCATGTTTCAGTAGAGAGCGGCACACAGCGACATTAATTTTCATATCCTGTCAGCTGCCAAGCTCAGAAGCTCCTTGCTGCTGCATCCTGCCCTTGAGGAAGCAGGAAGTGACATCAAAAGAGGGCGGGATGCAGCAGCAAGGAGCTTCTGAGCTCGGCAGCTGATGGGATATGAAAATATCTGTCGCTCTCTACTGAAATGTGGCTGCACATTAAGGTATGGAGAAGGGAGGTGTTCTGAGACAGGAGGTCACAAGTATTTCCCCATTATTTTTATTGGAATAGTGAAATGGACAGCTCATTTAAGATCTGCCCTGGTACTTCCAACTGATCAAGACTGTCCACTATAACAGACAGGGTTCTGGGCTCAACAGACCTAAGGCCATAGTGAGATATTCAGCCGCACAGGGCACAAAGGCAGGCAGGGGCTCCAAAATTGTGCTACGTCCATTGCCTCCCCCTGCTTGACCATGACGCAGTGGATAGGGGCAGGAGTGCTGGCGGGGGGTGTTGCATAGGACACATTTTTGGCTCGGGATGCTCCTGATTTGACCATTGGTCTGACTTAGCAGGGCACTTATGTTCAACTGTTTACTCTACATGGATCACTGTGATGCCTGCATGAGATTCCAATCATACAACCAACCTAACTTACTCAGCTATAGGACGGTAGGACTGGCCAAGCAGGAGAACGTTCTACAAAAATTTTAAATCTACAGCTATGAAATAGAAAATCGGACTGGAAAGGGCAGGGGGAGGGAGAACACAAAACTTCTAACTGCCAGTTATCATGGGATCAAGTGTTTCCTAGAGTTAATGCATTCACACATCCTTTCTGCTGTCAACTTCCTTCAATCCTCTCCAGCTCTTTCAACGTTCTTAAAAGCCTGTCTTTTCTGCCCTGAAATTTCCAATAAGAGAAAATTCAAGATCTGACCAGGAGATGTTTATGGGTAAAAATGAATAGTTTATGTTAACTAATTTCTAAACGTAAGTCATAAAATTAAAAGAAAACGTCCTCAATAAATACAAATAATTTTCATCTTAGCAATGCACTATGGTTGTGCTACATTTATCAAAGCAATGTTATAATGTACTCACCTTTCCTTTCAGGGCTCATGGCTACAGCTGGAATAGTAGGATGTCCTGTAGGGCTCCTGGTGGTGCCAGAAATGTCTATCGGAACACTGAACACTGCAAACCAGAAATTTAAGAAGGAAAGAGCTCATGAGTTTCAGATCAAAGGGCCACACATACAATGTTTTGGTGGAAACCTTTTCTCGATGCTGTTCTGTTTCTCTTAAAACTGCCAAGCATCAACAGCTCTGATTCTATTTCCAGCTGCTGTTTGACATTTCTTCCTCTTGCTTAAGTTAGTACTCCAGACGTATCCGAGTAATTTTTTTTTACAAATGATATAAATTGTAGCGATAAAAGATTGGGAGTTTTCTGTTCTACTCAGGGTTCGGTACACTGGCATATATTTGGGTCATAATGGCCAATGATATCACAAATAGGGCCCTGTTTACTAAGGTGCGCTAGCGTTGTTAGCGCGTGCTAAATTTTTTCACGCACTAACCGTGTAGATGCCCATAGGAATATTATGAGCATCTACACGGTTAGTGCTAAAAATGCTAACACGCCTCTAGCGTGGACTAGTAAACAGGGCTGGTAGAGAAGAGAAAAATCGGCCAGGCAAAAATCCTGACGCTGGAATTCAAGATTTGACTGTCATTAAACTCTGTGCGTGACCATGGAGCAAGATTTGAAAGGTATTAATCCGCAAACGAACCTTTTCCGGAGATGGGAAGGTGGTAGAACGAGAGGACATGAAATGAGATTGAAGGGGGGCAGACTCAAGAAAAATGTCAGGAAGTATTTTTTCACGGAGAGAGTAGTGGATGCTTGGAATGCCCTCCCACGGGAGGTGGTGGAAATGAAAACAGTAACGGAATTCAAACATGCATGGGATAAGCATAAAGGAATCCTGTGCCAAAGGAATGGATCCTCAGGAGCTTAGTCAAGATCAGGAGGCGGGGCTGGTGGTTGGGAGGCGGGGATAGTGCTGGGAAGACTTATACGGTCTGTGCCAGAGCCGGTGGTGGGCAGCGGGACTGGTGGTTGGGAGGCAGGGATAGTGCTGGACAGACTTGTACAGTCTGTGCCAGAGCTGGTGGTTGGGAGGCAGGGCTGGTGGTTGGGAGGTGAGGATAGTGCTGGGCAGACTTATACGGTCTGTGCCAGAGCCGGTGGTTGGGAGGCGGGGATAGTGCTGGGCAGACTTATACGGTCTGTGCCAGAGCCGGTGGTTGGGAGGCGGGGATAGTGCTGGGCAGACTTATACGGTTTGTGCCAGAGCCGGTGGTGGGAAGCGGGACTGGTGGTTGGGAGGTGGGGATAGTGCTGGGCAGACTTATACGGTCTGTGCCCTGAAGAGCACATGTACAAATCAAAGTAGGGTATACACAAAAAGCAGCAAATATGAGTTATCTTGTTGGGCAGACTGGATGGACCGTGCAGGTCTTTTTCTGCTGTCATCTACTATGTTACTATGTAAGTCATTTTGGGGTAGATTTGTTGTTGTGTGGTTTTTTTTTTTTTAAACTTAGTCCTGACCTTTAAAAAGTGGATCCCTGCAGAGTAGGGAAGAAGTGCATATATATTTCACAAAACCCGTATTTGTACCCATATAAGAAAGACGTTCCCCATGGGCATAGTGCAGTGGCGTAGCTACGTGGGGCCTGGGCCCCCGTAGATTTGGCCCTGGACCCCCCTGCCAACGACCCTCTCGAATCCCACTCCCGCCGTCGCCTGCCTTTGCTGGCGGGGAACCCCAACCCCTGCCAGCTGAGATGATCTTCTTTCCGCAAAAGGCTTCCTTCTGTTTCTGACGTTGTAGGTGCAGGACGTCAGACTCACAGAACGAAGCCTTGCAGATCAGCTGATCTGAAAGGCTTCGTTCTGCGAGTCTGACGTCCTGCATGTTGACGTCAGAAACAGAAGGAAGCCTTCTGCGGAAAGAAGAGGACCTCGGCTGGCGGGGGTTGGGGTCGTCCGCCAGCAAAGGTAGGCGACGGTGGGTTGGCGGCAGGAGGAGGGTCCAGAGGGTCGTCAGCGGGGGGGAGGGGGGGGGGAGTTGTTCGTAGTGGTGGCGGCGGCAATGGCGGGGGGGGGGGGGGGATCGGCAGCAATGGCGGGGGGGGGGGGGGGTCTAAAATGTGCTCCCTCACCTCGGGCTGTGGAGCCCCCCTCCTGCCGAAGTCTGGCCATGACCCTGGCGTAGTGAGATTAGGGGAAACTATTGATGCATAATGAATTTTTGTCCATTTTTCCCCATGTAACTCCACCTGCAGCTATATTACATAGCTTTACATTCTGTGATGTTACATTTGAGGGTTAAGCAAGTTATATTTTTATATCCCTGTACCTTTTGGCAAACTTTTACCTGGCAGTCTCTCTTTGGAAATTCACAGTGAGCTCTACAGGTGGAAAACTGCTTCTGTATTTTGCCACTCAATGACATCCTAAAAGTCGCCCCATTTGTCTCCTGTACCTTAGTTACCAACTCTTTGGTACCATTTACTAAGTAGCCTAATGCATCTTTTTAGCACTAGCCTGCTTCCTGTGAACTCACTAAACCACTGTACTTGAGGTCTATATTTCCTGTGTTAATACGGGTTACGTTCCAATAACAAGCTGGCAAGTTTTAGGCAGCAAGAAAACATGAAAAATGGTAGTGTTCTAGCAATTTACGTGTATAAATGACCTCTTGGTGAATACCGCCTAGCAGAAAAGTATGCACTATGCTCACGCAAACTGCGCCCATGCACGCACCCACCGGCACACGTGTGTTTATGTTGAACTTGCTATACCGCTTTATCTGATTCACAGGACAAGACAGTACACGGACTAAGAAGAAAGAAAGAAACTACAATGGTTCAAGAAAGAAGAAGATAACATACACACAAGAACATCCTCATCGGGGGAAGATGGGAGGAAAAAAAAAAAAAAACAAGGATAGGATCATTGAGGAAAAAAAAAAAAAGAATAAACGAAAATAGGGAAGTGGGGAGAAACATCAGGGACGTAGGGAAGAATGCCTGTAACCGGAGCGAGAACCCTCAGTGAGCGTGAAAAGCCTGGCGAAAGAGCCAGGTCTTTATCACATGCACTTACACCAGCTATAGGGTAGTGTAAGCGGTTGCATTTAGATGCACAGAACTCAACATTGGAAATATGAGAAGAAACCCATCCAGTATGACCGGTCTATAGAGGAGTTTCTCACCGATGCCTCTATTGGGTGATGCCTGGCAGCCTACTAGAGCTACATTCAACGCTATCCTCTGATTCCAGGTCTGGGGAGCCACACGAAGGTACTGAGCCAGAATAGGAGGAATGAAAACATTGTAGACTTGCAGGTGAGGGTCTTGATTCCCCTCAAACACCTAAGTATAGAAGGAAAAAAAATAACATATAGTAATACATTTCTCAGTGCAATAAAAGTGCCCCTTCCAGACACTTAAACACAAGGGGATATGTGGTGCAGATAGTAATTTTTATTTTTGTTACATTTGTACCCTGCGCTTTCCCACTCATGGCAGGCTCAATGCGGCTTACATGGGGCAATGGAGGGTTAAGTGACTTGCCCAGAGTCACAAGGAGCTGCCTGTGCCTGAAGTGGGAATCGAACTCAGCTCCTCAGTTCCCCAGGACCAAAGTCCACCACCCTAACCACTAGGCCACTCCTCCACTGTTGTTACTATTTGAGGATGTCAGGACGTCAGACTCACAGAAGCAGAAGCCTGCGCGGCCACATTGGTGATCTGCAAGGGCCGACTTCTACATGGAATGTTGCTAGTGGAATAGCAACATTCCATGTAGAATCTCCAATAGTAGCAACATTCCATATAGAATCTCCAATAGTATCTATTTTATTTTTGTTACATTTGTACCCTGCGCTTTCCCACTCATGGCAGGCTCAATGCGGCTTACATATTATATACAGGTACTTATTTGTACCTGGGGCAATGGAGGGTTAAGTGACTTGCCCAGAGTCACAAGGAGCTGCCTGTGCCTGAAGTGGGAATCGAACTGTAACAGGGTAGAGAGTAGCTAGATACAGATGCTCTGAATGGGTGTAATCCAGGCAGGGTTTGGGTTTTTCCTATTCCTCAGCACAGAGGTTTGGCGTGATACAGCTGGTTGCTAGAAAACAGGCATAACTGGTGTAGACCCACCCAAAAATCAAGGATGCCAGAAAGCCCTAGGACAGTGTTTCCCAAGTCCAGTCCTGGAGTACCCTTTTCCAGTCAGGTTTTCAGGATATCGATAATGAATATGCATGGCAGAGATTTGCATATAATAGAGGCAGTGTATGCAAATCACGTTTATGCATTATTCATTGTCGATATCCTGAAAACCTGACTGGCAAGGGGGTACTCCAGGTCTGGACTTGGGGAAACACTTTCCTAGAAGCAGGAGGGGTACAAAGGGATACAAGAGGGATACAGAGCAGGGGCATAGCCAGAGTTCGGCGAGAGGGGGGTCCAGAGCCCAGGTGAGGGGGCACATTTTAGCCCCCCCCCCGCCATTACCGCCCCCCCCCTGCCACCAACTTTGCCCCCCCCCCGGCGCCTACCCTCTCGACCCCCCCTCCCGCGGCCAACCCTCCCCCGCCTACCTTTGCTGGCGAGGGACCCCAATCCCCGCCAGCCGAGGTCCTCTTGCTTCCCGCGCAAGGCTTCGTTCTGTTTTTGACATCCTGCACGTTGTATGTGCAGGACGTCAGACTCACTGAAACAGAACGAAGCCTTGTACAGGACGTCAGAAACAGAACGAAGACTTCCACGGGAAGCAAGAGGACCTCGGCTGGCGGGGGCTTGGGTCCCCCACCAGCAAAGGTATCCCACGGCGATGGCGGGGGAGGGTTGGCGGCGGGAGGGGGGGGGGGGGTCCAGGACCAAATCTACAGGGGCCCAGGCCCCCGTGGCCCGACGTAGCTACGCTCCTCAATTACAGAGAATTCTGTCTAAAGGCAAGATTCTGTACCTGAGAGCATAAAACTGCTTTCTGGTAACACCCAGACCACCTAGGTCAGTTTACTGGTTCATATCATTTTCTGCTGCTAAGAAACTGCCAGAGATGCCTAGTTACCCAGTTCCAGACTGGAGATTTTGGGGCAATTAAGGATATCTGACCACCCAATCCTGGTTCATTATGGGTATGCAGCACTGATTTGAATGGGCAGGATCAGGTACTACAACTCCCACACTCCTTTGGGATGTAAGTTCAAAACCAGAACTGGCCAAAAAGTTCCAGCCTAGAACTAGGCAACCTGGAAGCTGGTTTTTGGTTTGACGCTAGGCTGTGCTGTATGTGACTATATGGTTGCTTAGCTTTAACAAACATTTGCAAACTGGTATCTTATGTGGCCGAATCTGTCTCTCCTACACCTCCTCCTAGTGCCACTGCATGCAAATCTCTCTCATGAATATTCATAGTGGATATCCCAAAAACTAGAGTGGCCAGGGTGCCTCCAGGACCAGTTTGGGAAGCACCTAGTCTAATTCTCTTACAGATATCCTTTCAGCAAACATTAAAACCAGTTAGATATGCGCCATCTTTTAATCCATGGTTTAATTTATTTGATATATCAACTTTTGTCAAACCATAATAAAAAAGCCCCCCCCCCCCCCCCAGGAAAATAAACTGAGTGGCCCACTTATACAGTTAGGGCGAATACAATGGGCCCCTGCATGGGAGGTTGCAGCCTGTCAGGGAAGGCTACATGGGAGGTGGCGGGTGGGGGGACTAACCCCTCTGGATTCTAATGTTACAATTCCCTGAGCACAAAGAGTGAGGTAAGAACACTCAGCAACTGAACTGAAGATACATTAGCATCTCATTTGCATAGAAAGGCAGACAGTGGAAATTGCTGGCTGTTAAAAACCCAAGAAGGGAGAAAACGACCCTGTTAGGCCCTGGAGGGGATAGCTGTTTACCCCAGTACTACAAAGAACCAAAAGGCGATTGATTGCTGGGGATCCTAGACTCACCATAACTGCAAAAGGGGACACAAATAATGACCCTACAGCAGGTAAGCTTAGCCTATTTTTGTAAAGGTGTGTGATAACTAACTATATATATATATTATTTTTTTTACACAGAATAAGGCAAAGGAAGAGGGTGGTAGTATTTAAAGGACTACATGTAACAGATAATAAGAGTAAGGAGGAGGAGATTAAAGGATCTAGTGAACCCTCAGTTTTATCACTTTGCTGTAGGGCAAATATTTTTTTCAAACGAGTTTTCAAGGAAGATCTCAATTTGTGGTAAGACAGTTCAAGTCTTAATGGTCCAAGGATACAATTACAGAGCGAGGATGTCCTACAGAGAAAAAGCTCTGTTCCTTGTACATTCATAGTGAACCTGTCAGACAGTAGTTATGAATGGAGCAGAGTTCTAGGAGGGAGATAAAGATGAATAAGGGAGGAGAGGTAGGAAGGGGTAAGACTTTGTGAGTAAAGTACGAATTTTGAACTGGAGACAATGGGTAACCAGTGGTGAAAAATACATAATGGGGTAATTTGGTCAAACCCACTGGCATTCATTCTTTCAATGAAAAAAGCTTTCAGAACCTCACTGTTAAATGATGATTGAAGAAGTTCACACACAGTGATTGTTTCCCAAAACATACTGCTGTTCGTCCCCACCATCCTTTTGTGGGCAGGAGGCTCTCTTGAATAAGATCTCTGGTACCACCAGACTTCCAGAACTTACCACAGTCCTAGGAGATGTGATGTAACCCATTTCCTGGAGGACAGTCCTGGAATTCGGATGTCCTGTCCTCCCCATCCTTGTGCAGTCTGGTATCTGCTTTTAAATGTGTTCATTTCAGGTAGAAACAGCAGGCCTTGAAATCCCAAAATGCATTACAGTGGAAGTTCCCAAACCAGGACTGGCCTCAGGTCTCCTTTTGGAAGCTGGATCCTGTCACATCCCTACAGTGCACTTTTGTGTTATTAAGCAGGCTGAGTAGTCTTAAAACCAATTAGTGCAGGCCTATTTTTCACAATGCAACCCCCACCCAAGGTTCTCCTGTATCTTACCTTCTCATCCTTCCCAAGCCCAGATTTATACACCCTCCATTTTCTTCCATTTTGACTGGATAAAATCTTGTAGGAGGTCACATAGAAATTATATTTCACATCAGCAGATCCCTTGGTTATAATTCCTGTAAAGCAATTCAAGACAGCTCATTAGTGTAACACTCTCGCTCTCTCTCTCTCTCCCAACAGCACTGTTAACTCAAGTCCTGTCCGCCTAGTATATATTTCAGTAGGGTTACCATATGTCCGGATTTACCCGGACATGTCCTCTTTTTGAGGACATGTCCGGGCAACCGGGCGGGTTTTGCCAATCTGCCCGTTTGTCCGGATTTCTGGACAAACGGGCAGATTGCTAGACTCCCTTCCCCTTAGTTACTACTGCCCTGGTGGTCTAGTGACCTCTTCCGCCTTCAGGGCAGAAAAGAGCCCCCTCTTTCCTGCCCGGAGCGCTGCCCTGCATGCATCCTTCGTGTTCCTGATCTCGGCGCCGATTCAAAATGGTCGCCGAGAGTTGACGTGACCTCGCGAGACTTCATCTCTCAGCGGCCATTTTGAATCGGCGCCGAGCTCAGCAACACAAAGGATGCATGCAGGCCAGCACTCTGGGCAGGAAAGAGGGGGCTCTTTCCTGCCTCGGTCACTAGACCACCAGGGCAGTAGTAAGGTAAGGAGAGGGGGGTGACGGGGAGAGGGAGGGGTGATGGGGTGTGTGACAGGGGGGAGGGGAAAATGTGACATGGGCAGAGCGAAGGCGTGACAGGGGGCGGGGTGGGGTGTGTGGTGGGGGCAGGGCATGTGTCCTTTTTAGGGGACAAAATATGGTAACCCTATATTTCAGTATACAAGACAATGGGAATACTGAAGCCCCTTCTAGGCTGCAGTCTTTCCCCACAAAGTGATAAAGAATTTTAACAAATTTATTGCAAATGTCTCAGCTGTTCAAAGTCAGTAGTATAAAGTGCACAGTGACAGTTCTGGTTTCACACAATTATCTAGTCAGGGAATCAGATGTCTCTCTTTTGCTTTTTAGAACAAAGGTCTTCTCAGCTTGCAAAGCCATCCTCCAAGGCCATGTGCTGTTATATTTCCCTTCTAAACTGCATTCAATGACCTTTCACCAAGATTCAGTAATTCCAGCTGCGCCAAAATCAAGGTAAAGTCTTGGGAGTTCTCGAAAGGCCAGTAATAAACAAGGAAAACCTACCGAAATACACTAATCGCAATGCTCACTTTATTTTTCAGGTTCATATGTTAAATGTTTGTGTCTTTATTTTTGCCATACGTTTTTGCAGTGGCGGCCCCACCATTAGGTCAACTGAGGTGAGGGCCTCAAGCGACATTCTCCAGTTCCCTCCTCAACCCTTTTCCCCACGTTTACCTTATTTTTTTTTTATTTTCCAAAAGGCAGCAGTGGCAACTGCAGCGATTCCCATAGGCCACCCTGCCACCAGCACTGGTCTCTTCTCCCCGCTGTGGCCCACTTCTTGACATTTCCTCAGAGGCGGGACGCAGTAGAGCGAAGAGGCCGGTGCTGGCGGCGCAGCAGCAGGGCAGCCTGCTGCCGCCTTGTGGAAAAGAAAAAGATAAGGTAAACGTGGGGAAGAGGGTTAAGAAGGGAAGGTGGGAGATGCTAGACCAGGCATGGGCAGCATCTCATCTCTGTCCCAGAGAGTAGGGTTAAATGGTCAGTAGGGTTAAATTCTCAATGGAGGAGGGTAGATAGTGGGGCTCTCCAGGGGTCCGTGCTGGGACCACTGCTTTTTAACATATTTATAAATGATCTAGACATGGGATTAACTAACATAGTAACATAGTAGACGACGGCAGAAAAAGACCTGCACGGTCCATCAAGTCTGCCCAACAAGATAAACTTTTTGTGTATACCTTACCTTGATTTGTATGTGTCATTTTCAGGGCACAGACCGTATAAGTCTGCCCAGCAGTGAGGTAACTAAATTTGCTGATGACACAAAGTTATTTAAAGTTGTTAACTCGCAAGAGGATTGTGAAAAATTACAAGAGGACCTTACGAAACTGGGCATACAAATGGCAGATGACATTTAATGTGAGCAAGTGCAAAGTGATGCACGTGGGAAAGAGGAACCCGAACTATAGCTACATAATGCAAGGCTCCACGTTAGGAGTCACCGACCAGGAAAGGGATCTAGGCGTCGTCGTTGATGATACGTTAAAACCCTCTGCTCAGCGTGCACTGCCAATGAAATTCTTTCTATCCTGGAGAAAGAAAACAAGCACAGAGCCTAGCATCTTCAAGACTGGTAAAGGGAAATAAGGTTAGGGAAATCAAGCATCCAGACTGCACATCAAGCTCCTACAATTCAGAAAAAGCCCGATATGAGGCATGGAACAGTAGCAGTAGAGCTTTGACAGTGGCCGATGACTTCACGATGCTCATTTATCCTCGCTGAGAATGGAACCAAGCAGTTGAACAGAACAATAAGGAAAATGCACAAAAGTTCTTTGACATTTTTAGAAGCAAAACAATTATATTTTCCCCTTTGTCCCAGGATGCTGAATTAGGGCAAGTAATCCTCCAGTTGTGCATTAAAAGTGGTGTGTCAAGATGTTTTCCATCGCAGTCATGCTGCATTTTATGGACAGAGAATATAATCATTTTGAACAATTTCCAAACCACCTACTAAGCATTTCACAAATATTCAGTAGGTCTGACTGCTCTGATGTTCCTAACTCCTAAGTGCCCCCATGAGATGTTATGAAATAGCAAAGCAAAGCCACCCTTATTAACGTTTGACAGTTAAAGATTTATGTGGATAGAAATTGGCTGTGTGTTTAAGGATTGTGGCTTAGTCTCCAGCTACCCAACCAAAGTCAGCTGTGCGAAACAATAGAGGACTCTGAAAGCAAACCTGTTCTACAAGGGAGGAGCTGGTTTCAGAGGATTTTAGGGCAATACAGCCTCCCTGCAGCCCTAGGGTCCTGGAGCAGTGATAGCAGGAAGGTATGACAGCCTGGGCAGCCCTTCTACAGATGACAGAAGGAGGTATTCCCGTAGAGCCTCCCCCCCAACCCTTCATCAACTTTCACTGCGGGAACCCCGTGTGGGGGGAGCCCAGGCACTGGATGAACAGGAAATTAAAAGGGAATGTGGCGCCAGCCTGCAGGTGCATTTTATTAGGGAAATTCCAACAGGCAATATCAGGCTTTGGCATCAGGTATCTCAGGGTTTGCTGCAGGAATGCTGGTACCAGAGCCCTTTGCCAGCACACTGGACAACAAAGCCTGCATGAAGCAAGTTTTAAAAGTATTCCTGGAGTGTCCCCTAGTCTTTGTACTTTTGGAACGAGTAAAAAAACGATTTACTTCTACTCGTTCTACACCACTCAGGATTTTGTAGACCTCATTTAAGTGTGCCATGAAATACGCACAGCTGAAAGTATTCTATACGTTCTGCACTTCACTTGGTGACATGCCCATGGCCTAGGGGTTCCCAAACCTGGCCTAGGGGAACCCCAGCCTGTCAGGTTGTCAGGACATCCACAATGAATATGCATGAGGTCGATTTGCATACACTGCTTCCCTGGTATGCGGATCTGTCTCATGAATATTCATCGCGGATATCCTGGAAACCCGAGTGGCTGGGGATCCCCCAAGAAAGGTTTAGGAATCACTGCCATGGTCCATCCATGCTCAACCCAGGTGTGCACCCCCCTCCCCCGCAGTTACCTGTTAGGCAACTTTGATGTGTACATTATAAAAGAGCGCCAAGAAGTTATGTGCATAACTTTCAATTACTGATGCCAATCATATGCGTAAGTGACATATGTGCGCTATTGGTGCCTATAATTAGGTAGTCAACCAACCAAATAAAGCGCTAAGGGTCTCCGAGAATGGTAAACAACAAACTTCATTAAGGGACTCAACACGGACTGTGTTTCGACAAGATTGTTTGTATCAGGGGTCCGTTAAAAACAGCACAACATTTATATCCTAAAACGTCAATAAAAAATATAGGACCCCTTTTACCAAAGCGCATTAGCGTTTTTAGCACGTACTAAAAATAAGCATGTGCTAAACACTAGAGAGATGCCCTTATAGTCCTATGGGTGTCTCTAGCGTTTAGCATGTGCTAATCATTAGCGCGAGCTAAAAACATTAGTGCGCCTTTGTTTCCTGTTTCTGACAGCCTGAAAATTCTCGGAGTTACAATCGACCAAAACCTCACACTAGAAACCCAAGCGAAATCTACAACAAAGAAAATGTTCCACTCAATGTGGAAACTCAAACGAGTAAAACCTTTCTTCCCGAGAGAAATATTCCGCAATTTGGTTCAATCAATGGTACTAAGTCAACTAGACTCCTGCAATGGAATCTATGCAGGATGCAAAGAATACATCATAAAGAAACTCCAAACTGCCCAAAACACCGGAGCTAGGCTTATATTTGGAAAAACGAGATTCGAAAGCGCCAAACCCCTATGAGAAAAGCTGCACTGGCTCCCAATCAAAGAACGTATTGCGTTCAAAATCTGCACTCTGGTCCATAAAATCATCTACAGCGAGGCCCCGGGATATATGACAAACCTCATAGACTTACCAACCAGAAACACAAAACGATCAACACGCACATACCTAAATCTCCATTACCCAAGCTGCAAAGGACTCAAATACAAATCAACCTATGCATCCAGCTTCTCCTATATAAGCACGAAACTATGGAACGCATTACCAAATGTCATGAAAACAATGCACGACCCATCAAACTTCCAGAAATCATTAAAAACCAACTTGTTCAAAAAGGCATACCCTAATGATCCAACTTAAACGCCAGAACCCTGTAACACAACGAAATTAATACTTGAACTGGACATAACTTAACTCCTCCTCCTGGATTCCCTAATATGTTTGTCACTTTTGATCTTTTACCACAATATCACTCTGTATTTGTCATACCGGAATTGGCGATCGCCTTCACGGTACTATGTAAGCCACATTGAGCCTGCAAATAGGTGGGAAAAACGTGGGATACAAATGCAACAAATAAATAAATAAAATAAAAAATAAATAAAATAAAAGACCCCCACAGGAACCTAGTAATATTTACTTATTAATTTTATTTCTATCCCATGTTATCCTAATAGATCAGGTTCAATTTGGCTACAGCATTCTTACTAAGCTGTGGAAAGCACTAACTCGTGCTTACCACAGGTTAAAATGAAGTACAGCGGGGTGTGCTCAGGCATCCTGCGGTAGTTTTTTCGTGTGTGTGTGCTACTCACATGCTAAAAAATAAAATAGTACTGGGGGTGTGTTTGGGGGGAGAGTAGCACGGCTATGCTAATCGGTTAGCATGTGGGCATTGCTGCGCACAACCTGATTAGCGCATAAGCCCTTAACACCTACAAATTAAGTGTCGGTAAGTGCTCATGTGGTAATGGCCACAAGCTAATGGGAAAATTAGCGCATATTTCAGAAACAGGAAAATCGGCCATTTGCCAGCAGTCTACAAGTGGCCTTAACGTGCGGGAAAGACCTGAGCTGGGGACGGCGCAGGGCAATTTTTACTGCTGCTTAGTAAAAGGAGCCCTATATTTTTTAATGAAGTTTTAGGATGTAGGATATATATGGCTTTTGAGCTGTTTTTCACAGACCCATGATGCAGGCAATCTGTTGAAACACGGCTGTGTCGGGTCCCTTAAAAAAGTTTGTTCATCCATTCTTGTAGACCTTCGCTGCTTTTTTTGGTTGGTTCGCTGGCTTTGTGCTGTTGATTCTCTCTCCTTTTTTTTTTTTGCCTATATTTACATGCCAGCTTTTAGAATTGCTCTTTAACTGACCAGGCTGTGGCTGAAACTTCATCTGTTAAACTAGCCAACTCAAAATTTGGCAGGTTAGACAGAAGCTAGCTAAAAACATGGACCGCCTGAGCCTCAATCTCTCTTCCACCACCCCAAACTCTTGATCGAAAAACTAGCATTCTAGAGCCTGGATGGAAATCTGGAAAAGAATATACGAGTAAGCTGCCAAATCCTCTTCCCTCACCTAAATTCTTCTCCCTCTACCCTCAGGAAAGATGAAAAATCCAATACTTACTGACCTGTGATGTTCCTCCGGCCTCCCAGGTCAATCTCCAACCACTCGGACACATGGCCATATTCAGCCACCCAAGAGCTGGGTACTGATTCTGCTCTGAAGTTTGCCCTCTCTGGTGACCAGGTCATGTGTTGCCCTATAGGGTCAACACCCTTCCAAGATGAAGAAGCATTGAAGTGGGCAACATTGAGTATATCATTGCACACTGGGGAAATAACGGAAAGGAAAAAATTTAGCATGGTTTGAAGAGGCAGAGGGGTTCTTGCTTCCTGAGAAATCATGGAAGGGGAGAGCAGTTACTAAACAGTTGCTGTGTCTTGAACAACTGAAAAAGAATGAGTTATTAGGTAAGAGTTGAGTCTGTCTTAATGAAAAATTCTTAAGTTGATGGCAAATGAATTCCCTTATCAAGTACAATGCTGTCAACCTGCATAACACTTTATATGCATACTACTGGAACCCAGCCCGTTTCCTCAACAATGAAACGGGTCCTAGGAAGGCTCTCTTGTAAGCGATTTTTTGTCTCTCCCCTGCCCTCCCCTCCATGTCCAGCGATTCTTCCCTTCCCTCCCATCCCCTCCATGTTCAGCGATTCTCCTCTTCCCTGCCCTCCCATCCGTGTCCCGCGATTTTCTTCTCTCCTGTCCTCTCCTCCCATCCAATCCCATCCATGTCCATCGATTCTGCTCTGCCCTCCCCTCGATGTGCCGTGATTCTCTCTTCCTTTGTACCTCATCGTTTCCCTTCCGTTGGTAACATCCTGACGTCAGCTCGCCTCCAGCGTTCCCTTCCCTCTCACTGTTCCGCCCTCTGACGTCATTACGTTTTGACGCGAGGGCGGGGCAGTGATGGGGAATGGAACGCTGCAGGTTGGCTGACGTCATGAGATGTTACAAACCCAGGCAGCCAGACAGCAATGGAACGTTGGAGGTGCAAATTATTATATAGGATAAACATCCAATCAGGGATGTTTTAATCCCTTTGGAAGCCTTGTATACTAGTACTTGATCTCCCTCTGACCTTTAGTCCCACTGTCTCAGTTTTTGCATTCCGTTGTCCATAGATGCCAACTTTTTGAAATTATTGGGGGTGCTAAGCCCAATGGAAATAACCCCTCTATGGACACATACAAGGAATTTTCTCAATACTGGGGGTGCTCAAGC
Source organism: Microcaecilia unicolor (assembly GCF_901765095.1). NCBI lineage: Eukaryota > Metazoa > Chordata > Amphibia > Gymnophiona > Siphonopidae > Microcaecilia > Microcaecilia unicolor. The sequence goes on from NC_044041.1 coordinate 190,858,962, forward strand.
ACCCACAGAGTCAGCTCCTACGCCTCTGTCCTTTCTTTCCTAGTTGGCCTTCTTACTTCTCTTAGCTTTCTTCTCTGTTGGCGCATTCCATTGGTATTTTGGCTCTCTTTGTCCCTTTCCAACTGACCTTAATTTCAGTGGTGGATTAAGACTCTTTGCGGCAGCCAAGCACCAAGACTTTGTTGACCATGGACCCTTGTTTCCCATGGGCGTTAGTCACCTGCTATGCAGGGATAAAGCTCCTTAGTATTGTAGCTGCTCTTTAAGAGGCCCTTTTACTAAGCCGTGTAAGCGTCTACGAATGCCCAATGCGCGCCAAAATGGAATTACTGCCAGACTACCACGTGGCTCTTGTGGTAATTTCATTTTTGGCGTGCATCCAATATGCGCGTATGAAAAATATTTTTTTGTTTTTGGGCGGGCAAGTAGCATTAGGCGCACGTAGGTCATTACTGCCCGGTTACCGCATGAGTCTTTACCATCAGGTCAACGGCTGGTGGTAAGGTCTCAGACCCAACATGGAAGCGCAGCCATTTTCATTTTGCTGCACGTCCATCGTCCATTTTCAGCAAAAAAAAAAAAATAAAGGCCTTTTTTACAGGAGCGCTAAAAAATGGAATCGTCGCGCGCCCAAAACCTACGCCTCCACTACCGCAAGCCATTTTTCAGCGCGCCTTTGTAAAAGGACCTCTAAGTATATAAGTACAAGCGAATTTGCCAGGAAACCTGTGGAGGACAGGCGCGGGTGGGAGTTTACTCTTCAGGACAGGTGTAATCCACTGGACTGTATTCTACACTGTACCAAATATCAGGGGGACACTGAACTGGAATGGAGCATGTGAATATCGATAGCTTGATCTGTACCCTACAGATGGGACTCGTAACACTGTAGTCACTTCATATTCCCCGGACAGGATGAACAGAGAAGGTTCACCTCGAAGTTAGGAAGTCCCCTAGAACCTTGTTCTTCCTCCTTCCAATCCTATCCCATCTCCCTGGTTTTTTAAAAATTTACTTCAACAAAGGATGTTTATGATCGTGTGATCTCGCTTCCTCTGTTTACACCGCTTAGCTGTACAGTGTCTGGGGCTGCGTTTTGTTTGAGGTGTTCTAGCATCCACTTCTAGCATACGACATATCAAAAAGCCAAACAGCTCACCTCTGTGGAACATCAGGCGCTTTTCAGATAAAGACCCCCTGTGTTTTGAAAAAAAAAAAAGAAAGAGTAAAAAAACACTGCAGTTAATCAAGCAGGCTCTGCATCTGTATGGCGCTTTTTTCAATCAAAGAACAGAATAGGTCTCAGCCCAGTGGCGTAGCTAGGTGTGGCCATGGGGGCCTGGGCCCCCTAAATTTCTTCTGGGCCCCTGTTCAATGGACTTTTCCTTCAGGAATCTGTCCAAACCCCCCCTTAAACTCCATAAGGCCAGCTGCTGTCACTGCATTCTCCAGCAACGAGTTCCCGAGTCCAACCACACGCTGAGTAAAGAAAAAATTCCTCCTATTTCTTTTAAATCTACCATATTCTAGCTTCATCTTGTGTCCCCTGGTTCTATTGTTGTTTGAAAGTGTAAACAAACGCTTCACTTCTGTCCGCTCTACTCCGCTCATTATCTTGTAGACTTCTATCATATCACCCCTCAGCCGCCTTTTCTCCAAGCTGAAGAGCCCTAACCGTCTTAGCCTTTCCTCATAGGGAAGTCGTTCCATCCCTTTTATCATTTTCGTCGCCCTTCTCTGCACCTTCTCCAATTCCTTTATATCTTTTTTTGATGTGCGGCGACCAGAATTGGACACAATATTCGAGGTGCGGTCACACTATGGAGTGATACAACAGCATTATAACATCCTCGTGTTTGTTTTCCATCCCTTTACTACCTGGTTACTACATGAGACCTTACCGCTAGGTCAATGGCTGGTGATAAGATCTTAGACCCAAAATGGACGTGCGGCAATTTTCATTTTGTTATAGAATACACTCGCTCCGTGCCTAATTTAGGGCATTGGGATTTAACACCAATTGACCGTGACTACATTTAGTCACGTGGACCCGGCGCTCAGTGTACTCTATATACCGCATGGAAACTTAAGCCTATTCCGTAAAATTTAGGCCTAGTTTAGAGAATATGCCTAGGCGTATTTTTTTCTACGTATAAATTTCAGGCGCTATGTATAGAATCTAGCCCTTAGTGCTGATTTCCTCTGGCGCCTAATTTTGGGAGCGGCTTATAGAATCCTGCTCTTACTGAGCACTGGAGGTTGAAATGCCACCCCTTTGCCTACACCCCTCCCTTCCCCAGCTTGGAAGTCTCCTACCTTTGCCACAGTCATGACAAGCAAGGAAAATAACTCACGTTTTGGACTGGAGCCCATTCGCCCAGGCAGGTTCATAGAGAGTGATCCCTTTTTCTCGGGACAGTGTGACTTGCCCTCCGATATCATCGGATATCACACCAGCATGGACGGCTGCTTTGCAAATTACAGAGGTCTGTAGAGTGGAAAGATATGCCCCCCCCCCCCAAACAAAAAGGTTAAATACAGAGTGTAGCATTAGAACCAATCAACAGGTAACCGAGAAAGCACTGATCTGTGCTACATACACATCACTCAGCTGCAGTCAACTTCCTAAGTGAAGCAGCCCTGAATGAGGGAGGAGTGGCCTAATGGTTACCAGGGCCACCGAGAGACTGGGCCGGGCCCGGGACAAGGCCGCTGCCCCCGCCCCGAGGTCATTGTCGCCCCCCCTCCACCCGCGCCCCTCCGTCCACCACCGGGCCGGGCCCCCCTGAATTCAAATCATAGCGCCTCACCTCAACCTTGCTCCATGTGAAAGAAGCGCAGCAGCGGCAGTCTGCAGATCGCCTTCCCTCCCTGTGTCCTGCCCTCACGCAAGTTACATCAGATGAGGGCAGGACAGGGGACTGCGGCGCCGGACCCCCCTTGGAGGCCCGGGGAATTTTGTCCACCCTGCCCCCCCCTTTCGGCGGCCCTGATGGTTACTGCAGTAGGCTTTGATCCTGGCAACCTGGGTTCAATAAATTCCCACTGTAGCTCCCTGTGACTCTGGGCAAAAAACGGCGGCGTTTATAGCTTGCTTGGCTTTTTCCACAGTTGGATGTTGCGGGGCTCTCTCCCTGATGAAGCCCCAGTTGGTGAAACGGGACCGTTGGGGAGGCCCTTAAGTTAGCAACAATAAAGCTAAGTAGCTGTGGTTATGTTTTGATTTGGATACACAGCATTTATACATATGTTGAAGCGCACAAATTAAATATTTAGGGAGGAGATTGGCAGAAGACCAGTGATTATATGGAAGTGACTATATTGTTGTGATCTTACTGATCAATAATTGTCACTGGTCTGAGGTCTTCTTTCCCTCCATTATTGAAAAATTTATCTCACAATCTATTATTATTATCCGCTATTTTTGCAGGTTGTTATTTTACATAATTTAGCGGAATTGCTCCCAGAGTTTCTTGTTAGCTTAGTAAAAGGGCACCATAACGTGTACAGCACACGTCTAGTAGCACTATAGAAATGATTAGTAGGAGTTGATAGGTGTAAACAGTCTCATTCTGGTTATTTATTTATTTGTTTGTTTTATTAATTTATATTCTGCCTAAATACTAGATGGATCACAATAAAAGCATCCATAAAAATGTAGACACACTTCTTAACTGAGGTAGCTTAAAACTCCTGTTCATACTTCACTCCAGCCAGACAGAATTTCCCACCATAGAGAGTGTTCTGGGGGAAAAAAACTGTCCCTTGGGCAGGGCCGCTGAGAGGGAGGGGCAAGGGGGGCAAAATTCCCTGGGCTTCCAAGGGGGGCCCGGCGCCGAGGTCTCTCTCTCTCTCTCTCCTGACGGGACCCAGGTGATCATGTCCCAACAGGAGAATGAGGGAGAAAACTCCGGCGCCGGGCCCCCCCCCTTCGAGGCTGGGGAGGACCTGGAGGAACGGACACAGCAGGCTGCTCTTCTTCACAGTCTGCCGCACTGCCGTCCCCTGCGGCTGCTTTTCCCCTCAGGCCACTCATGCTTGACCAGAGAGAAAAAGCAGCCGCAGGGGAAGGCCCCCCCGACAGAAGGAAGAAGAACTGCGCTGGAGGACGAACTCTTCTGCTGGCGGGGCCTTGGAATCCCCGCCAGCCAAGGTACTAACAGTTACGGCGGACGGGTGGCAGCAGCAGCGATTACGCAGGATGGGGCAGCGGCAGCAGCGATGGGGGGGGGGGGTGCCGGGGCAACGACAGCAGTAGCGATTGGGGGCAGTGGTGGTGGCGACAACGATCCTTGGGGGGGGCCTGGCAGTGACAATGATCCTGGGGGGGGCCTGGCGGCGGCCCTGCCCTTGGGGCTTCTATGCGCAAGGAGATCCACGTGGTTTGCATGTCCTGCTTGAAGCAGTAAAGGATTTGTCCTCTGTGGAGGCCCATAGTCACAATATGCACTACAGATTTCCAAAAAACAAGACTATTTTAGGCCCAGGAAGGCTGAACGTAAATAATGCTGCATGTCTAGGCTGTAATGTGGGGAGTAGCCAGTTCAGTCCTCCGACAGCAAGGAGAAGATCTGGCTTGTCAGGCATCTAAAGTATTCAAGTCTCTGCTTAAAACCCACCTCTTCATTGCAGCGTTCGGCACCTAACTCTTACCGTTCAGGAAATCTAGACTGCCCCAATTTGATTGTCTGCACTTTTTGTCCTTTAGATTGTAAGCTCTTTGAGCAGGGACTGTCCTTCTTTGTTAAATTGTACAGCGCTGCGTAACCCTAGTAGCGCTTTAGAAATGTTAAGTAGTAGTAGTAGTAGTATTACATATAGCAGTGATTTAACCAGAGCTGAGATTGTGATGTCATAATGCCTCATTCCACCAATGCCTAAGAGCCAACCTCATCAGTGATGTCACAATGGCTTGATTGTCCTATATTTGTCTCACTCTTATCTATTAGATTGTAAGCTCTTTGAGCAGGGACTGTCCCCTTTATGTAAATTGTACAGCGCTGCGTAACCCTAGTAGCGCTTTAGAAATGTTAAGTAGTAGTAGTAGTGGTAGTAAGTTAAGCTGGTACTTGGGCGAAATATACGAAAATATAACTGGTGAATATTCCTTGTGGTTCTCCTAAAAAAAAAACCCCAACAACTTGTTTGAAGACCTGAGATACCAGGGGCATAGCCAGACTTCGGCAGGAGGTGAGGGGGTACATTTTAGCCCCCCCCCCCACCGGTGCCACTGACCCCCCCGTCACTTTTGACCCCCCCCCCCCCAGTGCGGCCGGCCCCCTACCCCATCGCTGCTAATCTTCCCCCACCACTGCCAGGTACCTTTGCTGGCGGGGGTCCCCAACCCCCGCCAGCCGAAGTCCCCTTCAGCGCCGGTCTCAGAGTCCAGCGCGTTCGCTGATCTGGATTCTATTTCTGCGAGTCCTGACGTCACGTGCAGGACATCAGGACTCACATCAGAAAAAGAATCCAGATCAGCAACGCGCCGGATTCTGAGACCGGCGCTGAAGAGGACTTCGGCTTGCGGGTCCAGCAAAGGTACCTGACGGTGGCGGCGGGGGAGGGTTGGTGGCGGTGGGAGTGAAAGCAGGGGGGCCAGGGCTAAATCTGCGGGCGCCCATGCTCCGTGGCCCCACCTAGCTACGCCTCTGTGAGATACTTGCCCCTGTTGTAAGGGAATCCTGCAATTAGCTCTTTCATCTGATGGAGGGGAATTGGGCATTGAATTAAGTCTGGTTATTGTAAGAACCAAATAAGAAAAACATCTGACATGGCCTATCAGTGGAAACCAGTACTGTAACCGAATTTATGCTCAGGACAGGATTGAAAGACTGAGTAAAATTCCTGGAGGTAAACTGAGGTTGAATTACGTATGGGCAGATAACCAGAAAGGAAGACAACTTGGAAGACTGGATGAATCAATCGGTCTTTATCTGTTGTGATCCAAATATGTTCCTAAGTCATCTCAGGTGGAGAAAGCAGAAGCTCTCTTGTTGAGTCTTGTCCTCAAAAGCTGACACCCCAATAAATCAGTCTACAAAGATGCCACCAACCTCCTTGCCTCTTTTTGAGGAACAGTCTGTTTTTCTTTAAGAGTAGACAACCAAACAGCAGCAGCGATCCGAGGAATGACACTTGGCGGTTATTGACTTTGGGAACGGGACCAGAGCTTTTTCTGTGCATGTATTGCAGTACACGCATTGAATCTGAGAATATATTGTGGAAACCTATGTGACCCCGACAAAGGTTTTTCCAAAACTTGGCCAGGCTGGGTTGGATAAACTCTTGCTGTGTTTGTCCTTCCTTGGATTGCTGCTGCTCAGTGGCGTTCCTAGGGGGGCTGACACCCGGGGCGGATGGCCGATGCGCCCCGCCCCCGGGTGCAGCGAGACCCCCCCCCCCCCCCCCTAGGAACGCCACTGCTGCTGCTGCTGTTTGGTTGTTTGCAGTAGACTGTCTTCTGTTTGTTTAAGCTGTAAATCATCATTCAACATTGGTCCTGAGAAGGAAGTGTGTTAGGGGAACTATCATGAAAGGATAGTTGCTCAAAAAATCTCTTTCGGCCTGTGGGGGGTGGTCAGTTAAGGTTCATTCACTCATTTTCTAGTCCTGAGGGACTGCCTTCTTCTCACTTCATCTTCCATGCAGATCCTGATGAGCTGCAAGGTGTCAGGCCTGTAATGCTATCTGGCAACCAAGCAAAGTGACAAAAAAAACCTGCACTCACATCTCTGTATCCTTGGGCAACTTCTCCCCAGATGTCGCCAGCAATGTTCTTGCAGCCTGCAGGGCAGTACACACTGAAACACATTCCAGAAAGAGACCAGTTATTTCAACCTTGTCCTGCTCCGATTTATAACCCAACAGGGATTCTCAACAGTGGGAGCTGAAGGGCTGCAAACAGATCTGGTTTTCAGAGTAACCAAAGTAAGCAGATAAACCCAGTTCTGGGGCCAAGTGCTTCCAAAGAGATCCAATAAATATTCATCAGGGATAACCTGAAAACCAGGCCTGCTTGAGGCCCTCAAGGACAGACTTGATGCATGGAATAGCACATACATTGCAACTTATCTACTATAATAAAACGCACCCTCAACGTTCTGAGGACACTGACGTCACTGCAAGCACTCGCACACCGGTTCGTAAGTTCATGGTGGTGAAGCCACAACACTCACCATGTCTTCATTCCACGCCCTCGCGTCACACGTGATGACGTCGAGGGCAGAACAAGAAAACAAGGCAAATGAACGCACGGGGAGCAGTAGGGAATACTCCTCCCCTTCCAAGAAATCCCAGCCGACGACGATGTGCCCATCACCCCGGCCCCTTTCTCCCCATCGCCCCTTTCAAGGTACCGCCCCCGGTAGCACACTCTTCCCCTCATCACCTTCCCTCCCCCCTGTCACCTCCCCTCCCCTTATGCCACTATCCCTGGTGGTCTAGCGGTGCCTGTTCGCTCGGGTAGGAACGAAGGAACCCCCGCTTTCCTGCCCGGAGCGCTGCTGCTAGCTGCCCGGCTGCATCGTGTCTGAGTCCGGCTCTCGGCGATTCAAAATGGCCGCCGGAGAGCTGAAGCTGCCTTGCGAGACTTCAACTCTCGGCGGCCATTTTGAAACGCCGAGAGCCGGACTCCCACATGATGCAGCAGGGCAGCTAGCAGCACCGCTATGGGCAGGAAAGAGGGGGCTCTTTCTTTCCTGCCCCTACCGAACAGGTACCTCTAGACCACCAGGGAGACTAGCGTAAGGGGAGGGGAAGGGACTCCCGTGCCCGCTAGCGCCCGTTTCATCAGAGGCAGAAACGGGCCTTTTTTACTAGTTATTTTAATAAAATTGTTTTCTCTTTAACTCCTTTGATACAATAGCCCCCCTTACCCTCCCTCCTTCCTCTATAATTTATCCATCACAATGACAGACCTGGTCAGGGATCTAGTCCATACATTCCTTGAATAGGGCCACTGGACTAGGCAGACAAGATGGGCAACTGCTTGGTGTGCCTTGCCTGGGAAGGGCAGGGTGCCAACAGCCCATGCCACAGCTGTAGCAGCAGGAGTTCACGTGATCTTTTAATGCAGCCATCACGTTGCTACTGTATCATCAGAGGGGACCTCAGCAGGCCACCATGGTCATCTGAGGAGGCCCTACCCCCTGCAGCTAGCCCTGCCTCTCAGATTGCGCCAGGCACTGGTAGGGTGGCCATGCGCCTGATCCTGAGCCTTAACTGTTGTATAGCGGTTGCAGCATCCCTGGCCCCTGTCAGTGCGATGAGGAGGAGCCAGGCCCAGTAATCAAACCCGAGTCCTCCCATCTGGCACTGATCGGGTCACCCTGGGATCCACCTCTATGTTCTCCAGCCTTATCGGTCCACACCAAACCTCAGCAGGCTAGAACAGAAAGATCTGACTTGGGGCACAGAACAGGTGTCAGACAGAAAGCAATGCCAAGAGATTAGGGGCAGTGAAGGAAATGTTTCCAACAATGCAATTCAGCCATACAGATTTGACGTGAAAAGAGCTGAATGAGAAGTACAGCGGGCAACATTGAAAACAGTAGGAGACTGGATCATTTAGCAATGAAGTTGAGGGATGGTGAGGAAGATAAGGATCTTATATTCAACATATGCCCAGATGACGAAAGTCCAGAATAGGTTTGCAAGGAGGGGACTATGGAATTAGGAGCAGCTGGACTGTAGACCAAAGACTTAGAGGAAGAGAAGTGGAGTTAAGTGTAATTGGAGCAGTATTCTTGCAGCTTACAAAGGAGGTTTAGCATGGGAAGGTTGTGAACGTTAGGCTAGGGTTCTCTGAAGCATGAAGAACAATTACCAGATTCAAATACTGCCGCACGATTGTAAGTGAGAGAGGCAGCAGTGATGGTGAGATTGAAAAGATGGAGGAAGAGTATAAAAAAATTCGAAGTTTTCTATAATTACATATCTCTTGCAGATTGACCGTTCTGTCTTCAGTCATGCATTGCAAGAGTAACATTCGAGCAGCAGTACCCCCCCGTCTGTTAGCTCTCTCAGTTTGGACCCTACCAAAGTACTTTGGCACTACACAAATACACATAAAATGGTGGTAAATAAAGTTTCTTTCAGAACATTTTCTTCACCCTCTCCCTCCCTCTTGAGAAGCTGTGATTTGCCGATCTGAAAGTCCCAGACCCTCTGCTCACCTTATTTGATCTTTGTGGTAATGGATGCCTTTATCCAGACAGGAAATCAAATCTACAGGAGAAGCGAAAAAAAGATTGAGTTGGTGACAAAGAGTCCATCACCTTGACTTTTTCCAACTGTATCCAAAGTAAATACAACCAAACCACAAAGCGGTATCAACCTACCTCCTCAGAAGACTATTGCTCAGTCCTACACCTTTCTTGTATCCTTACTGGCTTTTTTTTTTTTTTTTGTTACATTTGTACCCCGCGCTTTCCCACTCATGGCAGGCTCAATGCGGCAGGCAATGGAGGGTTAAGTGACTTGCCCAGAGTCACAAGGAGCTGCCTGTGCCTGAAGTGGGAATCTAACTCAGTTCCTCAGGACCAAAGTCCACCACCCTAACCACTAGGCCACTCCTCCACTGTTGCTACTATTGGAGATTCTACATGGAATGTTGCTATTCCACTAGCAACATTCCATGTAGAAGTCGGCCCTTGCAGATCACCAATGTGGCCGCGCAGGCTTCTGCTTCTGTGAGTCTGACGTCCTGCACGTACGTGCAGGACGTCAGACTCACAGAAACAGAAGCCTGCGCAGCCTTCTACATGGAATGTTGCTAGTGGAATAGCAACATTCCATGTAGAATCTCCAATAGTAGCAACATTCCATTTAGAATCTCCAATAGTATCTATTTTATTTTTGTTACATTTGTACCCTGCGCTTTCCCACTCATGGCAGGCTCAATGCAGCAGGCAATGGAGGGTTAAGTGACTTGCCCAGAGTCACAAGGAGCTGCCTGTGCCGGGAATCAAACTCAGTTCCTCAGTTCCCCAGGACCAAAGTCCACCACCCTAACCACTAGGCCACTCCTCCACTCCTGGGTTGGAAGGGGAGCCTCTTCTGAAGCAAAATTGTCAGTGTTACTCCCCTGTCATACAGGGACACCTACCTGCAGACATAACTGTCTTTTCTGCTCCAATACATGACACCACAGAAGGGAGTCATGAACTCAAGTAATACTGATGAGGTGCAACACACCATCTTCCATCAATCCATTACCAAGCACTGTATGCTTGTTCACTCATCTTAACTCTCCACTGGTTATGGATGAGGTTTACCAGATGGTTTCATGTCATCAGGGACAAACTGAACCAATCCTGAATTGATGCCAGAAAATCTATGAACTTGGCATATCAGTGTCTAAGAAAAACAGGACACGTCAGAGACAACTAGACAAACCCAGAAGTGACTCAACCTTCCAACGAACTGGAGCCATCTGGTAACCCTTGGGTCCTGCCGGCTGTGGTTGCTCTCAGGAGATGATCAAACCAGAATCATTTGCCAGTTTGATGTCCCAATAGAACCTCTGAGCATCTGAGTGTCTCTGACTGTACTTCAGTCTGGTTTGCATTTTAAGTTGCTAGAGGAAATGACATATGGAAATCTCAGCGGCCCAGCTTCCCGGCAGCCCACCCACTCACAGGATTCCTCAAAAGGCCACAAAGGGGTTCGAAGGAGAGGTGACTCAGAGGTCCGTGCTTCCAGCAGCATAGCAGTAATTATTGGTGACCTGCCACTAGCTAGCCCCCTTCTTCCCAAGAAGACAACCCTCCCCTCCGGTCTGAACACAGCACGAGAAGGGAAACTCTAAAAAGCTTGGTCTCTTAGGTCCTTGAAAAGGAAACTAACTGAAATTAGAAACCACAACAGTTCTGACCCAGTCCTGAGGATGCGGCTGGGTGAGAAATGAACGTGAAATGTCCATCTTACAGCTGCAGCACAGCTGGAGGGATGGATGGATGCGACTGTGGCAGGAAATGCCAATACTGAAATCTGTTGACATTGTAAGTAGTCTACTAGGCCACACTTTGTATTGTTATTTGAATATTTTTACTGCCGTAATTGCCTATTGCTCATGTTTGATCTATTCCTACTGTACACCTCCATGAGTGAATTCCTTCAAAAAGGCAGTAAATAGATCCTAATAAATAAATAAATACTGGATTGGATTTATTATACCGACTAATATTGGATTGGATTTGATATACCGACTAATACCAAAGTTTTAAAGCGGTGTACAGAGAAAAAAATTGAAATAACATACAATCCTAATGCAAGCAGAACCCCCCTAAATATATATAGTAACATAGTAGATGACGGCAGAAAAAGACCTGCATGGTCCATCTAGTCTGCCCAAGATAAACTCATATCTTGAATTTGTACCTGTCTTTTTCAGGGCACAGACCGTATAAGTCTGCCCAGCAGTATTTCCCACCTCCCAACCACCAGTCCCGTCTCCCATCACCGGCTATGGTACAGACCGTATAAGTCTGCCCTCCCCTATCCTAGCCTCCCAACCACCAACCCCTCTTCCCCCCACCTGCTCCGCCACCCAATTTCAGCTAAGCTTCTGAGGATCCATTCCAGCTGCACAGGATTCCTTTATGCATATCCCACGCATGCTTGAATTCCGTTACCGTTTTCATCTCAACCACCTCCCGCGGGAGGGCATTCCAAACGTCCACCACCCTCTCCGTGAAAAAATACTTCCTGACATCTTTTTTGAGTCTGCCCCCCTTCAATCTCATTTCATGTCCTCTCGTTCTACCGCCTTCCCATCTCCGGAAAAGATTTTTTTGCGGATTAATACCTTTCAAGTATTTGAACGTCTGTATCATATCACCCCTGTTCCTCCTTTCCTCCAGGGTATACATGTTCAGGTCAGCAAGTCTTTGGTCATACGTCTTGGAACGCAAATCCCATACCATTCTCGTAGCTTTTCTTTGCACCGCTTCCATTTTTTTAACATCCTTCGCAAGGTACGGCCTCCAAAACTGAACACAATACTCCAGGTGGGGCCTGACCAACGACTTGTACAGGGGCATCAACACTTCCTTTCTTCTGCTGATCACACCTCTCTCTATACAGCCTAGCAACCTTCTAGCTACGGCCACCGCCTTGTCACACTGTTTCGTCGCCTTCAGATCCTCGGATACTATCACCCCAAGATCCCTCTCCCCCTCAGTACCTATCAGACTCTCCCCGCCTAACACATAAGTCTCTCGTGGGTTTCTACTCCCTAAATGCATCACTTTGCATTTCTTCGCATTGAATTTTAATTGCCAAACCTCAGACCATAGATTATTACAATAGAACTATCAAAAAGAATAACAGAAATCAGAATTAGAGATCCAGGTTGAGCCATAACTAGCTGCCGCCATTTACACCAGTACATCAAATTACTCAGTCCTAGATAAATATTTTCCTCCACCACCTTCACTATACTTTTTCAGTTATTTTTCAACTTGCCTCAGTGGTGCTTACTGCCCAGTCATTATTTCTGTGGCAATATCTTGTGCACCCCATTTCTTCATTGGCTTTATATTATTTTTTAATATATTATTTAGACACTTATTTTATTTTTGTTACATTTGTACCCTGCGCTTTCCCACTCATGGCAGGCTCAATGCGGCTTACCTGGGGCAATGGAGGGTTAAGTGACTTGCCCAGAGTCACACCAATGTGGCCGCGCAGGCTTCTGCTTCTGTGAGTCTGACGTCCTGCACGTACATGCAGGACGTCAGACTCACAGAAACAGAAGCCTGCGCAGCCTTCTACATGGAATGTTGCTAGTGGAATAGCAACATTCCATGTAGAATCTCCAATAGTAGCAACATTCCATGTAGAATCTCCAATAGTATCTATTTCATTTTTGTTACATTTGTACCCTGCGCTTTCCCACTCATGGCAGGCTCAATGCGGCTTACCTGGGGCAATGGAGGGTTAACTGACTTGCCCAGAGTCACAAGGAGCTGCCTGTGCCTGAAGTGGGAATCGAACTCAGTTCCTCAGTACCAAAGTCCACCACCCTAACCACTAGGCCACTCCTCCACTGTTGCTACTATTTGAGATTCTACATGGAATGTTGCTATTCCACTAGCAACATTCCATGTAGAAGTCGGCCCTTGCAGATCACCAATGTGGCCGCGCAGGCTTCTGCTTCTGTGAGTCTGACGTGCAGGACGTCAGACTCACAGAAACAGAAGCCTGCGCAGCCTTCTACATGGAATGTTGCTAGTGGAATAGCAACATTCCATGTAGAATCTCCAATAGTATCTATTTTATTTTTGTTACATTTGTACCCTGCGTTTTCCCACTCATGGCAGGCTCAATGCGGCTTACATGGGGCAATGGAGGGTTAAGTGACTTGCCCAGAGTCACAAGGAGCTGCCTGTGCCTGAAGTGGGAACCGAACTCAGTTCCTCAGGACCAGAGTCCACCACCCTAACCACTAGGCCACTTCTCCACTCCACTTATCTGTGTAGATATTTGGACTGAGGGTTCAAAGACGTCCCGGGCCATAAACACGGCATAAATGGTCACGCCTAGAGCTTGACGCATAGCTGCAGGATTGGGCTAGTCTAATATAATAATTTGCCATGTGAACGTTCTAAAGTGTCTCACTGGGATCGTAACCACCTGCTGATGTCACTGGCCAGCAGTAGAACCCTGCTTGCCTGACGTCAGCAGGGGGTTACGATCCCAGTGAGAGACGAGCGTTGAAGAACAGCGGGAGCAGGCAGAGACACCCCTATGTGCACGTCACCCCCCCCTCCAAAATCGCCAACCCCCCTCTGCTACCCTCCCCTCCCTCCCTCTTACCGGGGTCCCGGCGGCAGCAGTGAAGAGCCTCGCAAGTCTGCTGCCTTCCCTTCTCTTCACTCTCAGCTCTGACTCTGGTCCCGCCCTTGCGGAAACAGGAAATGAGGGCGGGACCAGAGTCAGAGCGAAGGGGGAGGGGAGGCTGCGGGTGCAGGCATCGCAAGGACGTGTCTGTGAGACAGAGAGGAGGGGGGGACAGAGGGAAGGAGAGAGAGAGGGAGGGAGGGCCTGGAAATCAGAAGGGATGAAAGGGGGCCGTGGGACTTGGAGGGGACAGAGGGAGAGAGCGAGGGAGGGAGGGAGAGAGGGATAATCTTGCTAGAGCCTAATTTCATTTCATACCAAAACAGGCCTTTTTTTTACTAGTAATACTATAACAGATTTGAGGGCCCTTTTATCAAGTCGTGATAGGGCTATCGCAGGCTTGGCGTGAAGTGATTCAGCCCTATCGTCAGGTTGCTACAGGAGCCCGGCACTAGCGCCGACTCCCGTCACAAGGCATTCCTGGTGCCAAAAATTATTTTTGAATTTTTTTTAGCACTGAGGCGGTAAGGGCTCCCCCCAGAAATGGCCAAGCGGCAAGTGTTACACTTACCACACAGGCATTTCCATTTTTTAAAAAAGTCCATTTATCGGCGAAGGTAAAAGGACGTCTCGACACACAGCAAACCCACGTGCCGACGCCACCACAGGGGTTCTTTTACCACCGCTTGGTAAAAGGAACCCCCTTTGTGCGTAATTCTGCCATCATCGAATACTAACTGCATCCAGTTTTCTGGCACCTTTTAGCAAATTATACAGAATTTACCCTTATATGAGCGAGTCACTTAGCACAGGGTTTCCCAAATTGGGAAAAGGTGCCGGTATTCAGTACCCCCAAGTACCCCCTCAAAAAAAGACCTGGTCCTGGAGTACCCCTTTGCCTGCCAGGTTTTCAGGATATCCACAATGAACATGCATGAAAGAGATTTGCATACAATGGAGGTAGTGTATACAAATCACTCTTTCATGCATATCGATTTGGGATATCCTGAAAACCTGGCTGGCAAAGGAGAACACAAACAAATAGGGTGTAAAAGAACCAAGTCCAAGAGATCAGTCCAAACACCCAGGATAAGATGCTCCAAGTACAACTTTATTTGGACCCTACAAGGTCCGTGTTTCGGCTACGAGAGCCTTCCTCAGGGGTCAATCAATGAGTGCTCAGCTTTATATCGATTGACGGTGGAGCGTATGGATATCGGGTGAAAAAAATACGTGTAGTGTCCGACTCGAATAAAATCAAGCGGTTCTTTTCCACCCTTTTTGTGTTTCATTTTTGTGGAGAGTGTGAACCCCATTTGTCTTTTGCGATTGGCAAGGGAGAACACCAGGGCCGGGGCTTTTTTTGAGGGGGTACTTGGGGGTACTGAGTACCGGCATCTTTTTCATTGTCTGCTAAAATTGATCCATGGTCCCCAAGTTTTAATGAAAGAGCTCAGGCCCTACACACCAATTCTGCCTTGTCATAGATTCTGTGAGTGGTTGCAGGGGGCCTGGCCATTGTGGGGTGGGTCTCTCAGTGATCACCCCATCCCTGAACAGTGGCCTGGCATTTGAGAACAGGCACCTTTTAAACTAGAAAAAAAAAGCACTGACCAGGACTGACTTGGAAAACAGTGATGTAGCTTAGTGATGGCAAGAACCTCCAGCGTACAGTTTATCTGGAGAGGCTGACCAATAAAGAGGAAAGAAACAATATACAAGGCCCTTTACTAAGCAGCTGACATTTCAAATAAACTTCCTAGCGATTAACTAACGAAGCCCATTCTATCTACTTTCCAGTTTTATGCTTATACAATGGATTTGGCGTACCAATTCACTTCTATCATGAGAAATGTGCGAGTTTACTGAAGCTTAATTGATTGGCGAAAGAGGCTCCAAATCTGATGCCCACTTCACATCGTCTCTCTCCTCAGCCATCACAACATATGCAACAAACCAGCTGACGCCTGCAATTCTGATGGACTCCCACCATGATGAGCGTGGAAGGAGAACTGTTTTGACCTGACCTGCTACCTACTCCCTTTCCTTCCCTACCACGATTGGAATGTGAAATTGTTATAAATAAACGAAGAAAAACGTAATGATCTTCAGCAACAAGCAAACTCTGTGGGGGAGACGCGGAGCCACAGACAGGGAGGGGGCAGAGAGCATCCCTTCTACAGGGAGACAACAAGAACCCTCACTGGTCTCTCAAAAAGAAATGAATGAGAAACCATTCCAGAAGAAAATGAATTCCAGTCATATCTATGGTCATTTTCTATTTTTGCAATATTATTATTATTAGCATTTGTATAGCGCTACCAGACGCACGCAGCGCTGAACACCTGATACAAAGAGACAGTCCCTGCTCAAAAGAGCTTACAATCTAAATAATACAGACAGATAAGACAGTTACGGGTGAGGGAAGTAATGGGTGAGAAGGGAGGAAGGGACAAGGGGAGGGCAATTGTGTTCTATAAAGCATGTGTCGTTTATGTGCATCAGTGACCAAAATAATGGCATATATGTGTTCAATTCTGGTCGCCGCATCTCAAAAAAAGATATAGTGGAATTAGAAAAGGTGCAGAGAAGGGCGACAAAAATGATAAAGGAGATGGGACGACTTCCCTTTGAGGAAAGGCTAAAGTGGGTAGGGCTCTTCAGCTTGGAGAAAAGGCGGCTGAGGGGAGATATGATAGAGGTCTATAAAATAATGAGTGGAGTTGAACGGGTAGATGTGAAGCGTCCGTTTACGCTTTCCAAAAATACTAGGACTAGGGGGCATGCGATGAAGCTACAATGTAGTAAATTTAAAACGAATCGGAGAAAATGTTTCTTCACTCAACGTGTAATTAAACTCTGGAATTCGCTGCCAGAGAATGTGGTAAAGGCGGTTAGCTTAGCGGAGTTTAAAAAAAGGTTTGGATGGCTTCCTAAAGGAAAAGTCCATAGACCGTTATTAAATGGACGGACTTGGGGAAAAGCCACTATTTCTGGGATAAGCAGTATAAAATGTTTTGTACATATTTGGGATCTTGCCGGGTATTTGTGACCTGGATTGGCCACTGTTGGAAACAGGATGCTGGGCTCGATGGACCTTTGGTCTTTCCCAGTATGGCAATACTTATGCACATACCCAGCTAAATGCCAAAAGTCCGTCTAACCTTACATAGCATGAATTTTACAAGTAGGTGCACATATAGGTCAGTGGCATAGCTAGACCTCTCATTTTGGGTAGGCCTACAGTTAAGACGTATAGGCCTTCCAAAACTCCCCCCCCCCCCCAACCTTTGTCCTGCATCTCTCTCCCTCTCCTCTGCCCCTGATCTGGCATTTTCCTCCCTGCCCATGGCCCGGCAACCCTTCCCCTCCCCTCCCCTCCCCCATCTTCCTCAGCATCTTTGCCAGCATAGCAGCGATACATTTCCCCCCCTGCCTACACCAGCCTTGCAGGCTTCACTCTGCCATATCCTGCCAGAGAGGAAACAGGAAGTGATGTCAGCAAGGGCGGAACGCAGCAGAGGGGAGCCTGTGGCGTCAACGCAGGCAGCGAATGCGTGTTACTGCTCCGCAGGCGAAGATGCTGAGGTAGATCGGCGGGAGGGAGAATGCCAGATCCGGGGGCAGAAGAGAGGAGAGCAAGCTGTCACTGAAATGTTTTTGGTGGGCTAGACATGGTGGGCCTGTGCCCACATAGGCCCCCACCCAGGCCCACCCATAGCTACGCCACTGACATAGGTAGAGTCTGGGCAGGATCAGGCCCGTGCCAAGGGTCTATGCCGCCCCCCCACAGACGAACTGTTGGCGCCCCCCCCCCCCCCCGCAGAAGAACAGTTGGCGCACGCGCGCCCCTCTCCCCCCCCCCGTGAAGATGATCGCTGCGCGCCCTGGGGGCCTTTAAATCTTTTACTTGCAGTCGCAGCAGCGTCTGTGAAAGCGGAGCGCTGCCGACGTCTCCCTTCCCTTCGCGCTCTTGGTTCCCTCAGTGTCCGCCTTCTTCTGACGTCAGAAGAAGGCGGGACACTGAGGGAACCAACGAGTGCAAGGGAAGGGAGACGTTGGCAGCGCTCCGCTTTCACAGACGCTGCTGCGACTGCAAGTAAAAGATTTAAAGGCCTCGGCGGCGCGGGGCGAGGGTAAGCACTGTAGCGGCGCCCTCCAGAGGTGGGCGCCCTCCTGCGGTGCTTACCCCGCTTACCGCATCGGCATGGCCCTGGGCAGGATTCACACTTATGCACATTACTTGCAGAATAGTATAAGTTACAGGCATAGTTCTAGCATTTAGGAATGTAACCTAGTATTAAACTCACTTTCATTTATCGAATGTGCGCCACATAAGCAAAGTTATAAATTAGACCAAACTGTGAATCTCTACATCAATTCCCCTCTCATCCCCCCTCTCCCAAATCTCAGCATTTGCCTCTCAGGTTTCAAACTGTGAGCCTGAACTGTAAATGGAATGTTCCAGAGTCAGTAGCCAGGATTTGATGCTACCTCATGACAGATGGAACCTTGCTGGCCTCAATTGTTGGATGAATTATCTATGGCTTTCCACTGAGTATTTACTATAAAATGAAAGGGGGGGGGGGGAAGAGGAAGAATCCCCTAAATCCTACCAATGAACCACACAATTGGACTGTAACCCCTACGGGATCAACGTTCAGTGACGGAACTGCTGTTTAACAATGAATGTTTGAGAGGCAAATTTTAGAACTGTCCACATAAGTGGATACAGCTGCCACAGAGTGCGTAAACATAACTACATAAGTACATGAGTACATAAGTATTGCCATACTGGGACAGACCAAAGGTCCATCGAGCCCAGCATCCTGTTTCCAACAGTGGCCAATCCAGGTCACAAATACCCGGCAAGATCCCAAAAATGTACAAAACATTTTATACTGCTTATCCCAGAAATAGTGGATTTTCCCCAAGTCCATTTAATAACGGTCTATGGACTTTTCCTTTAGGAAGCCGTCCAAACCTTTTTTAAACTCCGCTAAGCTAACTGCATGAGATAGATTTGCATGTGGTATGTGGCATATTCACTAAGGATATCCTGAGAACCTGACTGGCTGGGTGCACCCTGAGGACTGGGTTGAGAAGCCCTGTTCTAACATATTCCCCTTCAACTGTCTTAGAAAGGGACATGCTATTGTTTTTAAAAGAAACTTGTGTTTTCTTTCATTTTATTGTACATTGTGCTAAAAGGAACTCTGAATGAGTGGCTAGAATTCTGAATAAATAAATCAGGATTGTCCAACCTCGGTCCTTAAGGGGCTGCAATCCAGTCGTGGTTTTCAGGATTTCCCCAATGAATATGCATGAGATCTATTTCCACGCACTGCCTCCATTGTATGCAAGTAGATCAAATGCATATTCATTGGGGAAATCCTGAAAACCCGATCTGACGAGGGCCAAGGTTGGACACCCTTGAAATAAATGTTTCTCTTTTCAGCACATTTGCATAAAACCATATAACAACAACAAAAAAAGAAATGAAACAAAACCAAATGATTAGAAGATGAAATGAAAACTAAAACAAAATGCCTGTAGCTATGCTTTGAATGAATAGGGCAGTGCTTCTTAAACAGGTCCTCGGGATACACCCAGCCAGGCAGGTTTTCAGGATATTCACAATGAAAATGGGTGAGATAGATTAGCATGAACTGCCTCCCTGGTAAGCAAATCTATCTCATGCATATTCATTATGGATATCCTGAAACCCTGACTGACTGACGTGCCCCGAGGACTGGGTTGAGAAGCAACTGCTCTGAAATATGTCCGCCCAGTTGTCTTACTTTAGGGGATAATTGAAAATCTGCACCAAGACACCATTTATGGAAAATTTTGGTAATAACCAAGAACTCCCCCCCCCACCTCCCAAAAAAGCCAGTCTGTTCCACACCACAAACATCTCCCTCTGCAGATAAGTGGCTGCAACTGTATTTCTGCCCTTACCTTGATGATCAGCGTTGGCATAGGAGAGGAGAAAGCCTCGGCCTGAGCGATGGATGGTGCTATTGAACAAGATGGTCACAGCACTGGAGTTGATCCTTAAAACCTTGGGCACCGAGTTTCGAGTGCCACAGTAAGGACCTGAGAAATGATAAGTTTAAGACAGGGCTGAAGACGTATAATTTCACTACAGTGTTTGAATCATCATGGCTATCCATAGTAACATAGTAGATGACGGCAGAAAAAGACCTGCATGGTCCATCCAGTCTGCCCAACAAGATAAACTCATTATGTGCCACTTTTTGTGTATACCTTACCTTGATTTGTACCTGTCCTTTTCAGGGCACAGACCGTGTAAGTCTGCCCAGCACTATCCCTGCCTCCCAACCACCAGCCCCGCCTCCCACCACCGGCTCTGGTACAGATCGTATAAGTCTGCCCAGCACTATCCCCGCCTCCCAACCACCAGCCCCGCCTCCCACCATCGGCTCTGGTACAGATCGTATAAGTCTGCCCAGCACTATCCCTGCCTCCCAATCACCAGCCCCGCCTCCCACCACCGGCTCTGGTACAGATCGTATAAGTCTGCCCAGCACTATCCTCACCTCCCCACCACCAGCCCTGCCTCCCACCACCGGCTCTGGTACAGATCGTATAAGTCTGCCCAGCACTATCCCCGCCTCCCAACCACCAGCCCCGCCTCCCACCACCGGCTCTGGTACAGATCGTATAAGTCTGCCTAGTGACAGTCTACTATAGGGCATTTATAGTTGGGATGTGCAGGGTCTGGAACTGGGAACATGATCGCTTTTAGCTCTCTTTTCATTTCTCTCTCTGGATGGTGTAACTTTCTCTCTCTGTTTCTTCTGGATTAGTATCATTTGCTAATTGTCATAAACTGCTCAGATAGGCAGTGGATTGCCGCTGTGCACCCCCACTCCCAGATGCGGTGTTCCCCCCCCCCCCCCCCCCCCCCCCCGAGTGCAGTGTCATTGTCCCCGACGCATCACCTCCAACCCCCCCCCCCCCACTCCCCGTGCATTGCTCTTATCTCCACACGGCTGTCGGCTCTGCCGGTTCCCTGCTCCCTCTGTCCTGGAACAGGAAGTAACATCTGAGGGGGCAGGGAACCGGCGGAGCAGACTTGTGCTGCTGCTCCCTTCACCCCCCCCCCCTTCCTGCAGCGTGCACCCAGGGCGGACCTCCCCCACTGCCCTGCCCTCGGTACGCCACTGCACATAAGCACTGCCGCGCTGGGAAAAGACCAAAGGTCCATCAAGCCCAGAACTCTGTCTCCAACAGCGGCCAATCCAGGCCCCAAGAACCTGGCAAAACCCCCAAATTTAATAACGATCAATGGACTTTTCCTTCAGGAATCTGTCCAGACCCCCTTTAAACTCAGCGAGGCCAGCTGCCGTCACTACCTTCTCCGGCAATGAGTTCCAGAGTCTAACCACGCGCTGAGGAAAGAAAAACTTCAGCCACTAAAACCTGAAGGAGGAAAAACAAGAGGGAGGGGGTGACGCATTATCAGCAAAAATGAAGGCAGGTGAGTAACTACATTATTTCCAATCAGCACCAATTAACAGCAATTATAGTCAATTACTGATCTTCAAAAAGTCAAAATATGGGCGAGCTACTCCACTACTCATTTCACTACACTGGCTACCGATCAAAGCAAGACTAATCTTCAAATCTAGCACCAACATTTTCAAGATACTATTCGGAATGGCACCTGTTTACATGCAAGACATGACAGAACTGAAACCAAGAATCGCAAGCCCAGAAACCAGAAGTTACCTACTTCTTCACCTACCCAACTGCAGAAACATAACGCACAGAACCGTCTTCACAGCAGGATTCAGTTACATGGGATCAAAATGGTGGAACTCTAGATTGTAAGCTCCTTGAGCAGGGACTGTCCTTCTATGTTAAACTGTACAGCACTGCGTAACCCTAGTGGCGCTTTAGAAATGTTAAGTAGTAGTAGTAGTATTACATATAGCAGTGATTTAACCAGAGCTGAGATTGTGATGTCATAATGCCTCATTCCACCAATGCCTAAGAGCCAACCTCATCAGTGACGTCACAATGGCTCGACTGTCCTATACTTGGCCCACTTCCCCCCTTAGTGTGAAGAGTTTCAGTCTCTGGTATCCAGAGCTGAGATTGTGATGTCATAATGCCTCATTCCACCAATGCCTAAGAGCCAACCTCATCAGTGATGTCACAATGGCTTGATTGTCCTATATTTGTCTCACTCTTATCTATTAGATTGTAAGCTCTTTGAGCAGGGACTGTCTCTGTTAAACTGTACAGCACTGCGTAACCCTAGTGGCGCTTTAGAAATGTTAAGTAGTAGTAGTAAAGTCATAAGAAGCATCTATAACAATCTTCAGTTCAGAAAAGAACTGAAAACATAGCTCTTCAAAAACTTCTATAGCTAACCACGTAAACCACAAATGTCCTCCTTAAGTCCCAACTGCAAAACATAACTGTAATCTCACTGTACTTTCAATGCAAATTGTAAGCCACTTTGAACCGAAATTTGTTTTGGATAATAGTGGGATACAAGAATAAATAAATAAGCAGCTAATTTAACAACTCTGCACACTGTCAAATTGTACGCAAATGTATAGAATCAGAGGGGAAATGTCTGTGGTTTTATTTTGCATAAATAGCAAGACATTATTTGGAAGAACCGGCTGTAGATAGGAAGGAAAACTAAAATGGATCATTGGTTTCTTTTACTGCATTCCACTATTTCAGCTCACTCGGGGCCAGATTCTATAAATGATATTCAGAACTAGGCACTGGAAAAAAAAATCAGCGCAAAGCGCCAGGGCTGCAGAGAGTGGGGGGGCAAAATTCCCCGGGCCCGGACCTCCAAGGGGGGCCCGGCACCGGGGTCAGGCCGCCTGCGCTGCAGTTCCCGGTCTCACCTGCCTGCCTCCTCGGCTCCGGGCCCCTTGCATTCGAAGCGGCAGTCTCAGATCGCCTCCCTTCGGGCCTTCGCTCCCGGTGTCCCGCCCTCGCGGAAACCGGAAGTTACATCAGACGAGGGCGGGACACAGGGAGCGAAGGCCTGAAGAGAAGCGATCTGCGACTGCCGCATTGAATGCAGGGGGCCCGGAGCCGTGGAGGCAGGCAGGTGAGACCACGGACTGCAGCGGCGGGAGGTGGCAGCAGTGGGGGGGACGGGGGCGGGGCGGCCTTGCCCCGGGCCCGGCCTAGTCTCTCGACGGCCCTGCAAAGCGCTATTCTGTAAAGGGTGTGCGGCTTTTATAGAACAGCGCTTAAATGTCGATCTCACCAGACTTACATCCGCTGAAACCTGATGTAAATGCTGGTGCAACGACCCAGTATTCTATAATTATGTGTACAAATTTTCAGACCCCCCCCCCCCACTGACACGCCCCTGTAGCTCCAATGGCCATGCTCCCTTTTGAGATATGGGAGTTAGGTACACTGTCTTACAGAACGGCACGCAGCCAGATGCACACGCAATTAATAATGAGTACCAGTGGTGTAGACTCGGGAGCCTGGGCCCCCTCACTTTCAGCTCAGGACCCCTCTGCTTTCCCGGCTGGCGGGGATGATCTCTCCTGCCTACGTCGCGCCTGCAGCAGCACTTATTCATCAAGCACGCTTCGCCGCTAATGCCGGCCTCTCACGATGCTCAGTTCAGGTTTAACTGGCATGCGCGGGAGAGCCGACATTAGCGGAAGAACACCTGCTGAAAAAGCGTGGCTGCCAAGCCCCGCCAGCTCAGCTATTTATATATTTTATATAGACCTCACCCCTCTTCCGCAAAGCCAACCCAGCAGACCCCGAACTAATTCATGAACAATGCATCACATCTATCGAACTAAGAAATGAACAATACCCCTTCCACATAATCCTATTGCTTCATACTGTACGAATTTTACCACTCCAGTTATAATTAAGTGTACTTCTACCCTTATCCTACTCTATATTGCTCACTAGAAGCTGTAGTCCCATCCCCAGAGACTTATCAGCTTCATTGGGATTACTTCTCTCTATATGCTGCTATATATTCGTCCCAGAGTTGTATTCTCTTTTCCGGAACCGTATCAGCTTCCTTGCACCTACTGTTTACTCTATTTTCCACTCTATATATATTCCCGGAGTTGGTACTCTCCTCTCCGGAACCGGTAAGCCACATTGAGCCTACTGCTATGCGGGAAAATGTGGGATACAAATGTACTAAATAATTTTTTTTTTTTTTTTAGTTTAGTTACATTTGTACCCCGCGCTTTCCCACTCATGGCAGGCTCAATGCGGCTTACATATACAGATACTTATTTGTACCTGGGGCAATGGAGGGTTAAGTGACTTGCCCAGAGTCACAAGGAGCTGCCTGTGCCTGAAGTGGGAATGGAACTCAGTTCCCCAGGACCAGAGTCCACCACCCTAACCACTAGGCCACTCCTTCACTGTTGCTACTAGTTGAGATTCTACATGGAATGTTGCTAGTCCACTAGCAACATTCCATGTAGAATCTCCAATAGTAGCAACATTCCATGTAGAATCTCCAATAGTATCTATTTTATTTTTGTTACATTTGAACCCTGCGCTTTCCCACTCATGGCAGGCTCAATGCGGCTTACATGGGGCAATGGAGGGTTAAGTGACTTGCCCAGAGTCACAAGGAGCTGCCTGTGCCTGAGGTGGGAATCGAACTCAGTTCCTCAGGACCAGAGTCCACCACCCTAACCACTAGGCCACTCCTCCACTCCATATGCCTGTCTTACACTTTTTTTTTAAATTCAGATACAGTCCTCGTCTCCACCACCTCCACTCAAAAAATAAAATATTTTGAAGAGATGAGGGCAGAAACCAAGGGAGGGAGGGAAGAATTCCATTCCCACCCACTTTGGGCTAAGGCCCACCCAGAATTGGCCATCTGGCTATACCACTGGGGTGGAGCCAGGGGTGGATTCAGATAGTGTCAATATTCAGTCTGCTGTTTGGATAACTAAAGGCAGCCTTGTATCTGCCCTAAGTTATCTGGATAATGATGTGAACGTTGCCACTATCCTGATAAGTTCCAGCACTGACCACACTATGCAGATATTCAATACCAGTCAGTATTTGGATAGCGGTGCTGAATATCTGGATATTTTTTTTTTTATCACTACAGCCCCCCTCCCCCCCCAAAAAACAAAAAGACCACAGTGGCTGAATATTGACCTGGTTATTTCTAGTGCAACAGGAATAAAGAGTACAGTTGTACTGGTAACAAAAAGTCTTTAACACACTGGCCACTACCGAATCTAAACAAAGGCAGCTGTCATGAATGTCTAGAGATTTTAAGAGCGTTCTTACACTGGCACCTCTCCAGGAACTGCAAAACAACTCTGTTCTGGAGGCTTCTGGTATGCAAAGTGACCGTGTGACAACTCAACTCCCATGGGCTTCCCAGAACTTCTGTAAGAGTCTCTTAATTACATCATTTATTTTTGTTACATTTGTACCCCGCGCTTTCCCACTCATGGCAGGCTCAATGCGGCTTACATGGGGCAATGGAGGGTTAAGTGACTTGCCTAGAGTCACAAGGAGCTGCCTGTGCCTGAAGTGGGAATCAAACTCAGTTCCTCAGTGCCCCAGGACCAAAGTCCACCACCCTAACCACTAGGCCACTCCTCCACTGTTGCTACTATTTGAGATTCTACATTCTATGTAGAAGTCAGCCCTTGCAGATCACCAATGTGGCCGCACAGGTTTCTGCTTCTGTGAGTCTGACGTCCTGCACGTACGTACGTACGTGCAGGACGTCAGACTCACAGAAACAGAAGGATGCGCAGCCTTCTACATGGAATGTTGCTAGTGGAATAGCAACATTCCATGTAGAATCTCCAATAGTATCTATTTTATTTTTGTTACATTTGTACCCCTAGCTTTCCCACTCATGGCAGGCTCAATGCGGCTTACCTGGGGCAATGGAGGGTTAAGTGACTTGCCCAGAGTCACAAGGAGCTGCCTGTGCCTGAAGTGGGAATCAAACTCAGTTCCAGGGTTGCCAGGTGGAAATTTTTTTTCCAGCCCACTGGAGCCCAAAAAACAGCCCAAAAACCGCCCAAACACAAACCCCGCCCCTGACACCCCCACCCCTGCGTCATCACCCCCGCCCCCGCCGTCATAAACCCCGCCCCCGCCGTCACCGGCCCCGCCTCCCACGTCACCGGCCCCGCCTCCCCGTCATCGGCCCCGCCTCTTACATCATCGGCCCCGCCTCCCACGTCATCGGCCCCGCCTCCCACGTCACTAACCCCGCCCAAAACGTCATTAACCCCACCCAAAAACGTCACTAACCCCGCCCCCCCGCGGCCGAAAAAACCGCCCGAAGCACAAAAACCAGCCCAAAAAACCGCAACCCGCCGCGGGCAAAAATTTCCCGCGGCGGGTCGCGGAAAACCGCCCAATTGGGCGGTAAAACCGCCCACCTGGCAACACTGCTCAGTTCCTCAGGACCAAAGTCCACCACCCTAACCACTAGGCCACTCCCACTAGGCCATTCCTCCACTGTTGCTACTATTTGAGATTCTACATGGAATGTTGCTATTTCACTAGCAACATTCCATGTAGAAGTCGGCCCTTGCAGATCACCAATGTGGTTGCGCAGGCTTCTGCTTCTGTGACAGACTCACAGAAACAGAAGCCTGCGCAACCTTCTACATGTGGAATAGCAACATTCCATGTAGAATCTCCAATAGTAGCAACCTTCCATGTAGAATCTCCAATAGTATCTATTTAATTTTTGTTACATTTGTACCCCGCGCTTTCCCACTCATGGCAGGCTCAATGCGGCTTACATGGGGCAATGGACCAGGAGCTCTCATCAGGCTATTAACATTGAGATCAGTATACGCAATTTCGCTGCTTTCCTATCCAGGGCATTGCTCGGAATCAATCCAGGGAAGGTCACCGGGGTGCTTTTGGATTTCACATTTCAGTTCTGGACCTTCAAGATTACCTCTAGCTTAGCTGACAGTCGCCAAGTCAAACCAGGTTTATTAATTCACAGTTTTTACCTTGTGAAACAGGATGTGTAAACAGAGCATCTCTAGAGGCTGAGCCAATATGCAAGTGCCACTCACAGAGAAACCTGTCAGATGTCTGGTCTTTCAAAACAGGCAGTCCTCCTATATTATACTAATCATCAGACTTTGCAGATAAACAGTTTAGTGCTACCAAGAAACATCGATTCGGAGGTCTTAAATACCGGCTTCAGTACACACAAACCAGATGCAGATGCCCTCAGAGAATCAAACCGGATATAAAGTAATTCTCCAACTAGGATGAGCACGTAGTACTGTGTAAACAAGGCAGGAAGAAACAGCTACAACACTCAGAATTCTGGATGAGTTCAAGATGATTTTGTAGCAGCCCACCTGCTTTGTGCAGAGGGCACATAAGTTACGCCAAGTTTCAAAAGGAAGCTCAAACATTCCCTTGCGAAGAAGAAGTGCATAGTGATGCGCTTGGGGTGCAGAAATCCAAAAGAGATATTCCAGATAGGAGGGGAGAGATTGGTAAGCTTGGCTCAGGAGAAGGACCTGGGGGTGGTGATGGTGATGAAACAATGTGACAAGGCGGTGTCTGCGGCCAAATGGATGCATAGAGAAGGGTATAACCAGCTGAAGAAAGGAGGTGTTGGTGCCCCTGTACAAGTCGTTGGTGAGGCCCCACTTGGAGTATTGTGTTCAGTTTTGGAGGGTGTACCTTGCTAAGGATGTATAAAGACCAGAAGATCAACAAAAATGGTATGGGGTTTGCACAGCAAGAAATACGAGGAGAGACTTACTGACCTGATCATGTATACCCTGGTGGAAAGAAGAAACCAGGGTTGATACGATACAGATGTTCAAATATTTGAAATGTATAAGTCCGCAGACAAACATTTTCCAGAGATGGGAAAGCGGTAGAACTAGAGGACATAAACTGAGGTTGAAAGGAGGCCGACTCAGGAACAATGTCGGGAAGTATTTTTTCACTGAGAGGGTGGTGGGTACCTGGAATGTCCTTCCGCAGGAGGTGGCGGAGATGCAAATAGGAATGGAATTCAAGAGCGCATGGGATAAACAGAAAGGAATCCTGTTTAGAAGTAATGTATCCAAAGAAGCTTAGCGGAGATTAGGTAGCAACACCGCTATTTGGAAAGCAAAGCCAGTGGAGGGCAAAACGTCTACGGACTGTGCCCTGATCCTGGCTGAATAGATTTGGATGGGCTGCAGTGGAGCTTTTCAAGGGCTTTTACAACTTCAGAAATTTAGAACAAGGACCATGCTGGGCAGACTTCTGATCCCCATGTTAATCCTAGCGGCCTGACCTCTACGCTGTACCTGACACATTTCAACAACAGTCACAGATTAATTTGTTCGCTGAGTAAAAATACACTCTCTCAATACCAGGGGTGTAGCCAGGATTCAATTTTGGTGGGTGTCCAGGATTCAATTTGGGGGGGGGGGGGGGGGGGGAGGACAATGCTTTTCATCTCTACTCCCCCTCCCCCTCAGCTGCATTAATAATTTTACCTTTGCTGGTAGGGATGCCCAATCCCCGCAAACCGATGAGATCAACTGCCCGGAACTGCCCCGGTGTTGCCTCAGCAGTAAAAAAAATTGGCGGCCTCCTTTCCAGCCACTGATGCCAGAACTCCTCGCATACGCTCAGCTCATGCATAAACTGAGTACCAGTGTTGGCAACTGAAAAGGAGGCCCACTGATTTCTTCGCTGCTTGAGGCAGCACTGGGGCAGTTCAGGGGAGTAGATCCAGGGCCGTGCCTAGGGTCTCTGGCGCCCCCCTTGGGCTGTCAGTTGGCGCCCCCCCCCCCACACGGACTATCAGTTGGCAGCGCCCCCTCCCCGGACTATCAGTTGGTGGCAGCGGTGGCACCCCCCCCTCCCCTGCCCGTCCTCTTCTCCCCCCAAAGATCCCTGACCCTCCTCTCGGAAATAACTTGAGTCGTTACTCAGTCTCGATGACGGTCGACGGCTGTCGGACTGCGCCTGCCTCTGCCTGACTGCCTGGCAAGCAACAAGCAATGTGCTCCTCCAGCTCCCGCCAGTCCGCATGCATCCACGACGCGACGAGCGAGAAGCCAATCCAAGGCGCATGCGTGGAAGAGCTGGGAGCAGTGACATCACAAAACAGCTGAGCGCTGCGCACGCATGGGACGGGAAGGGCGGCAGCAGTAGAGCAGCGCATGTGGACGTGGCAAGGCGCCAACGCGACTAACTTATTTTTAAAATTTTTATACTACACTCGGCCGGCGGTGGGGGGGGGGCGCCCTTGATTGGCAGGCGCCCCCCTGCCATGCTTACCCCGCTGACCGGGTCTGCATGGCCCTGAGTGGATCTCAGCAGTTGGTGGGGATTGGGCACCCCTACCTGCCATTTGAAGGATACTTTGTGTTGTGGAGGGGGCGATTTGTGTCGGAAGATGGGCCTCCTTCTCTTTCGAAAATAAGCCTGAAAGGCTCACAATGAACTACAATTCTACATTGAGCCTGCAAATAGGTGGGAAAATGTGGGATACAAGTGCAATAAATAATAAAAAATAATTATTATTACCAAGGGAGAAAAAAAGATCATGGAAATGAAAATGTGAACTTTTCTAGAATTATAAACACTGCAACTTCAGCTTAGCTCAGCCTGATTTCCTCTACACCTGCACATATGGAGCCTTTCAGTTTACTAAAACATCCCAGCAGGACTGGCGGTGCCAGCTGGCTCCAGATTTTGCCAACAGGTTGATCCAGTCTTGGGTTTACCCCATTGCACAAAGGTATTTACAGCAGGGCTGTCAGGTTACCCTTTTCTAGGAGGGAGATTTTAGGTTCTTTTTTTGCCTTGACAGTCACATCTTGATGCATTATGGTTCCAGCAACACTGATTTCAATGGGATAAACACAAAGGAATCCTGTTGAGAAGGAATGGATCTACGGAGTAGCGGAGATTGGGTGGCAACACCAGTAATTGGGAAGTAAAACCAGTGCTGGGCAGACTTCTACAGTCTATGTCCTGATCGTAACTGAATAGATATGGAAAGTTCAAGAACAGTGCTGGGCAGACTTTTATGGTCTGTGCCCTGAGAAAGGCAAGGACAAATCCAACTCATGTATACATATAAAGTATCACGTACCATGTAAAATGAGTTTATCTTGGGCAGACTGCAGGACGTCAGGACTCATAGCACAGATCAGTGAATGCGCCAGAGACCGGCGCTGAAGAAGACTAAGGCTGGCGGGGGATGGGGACCCCCGCCAGCAAAGGTACCTTGCGGCGGGGGTCGAAAGTGGCAGGGGATGGTCGGCGGTGGCAGTCGAAAGTAGCAAGGGAGGGTTGACGGCTGGGGGACACGGGCTAAAATGTGCCCCCCCCACCGAGGTCTAGCTATGCCCCTGGTTCACGAATTATTTTTCCTGGTTTTGTACTTTTTGTGACTGCAGAATCCATTGTGGCTGAAATCTGATTTTTGGCTCAGAAGGGCAGGAAATCACAATGTGTGTGTCAGACAGTATGAGCCCTGGAGGCTGTATTGAAACTAATTTGAAATGGTTAGATGCTGGGATTGGAACAGGGACAGGAATGCCAGAGTTTGGTCAAAGCTAAAATATTCAAGCAGCCCACAAAGAAACCTTAACTGCAATGAAGGAGACAAGACTGGGGGCTTAGGACCTCCACAAAGATTTTAATAAACCACACATCTCTGCAGGGTTGCCCAGTTTCAGGAGGGAGGAGTTTCCCAACTCTGCTTTTGAACTTGAAACCTAAAAGCAGTGTGGTATATTGTAGCCTTGATTCCACACTTTGAAATCAATGTTGAATGTCCCATAATGCACCAGGATAAAGATCGCCAAGAAAGTAGAGCAAGGCAAAATCTCTCCCCGCCCACCCCCCCCCCCCCCAAAATAGAAAAATAAAATTTTTCATGCCCCTATGGTGTACTGCCGGACACCTGCTCCAGACCCAGCCCTGGCTGACTGCAGTTGATTTGTGTCCCTAACAGGCTCCACTTTTTTCAGCACTGATTGATCAGGTTCTGGCTTTACATCAGTTTATTCATGGATTTGAGGTTCTGAATTTCCTTAAGAAAAGCAGGTAGGATTGAACCACCTTGTCTTTCAGAAAATGGAGCCAGCTGGCAACCCTGTGACTAATGGTGGCCGGATCTTCACCCCTTTGATGGCCCTATGTGAAATCAACAGAGAAATCACTATAGTACAGCGTCACCCTTAGTATTCTGGCTGTTCAGACATCTGGAAATTCTAATTTCATATCTGGAACTATCATATCTCCCAAGATGTGTTAGGATTTTGTTTTAAAAATTGGGAGACTTAGCAGGGCAGGGAAATTTGGAATGGAGGAATAGCCTAGTGGTGTACAGTAGGTATATGGTGGGTTTTGGATAGGGTTACCATATTGTCCCCCCAAAAGGAGGACACATGCCCCACCCCAACCACACACCCTGCCCTGCCCCCTTTCATGCCCTCAATCCGCCTGTCACATTTTCCCCTCCCGCCTGTCACACACCCCGTCACCCCCCCTCCCCGTCACCCCCCTCCCCTTACTACTGCCCTGGTGGTTTAGTGACCTCTTCGGGGCAGGAAAGAGCCCCCTCTTTCCTGCCCGGAGCGCTGCCCTGCATGCATCCTTCCTGTTGCTGACCTCGGCGCCGATTCAAAATGGCCACCAAGAGTTGACAGCCCGCCCACTAGCCTGCCCGTTTGTCCAGAAATCCGGACAAACGGGCAGATTGGCAAAACCCGGCCGGTTGCCCAGACATGTCCTCAAAGAGAGGACATGTCCGGGTAAATCCGGACATATGGTTACCCTAGTTTTGGAGGGCTCACTACATAATATAAGGGAGCAATGGCGAGATGTGTACCTGGGAGCTTTTATGTCAAGTCCACTGCAGTGCCCCCTAGGGATGCTGGGATGTTTTGTGCCCCATCTATTAAGAATGCTGGTTCCTCCTACATCCCAATGACTTGATTTTGTGCGTTTTTCACTTGGATTTTTTTTTTCAAAATAGACCATAAAGATAAATGTACAGAGCACAAACACATCTAGCAAATAGCTATTTTCAAAACAAAAAAAAAAATAATAATCATTTTCACTACTTGATTTTTGGACGTTTTCAGGAAAACGTCCAAAGTCAGACTTAGACATTATTTTGAAAATGCCCCTCCACGTCTATTGGATAAATACATTTTATGAACAGTAGCAAGGCAAAAAGCTGATTTTTTGAAATGCCTTTGGACCATCCAGTCCCCTTGCCCGTTTCCAACAAATTCCATCATGCACTTCATGCTGCAAAAAAGGGCTGGTTATTTGAATAGCCACAATAATAGTAATAAAAGCTAACCAAACCTAACCATAAGTACATACCGTGTTTCCCTGAAAATAAGACACTGTCTTATATTAATTTTTGCCCCCCAAAATGCACTAGGTCTTATTTTTCGGGGAAACATCGGGGTTGGATCGGGGTTGGCCCGCCTGCCCTCTGTCACTCCCGGAACTAACCTTAAACGCATCCTTTCACCTTCGCAGCAAGCAGCAGCAGGGCAGGCCACTCCTTCCTTCCGTGTCCCGCCCTCGCCTGACGTAACGTCCGCGAGGACGGGGCACGAAAGGAAGGAGAGGTCTGCCCTGCTGCTGCTTGCTGCGAAGGTGAAAGAAGGCGTTCAAGGTTAGTTCCGGGAGTGACGGAGGGTGGGTGGCCCGGGGGTGGCCTTGTCCGGCTCTCGGTGGCCCTGCTTTCAAACAAAAATTTGCTAGGTCTTACTTTCGGGGGAGGCCTTATATCTAC
This sequence comes from Microcaecilia unicolor, assembly GCF_901765095.1. Taxonomy (NCBI): domain Eukaryota; kingdom Metazoa; phylum Chordata; class Amphibia; order Gymnophiona; family Siphonopidae; genus Microcaecilia; species Microcaecilia unicolor. The sequence goes on from NC_044041.1 coordinate 190,891,600, forward strand.
CAATTCAGGAAAACCTGTACTAGGTCTTATTTTCGGGAGATGTCTTACTTTCGGGGAAACAGGGTAGGAAAAGCCATAATGGGTCAGACCAATGGTCCATGTAGCCCAGTATCCTGCTTCCAACAGTGGCCAATCCAGATCACAAGTACCTGACAGAAACCCAAATAGTAGCAACATTCCATGCTACCAATACCGGGCCAAGCAGTGGCTTCTGTCTATCTCAATAACAGACTATGGACTTTTCCTCCAGGAACTTGTCCAAACCCAGATACGCTAACCATTCTTCCTTAAAACATTAATCCACAGTTTAACTGCAACAAATGCTTGTAGAGAGTTTTCATCTAATTCAGCTGGAATGCAAACTATTATTTAAATCAACAATGAGATCCCTACACAGCAGTGAAAAGCATGCATTATTCGGAAAAAAAAAAAAAGAACGACATTGTTCTTTTCTCTGAGTCCATGCCAGTGTGTGGTATACAGCACGGAGACATGGAATCCCTTCTTCTGTTCAGTGGCACCCAATGACTGGCTGCATGTGTTTTTTTGCAACCTATATTTTGTTTACTGTGTAGACCGCATTGAACCCTGATTATGCGAAATTAGAAGTCTATAAGTATTAAATTGAAATTAATACTGATATATTTATCCAGACATGTGATGAGCGCCTTCCTCTTTGCTCCCAAATTCCTGCTTTCCTTCTCAAGAGTCACAAAATTTCAGAAGACATCAGTGCTGATTTCCTTCTGGTTCACTGACCTGAAACCTTTCTGACCTGCATAGGGTCTGCGCTGGGGGAGAACAAAGAGGTCAACTGACCGAGTTTCCCTAAGCCTGCCCATAAATGAACAAGGCACAGCCTACTTTGGGTCCTCCTTACGAATTTCTGCCCTGGGACCCTGAATGTCTAGCACTGGTGCTAGAACTGCAGCAAAATGCTTCCTTTCCCCCTCCAATGTGGTCCCTGCTGGTTCCAATCCAGTACCTAAACTTTCCAAAAAATCACCACGGAAAAATGGTTGTTTCTTATTGTACTATTTTATCATTTTATTATTTCATGATATTATTATATATAATTTCATTATCATTTAAGATGTCATGAATGTGTTTATATTTATTTATATTATATATATCAAACATATAAACAGCGAGTGACCGACTCACTCGCAAATGCGCAGTAGAGACTTCCCTCTCTGTCCCGCCCCCGCGTCAATAAGTGATGACGAGGGCGGGACAGAGAGAGAAACTGCGCCACAGAGGTTGATACTGCTCCCCCCCCACCCGCCCACCCGAGGTCGCCGCTACCGTTACCCCCCCCCCACACACACACCTGGCCCCTCTCTCCGCTACTAAACTTACACATCCATTCGCCGGAACGCAGCACGCACATCAGCTGAGCTGCCGTCGGCCTTCCTTCCCTGCCTGTGTCCCGCCCTCGCTGACGTTACGTCACAGGAGGGCGGGACACAGGCAGAGAAGGAAGGGCCGACGGCAGCTCAGCTGATGTGCGTGCTGCGTTCCGGCGAATGGATGTGTAAGTTTAGTAGCGGAGAGAGAGAGAGGGCCCGGGCTGGGTGGAGGGATGGCGGCGACTCCGGGGGAGGGAACGGTAGCGGTGGCGACCTCACGGGGAGGGAGGGAGGGGGAAGGAAGGAAAACCCCAATACCAGCCCGTTTTTACGGGCTCAACGGCTAGTATATATATATATATATATATATATTCACATATATACACACACGTCTAAATGTATTATTTTTAATCATTTTGTATATAATATAGTTTTTGTCCATTGTTATTTATTCACTCTTGAAGTAGGCTCACTGCCGAAACACTGCGCTTTTGTCGAGGCTTCACCAATAAACGTTTTATCAGCATTTAAAGTCTCCTCATTTGTTCCTGGTCAGCCTGGTCCATTTCCCACTTTCCTTTTGTTTTTGTCGCTTCATTGTGAGATCTCAGTGTTCCTTCGTCTTGGCGGACCTTCACGCCCTTGTCTAACCATCGGTGTCAAAATTCACCACACCATGATCCTATATAATAATTTGCACCTCCGTCTGGATGCCTGGGTTCGTAACACACTTCCCATTGGTCCGCCCCAGCGGGAAGGGAAGCCAGCACCAGCCAGCCACAGAACGTTGGAGGTGAGTAGAGAATCGCCCCCTCCCTCCGAGTTCCAGTCCCCTCCCCTTCGAATTCCATGCCCCCCTACCTCCCTCCGAGTTACAGGCCCCCCCTCCCCTTCGAGTTGCAGGACGCCCTCCCTCCCTCCATGCCCCCACGCCTCTCTCCCTCCGAGTACAAGCATGACCTGTCCTCCGGAAGCCCCTCACCTTCCTGCGTGCCGGCTGTAATTTAAAAATTCTTACCTCGGACTCCGGTGTCAGCAGTGAAGGCGAGCGGCGCTTCAGACTGCCTTCCCATCTGTTTCAGCTCTGCCTCTGGTCCCGCCCTTCCGGAGACAGGAAATGAGGGCGGGACCAGAGGCAGAGCTGAGACAGATGAGAAGGCAGTCTGAAGCGCCGCTCGCCTTCACTGCTGACGCCGGAGCCCGAGGTAAGAATTTTTAAATTACAGCCGGCACGCAGGAAGGCGAGGGGCTACTGGAGGACAGGTCGTGCTTGCACTCGGAGGGGAGAGAGAGGGAGGGAGGGAGGGAGTGGAACCTTACTAGAACCTGTTTCATTTCTGTTGGAAACGGGCCTCTTTTACCAGTATGCTAATAAAATGATGTACAGTAAGACGTCGATTATCCAAACGTTGATCAACCGAATGTCCAATTATCCGGACCAGCCGGTCTGTGTGTGTCTGTCGGCATCAGAGTTCTTGCTGGTGAGTCAGCTGGTGCGGTGAGGGCTTCAGTGCTGCCGCACTAAGTGGGTCCTTGCACGTCGGGAGGTGAACGGGTCAGTCTGGTAGTGTAGAGCGTGGGGATCTGTGGAAGACAGGACAGTCTTTGCACTTGCATTTTTTTGCAAGCTTAATTTATTAATTTTCAAATTTTTGCTGCATCAGGTATAGGTTTGTGCAATCAGGACCACCCCCTGCCGAGGATGGTCAGGATAATCGGAATCGTACTGTATTTGCTGCAACTTTCCCATGATTTTACTCCTTACATTTGGTAGGTTCTTCAGCCTACGTCGTGTCCAAGCCTTGAACAAAAGATCCTGAAAGTATTGGCACGACTCTCAAAGTCCAGGATTCACATAAGTTCTGGTGGCCAAAACAACTACATTTCGACCTGGATATTCAATGCTAGTGCCCAGACATGGCCTGAAACTGATTATCTGATGCTAATTCTGCCCACTGTGGTCAGAAAACGCTGACCACCATGGGCTGAATACTGACCAGTAGGTATCCAAAATTAGAAAGAAGAAACAGCTGGCAAGCCGAAGAAGAAAGCATGCAGCTACGATAGTGAGAGGGAAACAGCTGGGTTGTCTGGACTGAAAGGATGCAGTTACGGTACCGAGATAGTGCTTTAAAATCGCATAGCTGGTTCTATCTCTGCATGGCAAATCCAGCACTTGCCAACTTACGAAACAATGTATGTTTTATCTTATCCTTATGTGTCCTTCTGTCTGTCCTTCCCTTATCCTTTTTGGTCCTATCTGTCTGTCCTGATTTAGATTGTAAGCTCTTTTGAGCAGGGACTGTCTTTCTTCTTCATGTTCAATTGTAAAGCGCTGCTTACGACTGGTAGCGCTATAAAAGTGATTTATAGTAGTAGTAAATGCAACCATGTCAGGCAATCTTCCTCCAGCTATGGAAAGTCAGCTGAAATACCAAATCTGAGTCAAAGCAGAAGTCATTCAACTTCTCTCCCATGCATCATGCATTCAGCCAGACCCATTCAGCCTCCATCACAGGAAAAGTCAGACAGAGTGCATCCCCCTTCCAGGAAAAGGATAATACATAAACAAAAATTACTTTGCTACCCCTAGTAAGCCACAGACAAAACATTTGGTGGAACAACATGTTAATCTGAGCATTTCCTTCTGCAGCTACATCAGGCAAAATATGCAACGTAATCAAAGGAGCACGGGGCATCTTGAAATCTCTACACCAAAGAAAGGCATGGGGAGGAAAAGTGACTCATACCAAGTGGACAACTGAGGAACAGGGAGATATGAAAGGGAACACAGTTTTAGAAGTCATGTACTCCCCTATCTGGTTAAGAGTATGCATGGGTCTAGCTGGGTTAGAAACAGGCAGGCTGGGGTGCAGCTAGGAAATGTTTTGGTCAAGGGAGTGTGGGGCATGGAACTTCTAAAAGTCCATGCAGAATTTTACCCCTCCTCAGCTGCAAAGTACATAAATTTTTATTTATTTTTTTTTTGTTACATTTGTATCCCGCGCTTTCCCACTCATGGCAGGCTCTATGCGGCGGGCAATGGAGGGTTAAGTGACTTGTCCAGAGTCACAAGGAGCTGCCTGTGCCGGGAATCGAACTCAGTTCCTCAGGACCAAAGTCCACCACCCTAACCACTAGGCCACTCCTCCACTGTTGCTACTATTGGAGATTCTACATGGAATGTTGCTATTCCACTAGCAACATTCCATGTAGAAGTCGGCCCTTGCAGATCACCAATGTGGCCGCGCAGGCTTCTGCTTCTGTGAGTCTGACGTCCTGCACGTACGTGCAGGACGTCAGACTCACAGAAACAGAAGCCTGCGCAGCCTTCTACATGGAATGTTGCTAGTGGAATAGCAACATTCCATGTAGAATCTCCAATGGTAGCAACATTCCATGTAGAATCTCCAATAGTATCTATTTTATTTTTGTTACATTTGTACCCTGTGCTTTCCCACTCATGGCAGGCTCAATGCAGCAGGCAATGGAGGGTTAAGTGACTTGCCCAGAGTCACAAGGAGCTGCCTGTGCCGGAATCGAACTCAGTTCCTCAGGACCAAAGTCCACCACCCTAACCACTAGGCCACTCCTCCACACTGGTTTAGCTCATCCACTTTACTAATTTTGGAAAAGTTGGTTGCAGAATGTATGTCTTTCTTTGTGGGCTTCTTGAAAACTCCCTGGGTCACAAAAGTCATTGGCAGAGTGGAGCACTGAATTTTGGGCTTTTCCTTTTTCCCAGTGCTGAAAGGGAGCAGTAAGGTGGGGGACAAGCTTGTGCACTTTTACCCTGCCTAAAGCAAGTGGGCATCGGTTTTAAGTTGCACTGCCTCTGCTCACTGAAAAATGTATAAAGAATGTAATCAGCTTGTAGGGTAAACACAGTAATGCAAAATACAAATATCATACTGGATCTGGGGGTTTGTTCTTTTTTTTTAGTTCTTTATTTAATGAAGCCATATAACTACAAATAAGAATTACAACGATAGGAAGGAAGTGCTGTTTCTTTAACCCCCCCCCCACCCCTTAACAAATCATTGTACAGGGCAGGACAAACCGCATTAGTGCCCTAAGGGCAAATAACGTGACTTACAGCCCTAACACAGCTTCATAACTTCTCCCCTAAGGGTCTTTGTAAAAAGACCCACTAGCGTTTTTAGCGTGCACTAAAAATAAGCTTATGCTAAATACTAGAGACACCCCTATATTCCTATGGGCGTCTCTAGTGTTTAGCACATGCCAGGGGCGTAGCTATCATGGGGCACGGGGGCATGGGCCCCCGTAGATTTGGCCCTGGACCCCCCTGCCGCGACCCTCTCGACCCCCCCTTCCCGCCGTCGACCCTCCCCCGCCGCCGTCGCGTACCTTTGCTGGGGGGCCCAACCCCCGCCAGCCGAAGTCCTCTTCTCAGCCGCGCAGCGTTGCTTGCTGAATGATCTGATCAAGTTTCTGTGCGTGCGTCTGACGTGCAGGACGTCAGACGCACGCGCAGAAGCAGATTCAAACTTGATCAGATCATGCGGCCATGCCGCGCGGCCAAGAAGACGACTTCGGCTGGCAGGGGTTGGGGTCCCCCGCCAGCAAAGGTACGCAGAGGGAGAGGGTTGGCGGCGGGAAGGGGGGGGTTGAGAGGGTTGCGGTGGGGGGGGGGGGGGTCAGCAACGCCATGCAGCCAAGAAAAGGACTTCGGCTGGCGGGGGTTGGGGTCCCCCGCCAACAAAGGTACGCGGCAGGAGAGGGTTGGCGGCAGAAAGGGGGGGGGTCAGCAACGCCGCGCGGCCAAGAGGAGGACTTCGGCTGGCGGGGGTTGGAGTCCCCCGCCAGCAAAGGTACGCGGTGGGAGAGGGTTGGTGGTGGGAAGGGGGAGGGGGGTCAAGAGTGTTGCGGCAAGGGAGGGGGTCAGCAACGCCGCGCAGACGAGAAGAGGACTTCGGCTGGTGGGGGTTGGGGTCCCCCGCCAGCAAAGGTATGCGGCGGGAGAGGGTTGGGGTCAAGAGGGCCAGTAGGGTAGGCCTTGCAAAACAGATAGGTCTTTAATGATCACCTGAAGTTTTGATGATCCTGACTGGTATCTACCCATCTAATATAATCATTTGTACCGTCAACATTCCATGGCTGTCTGGCTGTCAGGGTTCGTAACAACCTGACGTCAGCAAGCCTCCAGTGTTCCAATCCCTCTCACTGTCCCGCCCTCGTGTAAAGATAAAATGACATCAGAGGGCGGAACCGTGAGAGGGAAGGGAAAGCTGGAGGCGAGCTGACGTCAGGTTGTTACGAACCCTGACAGCCAGACAGCTATGGAACGTTGACAGTAAAAATGATTATATTAGATGGGTAGATACCAGTCACAAAATACCAGATCTAAAAATACTGTATCTGGTGCTGTGATATCAAATATTAACATTTACTGACATTTTTAGTTCAACTATAATCTGCCAGTTATAACATTTTGGAATTGATCTCTTAAAATGAAAGCAATTCACGACCATCAAAACTTCAGGCGATCATTAAAGTCCTATCTGTTTTGCAAGGCCTACCCTACTGGCCCTACTTAAATGCCTCAACTCTGCAATGCATCAATACCTTACATCACATTGGACATTATATATTCCTTTATTTCCTTGTCCCTTTTCGTACCTGTTTACTCTAACCTTATCTAACCTTTATTTTAAATTGTATTTGTTTAACATCTACTGGACTTGGCGATCGTCTTTATGGTATTATGTAAGCCACATTGAGCCTGCTAATGGGTGGGAAAATGTGGGATACAAATGTTACAAATAAATACATAAATTAAATGTGAGGTATCTCTAAAGATATGAAGACATGAATGGTGGAGCCATGTCTGCATTATAAGGAATTATGAACTAGTACTGTGAAGTCTGTAATGACCACCTGGGTACCTATAGATTTGTTTTGCTCTAAATGTCCACAACTTGATAACTTGTTATGTCTTGATCTCATGTCCTTATTACACTGTTCATTATAACGATGCATTAGTACATAAGTACATAAGTAGTGCCATACTGGGAAAGACCAAAGGTCCATCTAGCCCAGCATCCTGTCACAGACAGTGGCCAATCCAGGTCAAGGGCACCTGGCACGCTCCCCAAACGTAAAAACATTCCAGACAAGTTATACCTAAAAATGCGGAATTTTTCCAAGTCCATTTAATAGCGGTCTATGGACTTGTCCTTTAGGAATCTATCTAACCCCTTTTTAAACTCCGTCAAGCTAACCGCCCGTACCACGTTCTCCGGCAATGAATTCCAGAGTCTAATTACACGTTGGGTGAAGAAAAATTTTCTCCGATTCGTTTTAAATTTACCACACTGTAGCTTCAACTCATGCCCTCTAGTCCTAGTATTTTTGGATAGCGTGAACAGTCGCTTCACATCCACCCGATCCATTCCACTCATTATTTTATACACTTCTATCATATCTCCCCTCAGCCGTCTCTTCTCCAAGCTGAAAAGCCCTAGCCTTCTCAGCCTCTCTTCATAGGAAAGTCGTCCCATCCCCACTATCATTTTCGTCGCCCTTCGCTGTACCTTTTCCAATTCTACTATATCTTTTTTGAGATACGGAGACCAGTACTGAACACAATACTCCAGGTGCGGTCGCATTATTGATCTTTTATGTGTGCTACGAAGCTGACCTACTGCTATGATTGTTTGTTTATCTTGTTAATTTAGATAAATCTATGAAAAACTTCAATAAAAATATTGGGGGGAAATGCGAGGAACCTGATTGCACATTAATGATCACTACTGCAATATTGTATTGTGTACCTACAGGAAACACATTTGGTCCATGGTTTGAGAGTATCATTTCAGCAGCACTTGCAGTCCCAACCACCCTGAGGAGCAGAAACCTCAGCCTGGAGCCCAACAATGGTCCCCCACTTAGCCAACACTAAACAGCAGCCACTGTACTACAAACCACACGCATGAATTTAGGGGGGCTTTCTTGGATATTACGCCAGGCTACAAGCACCTCAGTCCAGTCTGTATTACCCCATTCACTCTCCAGCCCAAACATACATTAATATGGCCTAGGTTCCGGAGGCTGGCTGGCTTGATGTGCTTACCGTAGCTGATGCCAGAGGAAGGCGAAGAGATCCATATGAAGCTAGAGACACAGCCTTCAGAATACTCAACATCAAAATCACCAAAGTTCAGGAGCAGATCGTTGTCCTCAGCCACCTGGATGCTCCATTCACACAGCGTCTGGTTTGGGTAGGTTCCTGGGTAGTTCTTGGAGGCCAAGGTCCCACTTTTTAGGCTCAGTACTGTGTGGCCACATCCATCGCCTGCAAAACAACCCACAATTATGGCAATGGTCAGGATTCATTTTCACAACAGAGAGCAACACCTAGAAATAATCGGACAACAGTGGCTCTAGCACAAAAGCCAATCTAGCACTTGAAAGGCCACAGATAAGGGTCAGAAACAGTACAGAAAACACAGAATACTCCAATAGGTTCTATGGGGCAAATGGTCTTTTATGAAGAAACCGTGGATGAATGCTTAGACCCGAAGGGTAAGAAGCAGGAAATCATGAGCTCCAAACCTGCCTCCGCCAGTGAAGCTTTGCGTGACCATGGGCAAGTTGCTTTATTCTTATTCCTGGGTTTCGAAACATAGAAAATGACAGCAAATAAAGACCATACGGCCTATCCAGTCTGCCCATCCATAGCAACTACAGATCTCTACTATCCTTTCCTCCGCCTTGGAGATCCCTTGTGCCAGTCCCATGCTTTCTTGAATTAGATATTAATAGAAATCAAACAAAATAAAACATGGAAAAGAAAAAAAGACGATACCTTTTTTTATTAAGTTATATCCAATAAAAAAGGTATCGTCTTTTTTTCTTTTCCATGTTTTATTTTGTTTGATTTCTACTGATAACCTTTAAGAGTGGACTAACACGGCTACCACACCTCTCTACTTGAATTAGATATAGTCTTCGTTTCCACAACCTGCACTGGGAAGCCGTTCCATGCATTCACCACCCATTCTGTTAAAAAAAAGTATTTCCATCCTATGCCCTCTCATTCCAGAGCTTCTTTTCAATTGAAACAGGCATATGCCCTGTGCATTTATGCCAAATGTCTCTATTACATAAGTACATAAGTAATGCCATACTGGGAAAAGACCAAGGGTCCATATCGAGCCCAGCATCTTGTCCACGACAGCAGCCAATCCAGGCCAAGGGCACCTGGCAAGCTTCCCAAACGTACAAACATTCTATACAATCAAGCCATTGTGACATCACTAATGAGGTTGGCTCTTATTGGTGGAATGAGCCACTATAACATCACAATAGGTTAAAATCACTGCTCTATGTAATAAAAGTGAGCCAAGTAGAGGACATAAGTAATGCCACACTGGGAAAAGACCAAGGGTCCATCGAGCCCAGCATCCTGTCCACGACAGCGGCCAATCCAGGCCAAGGGCACCTGGCAAGCTTCCCAAACGTACAAACATTCTATACAATCAAGCCATTGTGACATCACTAATGAGGTTGGCTCTTATTGGTGGAATGAGCCACTATAACATCACAATAGGTTAAAATCACTGCTCTATGTAATAAAAGTGAGCCAAGTAGAGGACATAAGTAATGCCACACTGGGAAAAGACCAAGGGTCCATCGAGCCCAGCATCCTGTCCACGACAGCGGCCAATCCAGGCCAAGGGCACCTGGCAAGCTTCCCAAACGTACAAACATTCTATACAATCAAGCCATTGTGACATCACTAATGAGGTTGGCTCTTATTGGTGGAATGAGCCACTATAACATCACAATAGGTTAAAATCACTGCTCTATGTAATAAAAGTGAGCCAAGTAGAGTACATAAGTAATGCCACACTGGGAAAAGACCAAGGGTCCATCGAGCCCAGCAACCTGTCCACGACAGCGGCCAATCCAGGCCAAGGGCACCTGGCAAGCTTCCCAAACGTACAAACATTCTATACATGTTATTCCTGGGATTTTGGATTTTTCCAAGTCCGTTATATCAACCCTTTCCTGTCTTTCTTCCAAAAGTATATATCGAGATTTTAAGTCTATCTCCACAGTAACCAGAAGTAGGTATATCCTTTATTCTCCACAGGGAGAACCAATTCCAGGAGCTGGTAACAGATTCCATGTGAGATGGGGCCATACTGGACCTGCTGCTTATGAATGGGTAGAATGTTTTTTTTGTGGTGGGGGGGGGGATTATTTAAAATTATTTTTATTTCTCTCACATGCAAAGGTGGGTCCGAATTTTGTACTTTTATTGATGATGGACAATCACATTTCAAAACTAAGCCAACAGTATTTAACAGAATTAACAAACCAGCACATTAAGTGTTTAGCCTTTACATGACCAGAGCAGAGAACTCAACCCACTACGGCTTTTAATTCTTTCTTATCCTATTCATTCATCTCTTTGCATCCAGTTCACACACTCCACACATTCATACCATCCCACACAGAAGACCATACAGTATAGCTGACAATAGTGAAAGGAAATGTTAGGCTATTCTTGATTCATTGAAAAGTCTAGAACGTGGGTGATCATCTGGCATTGAGTCATCGCTGCATGGTGTGGTTCAAGACATGTGTGGAGAGAATTTGTTCACAAGAGAAGGTTCTAGAATAAAAAAAAAGCCTAAGGGGTCCTTTTACCAAGCTGCGGTAAATAGTAACGCGTGCTTACTGCAGGAAAAATTGCATACCGAGGAGCATGCTGAGGCATCCCATAGTAATCTTGGGATGTGGGAGTGTTACCCTCGTGGTAAAAAAAAAAAAAAACATTTATTTTTTGGCACAGGGGGTGGGTCGGGGGGGCAGAGAGTGGGTGCGTGCAGTGGCGTAGGAAGGGGGCAGGGGGGGCGGTCTGCCCCGGGTGCACGCCGCTGGGGGGTGTCGTCTCTGCTTGTTCACTGCTCTCTCTGCCCCGGAACAGGTTACTTCCTGTTCTGGGGCAGAGAGAGCAGGGGAACCAACGGAGAGGACGCAGCTCCTAGCGACTGCACTCGGGGCGGAGCGGTCCTCCCGCCTGCCCCCCTTGGTAAGACTGCGCTCCAGGGGGGGAGGTGCGTTCACGCTCCAGGGGTGGTGCGTTCACACTATGGGGGGGCGCGCCGTGCTGCACCTGGGGGGGGGGGGCGCAGCGGCGAACCACCTCGGATGTCAGCTGCCCTCGCTATGCTTCTGGGTGTGTGTCACAGATTCTGCTGTGACTAGCTCACCACCTACTTCCGACGCCATGGCTGGGGCTATGTTGGCTCTGTGCAGGGTGATGGCATTTTTCCTTGCCTCCCACCTCTTGCTTGCAGTGCCATCTGGAAGCGTCTTTCTTAGGCATGGCGCGCGTGCAGACTTCTTTTTCAGGGGCATGCACAGATGTTCCAGGACATCAGTGGGGTTTATCTCCGCCTCTCAGTAGTTAGGGGTGTCTCTGGCCTTCCACTGATGCCTCAGCAACAGGTCCTGTAGCCTGCTCTCTGCGTGTTATGTGCCTTCTGCGTGTTGCTATTGACCGCCCACCGCCTGACCCTGTATGGAACTCCAAGCACCTGCCTCCTGTTTGTCCTGACCTTGCTAGTTCCTTGGACTGCCTGGCTATCATCTGACCTCGCCTTGGTACCTGGATTGCCCCGGCCTCCTGGCCGTCCTGTCCCTGTGTAGAAGTCGGACACCGCCTCTCGACTGCCTGACTTGACCTTACCAGCAGTGCAAATCCTCCACGGCAGCCTGCCCTGACCATGCTTGAGATTCGGAGTGCGCCTGTCTGCTACCAGGTCGGACCTCACCCTGGGAGCTTTCTTCCTCTTCACCTGCTGACTTATCACCCCTTCTTGAGGACCCTCCAAGGCCTGCTGGCTGCAGAACCCAGTCGCTCAACTCTTGGGCAACGGCAGTTGTTTCAGGTGAAGACCCTGAGGGGCTTCGTCGGCCACCAGTCATCCATTTTTGGTGCCAACACTCTAAAGACTCATCTCCCCTGGGGATTGAAAGAGCGACAGTGCATCTATGCAAATTTGATTAGCACGTCCGCATTGCTGTGCTAATGGCCGCATGCTAATGGGAAAATTAATGCGTGGCTATTATTGGAAAAAAAATGAAAAATCGGCCATTTTCCTGCTACGGTAAAAATGGCCTTAGCACGTGGGAAAGACCCGCATAACAGAGGAGTTTGCGGCGGCTTTAGTAAAAGGGCCTCTGATATTGTGAAGATGGGGGAATACAAGAAGGAGTTGTTAGCTGAGTGGAAGTGGCCACAAATTAAAGGAGCCCCCCCCCCCCCACACACATTTCACATTTACTTACTTTAATTGCTGTTATGACTTAAACTGGCTTATATTTATATTTATTAAAAAATTCATATACTGCCAACCCAAGGATCTAGGTGGTTCATTATATCAAAATACATTTAAAAAGTCAAAATAAGAACTCCATAAAATAATAGGAAAGACCTAACACATTCAAGTCGAGATCATATCATACAATACGAAAAAAAAAAAAAAACGTTTTTAAGACAAACTTGCTGGATCAATGTTTACAAAGATGCTAATAAACCTTTTGACATAAGTAAAAAAGTGGAGGTGAAAATGGTAACGGAATTCAAACATGCGTGGGATAAACAAAGGAATCCTGTTTAGAAGGAATGGTTCTGTGGAATCTTAGCGGAGATTGGGTGGCGATGCCGGTAATTGGAAACAAAACGGGAGCTGGGCAGACTTCTACGGTCTGTGCCCTGAGAAAGGCAAGGACAAATCAAACTCGGGTATACATATAAAGTATCACATACCATGTAAAATGAGTTTATCTTGTTGAGCAGACTGGATGGACTGTACAGGTCTATCTGCCGTCATTTACTATGTTACTACTAGCTGTTGAGCCCGTTAAAACGGGCTAGTGGGTCGCCGCTGCCCCCTCCCCCCCCAGTTTGCCGCTGCCGGTACCTCCCCGCCCCCGAGTCGCCGCCGCCACCCCTCCACCCGTCCAGTCTCTTCGCTATTCAACTTACATCTTTGCAGCAGGCAGATCAGCTGAGCTCCTGTCGGCCTTCCTTCTCTGCCTGTGTCCCGCCCTCGTGTGATGTAATGTCAGCGAGGGCGGGACACAGGCAGGGAAGGAAGGCCAACAACAGCTCAGCTGATCTGCCTGCTGCGGAGATGTAAGTTGAATAGCGAAGAGACGGGCCGGGTGGAGGGGTGGCGGCAGCGGCGACTCCGGGGGGGGGGGGGGGTACCAGTGGCAGCGACCTCGGCGGTGGGAGGGGGAGCGGTGGCGACCTCGGCGGTTCCCTCCCCTTCGTGCAGTTTCCCTCTCTGTCCCGCCCCCGTCATCACGTATTGACGTGGGGGCGGGACAGAGAGGGAAGTCTCTACTGCGCATTTGCGAGTGAGTACGGTCACTCGCCGTTTATATGTTTGATGTTATTTTGTATTGTAACTTATCATTTAATAAAGAAGTCAATGAGGGCAAATCATTTTGGGTTCTTTTTTTAATTTTTATTTGTTACTAACAAACAATAGTGCCTGTGACTGAAGGCTTTTGACATACTACTGATAACATAACAATTTTCAATTTACATCCAAAGTTTCAATTCACTCCCCCCTAACTTTTCTTATACAACCCTGGGCAGTCCATCTCCCCCCCCCCCCCCCCCAACCACACACCCTTTGGAATTACCATACCCAAGATAGAATTAAAGATTGATTCTTCTCTGGAGCAGAAAGAAGCTATTTTGCGGGTATCAAACTTTTGTTAGGAAAGTAAATAAAAGTAAGAGGAAAAGGATGTCACTGTGGTTCTCAAAAAAAGTTGCTGATTAATTGCCCATCGTAAATAACAAAGCAGCGTACAAAAAAACATTTAATATCAGGGTAAAATTAAATAAACATGGTAATAAAAATAAACCCAGCAACAAATGCAAAAGCATATCTAATAGAATATAAAATTCTTAACATATTCAAAGGGGCCATCAGGAGTGGAGGAGCGGCCTAATGGTGAGTGCAGCAGGTTGCGGACCTGGGGAACTGGGCTCGATTCCCGTCTGCTGCCCGATAGTCGGCAGTGGGTTGAGATCCTGGGGAACCAGGTTCAGTTCCCTCTGCAGCTCTGTGTGACCCTGGGGAAGTCACTTAACCCTCCGTTGCCCCAGGTACAACAGCAGTGCAGTGTATTACTTAGATTGTGAGCCCACTAGGGACAGACCCAGTACCTGTAAAATGAAACTGTAAACTGCTTAGGTCTAAACAGTATGGGCTCCTTTTACTAAGTGGCAGTAAACCCACTCGGGTTTACTGTTCACTATAATGGAACTACCGCCAGACTACCAAAGCAGCCCAGCGGTACGTCCCACCCCTACTGCGCCTTCATTTCCGACGCTACAAAAATGTATTTATTTTTGTAGCACCAGACTGTACCCGGTTTAGCGCAGGTGCCCTTACCGCCACCTCAATGGGTGGCGGTAAGGGCTTCCCCCCCCCCCGCAAAAAAAAAAAATGGCCATGCAGCAAGTGCTTTACTTGCCACTCGGTCATTTCCTGCAGAAAAGCGAGACCTTCCCTTTTACCAGCTGCGGTAAAAGGGGGCCTCGGCGCTAGGGTTACCATATGTCCGGATTTACCTGGACATGTCCTCTTTTTGAGGACATGTCCGGGCAACCGGGCGGGTTTTGCCAATCTGCAGAAATCCAGACAAATGGGCAGTTTGCTAGCCTCCCCTTACTTACTACTGCCCTGGTGGTGGTCTAGTGACCTCTTCCGCCTTCGGGGCAGGAAACAACCCCCTCTTTCCTGCCCGGAGCGCTGCCCTGCATGCATCCTTCCTGTTCATGATCTTGGCGCCGATTAAAAATGGCCGCCGAGAGTTGAAGTGACCTCGCGAGACTTCAACTCTTGGCAGCCATTTTGAATCGGCGCCGAAATCACGAACAGGAAGGATGCATGCAGGGCAGCGCTCCGGGCAGGAAAGAGGGGGCTCTTTCCTGCCCCAAAGAGGTCACTAGACCACCAGGGCAGTAGTAAGGTAAGGAGAGGGGGGTGACGGGGAGAGGGGAAAATGTGACAGGGGGCGGAGCGAGGGCATGAAAGGGGGCGGGGCGGGGTATGTGTCCTCCTTTTTGGAGGACAAAATATGGTAACCCTACTCGGCGCACTTATAAAACACACGCCGATGCAAGCGCTGGCCCCCTTGTGCCGCAACTTGGTAAAAAGGGCCCTATATAAATACCGAAATGAAACATATAAGGGAAAATGGGCAGAGTAAAACAGCAGAGTGCCAGCTATGAAAACACTCACCTAAACAGCTAAGTTTTAACAACAACTTTAAACTTCAAGAGGGTAACATTCAGCATGCACAGTCAGCACTTTTTATGCCACATACCGCCAGCGGGCTAAACCCCCGATATTCAATGCCTTTAGAATGGTGGCAGCTTCCTTCCTTGGCACTCGGACATAGAAACCGAACACAAGTGGTGGGCATCTAGTTACTGGCCCAAAATGAAAAGCAGTTTTGCTCTTTTGTACTAAGGTTTTAGCCTACCCAGTTGCAATTCTGCCAACACCTCCCCCTAACGCAGGCTTTGAATGCAAAGGCAAGAACATACGATGACTGTAAGGCCAGACGTGCTGTGTGTGAGCCAGGGCATGCTCACACCTGATGAATATAAGATCTGGCTTTTGGCAAGCAGTGGTTGTGTTAATTGAAGGGTTAGCTAAGCAGTGAATAGTGAAGGAGAGTGACAGTGATCGTGCTCAGTTCTATGGTCACAATGGACCCTCTGTAAGGCGGGTTTTGTGCTTAGGAGAACTGAGAGTTGTGCGAGTGATCAGAGCAAAGCATAGGCTGTTTGGTGGGGAGAACGCAGATGCAGGTGGAGGCGAAGGGCTGCTGCAGGTACAGCCTGAAACATGTTCAGAACAATTCAGGATAGGCTCTTTTTCTTTCTGGCGTACAGCTGACAGCAAAAAGGCTGTTCTAATTTTATCCACCAAGCTAACCGTGCACTGGTCTGGATATCAACCAGTATGCAGTTAGCTTCCAGGTGGCTCCCCACCAGCCATCCCAGAGTAGATCAGTGCTGTGGCGGAAGCAGGAAGGAAAAGAGCAACTAGGAGATACTTCGTCTAAGGTAGGAGGAAAGAAGAGATCGAAATGAACAAGAGGGGAAAGGAAGAAAAGAAGGCAACAAAGAAAACAAAAATGGAGAGAAGTATGAGATAAAGAGAGGAAGAACACAGCAAGCGTGCGAGAAAGTGTTTGCGTGCAAAAGGGCGGAGAGGACAGACAGATCTAAGAAATAAGCCCTTCTGGGTATATATGCAAATAAGCTCTTATACCAGACCGTGTTCCAGCCCTTCTCCCTATACGCACACACACATTGAGGGGCCAAATTTCCAACTGTCTACATCTGGACAAAGTACGTGGCTCTTTTTCACTCATAAACTCTTCACCAGCGTTCAAAAGAAAAACAATGCATGCTTTCACTTTGAAACTCACTGCGAGTAGAAAGTACCTACAGACTTTTGCACTCTTTTTCTTTAGGTACTTTTTCCATGGAAAACGTGAATAGAGTCAAAAATGCAAGCCGGGGCATTATTTTCATCCCCTGATGTAAACTTAATCCCGTAACAGCGCCTCTAAATGGGGATAAAAAAAGTGCGGGTAAACCGTTCACGCTTACAGTAGCTGTACTGAGAGAAGACAATTTTCAGCTGACTGGCTTGCCTGCATAAACCCCACATCAAAGGCTTTGAAAATCGTGCTCCCCTTGCTCTAATGATTTTTTTTTTTTTTTACTTATCCATCAGCTCAGCTGTACAACGTGCTGTTTTATGCTCAGATGTTATGACTTGACTTCCATTCCTCTTCAGTAAATGTTGCGGACATCAGATGAAGATAATAAGAAAAAACAAAGAAACAAGGGAGCAAGGAGAACAAAAAAAAAGGGTGGCGTGACAAACAGAAGCCCCGCTGCAGAAAAGCTTGTGCTAGAGCCACATGCAGACGTCTGGACTGCACGGCTTCTACTGTGAACGTAATACCGCAGCATTCAAGAAGCTAACTGCAAGTAAATGTTATGCATGGAAACCTGCGTGACACATGTGGTCAGTGTTCCGGACGCGTGAGCATAAGAATTTGTAATAAGTACAGCTTCTTGTGCACATGTCCAAAAGAAACCCCGAAAACGGCAGCACACATCTAAATACAAGCCTCGCAAAAGTTTCTTACACATAAAGGACTAGATTCTATGTATCATGCCGAAAAAAAGTCAGCGCTGAAATGAAATAGTAACATAGTAGATGACGGCAGAAAAAGACCTGCATGGTCCATCCAGTCTGCCCAAGACAAACTCGTATGTGTATACCTTACCTTGAATTGAATTTGTACCTGTCCTTTTCAGGGCACAGACCATATAAGTCTGCCCAGCAGTATTTCCCGCCTCCCAACCACCAGTCCCGCCTCCCATCACCGGCTCTGGTACAGACCGTGTAAGTCTGCCCTCCCCTATCCTCGCCTCCCAACCACCACCCCCTCTTCCCCCCACCTGCTCCGCCACCCAATTTCAGCTAAGCTTCTGAGGATCCATTCCTTCTGCACAGGATTCCTCTATGCATATCCCATGCATGTTTGAACTCTGTTACCGTTTTCATCTCCACCACCTCCCGCGGGAGGGCATTCCAAGCGTTCACCACCCTCTCCGTGAAAAAATACTTCCTGACATCTTTCCTGAGTCTGCCCCCCTTCAATCTCATTTCATGTCCTCTCGTTCTACCGCCTTCCCATCTCCGGAAAAGATTCGTTTG
The DNA here is from genome assembly GCF_901765095.1 of Microcaecilia unicolor. Classification (NCBI taxonomy): domain Eukaryota; kingdom Metazoa; phylum Chordata; class Amphibia; order Gymnophiona; family Siphonopidae; genus Microcaecilia; species Microcaecilia unicolor. The sequence continues at coordinate 190,909,763 of NC_044041.1, forward strand.
CGGATTAATACCATTCAAATATTTGAACGTCTGTATCATATCACCCCTGTTCCTCCTTTCCTCCAGGGTGTACATGTTCAGGTCAGCAAGCCTCTCTTCATACGTCTTGGAACGTAAATCCCATACCATCCTCGTAGCTTTTCTTTGCACCGCTTCCCCTAGCAAAAATCCATAAAGGTGGAGTCCAAAGATGAGAGAAAAAAAAAAACCTTGATACTTGAAAACAAAATGTATTCAAAGACTCGACACAGCAGTGTGTTTCGGCCTATGGCCTTCTCCAGGAGTCTGTGAGTAATCAAACGTCCAAAAACGTATCTTTTCAATACAGATAATACGAAGAGTGGGTCTTTAAAATTACCTTTGCAAAAGTAGATGGTCTCGGCTTCTTTTGTATGGCATAAAAAAACGTTTTTGGATGTTTGACTACTCACAGACTCCTGAAGAAGGCCATAAGCCGAAACACAGTGCTGTGTCGAGTTTTTGAATAAATTTTCTCAAGTTTCAAGGTTTTTTTTTTCCCCTCTCATCTTTGGATGTTGTTTTCCCACCGCTGTCACAAAATACTCCTAAGCATATTCTATAAAGTGCACCTAAATTTAGGATACAAATCAAGGTCAGGTATACACATAAAGTAGCACATATGAGTTTATCTTGTGGGCAGACTGGATGGACCGTACAGGTCTTTCTCTGCCGTCATCTACTATATTTATAGAATAAGCCTAAATTTGCACACGGTTTATAGCATATGCCAAGCACCCATCCGCGCGACTAAATTTAGTCACGGGAAGTTATGCCAAATAAAACTTAGCGTAAATGCTGACGCCTAAATTAGGTGCATTCTATAACAACACGCAGAGATTTTAGAAATGCCCACGACCCGCCATTCTATGCCCGTGGCCTCGCCCCCTTTTCAACTATGCGACTTAAAACTTACGTGCATCACATTACAGAATTACACTTAGGGCCCCTTTTACCAAGCTGCGGCAAAAGGGGGCCAGTGCTGGCATCGATGCGTGTTTTACACGTGCGCTGAGACCCCCTTTTACTGCAGCTGGTAAAAGGGAAGTCTTGCTTTCCTACAGAAAATGGCCTGGTGACAAGTAAAGCACTTGCCGTGCAGCCATTTTGGGGCGGGGGGGAGCCCTTACCACCACCCATTGAGGTGGCGGTGAAGGCTCCCGTGTTAACCCGGCAGCATGCGGCACTGTCCGATTATCGCCAGGTAATATGTTTTTGTAGTGTCAGAAATTACAGCGTGCTAGGGTTGGGAAGTACTGCTTGGCTGCTGCGGTAGCCCAGCAGTACTTCCTGTATAGCGAGCGGTAAGCCCGCGCTGGGCTTACTGCCACTTAGTAAAAGGAGCCCTTAGAGACAGTTGTGCGTGTAAATTGTAATTACACAAATCCGGAATATGACTGGATTTCCGCACGCAACTTAAGTTGTGTAACCACTTGCCTCCACCTACCCTCCTCTCTTCCTTCCCGTTCACATTAATTGATTTGATTTGCTTACTTTATTTATTTTTTGTCTATTAGATTGTAAGCTCTTTGAGCAGGGACTGTCTTTCTTCTATGTTTGTGCAGCGCTGCGTATGCCTTGTAGCGCTATAGAAATGCTAAATAGTAGTAGTAGTAGTCTCTTGTAACCAGAGCTAATATTGTGATGTCATAATGCCTCAGGCCACCAATAAGAGCCAACCTCATCAGTGATGTCACAATGGCTTGATTGTCCTATACTTGGCTCACTTTTATTACATAGCTCCTTGAGCAGGGACTGTCTTTCTTCTATGTTTGTGCAGCGCTGCGTATGCCTTGTAGCGCTATAGAAATGTTAAATAGTAGTAGTAGTAGTATATAGAACCCGGGAGAAATTTTCTGCAAGGCTCATATTTAGGCGCAGAAGGACAAGCGCCAAAGTGTGCTGCCCCAAAACCTTCTATGCCACCCCAGAACCTAGCGGAAAAATTCTCACATTCAAAAGTGAGCAACATATTCTTGGCATAGCACCTGAACACCTAACTTGCCTCATGAGCTTACGTTTTAATACGACTTGCGGCTGTCTCTTCTGTGTGAGTTAACACCTCTGCACAAGCCCCCCCTACCACCGCAACTGCTGCCCCCTCTCGCACACTACAGTCCCTTTCCGATTATACCGTGAAGGACCCTGGTGGTCTAGTGGCTTCTTCAGGGGCAGGAAAGAACAATACTCTTTCCTGCCTGCTGCCGTGATTCTGCCGGCACCACCGTGTTTTAAAAATGGCTGCCGAGACTGTTGAGACCACCGCAGGAAGTCTCGGCACCCATTTTGAAAACACACGACAGCGCCAGACAGAACAGTGGTAGTGGGCAGGAAAGAGTGAAGTTCTTTCCTGCCCCTGAAGCCAATAAACCACCAGGGTCCTTCAAGGTAGAACAGGAAGAGCCCACCGAAGCTTGAGGGGCTGTAGTGTGCAGGAGGGGGGGTGGCAGCTGCAGTGGTAGGAGGGCTGTAGTGTGCAAGAGAGGGGTGGCAGCAGTGTGGTGGGCAGCGGGCGGGGGGTCCAATGACCTTTACTGCCCGGGGGCCCAGATCACTGTCAGTCCGCCCCTGCTATGTTCCATGTAAAATGAGGCTCCACCAGATCTTAGCAAGATGTTAAAGCTTTTGTTTATTCTGTAAGAGCACGTTTCCACTCCCTGTCATCTTAAGCCAAGGCCTTGTTAGAAGCAGGAGAGGTGTCACACCCTGTTCTGGAAGCAGCTGGAATACTGGGTCTGTACGCAGAAATGCGACCAGTGTTCTAGTCTCCTGTTAATCTGCTAAACTACCTAAACAGACGGCAAAGAGACTGGCAGATCTCTGAAAAGGGACTATTTTCTTTATCATAGCATTAGGACACAACATTTTCATGAACTCGCTGCCAGAGGATGTGGTAATGGCAGCTGGTGTATCTGGGTTTAAAAAAAGTTTTGGACAAGTTCCAGGAGGAAAAGTCCATAGTCTGTTTTTGAGTGGGCATGGGGGAAGTCACTGCTTGCCCTGGGATTGGTAGCATGGAATGTTGCTACTACCCTGTTTCCCCAAAAGTAAGACATCTCCCGAAAATAAGACCTAGTAGAGGTTTTCCTGAATTGGTAGATATAAGGCCTCCCCCGAAAGTAAGACCTAGCAAATTTTTGTTTGAAAGCAGGGCCACCGAGAGCCGGACAAGACCCCCCCCCGGGCCCCCCCCACCCGAGGTCGCTGGGCCCCCCCTCCACCCACCCTCCGTCACTCCCGGAACTAACCTTGAACGCCTTCTTTCACCTTCGCAGCAAGCAGCAGCAGGGCAGACCTCTCCTTCCTTCCGTGCCCCGCCCTCGCGGACGTTGCGTCAGGCGAGGGCGGGACACGGAAGGAAGGAGTGGCCTGCCCTGCTGCTGCGAAGGTGAAAGGATGCGTTTAAGGTTAGTTCCGGGAGCGACAGAGGGCAGGCGGGCCAACCCCGATGTTTCCCCGAAAAATAAGACCTAGCGCATTTTTTGGGACAAAAATTAATATAAGACAGTGTCTTATTTTCAGGAAAACACGGTAAATAGGTTTCTGCCAGGTACTTGTGACTTGGATTGGCCACTGTTGGAAGCAGGATACTGGGCTCGATGGACCACTGGTCTGACCCAGTATGGCTATTCTTATGATCTTATGAAGTTACAGGACAGGATGAGGTAATGACCTGGGAACACTGGGCAGTACCTAATAACTCTACCCACAGATAAAATTGTTATACCCTAATGTTCTCTTGCTATTGTTTATCGCCCTATCATTTCCCTATTGTTACATTCCATTGTTCTATTCCCCAAATGATATTTTGACTTTGACTTCCCATAACTCTTCACAATGTAACCCATAATCGTACTGTAACAATTTGTATTTCCATCATTCACAATGTATTGTAAGCCACACTGAGCCCGCAAATAGGTGGGAAAATGTGGGATACAAATGCAATAAATAAATAATGTAAGGGGCAGGCTGAGCCAGTTCTGATTTTACCCCATTGTATCCTGCATTTTTGAAGACAAACTGGAAATATAATTGCAGAAATGCAGTGGGGTAAAGCCAGGATCACCTCAGCCTTTCCTTTATGACACAGAGCTATCTGATCTCTAGGGCTTTACAGTATATTCACCTGCATGTGAAAGGAATGTGGAGGCAGAAGGGAATGTTTATTTCTTGCACAAAGATTTCCCAGTGGAAGAAGCATATGGAGCTAACCTGCTGTGCTCTGGAAAAAAACAGCTTAGCTAAGCAGTTTTACGTAAAAAGACATTCATATGTGCCAAAATGCACAGGTGTAATGTTCATGATAAGACAGCCGCCTACACATACAAGGCCAACAAGCCAGACACACAACCAGACGGGCGATGTATAAAAATTCCATACAGGGGTTCTCATCTTTCACTGTCTTGCTGCAACACAGCTTAATGCCGCCCACTTGTTCAGTTAGTCAGATTTATTTATTTACATGTATTTGATATACAATATACAGTATACAGCAGATAGAAGTGGGTAGAGCATGAAGAGCCATCAGGAGGAGGGGGTAAGAGAGATTGCGAGAAGAGGATAGGAGACGGGGAGGGCAAAAAGAGGAATCAGAAGGAGAAAGGCAAAGAGAAAGGTATCCCAAAAAAAACATTAACTAAAGGTTAATTGAAAGAGCCACGTATTTACTACTCTTCTGAATTTAGAGAAAGAGAGCTACAGGTGGAAGAAAATTTCAGAGGGAAGGTCTGAGATACGAAAAGATGGAGTCCCTAGAAATGTCAGAATAGAGGCAAGAGGGAGAAGGGAGTGACAGTAGAAGCCAGTAGGGAGGTGAGATAGACTGGAACCCAAGGGGACAGTGTTTGTACCAAAATGAAAATTTTTAATTTTAAAAAGGACAGGAAGCTAGTATTCCTGCTTGAGGAATGGAATAATGTAGTCATAATGTTAAGCATTAAAGAGCTTGACTGTAGGTTGAAGATGCGTAACAGTGGAAAGAGGAAAACTGTTAAAGAGCAATACAATCGTCTAGTTGGGCAATAACCAACGAAAGGACCTGACTTAGGGGAAGAAAGAGTTTGACAGTATGTATCTGTCAAACAGCAAAGAATGAGGAGTGCATGTATGAATCAATTTGAGATTTGAAGGATAATTTGGAATTGAAGAGAACCTCTAAAACACGGATAGAGTCTTGACAAGTCAAAGGGACCCTTTTATACAGATAAGCGGGAGGGGCCATTGGGAAATGAGGAGTAGGAAAGTAGATGGTTTCGCATGTGGCTGAATTGAGGTACAAGCAATGTTCTTGTATCTAACCACCGGCAGACAATTCTGGAGTGGGGCTATATGGAGAATCTGAATATTGTCAGCGTACAGATAGGGGCTGTGGCTGAGGGATTGGATGAGCAAGAATAGTGGGGGTAGAAAAATATCAAAGAGGCCTTGAGGGATCCCTCAAGAGATGGAATATACAGATGAAAAAGAGGTACCAACTTGCATTTGATAGGAACGGTCAGAGAGACAAGAGGAGATCCAATTCAAGGGATGTCACAAATAACCAATATCATAACAGCAGTGAAGAAGAAGAAGAAGAAGAAGAAGAAGGTGGTAGTTAAGAAGATCAAAGGCACAGGAAAGATCAAGTAACTCATGAATGACTGAATGGCATTGACTGATGGAAGTTCGTATTTCATTGGTCATAGCTACCAAGACATATTTTGTACTATGACCCAACTGAAAGCCTGCTTGCCTAGGGTGTAAGATCAGAGCCGTGTCCAGAAAATGTGAGAACTGATCGTAGATCGGCTTCTCAAGTATGTTTAAGAACAGCAGTTTGGAAATGAGACAAAAGCTGGAGGCACTTCCAGGATCTAAGTCCACTGTTTTCAGTATAGGGATACCCATGGTATGTTTCCATAAAGAGGGAACTAAACAATGAGCCAGGCTTGTCTTGAGCAGGGGAAGAAGTCTGGGCAGGAGTGAGGTAGAAGTCAGGGGCCCAAGGATCCAGAGCAGAGGAAGTAGGGTACAGAGGAATAACGAAAAAAAAAAAAAATCACCTAGAACAATGTAAAATCTGAGCAACCTACTGCTGAAAGTCACCTGCCTCATGGTGTGACAAAACATCACATTCAGAAAGTTGACAAATACAGAGACATTGCAGGAATTGCCATACAAATGGCAAGCCCATCAGGGCATTCATTATGTGCGAGAGGCCTCAGCAAGATCAGGCAGGGCCCAAGAGATTGTACAGTATATGAGAGCCCTTCATCTGTTCTGACAGTGCCCCTCTGCACAGGGCTTACCAAAGGGTAGAGTCAACAAATTCAAAGCTCTATGGGCTGTTTCCGAAGACACACGTATTTGGAACCATTCAAAATACCTCCATGGAGTGGAGGAGTGGCCTAGTGGTTAAAGCACCGGTCTTGCAATCCAGAGGTGGCCGGTTCAAATCCCACCGCTGTTCCTTGTGATCTTGGGCAAGTCACTTAACCCTCCATTGCCTCAGGTACAAACTTAGATTGTGAGCCCTCCTGGGACAGAGAAATATCCAGAGTACCTGAATGTAACTCACCTTGAGCTACTACTGAAAAAGGTGTGAGCAAAATCTAAATAAATAAATAAAATAAATACTTGGAGCTCCATTGCACAAGCCACTTCTTATTCCAGGAGGAGTTTTGTATCTCAAAATGCTCTACATGTCTGAGCAACAAAAAATATGTATATGGACTGAGGGCTAGATGTGCAAAACTTTCCAGGCTAGCAACATGCAATTTTGACAGGTTCAAACTGGTTTAGCGAGCATGGTATTCCACGAGAAATGCACAAAGGGGCTCTTTGTGCTTTTTACCGTTCGCGGTAGCAGACTACGAGAATCATATGCAAATTTACTATTTAAATGTGCATTCCAAGCGATGCACAGCCGTTTATGAGTGATACACAGAATGCAGCCCCTACCTTTTACGAGGAAAATTTTACAGAAGGTCAGGAGCTGTCGTAGCATAACATTGACTTCTCGGCAGAGCAGTGCTTTTAATGAAATTCAGCGTTCCCCTTTTTTCAACACCTAGACTTCCAAAATGAACTTGCGTTCCACTTTAAACTGCACAGCGTCTCAAGAAAAAAGCTACACACGGCTTTCATACACGCAAATAAAAGCCGCAGTGAAATACTGTGGAGGTGACTCCATAGCACACGCTGTTCTGGGCACGCAGCTGAAGTTGTTTTTCGTGCTTCTATTTCCTGCTGCTGTTTCTCCTGGCCAGATTTTTCGAGGCATGGTATACAAGAATGTTTGCCAGCCAGTTGGTGGACCCAGTGACCCTCAAGAATCTTGCAGCCGTGTGTGTGAAATGCTGTGGAGGCGTATCCGTAGCACATGTTGTTCTGGGCATGAGCACAGCAGCCATGCTTAGCAAGTGGCAGCCCTATGCATGTAGAATCTGAAATCTTGTGAGGCCACCGCCTGAAGTCTCTGCAGCCATTTTAAAGAAACGGCAGTGAGAGGATTAGCGGCAGCGGGCAAGAAAGAGTGGGGAATCTTTCCTGCCCGTAAGAGGCCACTAGACCGCCAGGATGTACTGAGGTACGTTCGAGGAGGGCACACAGGGCTGGAGAAGAGGGGAGGTAGGTGGATGGATGGAGTCATGCATGGGTGGGAAGGAGCGAGGGGGCTGTAAAAAGGGCGGAAGGGAGGGGGCTGGTAAAAAATTTGGTACATGGAGAAGGGGGAAGGAAAAAGGAGAAATAGAGCACATGGGATAGAAGAAGAGAGAGGGGGACATACTGCTCATGGATGGGAGGGAAAGGAAATGAAAGGGTGACATGCTGCTCATGGATGTTTGCTTTTTGGACATGTGCATCTTTTTACATTTTTTATTTAGCAGCATATGGAAGAAAATTAATTTATGTTACTTTTACTTTTTCCTGGGGAGGGGGGACAAGATGACTGTGCGGTGAGATGCGGAGCAGAGGGGGACGGGGCAGTGCTGAGTTGGCCAGGAGTGGGAATGGAGGAGATTATTTGTGGCGAGGACAGGTGGAGACAGGTTAGATTCCCACAAGGATAGGTTACATTTCTGTCCCCGTGCAACTCTCTACTTTGTAAGCTCTCTGGGGCCAGAAAAATAGCTTCTGTACTTGAATGTCATATACCTTGAGCCTCCACTTAAATGGCATGAGCTAAATTTAACAAAATAATTATGCAGTCTACATATTTCTGTAGGGGAAGTGACTTGTTCAAGGTCACACAGTAACCCAGAAGTGGACAATAAGTTCAAGCTTTATTGGTGTAACATAAAGTGTCAAAAGACACTGTTTCCTCTCCACCAACCTGATCCAAAGTGCACAGATTTCATTCTCCGTTACCATTTAAAGCATGGTCTGTCCTTAATACGTTTTGAACATAACAAGAGAAAGAGGGGGTGGGTGGTTCCTTCCTGAAAGAAGTGCAACAAGAATACTCTGGAAGGCTAACTGACATCTTTTACAGCTCTCTCTCTCTTATTCTGATCATAGTATTGTTGTAGTTCTGATTTCCTAGTGGCATCAATCTCTTGTGTTCGTACTTCTTGTATTTCTGGATTGCCTTTCTCATTTTAGCTCCAGGTGAATTATAGATTCCAAACATGAAAACTCTTCCTTGATCATTAAAGCTGTACTCCAAGCAATATTTCTTAAATTATTCTACTCACAGTTATATAGAAGTAAATAATTTGAAAACCAAGAATGTTCATAAAGTCAAATTTAGTCTACAAATGCCACAGATCACAAGCTGCCAACTTTTTTGGGCCAAGTAAAGAAAGAAAAAAAAGTCACATTACTAAATCCAAGGGAAGGGGGGGCAATGAGAGTCCCTGTCAAATAAAATCAGCCACCTGAGGGGGAATCCTCACAACCAGTGGCGTAGCTATGGGGGGGGGGCCGTGGGGGCCTGGGCCTCTGCAAATTTCATCTGGGCCCCTGGTTTGGCTGGCAGGGGTCCCCAACCCCCACCAGCCAAAGCCTTTTTCAGTGCGGTCTCCGGCGGAGCTGCCCCCTGCTCTTCTTTCTTCTCGCTCTGCGTCAGCGTGCGCTGGAGGAGCAAGAAGAAAGAAGAGCAGGGGTCAGGCAGCCAACATGGCTGCTCTGGAGACTGCGCTGAAGAAGGCTTCAGCTGGCGGAGGTTGGGGACCCCCGCCAGCAAAGGTATTTGTGAGGGGGCATGGCGGTGGTGGGGCGAGGAAGTGGCACTCAAAATGTGCCCCCAACCTCGGGCTCTGGCCCCCTCCCTGCTCACAACCAGCCATGCTTTATCACCCTCATAACTGCTATCTCCCGGCTTGCCGCTTCCTTCCAAATTGCCAGCATTGTATGCAGCTTCAAAACCTGTGGGCTGGCTACATATCTATATATATCTCTACTATAATAAAAGGCACCTTCAACGTTCTGAAGCTGACTCCGTGGCTTCAAGTGAAGGATTCGTAAGGATCGTTAGGTTCGTTGCTCTGTCACCATCTCGCTCGGCCCCGCCCTTGCGCCTCTGATAGGTCTGCCGCCCTCGACGTCATCACGTTTCAACGTTGATGGCGGCGGACCTATCAGAGGTGCGAGGGCGGGGCCAACAGAGATGGTTAAAGAGCGACGAACCTGACGAAAATTATGAACCCTTCACTTGAAGCCACAGAGTCAGCTTCAGAACGCTGCAGGTGGGTGGCTGGAGGGGAGGGGAGAGGAGGGAAAGAGAGGGGGCAACTACCTGGAACTGGGAGGGTGGCCCCTGCAACTTGGAGGGTGGGCGGCCGGACCCTGGAACTTGGAAGGGGGCCAGGCGCACCCAGAAACTGGGATGGATGAAGCGAGGGGGGGTGACCCTGAAACTGGGAGGGAGGGGGAGAGACCCAGAAACTGGGAGGGAGGGGGAGAAAGACCCTGGAACTGGGTGGGTGGGTGGGAGGGAGGGAGAGCGGACCCTGGAACTTGGAGGGGGTCCGGACCCTGAAACTGGGAGGGAGGGGGGCGCAGGCGGACCCTGAAACTGGGTGGGAGGGGGCCCCTGGCACACACTCATTCTCACACACACACACTCTTGCACACAGTGTCACTGTCTCTGTTACACACACTCACACATTCACTCTCCCTCTGTCACACACACTCACTCTTTCTGTAACACACACACTCTGTAAAACACACACACTCTGAGGAAAACCTTGCTAGCGCCCGTTTCATTTGTGTCAGAAACGGGCCTTTTTTCCTAGTATATATATATATATATATATATATATAAAAGGCACCTCCAACGTTCCAATGAAGCCTCAAACCGGATGATGAGGCGCCCGAGATATCCGGTTTGGCCTGCAGTCACTGTAGCTCCGCCCTCGCACCAAAACGCGATGACGTCGAGGGCGGGGCGCCAAAGGCACAACGCACAAGTTCCACAGAGTGACAGCAGCGGGGACCGGGGAGAGCAATGCGAACTTCCAACACAAACTCGCAACCAAGTGAGTGAGTGAGTGAGTGAGGGAGGGGGGGGGGGGGGGGCTGGAACTCGGAAGGGAAGATGGTGGTGGGGGTGGGGGGGGGAATTACCCTGCTAGCGCCCGTTTCTTACTAGTATGATTAATATAGTTCAACTGCAAGTTTTGGAAGTGGGGTCCCTAACCTCTGCTATGTACTGTAGTTGATCTCTGGCGTTCTTTCACTTCTTTCTTAATGATGTCTTTTGCCAGGTTGTTGACCTGAAATTTTTTTTTTTACTTCCTGTGCCCCCCCCCCCCCAGTTGCTGCTGTAAATTAACACTGATTCTGTTACTGGTTAAAACATCATTGAGAGACTTTTCAGTGCATCCGCCAAGCTTACAATTACCCAGATTTATGTTTTCTGTTCCAATTTCATTTCCAACAATATTAGCATTTCATGGTTTTGAGCTCCCCCACCCTCCACCCTCATAGCCACACATTTCTTATGCAAATTAAAAAAAAATCCTGTAAAAGTGGTGAACTGCACAAAAGTTGCATTCAGGATGTACAATCTTTTCTCTTATGCCATCACCTTTCACACAAGTATCTTAACAGTCCAGGCTTCTTTGCAAAATAGATAATCTCTACCCGCCAGGTTTACTGTGGTTACAAAATGGTGAGAGCAGTGGCTGCGAACCAGGAAAGCCTGATTGAAACCCCACTGAAGCTCTTTGTGACCTTGGGCAAGTCACTTCACCCTTCATTGTCTCAGGTATAAAGTTAGAATGTCAGCCTTCTAAGGCCAGAAAAATATCTACTGTACCTGAATGTATTATAACTTGCCTTAAGCTATATAACTAAAACAAAGAATGAGACAAATTTAAAATAGACATAAAAATGATCAGAGACCAGTTGCACAATATATATATATATATATATATAAAAAAGAGGATATAATTTTAAAAGCCCCCTTTGTGTCAGAATGACCTGGACTGATTGCTGGTTTCAGGGGGCCCCCGGTCGCTAATACACACTTAAAAGCCTAATCTCTGCAACACCACCAAACTAAAGTGTGCAATGGACATAACACAACTCTTCCGTCCTCTGATTCCCTAATGTGGCTGTGCCACATGAACTTGATCTTACCACATCACCACCCTGTATTTGTTCACACTGGAGCCTGAAAAGGCCTCTCCGGTACTATGTAAGCCACATTGAGCCTACAAATAGGTGGGAAAATGTGGGATACAAAATGTAATAAATAAATCAAAAGTTTTTCAGTAATGGAGGTCAATCTAGCTTCAGACTTCTTGTTCTAATTGGATTAATGTATTTGGTTTAATGTATTGTCTGGGTATTTAAAACCGCTTAAAATAACTAAAGTGACTTGAATTTAAACAACACACGTACACATACTGCATTTCTGCCACAGAAAGGTTCCACTGGGATATTTTTGGATATGTCATGTTTGTTTATATATTTGACAGGACTCGAGCAGAAGAAGAGCCCTGAATTCAACAATTCTGTTTGTGCAAAGAGAAAAGGAAAACAGAGGGAGGGGGATTTCTCAGAAATGTTAGTGCACAGAAGTCTCATATTGGAAAGGTATATATATAGCTTTCTAAAAAGTTCTCGCAAACTTTTCCTCTCCTGTCTCCATTGAAATCAGACACTAGTCCCTAAATGCGGGTGTACAGTGATGACTTTTTACCCTACCTGTACAAAGCTGACATCTCCCCTAATCACTTAGAGGAAGTGCCAGCGGATCCTGGTGCTGGAGCTCCTACAGATGCGTTTGAGCCGCAGCAGCAGCTCCAGCTTGTTACTAATTAACAGCGGCCGCCGCGATCCCCCTTCCTTTGCAGCGTCCCTGCCCGGGACAGACCCACGAAGCCGCACTTACCCTTCTGCGCGCTCGCAGCACACAGCAGCAAAGCCTGGAGCAGAGCCCGGCACGTGCAGGCAGCCGCTCGCCTCTTCGCCCGGCTCATCCTTTCCCTGCCCCGCGCGTCCCCTGGTCCGAGGGTCACTCGCAAAGCCAAGCGCTCTGCGGGGAGCAGTGACTCTGTTGCTATATTCCGCCCCCCCTGCCCGCCTCCGAGCGCGCCGATTGGGTGTCGGCGGGATTCTTCCTTGTCCATTGGTCGACCCGCACTGCCCATCATAACAGCAGGACTGGAGAGTCCTATTATGGAATAGCAACGATAAACTACATTCCTGGGGACTGATTTACTAAGGTTTTTCCACTCTGTGCCTATAGGGGGTGGGTGGGGATGAAGCATTGGTAAATCTATCCCACTTTGTCTAGAATTGTTTTTCAGGGTTGCCAGCTGGCTCCAGATCTGCCTGACAGATCTAACCAGTCCTGAGTTTGCCCTTTTACAAGCAAGGGCTTATAATTTTCATTTCTCTCTTTTTTTTTTTTTTAAGCAAGAAAACTAGAAGTCCCTGCATGCAATGGGATAAAACCAGGACTGGATCAACCAATCAACAATCCTCGATCTGTATCGTGAATTCTTTTTCTCTTATGATCATTTGGGTTCATCAATGATAGCAGAAACAATTCATGCCTTTTGCCATCTTCTCTGCCAGTATTTGGTTAGGTTTTATTTTAATCACTAAGGGGTCCTTTAACTAAGCTGTGGCAAAAGGCGTTCGTGCCCTTATGTGGGGTTTTCCTGTGTCCTAAGGCCATTTTCACCGCAGCTGTAAAAAATAGCCTGTTTGTTTTTTTTTTTTTTTAATTAATGGCTATGCGATAATGTTGCCATTAAAAAATGTTACCATGAGCACTTACTGCCACCCATTTTGAGGTCTCATGTAGTATTCCTGTGTTTAACCAGTTAGCGTGCTATAATGTAGGTGCGCTAACTCAGTGTTTCCCAAGTCGGTCCTGGAGTACTCCCTTGACAGGTTTCCAGGATATCTACAATGCATGAAAGAGATTCGCATATAATGGAGGCAGTGTATGAAAATCAACCTCATGCATATTCATGGTGGATATCCTGAAAACCTGACTGGCAAGGGAGTACTCGAAGAGAGACTTGGAAACATTGTGCCAGGGGCATAGCTAGGTGGGGCCACGAGGACATGGGCCCCCTGCAGATTTAGCCCTGGCCCCCCTGCTTTCACCCCTCCCCCCACTGCCGAACCTCCCCCGCCACATTCGACCTCCCCCCCTCCCGCCACCGCTGTCAGGTACCTTTACTGGCAGGGGTCCCCAACCCCCGCCAGCCGAAGTCCCCTTCAGCGCCGGTCTCTGAGTCTGGCGCGTTCGCTGATCTGGATTCTGTTTCTGTGAGTCCTGACGTTATCAGTAGACATATAACAAACAAACAAATATAAACTAACCTATACCATGGCAAATAAAGACAACAAAATAGAAGAACAGGTCTCCGCAGGTCTCGAAAGTCACAACACACAGAGTGAAGGTGACAAACAAAGGCAAAATAATGCTCTCAAATGCTAAAAAGCATTTTTATTATCAATAAAATAAGACTCAACATGTGCCATGTTTCAAGGTCTGCATCAGGAGAGTAAAAGACATTACAGATAATGGAAAACATACAATGTGTCATTTTATTCTCATTTTGGGGATCAAATCTAGCAGTTGCCTTCTAATATTGCCTGGTCTTTGACAAGTGTGATAGCCGTGTGTAAATGTTCCTGTATGAGTTATTGATCATTTTTATGCTAAAAACTTGCCTGAAAGGGATATAAGAAAGTAAAAAAAAAAAAAGACAGACAGAAATGTATCCTGACACTGTGGTTCTATCTGCATATCCGAGACCTACTTCTGGAACATGTGATCCTGATATAAACTCTGCAGGAACTGAAAAACGGTCTGGGAGAGAACTAACAGTTCCTGTTATGTGATCAGAGAATGTTATTGAAGATGAGGCCTGTAACAAAGGGTGGGTTAGAGGCAGTGGTGTGCTGGAGCGGGCTCTCATGGGCTTGCAAGAGCCGTTTGTTACGTTTTAAAGATTTTTGGGAGCCGGTTGTTAAAGTAGGCCCCCCCATGGCTACTTTAACAACTGGCTCCAAAAATGTGGGCTCAGGCCCCCTCCTGAATTCTCTTTTACTTTAATGGTGGAGATGCTGAGCCCTGCCAGCCAAGTCAATAGACTGCTGCTGCTCCCCGATCCTTGTTTCCAGCTTTGAGCAGTCTGGCTGGGACTTCTCATGCATGTGCAAGAAGTCCCAGCATGTCACTAACCAGAAACAAGCAGCGGGGAGTGGTGGCGGTCATTTATTGGCTGCCAGCAAAGGTATGCCTAGCATGCTTGCACAAGGGGGGGGAGGAGAAAGGCATGCGTTGCCCTCCCCACTCCACCCCTGGACCCCTAAATTGCAGAGCTGGCTACGCCCAGAGAGAGATCCCGTTGTTATAAAATTTACCAGTACACCCCTGGTTAGAGGGGCAACCCACCCCATGGCACAAAGCCTCTTGGGGTTTAATAAAAATGCCTGAAATGCAGTACATGAAAAGCTAGGAAGAGTGATGCTCGATTCCTATCATCTGCGCTGAAAGAGAAGAGAGGCAAAAAGGCCAAGGGATCAGCATGGAGTGGAAAAAAGGAGCAGATATTAGGGTGGGAGTACCATGGGGAGAGCAAATAGCTTATCTGCCGGGGGGGGGGGGGGGGGGGGGGGGGGTTAACATGTTTAGTTTTAGCTATGCTGAAGATGTCATCTCCTTCCAATGGTGTAGTGCAATGTTTTGGTTCTACACACCAACAGTGAGCATTCATCTATACAAAATTTGGATATTCTAATTTTGCTTGCAATTACTGTAGGACGGCATGTGAAGTGCCATGCTGAGTCTACTAAGTCCAGCATCTTGTCTCATACCAGTGGCGTAGCGGGGGCGGCTGCCACCCGAGGCGGATTGCCGCTGCACCCCTCCCCCGGGTGCAGACCAACACGGCACCCCCCCCGGCGCAGCGCCACCCCATTGACACAGTCCCCACCTGCCTGTGAGCTCCGTCCATCTGCAGACGAAGATGGCACCCCCCCCCCACCTGCATGGACCCCCACCGGCATAGCGCCACCCCCCCCCAACATGGTCCCAACCTGCCTACGAGCTCCATCCATCTGCAGCGCTGCTGTAAAGAAGAAATCGCTTCGTAGGCCCTTCCCTCACTCACTGTGTCCCGCCCTCTGACGTAACTTCCTATTTCCTCAAGGGCGGGCCACAGTGAGTGAGGAAGGGCCTACGAAGCGATTTCTTCTTTACAGCAGCGCTGCAGATGGATGGAGCTCGTAGACAGGTGGGGACCATGTCAGGGGGGGGGGGGGGTGCCATCTTCATCTGCAGATGGACGGAACTTGTAGGCAGGTGGGGACTGTGTCATGGGGGAGGCGCTGCGTCAGGGGGGTGGACGGATGCACCCCCCCACCCGTTGACACCCGGGGCGGACCGCCCCCACCTTGCTATGCCACTGTCTCATACAATGACCAATGAGAATTTGGAACCTGGAAGTACCCGGAAGATCATCCCTAATGTTCAAAGCTATGAGCGCGCCTATATTTTTATCTCATTAGCTTTGAGCATTAGGGCATGGTTCTTCTGCGTTGTTCCAGCACTATTTTTATGGCACTATTCAGAATAGTGCTGGAGTTTTGATCATCTGCCCCTTAGTCAGGTTTCAAGGTTGTCATTTACTTCCTAATTCTATAAATTTGGGTGCCCAACTTTACGCTTAGAATGCAAAGTTGCATGCGCAATTTATAGAATAAGGTCAGTTGTGTACACAATGTAATTCAATAACTGGCTGAGTTAACAGCCACTTCTTGGCTATAACTGACCTTAATTGTTGCTAATTAGACGTGATTAGCAATTACATGTATAACTGCCTTTAGTCACTATTCTATAAGCTAAATGTGCTCAATTCTATGTGCTCAAATTACAGAGAGACCCTTGTACAAAGCGGCAGTAAGCCCAACGCAGCCTTACCGTATGCTGATCTAGAGCTATTGACAGCCCAAAGTGGGTGCTGGTGGTAGTCCCAGCCCCAGCACACACCGTTTCCCATGCTGGGGAAAATAGGGTTGTAATTTTTAGCACAGCGCTAACCCGGCGGTAATTGGGCAGCACTGCGTACTACCCGGTTTCAGCCGGGTTAGCGTGGGAGCCCTTACCGCCACCTCATTGGGTGGCAGTAAGTGCTCCCCCTCACAGGGCCACGTGGTACAAGCAATCTTACCACATGGCCATTTTCAGCCTTTTGTACCTGCTATGGTAAAAAGGGACACAGCGCACGGCAAAAATGGCCCCCACCGTTAGCACAGGGCCCTTTATACCATAGCGCATGGCAAAAAGATCCCAGAATGTGCAACTTCAAGGGAGATGTGGATATGGAATAGAGAGTTGCACGGGAACAGAAATCTTACCCATCCCCGCCTGTCCATGCTGGAATCTTACCCATCCCCACTGGAATCTTACCCGTCCCCACCCATCCCCGCAAGAATTTAACCCATCCCCGTAAGAATTTAATGGTACATAAAAGAAAATTCTGGTCAGCTCCCTCAGTCTCTCTCTGGATTTGAGCCACAATACTGTAGGCAAGGAAGGAATGGAAGTTGAAACTTGGAACACTCTGGTGTGCACACCTAAGATTTGTCTCTGATTTACTGGCACTATGTGCTGAGAGGTCACCACATGCATGCGCCAGTAGGTCAGGTGATGTCCAATGTTCATGTCTGTGTCAGAGCTGAGGTCTGCGCATCAGCCCGGGAGTAAAGAGGATTAATTGTAACATAGTAAGTAACAGCAAATAAAGACCTGAACGGTCCATCCAGTCTGCCCAATAGTCACACTCATTATCAGTGCGATTTTATATACTTGATTACAGTCTTTTGTGTTTCTAGAACATAGACCACAGAAATCTATCTGGCCTTATCTGTATGTTCCAACTGCTGGAGTTGCCGTTGAAGCCCACTCCAGTCTATTTGGCTTCTCATTTGTGGGACATAGACCGTAAAACTCTGTCCAGCACTGTCCTTATGTTCCAGCCACTGAAGTTGCTAAGCCCTTTCCAGCCCCTTGTAAACCAGATTGCCATGTATGAGACACAGACCCTACAAGTCTGCCCGGTATCAGCCCTAGTTCATCACAGCCAGAGTCGCCATCTAAGCGTCACTTGACACATCCACACACATGGAACCATTTAAGGTTAGGTTTTTTATAACTTCCATTTTCTAATTAGAGATCCTCTGTGTTCATCCCATGCCTTTTTGAATTCCGTCATCATTTGTGTCTCTACCACCTCCTTAATGGAAGACTTTCAACATTTGTGCTGTCAAAGCAATGAAGAAGAGGAAGAGGATGAGACAGCACTCAAAGAACTTGGTACTCGGTAGATGAGAGGCTGGTGCAGGTACAGCTTACACTTCCATGGAAACCCTGCAGAACTGCTTCCGTCCCCACGGGAACCCTGCAGAACTGCTTCCGTCCCTGCGGGAATCCCGCAGGTTCGCCGCAAACCCCATTCCTGTGCAGCTCTCTAATATGGAAGAGGCATAGGCAGGTCTGCAGCATGTCAGGTAGTTTCATATGCAGGTTATAGAATACTATTATTTACACGTCTAACTGCCTACGGTTAGGCACATCCACGCACACTTTGCTCATGCCTAACTTTAGAGCATAGATGTAGACTTATGCTGGTATTCTATAACGCCAGTTCCACCTAGAGTGGAACGGAGTAGCCTAGTGCTTCGTGCAGTGGAACGTGGAATGTTGCTACTATTTAAGATTCTACATGGAATGTTGCTACTATTTGAGATTCTACATGGAATGTTGCTAGCGCAGGAGTAGTCTAGTGGTTATTGCAGTGGAACATGGAATGTTGCTACTATTTGAGACTCTAGATGGAATGCTGCTAGTGGAGGAGTAGCCTAATGGTTACTGCATCGGTCTTTGAGCCTGGCAACCTGGCTTCAGTTCCCACAGCAGCTCCTTGTGACCTTTGGCAAGTCACTTAACCCTCCATTGCCCAGGTACAAAAACATATATTGTGAGCCCTCTAGGGACAGAGAAAGTACCTGCATATAAAGTATACAGCACTGCATACATCTAGTGCTATAGAAATGATTAGTAGTAGTAGTAGTTATAGAATTTGCAGGCACCTACATTTTAGTGCTACTTCTTGAATTTATCTCCAGAATTCTTTATTGCATATAAAATATTTTATTTAACCATCCAGTAGCCATCGTCCATTTTTAAACATTCAGGCTTCAGATAGAAGCTAGTCTGTGATTACAAGGGGGCCTGCGCTAGAATCAGCACATGTTTGAGGTCCCCTTTTACCGCAGCAGGTAAAAGGCTGTCTCTTTTCTAAAGGAAATGGCTGTGCAGTAAGTGAACCACTTACAGCACGGCCATTTCAGGGGGCAGCACTTACCGCCATCCATTGAGGAGGCGGTAAGGGCTCCCGCGGTAACCGATTACTGCCGGGTAAGCACCAGCACTGCAAAAATAGAAAACATTTTTATACTGCTGGAACTGGTGCACGCTGGAGGTGGAAACTACTGCTGGGCTCCTATGAGAGCCCGGCGGTAGTTCCGGATTGGAACTATGAATAGTTTTGTTCACAGTTTTGAACATATATTCCCTTGAAGACGCCATCATGGAGAAACGTGGCCCCACGTCGGGAATAACGAAGAGAGATTTTATCTATAGCATCACAACACACAAGGGTGAAGGAGTCCAGCAAGAACAATATAAGACTCATCCCCGACAATTTGAGATAAGTGCCTCTACCTATTTGTATAAAGTCCCAAGTAAATTACATCAGCTCATTACAAGCTTTGAGGTACTTTGTATGACGGGATAGTAGGTAGGGTCAGTGCTGTGATGGTTAAATGCTGCTGGGTAACTCCATAACACATGGGCATAAGGCACAATAGCATAGTCTGAGCACTGCATATTAAAAAACAATAAAAAAAAATGTATATGAGAACGGTATTGAACTTAGTATTATTGGTGCAATTTTTAACATTAAATTTTAACTGGCAGACCCTCAACCATTCTTCTAACTTTTGGAGATCCCTTCTCATCGTTTCTACTCCCTCCAGGGTATCCACTCTATTGGCTATCTTCGTGTCATCCACAAAAAGGCAAACCTTTCCTTCCAACTCTTTAGCAATATCTCTCACAAATTTATTAAACAAAATGGGCCCCAGCACCGCCCCCTGAGGAACCCCACTGCTCACCATCCTCTCCTCCGAGCGGATTCCATTTACCACCACCCTCTGCCACCTGTCGGTCAACCAGTTTTCTATCCAGTTCACCACTTTCGGTCCTAAGTTCAGCCCTTTCAGCTTATTCACGTGTCTTCTGTGGGGGACTGTATCAAAGGCTTTGCTAAAATCCAAGTAGATTATATCTAGCTGGCCCATCCATTCTGCCCATCCTCAGTAACCACTAACTCTTCCTTTCCTAAGGGATCTCACACGCCTGTCCCAAGCTTTCTTAAATTCTGACACAGTCCTCGTCTCCACGACCTCCACCAGGAGGCCATTCCACGCATCCACCACCCTTTCCATGAAAGAGTATTTTCTTAGATTCCTCCTAAACCTATTTCCTCTTAACTTCATCAGATGCCCCCTTATTCCAGAGTTGTCCTTCATTTGAAAGAGGCTTGTCTCCTGTATATTAACACCACTGAGGTATTTAAATGTCTCTGTCATATCTCCTCTCTCCCGCCTTTCTTCCAGCATATACATGTTGAGGTAACTAAGCTTGTCCCTACATGTTTTACGACAGAGACCGCCTACTAATTTTGTAGCCGCCCTCTGGACTGACTCCATCCTATTTATGTCTTTCCATAGGTATTGTTCTCCAGAATTGCACGCAGTACTCTAAATGGGTCCTCACAAGACTTATACAAGGGCACTATCACCACTTTTTTTCCTGCTGGTCATCCCTCTCCTTATGCACCCAAGCACCTTTCCATCTTTGACTGTCTCTTTTTCTGTTTGGCCACCTTAAGGTCATCACAACACTTCCGGCACAACATAACCAAAGACTGCAATGGACATTATCTGCCTCTTCTTCCCCCTTTCCCTCTCTAAGTTCCCCCCAACTGTTTCCTACCATACATATACCTCATTATACCACAATATCACTTTGTATTAATTCATACTATGTATTTGTTCAAACCGTAATCGGCTAACACCGTTAACGGTTATATGTAAGCCACACTGAGCCTGCAAAAGGTGGGAAAATGTGGGATACAAATGTAACAAATAATAATAATAATCAGACACAAACACCCCCAAGTCCCACTCTTCTTCTGTACACAGAAGCACTTCACCTCCTATACTGTACCATTCCCTTGGATTCTTGTTCCCAGTTTATGACCCTGCATTCAATGTTAGCTGCCAATTATCAGATCATTCTTCAGACTTCGCAAGATCCTTCTTCATACCATTCACACCCTCCGGGGTGTCCACCCTATTACAGAATTTGGTATCATCCACAAAGAGACAAACCTTACCAGACAGTCCTTCCGAAATATCACTCACGAACATGTTAAAAAGAGCCGGCCTGAGGATCGAACCCTGCGGTACACCACTGATAAAAAAGCCCTCTCTTCAGAGCAAGCTCCATTTTACCACTACCCTCTGTCTCCTTCCATGTAACCAGTTTTTAACCCAGTCAGTCACTTTAGGTCCCATACCGAGGGCACTCAATTTATTTATCAGTCGCCTGTGCGGGACCATGTCAAAGGCTTTGCTAAAATCCAAGTACACCACATTTAGCGCCCCTCCCAAGTCCAACTGTTTGGTCACCCAGTCAAAGAAATTATTCAGATTTGTCTGTCATGACCTGCCTCTAGTGAAGCCATGCTGCCTCGGGTCCTGCAGTCCATTTGATTTGAGAAACCTCTCAATCCTCTGCTTTAGAAGCATTTTCATTAGGTTACTCACTTCTATGTGTGTGCCATCTGTGATTATCAAAGGATGCCTTGTTGTTTTATCTTCTAATGTAGTTCTTTGTGATTTAATTTTTTTTTTAAATATGTGAGTGTTGCAATGTTTATTGTGTACTGTATGCGCTGCTGAACTAATCTTATGCTAGCAAGAAAAACACGCTGCTACTGTTGAAGGAACGCATTTTAAAGGGGTTAACCATATTTTCTCATATCTTTACAGAAATGAATCCATCAGAATCTACTGATACAAACTGTTTGTGGAGGCAGCTATGATGTTTGGCCATAATAAAGCATTAATTAATGACAATTATTGGCACTTAAACTAATTACCTTCTCACTGTGATGCACCAATATTGCCACTGAACTAGGCTAGGCCTAGCATTGCTTCCAAACCTTTGAAGTTGCAAGTAATGTATTTGAATTCCCAGCAAGATAACATATCTCATGTCTTTTGGTGCAAACCTCTCACCATTTTGGTTGCTTTTCTCTGTCCTTATAGTGACATGGCCTCAAAGGCTGAACCCAAATGAGACCTCACCAATGACCTGTACAGGGACATTATCACCACCTGCTAGCTATGCTTCTTTCTCCCTCCCCCTCCATATATATATATATAGCTTAGCATCTCTATGGCTGTTACCACTGCCTTTCTTTCTTTCTTTTTTTTTTTTTTAATATTTATTACATTTTCTAACCAATTTCCACAGAAAATCACAAAAATGGGGGTGGGATAATCAATATTCACAATAACTATGAGTACCTGAAAAGTTCAACTTCTAGTCAACCATTTCAGAGATTTCAAACCCTTACTTAAAAACTTAGGGGGTCTTTTACTAAAGATTAGCTCGAGTTATCTGCAGCAGGGCCCATAGGAATAAAATGGGACCTGCTGCAGATAACTCAAGCTAACCTTTAGCAAAAAGACCCCCCTGAGTAAAACATAGTATAAAATGTATGAGATTTCCAAGTAAAACTAATTGCCAGCTCTTTAGTGGCACTGCTACTAAATTAGCCTTTTTAATCATAGTGAAGAATGTTACTCAGGTTACAGGAACAGAACCAGCTAGCAGAGACCCATCTGGTGCTTACTGCTTACAGGAGGAGCTGTTCCATGTTGCTATGATTACTCCAACACAGAAGTTCACAAGTCCATGCTGAAGAATGAAAGAGGAACTTAGGCAAGATTAGAGGGAAATAACATGCACAATGCAGTCAGGGTTTCAGTTCATTTATTTGAAGTTCCACTTATGAACATTCTTGTGCTAGACCACTTGAACGCAGGGAAATATACCAACAAAATATAAGGTGATAAGTTTTTATTGGACTAACTTAATATATTTCTGGGATAATTTCATAACAGGAAATCTATGTGAAATGTAAAAAAATTGACTGTTTAATAAAGGCCAAAACCAGAAAAAAAAAAAAAAAAAACAAAGCAAGTAGCGAAACATAGTCTGTGTTGGGACTGTACAAGAGTTATGAAAGAATTTGCTAACAGGATTTATTAAAGACTTTTAATATATAGATGTCTGGTAATGTTTTTTGAACTTTGCAATTAGCCCGGGGATGGGATGTGAGCTTACTCCATACGGATTTTCTTTTTTTTTTTTCACTTTAAATATTTTTATTAATGAAGCAACTTGCAACATTCAAGACAGTACAGATAATGCCAAGTTGACCTAAAATATTGGACATCCATATAATATAACAGAAAAGAACAAAACAACCACCCAGTCACCCTTATGGTGAAAATTGAACTATCAACTCCCAATCACTATAAACAAGGGTCTACACCCTCAGCTCTGTCCTACCCCCTTAAATTTATTCAAGCATATAATTGCCTCACTTCCCCCTCTAGCCCTCCACTTCCGTTCCTCCCTTCCCTACCACCCCCCTCCCCAACTATCACCCGTTCCTATCAAAGTTTGATTGTCCCCACCCATTCTTGCAGTTGAGACCATCCTCTCTTGCGCCGTAGCTCCCCTTCTCTACGGTATGCCGTTAAGCGTTCCATAGCTATGAGTTGTTCTAATTTTGCTTTCCAATCCCCCAAGGAAGGAGGGCCAGTAACTCGCCACTTCCGAGCTATCAGGCATTTTGCTGCCGCCAGACCCCCAACGTAACATTTTGCTCCGTTCCCATGAGTCACTGTCATTATACATCCCCAGCAAGCACACCTGTGGACTGCACACCATAGAATCTCCAAACATTCTTACCAATGCTTTCATCACTGCCTCCCAAAACGGTATCAACCGGGGGCAGGACCACCAAATGTGCAGAAATGAGCCCTTGTCTTTACCACATCTCCAGCACCGGTCAGAAGCATTAGGGTACATACCCCTAATTCTCTCAGGAGCGTAATACCACCTCGATAGCACCTTGTATGCATTCTCTTGCACTAGAGCGCACGTGGAGGCCCCATACGGATTTTCTTATTGTTTTTGAATTGTTATTTTTCCTGGTTTGTGCAAGTTTATTAAGTTTTTCAGAGTTTTAATTTTCCTGTATTTTTTTTTCTGTTTTGGTTCATGAACATTCCCTGTACATGCAACAGAAGCACATGTGAGCATTTATAAAATAGGCTCACAGAACTATCCCTCAGAGTGCACAAAGTTTAGAATCCAAATTTCCTCCTGCTCCCTATAAATGTGTGCATTTATTCTATACATGTATATATGTTCTGTTTTTTTTTAAATAAATTATGACGTACATGCCCCAGCTTCAACAAAACTGGGAACATCTAAGCGCATATTGTGCAAGCGTTATCATGAGGTCCCACACAATCTCCACGTGTAAAACAGTTTTTACATGACAAAAAATGCTTTACAAAATTAAGCCTTTCTTGACTAACACTATAAGGTGATACTTTCTTTACTGGCCCAATAATAGATTTCCTCACTAGCTTTAAGGAGCTAACACCCCCCCCCCCCCCACCCTTCTTCAGGTTATGACAGAATAAAAGATGCCATTGAAAAAAAATGCAACTGAATCACAGATTACATTTTGTTTGGATCTAAGAAAGGGAAAGTAACTCCTGAAGGTTAGTCGAGAAATATATTGTTAAACCAATAAAACTTTTTGTTGTTTGCTAACCTTGGAGTATGGTTACTAAAGCGTTGTAAATTTTTACACTTACCGCACTCTTGACTGCAAAAAGTGAGTGTGGTAAGTGAAAGCCTGTGCGGTAAAATGCAAGGCGCAGTGCCCCGTAGGGTTCACGGAGCCAAAAATAACGTGGCGCCGTGCCCCGACGGGCATGCGCATCAAGCCCATCGGGGGGCAAGCGAGGCAAGGCGAGGGGAGGGAAGGGACAAGCCCCCATCGCCAGAGGCTCCCCCGCTGGGCAACAGGAGGAGCCGCGGAGGGGCTTAAAAGCCCATGCTGAGAGCCAGGTCGACCTCTTCCGGTCGCCACGGCCAGCTGTGAGTGTGGTGTGGTAAGTGAAAGCCTGTGCGGTAAATGCAGGGGGCATGTCCTGCATTAGACAGCTGCACAGGCACAGAAATTTCACCCATCCCCAATGGAATCCAACCCATACCCACTAATATCCATTCCATACCAAACCATCCCTGCAACTAATCTCCTCCATCCCAGGATATCACTTGCTCAAAGCCCTCCATTTCTCCATGAACCAAACACCCTCCCATGTTTTTTTTGGATGGTATTCACTATTCAACCAATGAATTTTCCAAGCCTCAATCTAATGTTCCAGCTGCCTGTGAATTCCAAGCCTCATTCTGGCCCTCCAATTGTCTCTCTCAGTACATTCCAAGCCTCATTCTGATGCACAAACTGCCTCACAGTGCATTCCAAGCCTCATTCTGGCATCACCAGAGATTTTAAGTACACTCCCACGAGAATCCTGTGGCAACCTTCTTCCATCCCTGCAGGTCAGATTCCAGCGATTCCCATTCCCGTGCAGCTCTCTACCCTGCATTTTCCGCACAGGGTAATCACTGACTACACAGGCGGTGTTACATGCAGTGTCTGACAGCGTGCACCTGTGCTCTTGGGCACTGCATGTAACCCAGTGCCAGCACGTCATAAGGCCCTAGGGGTCATCCTTCCATGTAAGGGGAACGTTCATTTAACACTCATTAAAACCCATGCTAGATACTTAACGCAGCTTGGTAAACATACTCCATTTCCACAAATTTGTCTCCAACAAACAGTGTAACAAGCAAAACAAAAAGCGCAAGTCCCCCCCAAAATATTCTGTAACTAGCTTTTTGGAATGCCTATGACCATGCCACCTTTTGATTTATGCGCTAGTTAGAGGTCATCCCAACCAGCCAGATGTGTCCAAATTGAGTGCCAATTAACCTGAATTGTTAGCACCCAATTATTGATAGTTAAGGGCTTGCTACTCAAATTACACATTCATCTTTGGCACACACCCAGATCTGGGCACCATATATAGAATCCAGGGGTTAGTGTGACTGGGAGAATTTGTAACCACTGCAGGACTTAAGACGGCCATCAAACCAGTCACAGGGCACACGTCCCATTTTTATAGAACTTAGTTTTATCCTACCTGGTGCTATCAACTTTACAGTAGGCAACCATAGGAATGCCGGACATTCAATCTGTTACAAAGACAAAACACATGAGAATGACCACATCTGTTCTTAATTGTGACAATACCTCATTTTAAACTGAAAACCTGCTAGTTGGAGGCAAACACAGCAGACTGTTGGGTTCTTGAGATTCTTTTTCCAGAGCTACAAGCTCCATTTCACAAGCCATCAACCTTCCCTTCCTGCTCAGTATACATGGTCGACCTGATCGATTTCTCAACCAGAAACAGACCACAGCATCACGCACCTACTTGAATCTCCACTACCCAAGCTGCAAAGGACTCAGATACAAATTAACCTATGCATCCAACTTCTCCTACATAGGCACACAATTGTGGAATGCACTGCCGAAGACTGTGAAAACAATCTACGACCATCTAAACTTCAGGAGATCATTAAAGACCTACTTATTCGGAAAAGCATTCCCCACCGACCTAACTTAGATGCCTCAACCCTGCAACACCATAGATTGTAATGGACACAATATATTCCTTCCTATCTTCGATCCCTATGTAACTGAATATACTAACCTTACCAGACCCTAATATCAAACTGTATTTGTTTCCATACTGGACTTGGCAATCGCCTTTACGGTATTATGTAAGCCACATTGAGCCTGCAAATAGGTGGGAAAATGTGGGATACAAATGTAACAAAGAAAATATGTTTCTGAAAATATTTTATATATACTGCTTGGTATTGGTAGAAGGGCCTGGCAGACAGAGGTCTTGCACAGATTTATGGTACTATTTCGTAAGATTTTTTTTCCATGCAGAAATAGTATATTACCTAAATATACATGTGTATAAGCAGACAGCCTAGCTGCACATATTTTTACTCTTAATTAGTAGAGGCATGCCCAGAGGTCACTGGGCCAAGATGTGACTTGCACAATTATTTTACAAAATTTCAGAGTCGCAGACAGCAGCTTGCCTGCAACCTGCTCAGTTTCTGTTGGGGGGGGGGGGTCCCTCACAGTTCAGCTGATCCTTCAAGGAGAACACTTACCCCCCCCCCCCACCCCCCCGCATACACAGAGACCTTTTTTTTAATGATAACCAATAAAAGTGTTGTGTTGTTAAAAAAAATGTATTGTTAGTCCCCCCCAAAAAAGGTATCACTTTATTATAATTTTCATTTCTGTTTCATTTCAATGTATTACCCAAAACAAAAGACTTGCAGTAAAAATGTTTCTTGGGAGTTGGCAACCCTGGGATGCTTGATTTAGGGGCCCTTTTACAAAGGTGTGGTAAAAAAAAACATAGCCTTAGTAGCCTTACTACAGACATAAAATGGCCTATTTTCTATTTGTTGTATTAATAGCCATGCGCTAATGTTGCTATTAGCGTGCAGCCGTTTTTAAAAAATAACCACACGAGCACTTATTGCCACCCATTTTGTTGGGAGTAAGAACTCATGTGGTATTCCTGCGCTAACCAGTGTGTGGTAGTATAGATGACTGGATAGTACAAGAACTCCCACTCTCCGCCCATGACACGTCCCCTCAAAAAACATGTTTTTCGCGGTTAGCGTGTGCACATTTTTAAGTTTCCACAGAACACCTGTGCACTTCATGCAGTGCTCTATTTTTATCTGTGTTAGGCCTGCGTTTGCGCCCAACACAGCTTAGTTTAGTAAAAGGACCCCTTTCAGACAGGCTCAAAATCACAAAACAAATGCTATTGCACCTCTCTTCCTTTATTTAGTTTATAAAGGGCCTAATTCTGATATTTATTTTATTTTAGTTACATTTGTACCCTGCACTTTCCCACTCATGGCAGGCTCAACGCAGCTTACATATACAGGTACTTATTTGTACCTGGGGCAACGGAGGGTTAGGTGACTTGCCCAGAGTCACAAGGAGGCAATGGAGGGTTAGGTGACTTGCCCAGAGTCACAAGGAGCTGTGCCTTAAGTGGGAATCGAAAGTTCCCCAGGACCAGAGTCCACCACCCTAACCACTAGGCCACTCCTCCATTTCCTTTTAGATACATTTTTTTTTTAACTATTACTATTAACAATCTTCAACATAACAATGATTAACAGGATGAAAATGTAGGAAAGATGGGGGAATGGGCAATATTAAGAGTCACAAGTCAACTCCTTCACACAATCATAGAAACTGCTCCCTCCCCAATGCTGGCAACTGTACAATGTCTTTAACACCTCCAGTGAAACACAATGGGACCAAGCACTGGAACTGATCTCTGAACGGACCCTTTCCTTCTCAGATGCCATTCGCAAATATTTAGGAAAGTAAAAGCAAGCATCGCGCGGGGGGGGGGAGGGGAGGGGGGTGGTGTTGCAGCTTTAAGGCGTGTGCAAGGCGGCCGGAAACGCAGGAATCTGGAGGACGTCACTGCGCCTGCTCCGTGTGAAACCCCAACCTCCCCTCCCCCCACCTTGGAAAGTCTCTGGACTCGCCGCTGCTTACGGTAAGGAGCGTGAGGGAGGATCTACGGTATCAGCACCGCAAGTGCGGGCGGGTTTGGACCCCTCGGGAGTTGACCCCGCTGACCCAATCCGGGCTTCGGTCGGTCAGTCAGGCGGCCTTGAACAAGGCCTCAGCCTCACCCTCTTCCCTCCCTGTCCGGCCGCGACCAGCGCTCCGTGCCGTACGTGCCGCCGTACCCGGGGGAGCGGACGTAGCGGCGTCTGTGTGTATGTTAGAAGGGAGGGGGGGGTGCCTAGACCGCCCCGCCCGCAGGCTGCACGTGCGTTGAGGAGAGCGCGCGCACGCCGTAGGAAGGAACGCTTTGGCAATGGGGGAGGGAGGGGGAGGGAGGGAATGCAACGAGACGAGGAGGATTGCGTGGTGGGGGAGGGGGAGGAGAGGGGGAAGGGAACTAAGCCGAGCGCGCGCGCGTGCGTGTGTGTATGGTGGCGGCGCCAGCTGCTTATGTACGTGCACGGCCACTTCTACTCTCCCCCTGGGCCCTTACTGGGGAAGTGGGTGATCTCTGGTGCCCCTCCTCCCTGCACGAGCTACTACGCTGAACGTTCCTGGGGGAAAAAGGCGGGAGGGGGACAGCTAGACCTTGGCGCCTTCCTCGTTGCTGCCTGTCAGCATCAGCAGTGAGGCTCGTGCTCGCATCCTGCCCACCTCGCTCTGTTAACGCCACGGGTGCCAAAAGGTCGAATTTGAAGCACAGATGGACAATATAAAACCCCCCTCTGCTTTCTGTGGCAAAAAATCAATTTTAATGACACTGCTGCCCAGGTTTATAGGGAGGTGCCTAGTAAAGTAATGGAAGAAGTAACTAACTTGTTAGTCTCACTCACACACTGGGGCTGCACATACTGCACATAGGGACCCTTCCCTAGCTGAGATAATATTTAACCATCTCTCTGACCTCACGTGCAACTTCCTTCAAATCAATCACCTTATTTTCTAATTCATCCTACTTTGCCGCTGGGGGGCGGGGGACCAGGGGTGTCGGCTCCGCTGGTTCACTGCTCTCTCTGCCCTGGAACAGGTTACTTCCTGTTCCGGGGCAGAGAGAGCAGGGAACCAGCGGAACCGACACCCCCCCCCCCCCCCAGCGACGTGCACTCGGGGCGGAGCGGCCCCTCCGCCTGTCCCCTTTGGTAAGAATGTGCTCCGGGGGAGGGGGGTGCGTAGCAGCGAACCGCCCCGCCCCCGGGTGTTAGCCGCCCTCATTACGGCACTGATTTTGCCCTACCCCTCACTACCAATTATAATGTTCTAGTATATATTGTGTTGTTATTGCAAGTAGTATTCCATGCCATGCTTTGTATTTGAAAACGGTAACGGAATTCAAACATGCGTGGGATAAGCATAAAGGAATCCTGTGCCGAAGGAATGGATCCTCAGGAGCTTAGTCAGGATCGGGAGGCGGGGATAGTGCTGGACAGACTTGTACGGTCTGTGCCAGGGCCGGTGGTGGGCAGCGGGACTGGTGGTTGGGAGGCGGGGATAGTGCTGGACAGACTTGTACGGTCTGTGCCAGAGCTGGGGTTGGGAGGCGGGGCTGGTGGTTGGGAGGTGGGGATGGTGCTGGGCAGACTTGTGCGGTCTGTGCCGGAGCCGGTGGTTGGGAGGAGGGGCGGGTGGTTGGGAGGCGGGGATAGTGCTGGGCAGACTTATACGGTCTGTGCCCTGAAGAGCACAGGTACAAATCAAAGTAGGGTATACACAAAAAGCAGTAAATATGAGTTATCTTGTTGGGCAGACTGGATGGACCGTGCAGGTCTTTTTCTGCTGTCATCTACTATGTTACTATGTATTATTTGAATATTTTTACTGCTCTAATTGCCTATTGCTCATGTTTGCTCTATTCTTACTGTACACTGCCTTGAGTGAATTCCTTCAAAAAGGTAAATAAATAATTCTCATAGGATCAACTTTTCAGAAAGTTGAAGGTGCTAAACTCAGCTCAACTTAACTTGGCGAGAATATAGTGAAGGAGCTGGCTAATAGTAACATAGTAGATGACAGCAGAAAAAGACCTGTACAGTCCATCCAGTCTGCCCAACAAGATAAACTCATATGTGCTACTTTTTGTGTATACCTTACCTTGATTTGTATCTGACATTTTCAGGGCACAGACCTTAGAAGTCTTGCCCAGCACTAGCCCCGCCTCCCCATCTCGGCTAAGCTTCTGAGGATCCATTCCTTCTGAACAGTATTCCTTTATGTTTATCCCACGCATGCTTGAATTCTGCTACCGTTTTCATCACCACCTCCCGCGGGAGGGCATTCCAAGTATCTACCACTCTCCGTGAAAAAATACTTCCTGACATTTTTCATGAGTCTGCCCCCCTTCAATCTCGTATCATGTCCTCTAGTTCTACCGCCTTCCCATCTATGGAAAAGGTTCGTTTGCGAATTGATTACCTTTCAAATATTTGAACGTCTGTATCATATCACCCCTGTTTCTCCTTTCCTCCAGGGTACACATGTTCAGGTCAGCAAGTCTCTCCTCATATGTCTTATAACGCAAATCCCATACCATTCTCGTAGCTTCTCTTTGCACTGCTTCAATTCTTTTTACATCCTTAGCAAGGTATGGCCTCCAAAACTGAACACAATACTCCAGGTGGGGTCTCACCAATGACTTATACAGGGGCATTAAAACCTCTTTTCTTCTGCTGGTCACACCTACTACTACTAATAGCATTTATATAGCGCTGCCAGACGCACGCAGCGCTGTACACCTCTCTCTATACAGCCTAGCAACCTTCTCGCTACGGCCACCGCCTTGTCACACTGTTTCGTCGCCTTCAGATCCTCAGATACTATCACCCCAAGAGCCCTCTCCCCGTCCGTACCTATCAGACTCTCCCGCCTAACACATACATCTCCCGTGGATTTCTACTCCCTAAGTGTATCACTTTGCATCTCTTCGCATTGAATTTTAATTGCCAAACCTTAGACCATTCTTCTAGCATCTGCAGATCCTTTTTCATGTTTTCCACTCCCTCCCTGGCGTCCATTGTGTTGCAAATCTTAGTATCGTCCGCAAAAAGTCAAACTTTACCTTCTAACCCTTCGGCAATGTCACTCACAAATTTATTGAACAGAATCGGCCCCAGCACCGATCCCTGAGGAACTCCACTACTTACCTTTCCCTCCTCCCAGCGAATTCCATTAACCACTACCCTTTGGCTTCTGTCCCTCAACCAGTTCCTAATCCAGTTAACCACTTCAGATCCTATCTTCAGTCCGTCCAGTTTATTCAAGAGCCTCCGGTGGGGAACCGTGTCAAAAGCTTTGCTGAAATCTAAGTAGATTACGTCTATAGCACGTCCTTGATTCAATTTTCCAGTCACCCAGTCAAAGAATTCAATGAGATTCGTTTGACACGATTTCCCTTTGGTAAAACCATGTTGTTTTGGATCTTGCAACTTATTGACTTCCAGGAAATTCACTATTCTTTCCTTCAGCATCACTTCCATTACTTTTCCAATAACCGAAGTGAGGCTTACCGGCCTGTAGTTTCCAGCTTCTTCCCTATCACCACTTTTGTGAAGAGGGACCAACTCTGCCGTTCTCCAATCGCACGGAACCTCTCCCGTCTCCAAGGATTTATTAAACAAATCTTTAAGAGGACCCACCAGAACCTCTCTGAGCTCCCTCAATATCCTGGGGTGGATCCCATCCGGTCCCATGGCTTTGTCCACCTTTAGGTTTCCTAGTTGTTGATACACACTCTCTTCTGTGAACGGTGCTATATCCACTCCATGGTGAGGTACCAATGTTGGTGAAGCTGGAAAGAGACCTTAGGGTGATACATTATGATTTCAGGGTAGGGAAATTATGTAACATGGTAGTGGCCAAAGCCAGAGGGATGTTAGATTCAATAAAGGGAGGTATAATTAGTATGAGACTGCCACAGTCCAGGTCATTTTGAGACCTATCCTATTGTTTCCAGTTCTGGAGACCATACTGTTAGAAGGATATAGATAATTGAAGCCATCCAGAGATGGCTGGACTTGTGCAGTGGGACATTCTTATAACTGACAAGTATTAATGCACAAGGACATTTGAGGCAAATCAAATCTAGCCCAATCCAGATCACAAGTACCTGGCAGAAAACCAATTAGTAGCAACACCATGCTACCAATCCCAGGGCAAGCCGTTGCTTCCCTCAAGTCCATCTCAATATGGACTTTTCCTCCAAGAACTTGTCCAAATCTTTTTTTTAAACCCAGATATGCTAACTGCTGTTCCACATCCTCTGGCATCAAGTTCCACTGCGTAACTATTTTTGAGTGAAAAAATATTTCCTCCTATTTGTTTTAAAAGTGTTTCTATACAATATGAGTGTCCACTAGTCTTTATACTTTTTGAAAGAGTGAAAAATTGATTCACTTATACCCGTTCTACATCACTCATTTTGTAGACCTCAATCATATCTCCCCTCTGCCATCTCTTTTCCAAGCTGAAGAGCTTTCCTCATATGGAAGTTCCATCTCCTTTTTCATTTTGGTCACTC
Source organism: Microcaecilia unicolor (assembly GCF_901765095.1). Classification (NCBI taxonomy): domain Eukaryota; kingdom Metazoa; phylum Chordata; class Amphibia; order Gymnophiona; family Siphonopidae; genus Microcaecilia; species Microcaecilia unicolor. The sequence goes on from NC_044041.1 coordinate 190,942,676, forward strand.
TTTGAACCTTTTCTAATTCTGCTAGATCTTTTTGAGATAAGGTGACCAGAATTGAATGCAATACGCAAGGTGAGGTCACACCATGGAGCTATACAGCTATATTTTCCATCCCTTTCCTAATTATTCGTAGCACCCTGTTTGCTTTTTTGGCCACTGCCACACAATGGGCAGAAGATTTCAGTGTATTGTCTACAATCCAGCTTATTTTCGAAGGAGATCGCCGGCCATCTTCCAACACATCGGGAGATGGCCGGCAATCTCCTGAACCCGGTGAAATCGGTATAATTGAAAGCCAATTTTGGCCGGCGCCAACTGTTTTCCATCGCGGAGCCGGCCAAACTTCAAGGGGACGTGTCGGTAGGGTAGCGAAGGCAGGATGGCGTGCTCACGAGATAGCCGGCTTCGCCCGATAATGGGAAAAAGAAAGCCAACCCTGATGAGCATTTTGCCGGCTTCACTTGGTCCCTTTTTTTTCAGGACCAAGCTTTAAAAAGGTGCCCCAACTGACCAAATGACCACCAGAGGGAATTGGGGATGACCTCCCCTTACTCCCCCAGTGGTCACCAACCCCCTCCCACCCAAAAAAAAAAAAAATTTTGCCACCCTCTATGCCAGCCTCAAATGTCATACCCAGCTCCCTGACAGCAGTGCACTTCAGGCAGGTGGACCTAGGCCCATCCCCCCTACCTGTTACACTTGTGGTGGTAAAAAAAAAAACCCCAAAACCCACTGTACCCACATGTAGGTGCCCCCCTTCATCCCTAAGGGCTATGGTAGTGGTGTACAGTTGTGGGGGGGGGGGGGGGGGATTTGGGGGGCTCAGCACCCAAGGTAAGGGAGCTATGCTTGAAGTCCACTGCAGTGCTCCCTAGGGTGCCCGGTTGGTGTCCTGACATGTCAGGGGGACCAATGCACTACAAATGCTGGCTCCTCCCATGACCAAATGCCTTGGATTTGACCGGGTTTGAGATTGCCAGCATTAGTTTCCATTATCGGCGAAAACCGATGCTGGCCATCTCTGACATTTGGCCGGCCCCAACCGTATTATCGAAACGAAAGATGGCTGGCCATCTTTTTTGATGATACGGTTCGGGACTGCTCTTTATGCCCCACCACGCAACCCAACATATGACCAACATGGACAAATCTCAGTTGGGCAGACTGAATGGGCCGTTTTATTCTTTATTTTCTGAAATGTATTTGCTGTGACTCCACAGAGAATATGATGATATGAACATCGCAAAAGCAGGAGGATGAAACTTTGTTAAAGAAAAAACAAAAACCACTTAAAACAGTGATTTGATATTATTGGGGTTTTTTTTAATGATACAATGATAATGTTTCGGTCTTTTATTTATTTTATTTTTGTTACATTTGTACCCCGCGCTTTCCCACTCATGGCAGGCTCAATGCGGCAGGCAATGGAGGGTTAAGTGACTTGCCCAGAGTCACAAGGAGCTGCCTGTGCCGGGAATTGAAATCAGTTCCTCAGTTCCCCAGGACCAAAGTCCACCACCCTAACCACTAGGCCACTCCTAGTTGAAGAATTGGCCTTTGAGCTGAGATTGAGAACTTATACAATATGGGGGGGGGGGGTTACATTTTTCTGTCCAATCCCATGAGAGATATAAAACTATTTGGACCTTTACCAAAATGATGCATTAAACCTCCCTGTAAAAAAAAAAAAGAAAAAGGAAACATCCTGCTCTTTGAATAATAATTTTTGTAATTCCAACACAAATGAGCCCCAAATCACTTTTTGGCTACACCAGTACAGAAGTGGGCATTCCTTTGGGACAAATGTTTTTTCTGCCTCTTCACTTGTGCAATTGGAGACCTGATTTGGAGACCAAAAGGAACATTGTTATATCTAGTATTTCACATTTGCTGTGGAATGAGTCAGTGGGAAATAAATCAATTTGCTCAGTAGCAGAAAAAAGTGATTGGAAAAGCGGGGATTAAAATCTTAGGACCCTTGTTTACTAAGCCGCGCTAGAGGCACGTTAGTTCTTTTAGCGTGTGCTAACTGTGTAGGAGCCCAAATATATTTTGTGGGCGCCTACACAGCGCGCGCGCTAATTTTGTGCATGCGCTAAAAATGCTAGCGCACTTTAGTAAATAGGGCCCTTGGTGATCCGTGGCCTTTGGATTTGAATTTTAATTTTGAGGCAATGGATGTCTCCTTGAATCCTTTATCTGTCTAAGTCCTGCATTCTGCTAGATAACTAACCTATCTGCCCAAGTTCACACAGATTCAGTGGGAGGGTATGAACTCCCCTCTCTGTTCTCCCCCAGCACACTGTACCTAGTCAGGTCATTGCAGCAATCATTGGCTGGTGGCCATACACCAAGGGTCCTTAAATCTGGCCACCATGCTTGCCAGCCCTTTGCATGAGTGGCTGTGTTTTCATACATAGCCCTGTTTTTTTCTGTGCTACTGAATGAAAACATTTATGCATCAAGTCTCTGCACGTGGCCCTGCATCCTCCACAGGCAGTTCCCGCCACCAGGTGTTGACATTTTCACTGACCATGACAAGTGAATGTGAACACTACCTCTGTAGTATCCCCAGCCAACTTGGGTTCCAGGAATCAAACCAGGGATACTACACATTTGCAATGCAGACAATTGCCACTGAGCTTCCAGGCCAGCAGCAGTATTGAACAGGACAACCTTGGTTCCTGAATTTCTTTTTAATTTGGTTCAGTCAATGCAATTATCTATGACAGGCATAAATTTCCTTTCTGGGATTGTAAGTAACTCATACACACACATCCTGACGTGAAGATGGGGGAGAGGCTTTTGCCCATTACACCCTAACAGAGGGTGAAAAAAATATGGAGAATGTTAGATGTGTAAAATGCTGGAGGGGCTGTAACCTTATTATTGATTTAATCTGAATAAAGGGTTGGTATTGAATGGTTCCCGAAAGGAGCTCCTTGAATTAGAGGCTGGGTCACCTCATGCTGACTGGTTAATTTCTACAGTGCCTTTCACCCAAGAATTCCATTTGTGTAGTTGAATACTTTGAAAAAAAAATATATAGCCACTTCTGGGGTGAAAAGTCTGGTCACTAATTTTGATGCCTGATCTATTTGACAGCTTCCAAAGGAGAAAGGGAAGGAGGCAGCAATGTTATTACTATCCAGTTAAAGGTGGATAAACTGAGGCACAGAGAACTAACATGATCTCCCCAGGTTCTCACAGAGTCAGTGGGAGGGTAAGGTTGACTCCACTTGTCTTGATTCATTGCACACTTCTCTAATGGCTAGACCACACCTGGTTCGGGGCTGTGGGTGGTGGGAACAACCCCTCTGTAATACTAATGCTAGTAAGAACAGGTATTCCAGTTTGGCAGTTCCCCAATGATGATTCTTTGATTTTTCCTACAGATAATTATAATGTGGCTAATTCTGTAGGGGAAGATGTGGGCTAACCTGAAAGCAAGGGTGATGCAAAAGATCTAGGCATAATGGTGCTTTCCTTGTCTTACTGCAGCTGGCCTGACATTGGCCTTTGACACCCCCCCCCCTTCCATGTGAGAAAATGGCTAATGCTGAGGTTAGCATCCCTGTGGGGGATATGGTGGTTGTCCCCAGCGAAGGAAATGAAGGCGAGAACCCAGAAGACACCAAAACCCAAGTGATCTTACAGCTGCAGCCAGTTCAAGCTGGGTGAGTTAGCATTCTTAATATCCTTTGATATGAGGTGGCAGGGTTCCAAGAATCTGAACGAGCTTAGCTTGAGTTCGTCTTACCATGCCTATGGTGAGCAGCAGGGTTCTTATCACAAAGTGGTACCAATGCTTGGAAGTTTGTAGGGTGTTTGGATTCGTAGCATAGAGGTAATTTTGTGCATGGAAGTGTTTTACCTCAAGTGACATAGGAGAAGTGAGATACCAAATATTTCTGGCATCCTGCCTTCTGTTGTGATTGTGTACCAGTGAGTACTGCTTTTTGGAAACCTCAATAGACCAGGAGCTGCAGAAAGTCTTGGGTCATGTGACATGTTTGAAGACACCCCTTCCCCTTTGACAGTCCTTCTCTAGTTTTTTCATAGTTTAGGATGAGAAGGAACCCATGGAAGAAGTTGCCAGAGATGCTTAATAAAGTAGCATTTTTATTTTTTAAACATATTTTGCTTATGTGGTAGTTCCTGTTGGGGAGGGGCCATTTGTCCATTTGTATGCATAGGTTTCTTTGCACAAATGAAGCGAGTAGCTGGGAGAAGTCAGCAGGGTGACAAAGAAGAGCCTCAGCCCTTGCAGCAGGAAAAAAGTGATTAAAAACCTGTGACAATACCATTTTTAGTGTGCCACTGGGTACTCAACCCCCAGCAGCAGTATGTGGGTTGGGTCACTAGTGGCAACAGAAGAGGAGATAACTATAATTACTGACTGTAAAATATTTTTTTGTTACCTGCTTAGGAATATTGATAGGAACCAGGGTTTCCAGAGACAGGACCGCAAATGATCTTGAGTAAAACAGTGTTTATTGGAAATCAAAGTGACTCAACACAACGCTGTGTTTCGGCCAGAAGGCCTGCATCAGGAGTCCGTGTGCTTGTGTCGGATAGTAAAAGTTTAGGAGACACAACGGTTAGCTGTGATGGTCTTTAAAAAGACTGTGACATATAGTTGCTACTAAGACGAGAAGCCTGTCTCTGGAAACCCTGGTTTCTATGCCCACTCTCCTTTTCTTGAGTTACTTCATGAGATCTTTTGAATTCTCCACGCATGTGGATTCTCTTAGGAATATTGATCAGCAGGATAGAAATTAATTTAAATATTTTAATAAATAAAAATACAACTCCTTACCCAACTTTGAATAGTTTTGCCATCTGCAAATTTAAATATTTTTATTGATGGTATTCATGGAAAAGACAGATACCACAAACAGATTCGAAGTAATACCCAAAAATATGCAACACTTATGCAAAGCCGTCAACTTTAACTTTAGGTACTCCAATGATTCCCCCACCCTATAGTCCCCCCCACCAACAAGTGAGGTATACACACAACAATGTAATGATCTCCCCTACTAACTACCCCCCCTTCTTATCTATGGAAAATAGATAACCTCTCCCCCCCCCCCCCCCCCAAAGAGCCCACGGGTTGGCCTAAGGGCTGAAACTCTTATAGTCCTTAGACCCAGTTACCACTTAAAAGAAATTCCCCCTCCCTACCCAAAAAGCTCAACCAAATAAACAGGTGTTGAGATGTCCTAACAACATTTATAAAATATTAACAATAAGGCTGCGACCCCTAGAATTATTTGAAGGGTCCTAAATCAACAAGAAACTCTTCCTATGTCTGGGGGACCCCCTCGTCTCCCTGGCCTCCCAGGAAGCCAAAAGATGCACCTTATTTCTCCAGTGCCAAAATACTGGAGGGTCTGGAGACGTAAATTTAAATATTTTAATAAATAAAAATACAACTCCATGCTGTCCAACGTTGAATAAATTTGCAGATGACAGAACTAATCACCTCACTCATCGTTCCATTTTCAAGATTATGTATAAATATGTTAAATAGCACCAGTCCCAGTACAGATCCCCGCAGCACTCCACTATTCACCCTCCTCCATTAAGAAAAATGGCCATTTAACCCTACCCTCTGTTTTCTGTCCAGTAACCAATCCCTAATCCACAGAAGGACATTGCCTCCTATCCCATGACTCTTTCATTTTCTCAGGAGTCATCACAGGAACGTTGTCAAAATGGTTTCTGAAAATCTAGATATACTACATCAACCGGCTCACCTTTATCCACATGTTTATTCACGCCTTCAAAGAAATGAAGCAAATTGGTGAGGCAAGACTTCCTTGGCTGAACCCATGCTGACGCTGACCCATTAAACCATGTTTGTCTACATGTTCCATAATTTTATTCTTTATAATAGTTTCCACTATTTTCCGCAGCGCTGAAGTATTAACGTGCATATCATAGTCTTCTACATTTACCTCTGCTCTCAAGCAGACATAAAGTCCATGCCTTCAGTTTAGGTGTGATTTCTGCAGGATTTGTTAGGCACCCATGTGTCTTTGTAAAATACTATGGGGGTCGATGTTCAGGAGGGTTTAACCAGGCAGGAGAGGCTTCTGCTCGGTTAAACCTTGCTGAGCTTGCCAACCGCTGATACTCAGCAGCACTTAGTTGGGTAGTGCTACCAAATATCACTGCTAACTGGCCGTCCCCTAACTGGCTAGGTTAGAGGCGGGCCATGGGCAGAGCAGCAACTTAGCCAGTTGGCGGTGATAATTCGTTCTGCTAACTGGCTAAGTCTGAATATTGGCCGGTGCCCAGTTAACTTGTGGGTCAGTTGAAGAATGGATATACTCATATCACCCCTCTCCTCAAGTCACTTCACTGGCTTCCGATCAGGTACCGCATACAGTTCAAGCTTCTCCTACTAACCTTCCTCATCTCCTCCTATGTTCCCGCCTGTAACCTCCGTTCACAGGACAAATCCCTCCTCTCTGTACCCTTCTCCAACACCGCCAACTCCAGGCTCCGCTCATTCTGCCTCGCCTCACCCTATGCTTGGAACAACCTTCCTGAGCCCTTACGCCAAGCCCCCTCCCTGCCCATCTTCAAGTCTTTGCTTAAAACCCACCTCTTCAATGCTGCATTCTGCACCTAACTCTTACCATTCACTAAATCCAGACTGCCCCAATTTGACCGCCCCTATCGGACTGTCCGTTCACTTGTCTCTTAGATTGTAAGCTCCTTGAGCAGGGATCGTCCCTCTATGTTAAATTTTACAGCGCTGTGTAACCCTAGTAGCGCTTTAGAAATGTTAAGTAGTAGTAGTACAAATGTACTAGATCTGCAGCCCCTCCTTACCTCTCTATCCTCATCTCCCCTTACGTTCCTACCCGTAACCTCTGCTCTCAAGACAAATCCCTCCTCTCAGTACCCTTCTCCACCACCGCCAGGCTCCGCCCTTTCTGCCTCACCTCACCCCATGCTTGGAATAAACTCCCTGAGCCCATACGTCAGGCCCCCTCCCTGCCCATCTTCAAATCCTTGCTCAAAGCCCACCTCTTCAGTGTCGCCTTCGGCACCTAACCACTTTACCTCTATTCAGGAAATCTAGACTGCCCCAACTTGACATTTTGTCCTTTAGATTGTAAGCTCCTTCGAGCAGGGACTGTCCTTCTTTGTTAAACTGTACAGCGCTGCGTAACCCTAGTAGCGCTCTAGAAATGTTAAGTAGTAGTAGTTGTGACACTTAGCTAGAGAGTCTGAAATGTTGCAAAGTTTGTGACTGGTAAAAAGTAAGCACCTGTATATAATACGTAAGCTGCTTTGCTATCAAATCCCCTTTCCTTTCCCCCTTTCTCATGCATGGGCTGGGCTGTCAGCTGGAAGAAGAACTCGTAGGGGTCTGTTGTCCGATCTCTCATTTAATAGTGAGATAGTATGTAAGTCAAGGGATGGTGGCCAAACTAGTGGACAATATTTAGGTTTTTTCTTTTTTCGAAGATAAGGGGAAGGCTGTTCTAAAGAAGTGACGTGATTGAATGAACTCTGTCTTGCTCTCTCATCTGTTCATTTGTACTGATTTATTGCAAGAAAATTCCAATTTTGGGATGTATAATCATGTGTTGATCGGTGGAAACTTTTACAACAGGGTCTATGAAGAGGCTTTGGAGGCCAGCACAACCATGGTGTCTGTAGGTACACACACACTGAAGATAGAGGAAAGCATCGGTAGGTGCTCTTTTTTGCTTCCTTTTTGAGATCCAGGCTTCCAGCCAGTCAGATTCCTTAACAGCAGCATGTGCTGATGGCACTCTTTGTGAAAAGAAAAGAAAGATCGTCTTCCAATGAGATTATGGTTTACCTTAATACTGTACAATACACCCAAAGTTGTGCATCCAGTGTATTATTATTATTATTTATTGCATTTGTATCCCACATTTTCCCACCTTTTTGCGGGTTCAGTGTGGCTTACAATATGAGTTACATGTTGGAAATACAATTTGTTACAGATTGGTTATGGATTACATTGTGCAGGATTATGCAAAACAATTGAGGTGTCGTTAAGGAATGTAACAATGGAACACAAACATTGAAACTTTGGAAGGAAACAATGGGAGCTTAGAGGGCGCTAAAAAGGCAAGAAGACATATGATATATATCTTTCTGTGAGTAAAGGTATGAATGATGTGATAGTACGGGAATGAGAGTTCAGAGGTGAATGTATGATGCATTAGTGAACAGTAAGTGTGGACTTTATGTATTTTGGTTCTTTACGTAAATTTGTTCAAAGAGATGGATCTTCAATAATGATTCATAATGATTCATATCATACATTGGATGCACATGTGTGGCACTGCCTTTATGTAAGGCAACTTTTGTAGAAGGAGAATCTATCAATAGCATTGTTATACCATAAAAGATAGGGCATATTAAGGACAATTTTCAAAAAACTATGTACTTGGATCTAAATGTTAATGAGTTTGTTCAAGTCTAGCCTACCAAAGAACAAGATTCAACAGGAATCTTTTGCATATGGGGCTTTGCATCTAGTTACTGTTTGAAACAAGGAATGAGTGTTTCAGTTTTCATTTTACCCTTAGCCCAAAGTGGTTACAAAAACATTCAATATGAAAGGGCATATTCTCTGTTTAAAGGATCAGTTAAAATAGTAATTTGAGTAGAAGGCTACGACTAATGCACCTCAGCCCTTAAAACAATGCCACCTGGTGGTCTTACAGTAGATTGCAGCCTCCAATATATTAGGCTTTGATGAAGAACTATTGTATATCTCAGCATTACACGTGTAAACTGTCAGTCTGAAAGTTGCTGCCTCTGAAAACAAGTATAAACACGTACTTTTAGTTCAGTGCTTCTAAACTAATATACCATGGAAAAGTCCTCCCTGTGTTTTAGTTGTTTATTAAAAAATGTTCTGTCCCACTTATACTTTTAAAGATCTAACTGGTTTATGTACAGTGGTGTACCAACGGGGGGGGGGGCGGTCCGCCCTGGGTGCACGCTGATGGGGGGGTGCCGCGCGCCTGTTGGCAGAGTCCGCTCGTTCCCTCTCTGCTGCTCCCTCTGCGCGGAACAGGTTACTTCCTGTTCCAGGGCAGAGGGAGCAGCAGGGAAGGAACGAGCGGACTCAGCCAACAGGCACGAGGCACCCCCCCCCCCAGCAGGTAAAAATGTGCTGGGGGGGGGCGCATCGGCGATCCGCCCCAGGTGTCAGGCAGCCTAGGAACGCCACTGTTTACGTATATAATACTATAATAGGAAATGGGTACTCCAAATAGTCTGAGCAGGTATTTTGTTTATTTATTTTATTTGTTACATTTGTATCCCACATTTTCCCACCTATTTGCAGGCTCAATGTGGCTTACATAGTATCGTAAAGGCGTTCGCCAATTCCGGTATGAACAAATACAGTAATGTTGTGGTAGAATAAGGTTCATGTGTACAGACACACATTAGGGAATCCTAGAGAGGAAGAGTTATTATATGTCCATTACGAGCTTTGGTTTCGTTGTGTTGCAGGGTTCAGGCATTTAAGTTGGGTCGGTAGGGTATGGCTTTTTGAACAGGTTAGTTTTTAATGATTTCCGGAAGTTTAGGTGATCATAAGTTGTTTTCATGGCTTTTGGTAATGCGTTCCATAGTTGTGTGCTTATGTATGAAAAGCTGGATGCATAGGTTGATTTGTATTTGAGTCCTTTGCAGCTTGGGTAGTGGAGATTTAGGTATGCTCATGTTGATCCTGTTGTGTTTCTGGTTGGTAGGTCTGTGAGGTCTGTCATTTATCCCGGGGCTTCGCCATAGATAATTTTATGAACCAGGGTGCAGATTTTGAAAGCAATACGTTCTTTGATTGGGAGCCAGTGCAGTTTTTCTCGTAGGGGTTTGGGTTCTTTCGAATCGTGTTTTTCCAAATATAAGCCTGGCTGCCGTGTTTTGAGTGGTCTGAAGTATGCTTTCAATTGGCAACAAACACCTCTAAATTGCCCATCACAAGCGTATCTTCTCACCGCTCGATACGAGCATATACTTGCAGTGGAACTCTGTTCTTCTCCAGGCCCATAAAGTTGAGCCCATTCCACCAGAACAGGAAGGTAAGGGATTCTATTCCAGGTACTTCCTCATCACCAAGAAAACGGGAGGATTTCGCCCCATCTTTGAGCTAAGGGCCTGAACAAGTATTTGGACAATGATAAATTCAGGATGGTTTCCCTGGGCACCCTTCTCCCCATGATTCAGAAAAATGATTGGTTATGCTCTCTGGACATAAGGCTGCATATACTTGCTTTCACATACTTCCTAGTCACTGGAAGGACTTCAGATTGTAATAAGGAAGCACCACTTGCAGCGCCATGTTCTACCATTTAGCCTCTTGTCCATGCCCAGGGACTTCACCACAAGGTCTTGCAGTAGTTGCAGCATCGACTGGGAGTGCATGTGTTTCCCTACCTGGAGGATTGGCTGGTCAAGAGCACATCGCAGGAGGGTGCTCAAGAATCAAGGCAGAGGACTATCTGGTTGCTGGAGCTGCTAGGGTTTGTAATCAACTACCCAAAGTCCCAACTCCAACCCGTTCAACAATTTGAGTATATAGGGCCCCTGCTAAACACAGTGCAAGCTCAGGCTTTCCTTCCTTAGGATTGAGCAACTGCTCTAATATCAATCGCTGACCAGGTTCACAGCAGCCATCAGGTTTCATCTTGGCATCTGTTGAGATTGCTAGACCACATGGCCTCAACAATTCATTTAACCCCCTTGGCCCAGTGGACCCAGGCCCTGAGAATCTAGATGATGTCATCCAGGTCATTACACAACTCAAGCAATCGCTACGCTGGTGGTTAATTCGGGCCAGTTTGGTCTGGGGACTACCATTCCAAATTCTGCTGCTCAAAAACTCTTGACCATGGATGCATCCAATCTGGGCTGGGGGGTGGGGAGGCTCGTGTAGATTGGCTTCACACTCAGGGGACTTGGTCATCCAGGAGCAGTCTCTTCACATCAGTCTCTTGGAATTCCAGGCGATATGGAACGCTCTAAAATGATAATCTGATAAATCAAATTATTCTAATTCAAATGGACAGTCAGGTTGCAATGTATTACATAAACAAGCGGGGAGGAGAGGTACGGGCTGATACATCTTGTGTCAGGAAGCAGTTTGGATGTGGCAGTGGACTTACAACATGGTGTTCAGAGCCACATATCGAGAAGGAAAAGATAATTGTCTGGCGGAGAGGCTGAGCTGGAGACAGCCATCAGTACGTGCACTTTATCCGATGAGCTAGCAGATTGCATCTCCTTCACTTATACCCAGGTTATAGAGGATCATGTCTCGGCTCATAATATCAGAGCCATGGCTGCGTTGGTAGCTCGCTTGAGGTCGGCTTCCGTCAAAGAGATTTGCAAGGCTGCAACTTGGTCTTCAGTTCACACATTCACATCTTATTACTGCCTCTAGCAAGATACCTAACGCAACATTCCTGCAGAATTTGGCGTCTAGAATCCAACTCCACCCTTCTAGGGCCCAAGTTCTAGGCTGCACCTCCACAACCAGTTTTCAATTTGTTTTGAGGTAAATTGGTTCAGAATATTCTCACCATTGCAAGACTCTCTTCTCACTGTTTTTGTTTTCGGTGATCCTGGTAGCTAGGGATTCCCAGATGTAAGGATACCACTGTTCTGTTTGTCCTTGGAGAAAGCGAAGTTGCTTATCCGTAGCAGGTATTCTCCAGGGTATCCTTTACAACCTCCCCTAGGAGTTGAATTCTTTTCCAGCTATCAGGCTGGGGCATTTGTGCATTGACCTTGGGGCCGCTGCGAAAAACCTCATAAATTTACAGAGCACTGGGTAGCATCCTGCACCGGGCTCCATTGGGATGTTATTGGCCACATGTAAGGATACCTGTCCTGCTGTCCTTGAAGAACACCTGCTACAGGTAAGTAACTTTTTCCTTACTGACTGACATTTCTAAATAGCTTAACTGTTGGACTGTTTTTCTATAAACGGGGTAGCAAAATAACTCTTCAATCAAATGGTTTGAAATTCTGGAGCTTGCCTATCTCATTTTTGTTTTCTGCTTACAGATCCCAGTATGGTTGAAACAAATGAGGAAATAGAAATTGCTTATCCAATCACATGTGGGGAGAGCAAAGCTATCCTCCTCTGGAAGAAATTTGTCTGCCCAGGAATTAATGTGAAATGTGTCAAGGTAACCATTACAGCGTGGAACGTTTATGAAGCGCAAAGCATGCAAGGCACAGGAAACTGCCCTTGTGATGTATCTTACTACCCTGGCACTGAATGGTGCCAATCATGTAGATATTGTGATAACTTTCTGGAAGTTACAGTCTTAGGTACTTTTACCAAACTGCGGTAAAAAGTGGTCTTAATGCATCTTTACATGGGTCATTCCTCCACGCCAAGGCCAGGGAAAAATGGCTGATTTTTCTATTTTCCCCATTAATGGCCATATGCTAAATTTCCCATTAGTACATGGCCATTAGTGCGTGAGCCCCTGCCGCCACCCATTATGTAGGTGGCAAGGGCTCATATGCCAATCAGTTAGCGTGTGGCAGAATAGCTGCGCTGATTGAAGCAGAACATGCCCACTATCTGACCCCAGACCCACTCCTAGAACTAAAAACATAAATGTTTTATTTTTTTAGCACGTAGGTAGCACATGGAAAAATGACTATGGTAAGGCACTTTTTTGCAGTGGTAGGTAAACCCGTGTTAGCTTAGTAAAAGGACCCTTTAATGAGTTGTTGTTTTTTTTTTCCCGAGGTCATCAAAAAGTATTTTCTCTAGAATTTTAATGTACTTTATGCTCTAGGATTTCTGGATTTCCCCAACGAATATGCATGAGATCTATTTGAATGCACTTCCTCCATTGTATGGAAATAGATCTCATGCATGTTCATTGTTGACATTCTGAAAACCTGACTTGGCAAGAGCCAAGGTTGGACACCCCTTCCCTAGTTTTAACTTTTCCCCCGTATATGAATGGAAGCAAAATGCCATTTATTTCAAAAAGGTCTCCATCTTTCTTCCAATTGCTGCCTTACAAATCACTAAATAGTGTTACTGTCAAAACCAATGTTGGCAAGAGCTGTATTCTATTCATAAACTGAGAGATGATTTTATCTTCATTCATTGATAATCTTTTGCTAAAAATTTATAGTTTGAAATCCTTTTATTGGACCAAACAAAAGAAATTCACAAATCTGATATTGTGCATTAAATTCTGGAGCCTCTTCAGTCCCTTCTTTAAAGAGGTATCTGAAGAGGGGACCTTTTGAGACTCCAGAGCTCATGTATAACATCTATGTAGAATTTCTTTTGGTCAGTCCATGGAATAGATCTTCCTGGTAGAAGGATGTCTGGCTTTCTTGGTACCAAATATTACTATCGTGGCAATTTTATCGACTGAAACTCTGGGGAAGTCCACTCTTATATACAGTCACACATATTTAGAAAGCAACCCACCAAAAGTTAAAAATAACTTAAAGAAAACAAAGTATTTGAGTGCAGATGATATCCTTATGTTCATTGCAGACTTTTTGAAAGTTCTGAAATCTTCTTCTAAGGGCCAGTAGAAAAAGAGGATGTAGTGTATGGGCTTTGGAGATAAATAACTTGGCTGTTCAGATGACGGCTAAAGAAAAAGAGGGTTGATGTGAGATCTCAACAGCTCATATACTAATACTTCTATTTTTATTTATTTATTTATTTGCAGCATTTGTATCCCACATTTTCCCCACACACAATCAGACTCAATGTGGCTTACAAGTCAATAAGAAATAGGGTCAGGTAAGGGAGGGGTACATGTGTAAAATAAGGCACAAAATAATAAGGAATAAAATGGTCCTTTGAGGCAATATAATGTAGAGTCTATTGAGTAGCATCAGTAGGGTAGGCCTTACAAAACAGTTTTTTTTTCTTTTTCAACTGTTTCCCATCTCAACAGTCTGAAACTGTGTAATTCTCTAAATGACGTATACAAGGTAGGGAAAGTTTATCACAAAAAATATATCAAAATCTACACTTTCCTTGCATTAGAATGATACAAAAAATCAGTGTATTGTGCTGGATTTCTAATAAGGAGGAAAAAGAGCCTCACAGAGCTCCTGGACAATATGTCTGTCTACTGGAGCTAAAACGGATCTTAAATTGATCCTCTGTTCATCATTGGCTCTGAAAAAACCCCCCCAAAAAAAAAAAAGTTTTCTAATGTTTTAATCAACAGTGACAAAGATAATAGTTCCTTTCTATTGTTGCTTCACAAAATATTAGGACTAATTGTTGCTTCACAGAATATTAGAACAAAGTGTAAAATAAACACTTATCTATAGCGTGAGAAGACTTCAATCTTTCTTCCTATGGCGCTCCAAGCCAACGTGGCCAGCGTTTCGTAAAAAACTGCTTCAGGGCTTAGATAGCGCTCGTCTTCTAGAAAAGAAAAAAAAAAAATGAAAAAAACATTCTCATAATTCATCACTGTGGTAGCAAAACAATATCCAACTGATTTAATCAAACTTGCCCACTCACATGAAAGCCGCTGTAGCGGTAGTCTCCTGCATTCAGCATTGCGATTGCTTCAAAATGGCTCTGATCTATATTTAGTGACGTCAGACGCTATGCCATGAAGCAACCTATCACTAGATAGCAGTACTAAAAGATATTTAAAGGTGTACTGCCATTTATAACAGTTTTAAAAGAAATGGCACCATTCAACTTTTGAGTTGAGCCCTACAGGTTCTAAAGATTGCAGACGATAAATCCACCTTTGCTCAAATTGCAGCAACAGGCGGCGGATATCTCCTCCTCTCGGAGATCTATGGATACATTGCAAAATAACACATTTAAAATCTTTAAATTCATGCGCTTTTTGTTTACAATGTGTAACCAATGGTGAACCAATTTTTTCAATATGTATTGCACTTCTATGTTCAATTAATCATGTAATTAGCCTCCGGGATGTCTGTCCTACGTAGATTTTATTACAGGGACATTTTAAGGTATATATTACATTCTCGGATGTACAAGTTGACAATGATGTTAATTTATATGTCTTGTGGTCAACTGGATTAACAAAAATAGTGGTTTCATCCATAATATCACAGAAACTACAGTTCCCACATTTGAAATGCCCATAGGCATTGGATGTCTGAAAAACATCTTCGGTAGAGAGCACTGCAGGGCATAAAGATTCTTTCAAATTTCTGCCTCTGTTGTATGCAATTCGTACACGAGACTTGCTGAAGATAGAATATGATTGCATCAAGGGCCAATGTCTCTTAATACTTTTGACTACTTGAGGTGTGCTTGAGGTGTAGTTTCTGTGATATTATGGATGAAACCACTATTTTTGTTAATCCAGTTGACCACAAGACATATAAATTAACATCATTGTCAACTTGTACATCCGAGAATGTAATATATACCTTAAAATGTCCCTGTAATAAAATCTACGTAGGACAGACATCCCGGAGGCTAATTACACGATTAATTGAACATAGAAGTGCAATACATATTGAAAAAATTGGTTCACCATTGGTTACACATTGTAAACAAAAAGCGCATGAATTTAAAGATTTTAAATGTGTTATTTTGCAATGTATCCATAGATCTCCGAGAGGAGGAGATATCCGCCGCCTGTTGCTGCAATTTGAGCAAAGGTGGATTTATCGTCTGCAATCTTTAGAACCTGTAGGGCTCAACTCAAAAGTTGAATGGTGCCATTTCTTTTAAAACTGTTATAAATGGCAGTACACCTTTAAATATCTTTTAGTACTGCTATCTAGTGATAGGTTGCTTCATGGCATAGCGTCTGACGTCACTAAATATAGATCAGAGCCATTTTGAAGCAATCGCAATGCTGAATGCAGGAGACTACCGCTACAGCGGCTTTCATGTGAGTGGGCAAGTTTGATTAAATCAGTTGGATATTGTTTTGCTACCACAGTGATGAATTATGAGAATGTTTTTTTCATTTTTTTTTTTTCTTTTCTAGAAGACGAGCGCTATCTAAGCCCTGAAGCAGTTTTTTACGAAACGCTGGCCACGTTGGCTTGGAGCGCCATAGGAAGAAAGATTGAAGTCTTCTCACGCTATAGATAAGTGTTTATTTTACACTTTGTTCTAATATTCTGTGAAGCAACAATTAGTCCTAATATTTTGTGAAGCAACAATAGAAAGGAACTATTATCTTTGTCACTGTTGATTAAAACATTAGAAAACTTTTTTTTTTTTGGGGGGGGGGGGGTTTTCAGAGCCAATGATGAACAGAGGATCAATTTAAGATCCGTTTTAGCTCCAGTAGACAGACATATTGTCCAGGAGCTCTGTGAGGCTCTTTTTCCTCCTTATTAGAAATCCAGCACAATACACTGATTTTTTGTATCATTCTAATGCAAGGAAAGTGTAGATTTTGATATAATTCTCTAAATGGCCACAATCAGCAGAAGTGTGCTAGTTGAACTACCTGACTTTGCTACCATAGCCTCTGAAAGTCTTGTCATTAAAGAACACCTGTGTTTTCCTGCAGCACTGGTGCTTTTCCATGCAATTTCTGTGGGACTAAGTTTTTGGTTTTTTTTTTCACTTTAAATATTTTTATTAATGAAGCAACTTGCAACATTCAAGACAGTACAGATAATGCCAAGTTGACCTAAAATATTGGACATCCATATAATATAACAGAAAAGAACAAAATAACCACCCAGTCACCCTTATGGTGAAAATTGAACTATCAACTCCCAATCACTATAAACAAGGGTCTACACCCTCAGCTCTGTCCTACCCCCTTAAATTTATTCAAGCATATAATTGCCTCACTTCCCCCTCTAGCCCTCCTCTTCCGTTCCTCCCTTCCCTACCACCCCCCTCCCTCCCTCCCTTCCTTCCTCCCCCCTCCCCAACTATCACCCGTTCCTATCAAAGTTTGATTGTCCCCACCCATTCTTGCAGTTGAGACCATCCTCTCTTGTGCCATAGCTCCCCTTCTCTACGGTATGCCGTTAAGCGTTCCATAGCTATGAGTTGTTCTAATTTTGCTTTCCAATCCCTCAAGGAAGGAGGGCCAGTAACTTGCTTTTCCAGCTTGTTTTGTTGGCCCTGTTTTCGGGGTCTCGCAATTAAGAAAGTTTCTAGTTTTCTCCAGGACCAAAACGGCGACTAGAACTTCACATTGTTGTAGGGAAATAAGAAAATGGTTCAAACTGATTTTGGAACAACATATCCTTTAAATAGTGTATTATATAAATGTATGAATTTGTTAGACACTAGGGGCCTGATGCTTAAAACTCCAGCGCTAGAGGCAAGAGTGCACATCCCATTGCACAAGAACAGTGTTGAAAACTAGACCCCCCCCCCATGCCCAAAGCAAATGGGATACATATTTTATCTGCGCTAGTAAAGAGAAAGCAAGGGGGAGGTGCGTGCCTGACACATGCGCACAAGAGCTACACCTACAGTGAAACTCCTGTGCGCATGTGGCAGGCAAAACAGGAAGCGCAAGAGCACATCGGCACCCTTCCCCCATGCCATGAAATATAAGCCCCCAAATTTTTGCAGTTTAAATCCCCTAAGAGGGTCCCAGCAAAGCACAGGAGTCTACATCCACCCTCACCTCCAGCTTTGCTTGGACTCAGACATGGTTATTTTATTTTATTTTTTTTTTTCTCACTATCAACAGTAGGCTGCATGGGCTTCTTTCTCCTTTCAAAAGAAGCCAAAAGCCAGCAATTTAATGTAAAAAAAGAAAATACAGAAGAAATCCTCTCCTTAAAACTCAAATGCCTGGCAGTGTGTGTTTGGTGTTAAGGCCAGCGTTAGTTTCTCTGCTTTGTCTTGAGCATTGGAGTGAACACATAATCACCCTGATTTTGAATCCATTTCAGTGCATTTAAAAATAATTTCTACTGTATCGGTTTTGCCCGAAAATGTCCTGCTGGGGGCTGGTACTGTCCATAAAACTTATTAGTTTATAAAGCATTCCTAATAGGTAAAAAATGCATCTTTAGTAAATTGGATAAAGTCGGATGCCCCTTCTTAATGGCAATGGCGCAATAGACTACATGCATTACTCTTATTGGAACTTCGAGATTCACATTTAAAATTTAAATCACAACGAAAGTTCTAATTAACTTGGGAGAGGTATATCCAAACTCTAGCTCCTCGGGCCCGCAGCTCTATTCTTAATCAGCTTGGGGAGTTATCGGGTTCTGGGTGAGGGTGGATAGCTGTGGGAGAAGTAGAGTTACTCATAGTAATTAATAGATTGAGAAGGAATAATATGGAGTGGAGTGGGGGTTGGGGGGAGGGAGGGGGGTCGGGGGAAAAAGGGGGATTAGGGGTTGGAGGGGGGAGTTAAATAAAAACATAAAAAGTTTGATGCTCCATTGATCTTTAACGTTGTAATTTGAAGAATGGATCACAAATTGTTGTTGATTATATTATCTGTATTGTTTGATGGGTCATCAATAAAAAATTGTTGAAACATAAAAATAATTTGTACTGATCTTCAGTGCGCAGATTAGCATGCGCGCTGGAGGGTTTTGTGCATGCTGCACACAGTTGCTCCTAGCACCAGCATTAAGTCTTGTGCATCTGGGCTTAGGGATGTGAACTTTGTCTCATTATTGCATATATATTTTTGTACATGCATAAATGTGCACATAAAACAAGAAATTTACATACCTAATGAAATAATAGAAAAACTTAGCAAAGAAAATGCCAAGTGAAAAAAATCGGTGGGAAGGGGCTGCACAAACCCGCTAGACTTCAGCACTGAGGCACTTTAGCACGGTATAATAAATGATGTTAACATATTTTATTAAAGCAAGCAACCCTTATTTCATCTACAGAATAATAAGCTTTTGAAAACAGTACCATGATGCAAGATTTTTGGTCTGCTAAGGTGCCATTGCCTAAGGATCAGATCTTACTGCATTTTTGACCATTTGAAAAAAAGATATCATCTCCTTTCCTGATGCTTTTCTGATTTCCCCCCCCCCCCTCCCCAGGGTTCAGTGATGATAATATTGTGGTGCTCCACAGCTCTGAACCCTGTTCCTTATCCATTCTTACGCGTTCTGAGATGTTTCATTTTTGTTTTCTTTAGTTTAATGACCAGTTGATCAGTCCCAAACATTTTGTGCACTTGGCTGGTAAATCCACACTGAAGGACTGGAAGAGAGCTATCCGCTTAGGGGGCATCATGCTAAGGTAGGAGGCATGTTTGCCTGTCAGTAGTTTCTTGCTTTCTGTGCTTGTCCTGATCTCCACCCTAGGAATCCTTGAGTTCAGATATCCACAGTGAATACAGACAAGTTACATTTTAGCATAGTTTGCATATTCTGCTTGCACATAGTTAATGTTTATCACTGCTATACAGTGGAGGAGCAACCTAATGGTTAGAGTAACACCTGAGAACCAGGGAAGTCAGGGTCCAGATCCCATGATGCTTTTCGTGACTTTGGGCAAGTCACTTCACCCTGCATAACCTCAGGTTCAAAATTTAGATTGTAAGTTCTTTGGAGCAGCAAAGTACGTACCATATTTGAATGTAACTTGCCCTGAGCTCAGATTTGGCAAAGGCAAGTAATTAAATTTAAAAGATCATAAATAGAAATAAAACAAAACATAGAAAAGAAAATAAGATGATACCTTTTTTTTATTGGACTAACAATACATTTGTGGTAGCTTTTGAAGTTAACCCTTCTTCAGATCAGAAATAAGCAAATGTTGACAAACATCAGAATATTCTGCTATTTGTCAGCATTTGTTTGTTTCTTTTCTGAAGAAGAAGGGTTACCTTCGAAAGCTAATGAAAAAAACGTATTGTTAGTCCAATAAAAAAAGGTATCATCGTACTTTTCTTTTCCTACGTTTTGTTTTATTTGTACTTATTGCCTTTAAAAGTGGACTAACACTGCTACCACATCACTCCAAATCCAGATTCCCAGACCCGTAGCTTGAGCAGTTTTCTGTTAATTACTACTACTACTATTTAGCATTTCTATAGCGCTACAAGGCGTACGCAGCGCTGCACAAACCTAGAAGAAAGACAGTCCCTGCTCAAAGAGCTTACAATCTAATAGACAATAAATAAATAAAGTAAGCAAATCAAATCAATTAATGTGAACGGGAAGGAAGAGAGGAGGGTAGGTGGAGGCGAGTGGTTACAAGTCAAAAGCAATGTTAAAAAGGTGGGCTTTCAGTCTAGATTTAAAGGTGGCCAAGGATGGGGCAAGACGTAGGGGCTCAGGAAGTTTATTCCAGGCGAAGGGTGCAGCGAGACAGAAGGCGCGAAGTCTGGAGTTGGCAGTAGTGGAGAAGGGAACAGATAAGAAGGATTTATCCATGGAGCGGAGTGCACGGGAAGGGGTGTAGGGAAGGACGAGTGTGGAGAGATACTGGGGAGCAGCAGAGTGAGTACATTTATAGGTTAGTAGAAGAAGTTTGAACAGGATGCGAAAATGGATAGGGAGCCAGTGAAGGGTCTTGAGGAGAGGGGTAGTATGAGTAAAGCGACCCTGGCGGAAGACAATGAGGCAGTAGCAGTGAATGGTTGCTGCTCGTTCAACACCTGACTTCTCTGCTGAGATCACCAATTAATTTCAGTTGTGAACGTATGTTTTAGTCATGCAAAGCTGAGGTGCTGCTTATTTTTATGGGGGGCAAAGGCTGATGTCTGCGTGCAGTATGGAAAACATCTATTGAGACGGTGACCTTTGGAGGCAAGAATAGGAAGAACTGGACAGACTCACCCTGGGTGGCGGTCAGCATTTTTAAAAAAAATTTTAAATACTGACTGTGGCCAAATAAATTAGCCCCATGTCTTCAGTGCCTGACCCAAGCCCACTTCTCCTCTCCCTTCACTCTCTATCTCAGTTGATAACACCCTCATCGTCCCCGTGTCATCTTCGACTCCTCCCTCTCCTCTGCGCATATCCAGCAGATAGCCAAGATCTGTCGCTTCTTCCTCTATAACGTTAGCAAAATTCGCCCCTTCCTCTCTGAGCACACCACCCGAACTCTCATCCACTCTCTCATTACCTCTCGCCTGGACTACTGCAACCTACTCCTCACTGGCCTCCCACTTAATCATCTATCCCCCCTTCAATCCATCCAGAACTCTGCTGCGCGTCTCATCTTCCGCCTTGACCGATATGCTCATATCACCCCTCTCCTCAAGTCACTTCACTGGCTCCCGATCAGGTACCGCTTACAGTTCAAGCTTCTCCTACAAATGCACTCGATCTGCAGCCCCTCCTTACCTCTCTACCATCATCTCCCCTTACGTCCCTACCCGTAACCTCCGCTCTCAAGACAAATCCCTCCTTTCAGTACCCTTCTCCACCACCGCCAACTCCAGGCTGCGCCCTTTCTGCCTCGCCTCACCCCATGCTTGGAACAAACTCCCTGAGCCCATACGCCAGGCCCCCTCCCTACCCATCTTCAAATCATTGCTCAAAGCCCACCTCTTCAATGTTGCCTTCGGCACCTAACCACTACACCTCTACTCAGGAAATCTAGACTACCCCAACTTGACATTTCGTCCTTTAGATTGTAAGCTCCTTTGAGCAGGGACCGTCCTTTTTTGTTAATTTGTACAGCGCTGCGTAACCCTAGTAGCGCTCTAGAAATGTTAAGTAGTAGTAGTGTGAGCCATGACACTGAATATCTGAGGCTAATTTAAAGTATCCTGGCCACCGGAGCTTATGCAGGGCCTATATAAGACAGTTATGTGGGCCCCAGCTGAATGTGGGGCTTGCATAACTGTGAAAACATTTTGTGAAGGTCTCTGAGCCCCCTATGGCCTGTAGAAAGAGACCCTTATGGTCCCCCAAACCCTGAGGTCTCAATAGTCCCCCCCCCCCCCCCCTCCAGCAGTCTACCTCTGAGCATTGGTGGCCCAGTGGGGGCGACGAGGGTAAGAGTGAACCCCCCTCACTCCTGCCCCTAGCAGCAGCATCCTGAAAATGGCTGCCATGACCTCTTACAGCAGCCTCGCAGTACTGCAGTAAAAATGGAAGCAGTGCAAAGAAAAGCTAGGAGAATGGTATGGGATTTGCATTACAAGACGTATGAGGAGAGACTTGTGGACCTGAACATGTATACCCTGGAGGAAAGGAGAAACAGGGGTGATATGATACAGACGTTCAAATATTTGAAAGGTATTAATCCGCAAACGAACCTTTTCCAGAGATGGGAGGGCGGTAGAACGAGAGGACATGATATGACAGTGAAGGGGGGCAGACTCAAGAAAAATGTCAGGAAGTATTTTTTCACGGAGAGAGTGGTAGATACTTGGAATGCCCTCCCGCGGGAGGTGGTGGAGATGAAAACGGTAGCGGAATTCAAGCATGCGTGGGATAAACATAAAGGAATCCTGTGCAGAAGGAATGGATCCTCAGAAGCTTAGCCGAGATTGGGAGGTGGGGCTGGTGTTTGGGTGGTGGGGCTAGTTCTGGGCAAGACTTCTACGGTCTGTGTCCTGAAGATGGCAGATACAAATCAAGGTAAGGTATACACAAGAAGTAGCACATATGAATTTATCTTGTTGGGCAGACTAGATGGACCGTGCAGGTCTTTTTCTACCGTCATTTACTATGTTACTATTTGTCCATATATTATTCTAATAGACAATACTGCCACTCTGTGGACATACTGCAGCGTGTCTTCTTTTTTGGAAAGACACAGGAGTATATCAAGCATAAGTCCCAGCAGTTTGAGTGCAGTGAATGCTGAGCATCCACAGTATTGAATCATCGCCTTCCATTTTGCTCAGGCAGGGGTAATTTGTGATGTATTTAGTACCCCCAAATTATTTGAAAAGTTGGTATCGAGCCATAGGTATTGAATTAAATGAAATGTGAAATTGAGATAGTATGGATATTTGGTGGCGAGAAAATCTTGGAACAACGAGTATTAGCACATGCCTGCTTTTTTTTTTTTTTTTTTTTTTGCTGTTATTGTTGACCCACCTTTTCACTAGTTACTAGTGCTGGACTCATGGTGTCTTTCTCTCTTGCTTAGAAAGTTGATGGACTCTGGCCAGATCGACTTTTATCAGCACGATAAAGTTTGCACCAATACCTGCCGAAGCACCAAGTTTGACCTCCTGATCAGCAGTGCCCGAGCACCTGTCCCAGGGCAGCAGACCAGCATCCTACAGACTCCCACCTCAATAGACGGTAAGAGTCTATAAGTGTCAAACTGAATTGGATAGGGAAAACACAGATTATACCTCTTTTTTTTTTTTTAAGATTATATATGTGGTCTAATTACTATGTATGTGTATGGAAAGTGAGAAGAAGGGTTAGTGATTAAAACTCATGACACCACCAGTCAGTGCAAGGTCATCGTCGGAAACTGTGCTGATAAGTGAGATGATTCCTGTGTTCTTAGGATGGTAGTGGTTGTCCAGAGAGAGTCAGAGTTTCCAAAGGGTTCACACAGTGGAGAGCAAGGGAAGGCAGAAAATACAACCTCTCCTATTTCTAAATGGCTAGTGTGCCAAATTGGCATTCTAACTATTTACTACTGCCCTGGACAGGAGCTACATTTGGCATGCTAAAAGTGATTGTTAAATTTGTCTTTGGTTACCAAGGCCTTAGTATATATTATGTTAGTGATCAGCGGAGGCCTGCATATGTTAACCATTTAAACAGCATGCAATTAGCTCTGGATATTACTTTTCTGCTTTTGGTGTTTTATATAACATAGCTTATACTAAACCAGTAGACAGTTATCAGAACAGAACCCAGACTCTCCACAATCAGTGGTTTCTGTACCTTGTTGCTATATATGTAGTCATGATTTGCTATGTTTGCTTTTAATTTCTGCTATTTTTACCATCTTGATGCTACTTGTGTAAGAGAGGGGGGTGGGGGGAAATTTGGGGGCAGGTTGGAACTTGCTAAATAATGATACCAGTCTTGTTTTGTCATTGGCTGTTCTTTATTGTTCAATAAAATTGTTTCACACTAAACAGCATGCAATGACATGTTAAAATTTAAAGTGTGCACATGTTTGCTAAAACACATTCCTGCCTTCAGAGCTTAGAAAATAGTGTGTTGTTTGTAATTTATTTATTTGTTGCATTTGTATCCCACAGGCTCAATGTTGCTTACACTGTGCCGTAATGGCGATCACTTTTAGTACCTAGGCTTAGCAGGAGGAATTTCCTCGGTCTCAGAAGGTGATTTATTAGGTTGTCACCGTAGTATTATGCAGATGTGCATGAGCAAAGAAATGTGTGGACTTTGGAACAGCTCTGATTTCCTTGAATTTTTTTTTTCAAACACTTCTACTTTTTATGTTGGATCAGTAGTAATTGCCTTAAAACTAATAACGGGAATGTTTTGTTTTTGATTTCACCAGACCAGTCCAGAACCTGCAGGTTATGCCTGTAAACCAGCAGATGGAGACAGAACACGGAGCTGTGCGTTTTGTCCTGTAAGGGCACTGTACAGCTCAAGCTGCTTCATATTTCTCTGTCTCCAGTGATTGGTGATGGGCAGATAGTGCAGTTCCTGTACTGTTCTGTGAGACCAACTCCTGGGCTAGTTGGAGAACTTGAGTTCCAGATGAGCAGGAGGGAAAGCTTTTTTTTTTTTTTTTTTTTCCCCCCACAGGGGAACCAAATAAAAAAATATGTCTGAGTCCCTTTCCTTTCCCTCTCCCATTTCTTTCTACTCCTGGGGATTTTTTCCCTTAAAAAAAAAATAAAAGTTTCTTTGTGAGGTGAGCAGGGAAACGGCTTCGGCAGGAGGCGCTGCCTCATTACTGTGCTGTTGTGGGGGAGGTCAGGCAGGCAGCTACCGGCTGAATGATTTAATGTTGGGAGGGGTGCTTTTAAATATCTTCTTGTTATTTTTAGTGTGGAAAGGTCTAAACATATTGTGGCTCCTATATAAAACTGTTAGGCTACTTTGGTATGGTCAGTGGTTTACCCTGTAGCAGTGCTTACAGCTGCTAGAATGGAGGCCCCTGCAGAGTGCCACAGGGCTTTGGAGAATGCAGCTCTTGTCAGGTTGCTCCTCTGCTTTGAACCAACCCTTAGTACAGCTGTGAAACAGGGCATTCCTTGTTGTCATCAGCAGCAGATTAATCCAGAGAATTATGGGTTTTTATCATCTACCAGCAGGTGGAGAGAGAGAGAGAGCACATAAGCATAAGCACTGCCACGCTGGGAAAAGACCAAAGGTCCATCAAGCCCAGCACTCTGTCTCCGACAGCGGCCAATCCAGGCCCCAAGAACCTGGCAAAAAAAAACAAAATTTAATAACGATCAATGGACTTTTCCTTCAGAAATCTGTCCAGACCCCCTTTAAACTCAGCAAGGCCAGCTGCCGTCACTACCTTCTCCGGCAATGAGTTCCAGAGTCTAACCCACGCGCTGAGTAAAGAAAAACTTTCTCCGATTTGTTTTAAACCTACAACATTCTAATTTCATCTTGTGTCCCCTGGTTCTATTATTGTTAGAAAGCGTAAACAAACGCTTCACATCTGTCCGCTCTATCCTGCTCATTATTTTGTAAACCTCCTATCATATCACCTCTCAGCCGCCTTCTCTCCAGGCTAAACTGAACTCTGTCATATAGGACGGTGTACTCCTTGAACATTTTCCTTCCTCAAAGGATTACAGAATAAAAAAGGAGGTGCAGGTATCTGTGGCAGTGTAATTGTAGAGAGGGTTGTGGCAGCTCCGTTCAGAGAAGTGACTTATCCTCCATTTTCAGCTTTGGGTGAGCGTTCCTTTAAACTTTTCCTTCAGGTGAGCTCGCGGTTTTGCTTTCGTTTTTGTCCCGATGGCGGCAGAGGTTGTAACAATCCAAAAATATGGTATCACTATTTCAATAGAGGGGGTATCATTGTATATCACACAAATATTACCCAGCTCACAAAAATGTCCTTAATTTCATTTATAATCAAAGGTATTTAAAGATATTTATTACATTGTATAGGATCCTTCAGATTCTCCTATCACCACCACACAGGCTAATATTGTGAGCCAGGCACTTTTATGGTGGGTAGGTATTCCTCATTTGATCCACAAATTTTAATACCGATTAATACCAGTTAAATCAATATTTTTTCTTCTATTTTTTCTTTTTGTTTCTTTTACTTAAACATAAGCACTTAGCTTCTATCTGTAGCGTCACCCAGGACTCCTTCATCAAGGTACTTAAAAAAAAAATGCTGTTCATTCATCTCGGAGATCTCATACCGACATGAATTCACGTTTCGCAACTAGTGCTGTATCAAGGTATATCTCCTGCAATTAGAAATATCCATTATTAACAAACATATCTTATCCCTTTATAAGCTTTCTATACAATACAAATCTCCAAATACCTCCAAACAACGCGGAGAAAGTTCCCCACTTCCTTATCCATATCTTTTAAAATGGCCGCGGCGTTCTTACTACTTAAATAGGGAATTTCCCAATTTCTTATGTCAATGCTTTTTTAGCAACCAATCCCAGAGTACATCCTCTAAACTCCTCCTCCTCCATTTAGATTACTGACATCCATTCGATCTCACGGTTTAAGCCTTTTGGCTGCACAGAATTTAAAGAGAAAATCCAAGATTGCTCTTTATAATTTAAAAGACTTTCCATGTGCTTGCTCTGTGCTTCCTACACTGCTCTCACTGTAGGAAGCACAGAGCAGCATCAGGTCACTGTTTGGGCTCTGATTCGGTGGAAAGTGCTTCCCTCATCAGAGAGCCATCGTCTCCCCGCACGGGAGACTTTCGGCCGCGTTCTCCTCAGCCACAGTTTGTGTGCAAGCTGCCGTGGCCATTTTGCAGCGATGCGAGTCATCTCCCCCGAGTGCTAGCATTTCCTTGCCAGCTCAATCTGTTGATATATCTTTGAATTCTGCCTCTGCCAGTGTGAATTCTGCCATAACAGGACTTGCCTGTCCCTGTGGCTACTCTGGAGCCTTTCTCTCCAGAATTTGTTCTATTATTACACCAAGCCTATCTATTGAAATGTTCTCGTTCTGAGTCTGGGCCGGCCCAATCAGTGGAGCTGCCTGAGCGTCTACAACCTTCTCAGCCTCTGCAGATTGACCTTTCCTCTGAGCGGCAGCAGTTAAAGGTTTCTGAAGCGGAAAATAATTCCCCACTGTCTCCTATTTTGGATTGCATAAAACTCAGTCCTATCTTTATCTGGTTTCATCGAAGTGCTGAATATTGTGTGGCACTTAGCCAGTTAAGTAAGGGAAAGGAAATGGGACTTGATAATACCCCCTTTTCTGTGATTACAGTCAAAGCAGTTTACATACTAAAGACAGGTATTTATTTTGTACAAACCCAGATATTCAGTGCTAGTTCTTGGAAATGGCCTGCCGATGGTAGCCAAAATAACACTGACCACTGCTGGCTTTATATTTACCCCTTAATTTCTCCATCTATAACTTATTCACTGACCTTCCCCACCACAGCATCCTGCTGTGAACAACCTGTGTTTGGAGTTTATAGACTACCAATAAATAAGCTCCATGGGCTGATGGATGGACTAAAATAGTCCCGGTTGTACCCATTGCATCTATGCACTTACTAGCCATTGAGCCCGTGAAAACGGGCTACTTCTGGAATGGGGGGGGGGGTTCCGAGGCCCCCCCCCCCGGAGTCGCTGCCGCCGCCCCTCCACCCGGCCCGAGCAGCACTGTAAACTTACATCAGCACGCAGCAGCAGGCACACCAGCAAAGCTGCCGTCGGGGCGGGCTTCCTTCTCTGCCTGTGTCCCGCCCTTGTGTGACGTAACGTCGGCGAGGGCGGGACAAAGGCAGAGAAGGAAGCCCGACGGCAGCTTTGCTGATGTGCCTGCTGCTGCGTGCTGATGTAAGTTCACAGTGCTTGGGCCAGATGGAGGGGCGGTGGCGACTCCGGGGGGGGGAGGGGGAGCGGTTCCGACATCTGCAGCATGCCAGTAGAGACTTCCCTCTCTGTCCCGCCCCCATCATCACATATTGAAGCGGGGGCGGGGCAGAGAGGGAAGTCTCTACTGCGCATTTGCGAGTGAGTATGGTCACTCGCCGTTTTATATGTTTGATTGGTTACAATTTTTGAATAAGGCTATAGATGTTCAGCCTATCTCCTGGAACATGGAGCTTCTTGAAAACCCCAGATCCTTAGTCTTCCCTCCCAGTTCTTGAGGGCCAGCAACAGGTCAGGTTTTCAAGATATCCTTAATGCATACATTTGCATACAATGAGAACAGTGGGCATTCGATCCCTCTCTTGCATATTCAATTGGGTATATCCTGAAAACCTGGCCTGTTAATGGCCCTGGAGGACTGGGAGTGAAGACCAAGGTCCTAGATGGTTGTTTCAACTGAGTTACTGTTTTTCTTATTTGTAGATTAACAATAAGGTGATATTTTTGTCTTTTCTCCATATTTTTTTAACAATCTGGGGTCATGTTTTAAAAATAACCGACTTTCATCTAGGGGGATCAAACATAATCTGAAAACCCAAACATACACGTTTAAAGTCAGTATTATCAGGTTTATTAAGATATCATACTTATGAGGTTGTATGGATGGGGAAGTTAGAAGCAGAGAATTGAGAATAAGTTATATTTAATAGGTAATGTGGGATACAAATGCAACAAATAAAAAATATTTGGTTTTAATCGGGGGTTTTCCACTTGCTTAGGCATAGCTATAAGTGTTTATTGCCTGTTCAGATAGTGCTAATTAAACTCTGTGTAAAAACTACAAGAGCTCTGCAGGAGCTTTGAAATGTTTTTACTGATTGCAGATTCCCAGCAGAGGTATTGGGAGTGTGTTGACCATGTCCTGCTTATTATTATTATTTTTTTATTTTTTTGCAGGGAGCATCACGCAGATTGAAGAGAGCATGGAGGAAGGAATAGAGTGGAACTCTGCTCTTACTGCTGCGGTGCAAATGGCTAGCGAGGAGGGATTGAAGAAAGATGTGGAAGAGATATCAGGTATCGTTGCTTCCTCTATACATATGGACATAGACAAACATACAAACGCACACCCCTTAGGGATTCAGAGAAGACTTCCTTTCTGTTCATTAGGCAAATCGTGGCTCATCTGGTACCTATTAAAGAGAGAGTGCCACCTGAAAGTAACATTTTTAGCCTAATTTGATGCTTTATATACCTGCTTACAACTTCATGAAACTTAGAAACAGAGAAAATGAGACCATATGCCATGGGGGGGGGGGGGGGGGGGGGGGGGGGGTGAAAGCAGCCATCCATCACTTAGTTACTTATGTGTTTGTAGCGAGTAAATTGGTACTTGCTGCAGCCTGGAAACAACCTACTTTACCTGGACTTGCTGTTATTTTTGCGGAAATTGGCCCATATTAATTTGATGTCCAAACTAACAGCATTGCGTAGCGGACAACTGCTATCTTATTTTCGCATTTGGGACCCCTATATGAAGTGGACTGCTTGACCTTGTTTCTTCTCTGCCTACTATGTAAAGACTTTTATAGAGGGGGGGGGGGGATGTTATAGTGGAAGGGGGGTGGATTGGGGTTTAGTTGGGACACGTGTTGCTCTATTGCCTTATGGATGTTGTTTTGCTTTTTCTGTAATGTTTTTGATGGTTGCGGCTATGGAGCCGTTAATTTGTATCTCTGAGCTTTAATAAAACTTTTTTCAAAATTGGGAAAAAAAAAATTAAATAATAAAATGAGACCATATGACCTATCCACTTCGATCATCAACTTCTTACTGATGCTGTCGGATGCCACTGTCTGTGTACGGTGTCGTCATAATATGGTGTGTGGTTTGAGCAACCACAGTAAAGCAGATGGGGTTCTGCTGATAAACAGGCTTTTAGCTGAATAGTAAAGATCCTAAGATAACCTTGAACTTCTTGATTGAAAGCTAGGATATGGTGCTGAGTGTGGAACCCTCATATTGTCTTTCTGTCTGAAGATTTAATGAAGTTATGAGTCAAAAGTCATAATATTCCATGTAATATCTCTTCCTCCTCTTCCTTTTCTCCCTACCACACTCACTGTCTGAAATCTCAGAGGACACCCTGACCTTCTGGAAAGGGATTGCAGACATAGGCCTGATGGATGAGGTTGTCTCCAACATCCAAAAGGAAATACAAGAACTGCTGAAAGGAGTCCAGGAGCGACTAGGGCAGTCTCCATTTCAGGTGACAGGTAAGAGGCTGAGCTAAGGATAAATCTCTCTATATAATAATTGGTCAATCTGCGTCCCTGGATGGCTGGCTGGCTGGGTTCGTAACTGTATGCAAATGAGCTACTACGTCATTGACTATGTAATCGGCTCGCCTTCAGCCTTCCCTTCCCTCTCAGTGTCCCGGGACACTGAGGAAATTACATCAGAGGAGGGCGGGACACTGAGAGGAAAGGGAAGGCTGGACGTGAGCCAAGCATGCCGCCACTGCGACTTAAGGTAAAATAAACGTTTTTAAGGCAGGGCGGCAGGAAGGAAAGGAGGGCTGTTGTGGGAGATGAGGGCGGGCAGGTGAGGGCTGGGGTTGAACTGGAACTCGGGTGCTTACAAGGGGGGCAAGTGAGGGCTGGGCGAGTCACTGGACATGGATGGGATGGGAAGGAAGGGCAGAGGAGAATCTCTGGACATGGATGGGAGGAGAAGGCAGGGGATTATTGCTGGACATGGATGGGAGGGGAGAGAGGAGAAATCACTGGACATGGAGGGGAGGGCAGGGGAGAGAGGAGAATTGCTGGATATGGATGAAGGAGAAGGCAGGGAACAGAGATGAGTTGCTGGACATGGATGGATGGAGGGGAGAAACAGAATCAGACCAGTGAGGTAGGTCCAAAGAGGAAACTTTATTGAAATAAAAAAAAAACAACCTGACACGGCTGTGTTTTGGCCCAAAAGCCTGCCTCAGGGGTCTTGTAAAATCTCTGATATCGTAGAAGGTGGTGGATATCAAAATATATTGTAGAAGTAATCAAGTAATGAGATCTTTCAGCAATCTTCTGTCTTGCAAAAGCACTGCAGGAAAAGACAATGGCCGTGTAATCGGCCAGCGTAAATATTACAATTACATATATATATTGTTTTGTTTTTATATAGTTGTAATATTTACACTGGCCGATTTACACGGCCATTGTCTTTTTCTGCAGTGCTTTTGCAAGACAGAAGATTGCTGAAAGATCTCATTACTTGATTACTTCTACAATATATTTTGATATCCACCACCTTCTACGATATCAGAGATTTTACAAGACCCCTGAGGCAGGCCTTTGGGCCGAAACACGGCCGTGTCGGGTCGTTTTTTTTAATTCCAATAAAGTTTCATCTATGGACCTACCTCACTGGTTTGATTCTGTTTCTCACAGTTTCGTGAGGGTTTTTTCCTCCTTGTTGTTTTCCTGGATGGAGGGGAGGGCAGGGGAGCAAAGAGGAAACAATAGAAAAAGAAACGCTGATTTGGAAAGGGAGAGAATTAAAAACATAATGACAATTAGACGATAGCCTTGCTAGGGCCAGTTTCATTTTTTGCGAAACGTGCTTTTTTGCTTGTTCAAGTTTATAATGGGCTTCTCAATTTCTCCATCCTGTAAATGGTACCTCTTTCCTGTGGCCCTTCTTCTAGTTTAGATTAATTTACTTTTTTAAATGTGATGTTTTACCTGTGATCTGCAGGCAAATTACATAAGTCAATCACATCTTACCAAGAAAAAATTTAAAATCATCCTATATAATAATTCTCACCTCCAACAGGATGTGCCTGGGACTGTGCCTGCTGGAAGTGGTCTGCTAGGCAGGCACGCACTGACCTCAGTGACAGACAATTTGGCAAAGCAAAACAATCTGAGTGCTGGCCATTAGGACACAGGGTTCATAGGAGAGTTTTAAAAAACTGAAGGAACCGAAAGTGTTAAATGGGGGGAGGGGGAGAGTTCTGAACGACTGAAAGACATGAACATTTGGGAAAGGAAAACAATCTGAATGCTGGCCATTAGGACACAGGGTGGATAGGAGAGTTTTAAAAGACTGAAGGAAATGAAAGTGTTAAACTGGAGAAGGGGGGGGGGGGGAGTTGTGAATGACTGAAAGACATGCAAATTTGGGACAGGAAAACAATCTCAATGCTGGCCATTAGCACACAGGGTACATAGGAGAGTTTTAAAAGACTGAAGAAACCAAAAGTGTTCAGGGGGGGGGGGGGGGGGGGCAAGTTCTGAATGAATGAAAGAAATGAAAATTTATGAGAGGAACACAATCTGAATGCCGGGCATTTGTACACAGGGTAGATAGGACACCTTTTTTTTTTTTTTTAAATGAAGGACGTGAAAGTATTACATCTTGGGGGAGGGGTGAGGAGGAAAGCGGTGGGGTATCCAGATACTGGGAGTTAGGGCCACTGGGGTACATAGACTTTTGAAAGCCTTAAGGAACCCAAAGTGTGGGAAGGAGGAGGAAAAGGAGGGGAGGGAACGGGGTGAGGGGCATTAGGAACAGGGGAGGGGGCCCTGCCACACACTCTCATTCTCACACACACACTGTCACACAGTCTCACTCTGTCACACACCCGCACATTCACTCTGGCTCTCTCTCTCTCAAACATACACACTCCCAGGAAAACCTTGCTAGCGCCCGTTTCATTCGTTCCAGAAACGGGCCTTTTTTACCAGTTTAAAAATAATTTAAAAAAATCTTTGCAGAGTCAGTTTTGTTGGTTTAATAACTAGCCAGCAGCGGTCAGCAGGCTTGCTTTTTTTTTTTTTTTTAAGTGTTTGGGTACTGGCGCTGAATATCTGGGGGGCTAATTCACAGGGCCCTAGTCACCAAGAGCTTATGTGGAGCCTGATTTCCCCCCCCCCCCAAAAAAAAAAAAAAAAAAAAAGATACAGGAAGGTAGGCCTGGGCCCCCACCTTCCCCGGCTGTTTAAAATTGTTTTAAACATCCAGCCCCATGTTTTCAACTTTCTATCTACGAAAGTGTTGATAATGGGTCTCTTCGTGAATGTCCATGGGTATTTCATTCCACAATTTTGAACAAATGTACGAAAATGTCTTCCACCAATAGCAGCAGTTGAAGGAGGTGCTGCTTCTGAAAAGGATTAAGACCTTTCCTCTGTTTTCCTTCACTGAATATTGTTGATAGGGTAAAGTGACCAGATGGCTCCAAGTCACTAAAGGACTGTCTCGGTCAGGCATGATTTTGTCCTGTTGCTTAAAGGACTTGTAATACATTGTATTCAGATATCCTGTGTATATTCATTATGGACTCTGACTTGGTGGTTCCCCAAGGACCAAGTGGAAAGCTGATGATCTAGTGCTTGTGTGTATTGGGTCAAAAGTTGGACTGGTGAATCTTTCTCCAGTAAACTGATGCTTTCAAATGTTAAGATGAGTTTCATCCCTCACCCCTGTAGTGAAATTATGAGTATGGAATGTTTTTTGTCACCAGCTTTCAGAGAAGCTAAAAAAATTCTTATTTTTATTTTTCTTAACATTTGTACCCCGCGCTTTCCCACTCATAGCAGCTTCAATGCGGCTTACATATTATATACAGGTACTTATTTGTACCTGGGGCAATGGAGGGTTAAGTGACTTGCCCAGAGTCACAAGGAGCTGCCTGTGCCTGAAGTGGGAATCAAACCCAGTTCCCCAGGACCAAAGTCCACCACTCTAACCACTAGGCCACTCCAGTGTCTTCCAGTGGCAATTTTTTTTCCAGTACACTCACTGTGTATATCACTTGATGTGAATCTATGAGGCAATGATTGGTCAATTTAATTTTAAAATTAATATGCTAAGCCCTGGTGGAACAGGATGGGGCTTGACAAAATTTTTTATCCTGATGATCAACATTTACACAATACGGGTATTCCACGGTGAGCCAGATAGCAAGTCTTCTGCAATTCTACAGCAGCTGCCCTGCATAATAACCAAAATATTTTTAATTAAACAGTGGCTGTGTACATTTTAAGAGATCTAAACTATATGCAAATGTATACAGATAAGTTGCAGAATTTTCTAGCCTTTTTCTATGGAATTTAGACAACTAGGGGGCCTAATTGTCAACTTTTCTTCTAATGTTGGAAGTCCTCTCTGTCTAACCACGTTTGTTTTCAGTGGATTTGGTACAATGCCATTGTTCTCTGAGGTCACTGAATCCTATCTGAGCTGCTTGGCCTATGTTTGTAAGGATAAGGCATCTTATGAATCTGCTCCATGGTTGTGCCATCACATGAAAATCTGAATCTTTCAGCATTGTCCTCTTTCCCTCCCCCCCCCCCCCCCAACACACACACACGCTAAATGTGTAAAACATGTTAGAGAAAAGTCTGACATTGTGGGGAGAAGGGGTTCTGGGTCTGTAAGAGAGGGAAATGTTTGCACAAAATTCTAAGCAACAGGTCTCTTTTTTTTTTTTTTTTTTTTTTTTTGCCCCCTATGTTGCCTGTTTTTTGTTTTGGTTTTTTTTTTAGTTCTGAGCTTTGACCAGCAGTAACTTACCACTCTCGGGTTTCCTTCCAGATGCTGCTGTTCTGAATAATGTTGCTCACACCTTTGGCCTGATGGACACAGTCAAGAAAGTTCTGGACATGAGGAAAAGTCAGACGGACCAGAGCGAGGAGCAGTTTCATTACACTCTCGCAGGCATGTGTGCTGTTCGCCAATCATGCGCCTTTCTCTTCTTGGAGTGGGTGCACCTTTTTACCCCCCCCCCACGATGAGTCTATATTATATTAGCCCATTGTGTACGTACTTAAGTGTGTCCTGAAATATTTTGAACAATTTATTTCATTTTTACTGTGCAATGTATCTTGAGAAGAATTGGAAACTAAAATTGGCATATGAGCAATGAAGTAGGTACAGTATATACCCCTGCACTGACATTAAACATAACAGAGTTGTGCCATCTTTTGTCCAATATTCAGTACTATTTTGAGGTGATTTTGTACATATGGCCAGCACTTACAATTCCATAGCATCCCTCCACACCCTCACAGCTAGGTTATGCACTCTGACCAGTAGATGGAGACTGAGAACCACAGACTTCTTAGAATTATCTATAACTATGCTGTGCAGTCCCCTGAGAGTCGGTAGTTCTCAGTCTCTAGCAGATGGTGGACGTGGTAAGTCTTTGCAGTCCCTTTCTGAGGTTAGTGTTGAGGTTCTGGTCTGAACTTAGTGTGGCTGCACCTTGAATGCAAGTTCCTTCTCAGCACTGCCTGTGCCCATCTGTCAGCTGGACAGGGGCTGAGGTCCGTGGGAGCCTCTTCTGCCCTGGTGGTGTCCTACCCGGGTGTCTGTGACCCCCGCCCCCCCCCCCCCCCCAATCCCTGTTGGAGATCCTTTCTGAGTTTGCCTCAGCTGTACTTCTCTGCTTTGGTGCAGCTTTAGAGAGCCATGGGGTCCGCCATTAGAGGTTTACACACACACAAAGAAAAGATCTCACCAGTCAAGTTGCTTGAAGTCCACCTCACAGTGCTTCTCTGGCAGGGTGGTAGCAACCCTTCTGCTTTCTTGGAAGAGATCTACCTCCCTGGCTTATGCTTGTGTGTGGTGTATTTTCAAGGGGTGGTGTGTGGAGCATCAGATATTTCCACTTCAGTCTTCAGTGCCACAATTGCTGGAATTCTTACAGGATGTTCTGTAGAAGGGCCTTGGCTTCTCTGAAGGTGCAGGTTGTTGCTTTGGCTTGTTTCTGGGACTTAATCAAGGGGAAGCCATTGGCATCCCATCTGGACATGATTTGTTTGCTCCAGGGCATGCGTCCTCTTCCTCTTCATCCTCCAGTTTGACCTTTTGTCCCTCCTTGGAATCTCAATCTAATTTTGGAGGCGTTAGTGTCTGTGCCTTAAAGATGGTGTTTTTGGTGGCTATTTCGTCCGCGAGATGGATTTTGGAGTTGCAGGTGCTTTCATGTAGGGAACCTTTTCTGATGTTTTTAAAGGAGAAAGTGGTCTTGTGGCCTGGGCCGCCTTTCCCCAGGGTGGTCTCGGTTTTCCAAGTTAAGTAGTGGTATTGTCTCTTTTAGGAGAAGCTAAGAGAACACCAGATCAAAGCAATTGCATCGCCTGGACGTTCAAAGGGTGCTTCGAGTCTATTTGACGAGAACGCAGGATTTTCGGAGGTCGGACAGGTTGTTTATTCTGATTGGGGTCATTACCATGGAGAGGTAGCTTCCCTATATTCTCAAAGGACAGTCTGTTCCACATCAGCGTAAGGCTCATTCCACCCACTCTCCATCAGGGACAGAGATCTCTTGGGTGGAGATCTCTTTGCTTCCCCCCGCAGGACATTTGTAAAACAGGTGTGTAGTCTTCCTTGCATTCTTGTTTGGGCATGCAAGCTCTTCAGGATGGAGCATTTGGGGCCAGGGTGTTGGAGATGTGGCTACAGGGGGCCCTCCCTTAATGGTCAGTGCGTTGGTACTTCCCAGCTGTGGAGGGATGCCATGGAAGGGGAAATTAGGTCTTACCTGCTAATTTGCTTTCCTTTAGTCCCTCAAGATCCGCCACAAGGCCCTCCCTAATTCAGTGTCAGAAGTTTGTATCTAATGTCTGTGTGTTCGACTAGCTCGGTGTTTTTATTTTTTCATGGATTGTGTTGGTTAAAAAGAAAAAAAAAAGAGAAACAAAAAATGGCAGCAGCGCAGGGGCTACTTTCTCGTGGTCCTGCTATGCTATTCGACTACCAACTCTCAGGGGACTGCACAACATAGTTATAGAAGTCTGTGGTTCTCAGTCTCCATCTGCTGATCGGAGTGCATAACCCAGCTGTGCCGATCGAGAGGGACAAAAGGAAAGCAAATCAAGCAGGTAAGACCTAATTTCCTCATAATCTGGAAAGAACTAGGGGTACTGACTTTCTACCTCGTAGTAAGCTTAGCAGTTTTTCTTCTTTTGATCTCCCATCTATTTAGCCACTCTTCCAAACTTTGTGGTCTGAGGATGGGAATTGTTGTGTAAACTTATTATGTTTCTTTGTTTAGTAAGATTCCTGTATTTGTGTTTCTCTGCTTTTCATGAAACAACTGAATGCTTGTGAACTATGCTATAAATCAAACATATAAATTGCGAGTGACCGTACTCGCCCGCAAATGGTCAGTAGAGACTTCCCTCTCTGTCCCGCCCCCGCGTCAATACGTGATGATGGGGGCGGGACAGAGAGGGAAACTGCGCGAAGGGGAGGGAGGGAACCGCCGAGGTCGCTAACCCTCCCCCCCCCCCCCCCCCCCCCCCCGAGGTCGCCGCCACCCCTCCACCCGGCCCGGGCCCTCTCTTTGCTATTCAACTTACATCGCTGCAGCACGCAGATCATCTGAGCTCTCGTCGGCCTTCCTTCCCTGCCTGTATCCCGCCCTCGCTGACGTTATGTCACACGAGGGCGGGACACAGGCAGAGAAGGAAGGCCGACAGGAGCTCAGCTGATCTGCGTGCTGCGGCGATGTAAATTGAATAGCGAAGAGAGGGCCCAGGCCGGGTGAAGGGGTGGCGGCTGCGACTCGGGGGGTGGGGGTACCGGTAGCGGCGACCGCGGGGGGGGGGGGAGGGGGCAGCGGCGACCTCGGGGGGGGGGGGCCTTGGAAACCCCCCATTCCAATACTAGCCCATTTAAACGGGCTCAACGGCTAGTTTATAAATAAAAAAAAAAGAATTAGGGATACTGAAATATGGTATGTGAAAACAGGCCAGACTATATATTTAACGTGAGCTGTTCTCTTTCAGACCTGGATCGGCAACTGGAGGAGCAAAAGAGGCAAGGCAGAGAGCAAAAATTAAAGTCCCAGACAATCCAGAATGTGGTCCTCATGCCAGTCAGTGCCCCAAAGCCTCCCAAGAGGCCTCGTCTGCAGCGTCCAGCCTCAGCCACTGTCCTGAGCCCTTCCACTCCGGTGCAGCAGCCGCAGTTTACTGTCATTTCACCTATAACTATTGCACCGATGGGACAACCATTCTCCATGGGAAACATTCCCATAACAACCGTCAGCCAGAGCTCTAGCCCAGTGACTGTGCATACCTTGCCTTCAGGTCAGCAGTTGTTTCGATATGCCACTGTGGTGTCTTCGACAAAAAGTAGCTCGTCTGACACAATGACTATTCACCCAGCATCTAGTCTGACTCTGCTGAGCTCTGCCACAGTGCAGGACAATGCCCTTGCCAATGTGGCAACAGTGGTAAACCCTGTAGAACTG
Organism: Microcaecilia unicolor; assembly: GCF_901765095.1. Classification (NCBI taxonomy): domain Eukaryota; kingdom Metazoa; phylum Chordata; class Amphibia; order Gymnophiona; family Siphonopidae; genus Microcaecilia; species Microcaecilia unicolor. The sequence goes on from NC_044041.1 coordinate 190,980,839, forward strand.
ATGGCCATGGAGCCTGGCCTAGCTTCAGCTGTTCATGCTGTGGAGGAGGCTACAGAGGAGGGCCAAACCATCATTGAGATTGATCCAGCACCAGACCATGAGTTAGAATCAGAGGCCAAAATTGTGACTCTGGAGGAACTGAAGGAAGAAGAGAAAGTGGTTGCGGAGATGGGGGAACACGATGAGGCTGTCCACAATGTAGAGATTGTGGTGCTGGAGGAGGACTAGGATGAGAGAGGGTCAGCTTTCTTTTTTTTTTTTTTACTATTTTCGTGCCCCCCTCTCACTTTTTCTTCTCCCTGTTTTTGTCCTGTAATTGTTCCTGAACACTTATGATCCTAAAGCAGTTTTTTTTTTTTTTTTAATCGTGGTGCAAGGGACAAATGCAATGCAATTCTTCATATTACAATGAAGAGCAGTGGATAAAAATGTTGAGAAGACAAGATGTTATCGGAATTAGTGGGTGGGGAGAGGGGCAGGACATGGAGTATATATATATATATATATATATATATATATATATATATAAATGTATAATTTTTCTTTTTCATAAACTTAAAACAAAAACAGGACACTCCATAAGCGGGAGCATTCGTGGTTCATTATAACTGCCTGGAAGCTTTGTTTATAGACTTTTCTTGGCCAGGAATTAAAACAAAACAAAAATGATGTGACCAAAATTTCAGAGCATGGATTTGATTGCCAGTGAATACAGTAAATAGGCAAGAGGATGCTTTTAAGTGATGGTCATGTGTGGCTGAAAAAAAAAAAAAATAAAAGCATTTGCTCCTGGCTTGAGCTGATTTCTAGTTGGGGTTTGGCATAAGATGGTCATAAGAGAGATGAAAGCAACACAGAACTTCGAGAGACACTTGGGAGGATGGAGACTTGGGTGGTAACCAAAATATGCAGGTTAACTTGGTTATTGACTAATGATGAGAAAATATGTCCAGATGATGAGACTTGTTTTCGATCTTCGTACTGTCCTGCTTTTTTACCGCATTGCTTCTGTGTACTTGTATTTCTATTTTCTCTAACAAAAGCAAGAATGCATTGTCCATAGGTTGTAACGGAGCAAAGCTAGGCCTGTCTGCCAGCTAGTACCTCTGTTTTCTGTGCTGGGTTGGAGAAAATATATAAAATGCAGGGATACAGAGCTGCCCATCCGCTTGCACAAAAAAAAAAAAGGAACTGACCATTAATCTTGTAAACTGGCACACTACTCCTGCTACTAATTATTTCTATAGCACTACTAGGTGTACAGCAGGGCTGTACACATTATATGCGGATACTTTCTCTGTCCCTAGTGGGCTCCAATCTTATTTTTTTTTTTTTTTTGGGGGTGGGGGGTTGTACCTGGGGCAGTGGAAGGTTAAGTGATTGACTCTGCCCAGGGTCACAAGGAGCTGCAGTGGGATTTGAACCCAGTTCCCCAAGACCAAAGCACACTACACTAACAATTAGGCTACTCCTTCACTCTCAGAAGTGATGAGAGTTTGAGAGTGGGCAAAATTTAGCTGGATTTATTCTTCATTGAAGAAAATGGAAGTATTTTAACGTGTAAGCTTATGTGAATCTACACAGCAGACTTGGGATTTTTGCCATAGATTTATGGCTATCAGTTGTATTGAGAAAATAGATTTTCTGAGGTCCACCATTATAACAGCATGATGTGCATTCATATATATATATATAGTAGCCGTTGAGCCCGTAAAAACGGGCTAGTATAGGACGGGGGGGTTTGAAAGGGCCCCTTCTCGCCACTGCAAGGTCCCCCCCCCCCCCCCCCCCCCGCCGCCGAGCTCGCCGCTGCCCCTCCGAGGTCAACGCTACGCCCCCCCTCCCCCGGAGTCGCCGCCACCCCTCCACCTGGGCCGGGCCCTCGCTTCGCTATTGAAACAGCGCGGGAACGCAGCACACAGCTCAGATGAGCTGCTGTCCTTCTTCTCTGCCTGTGTCTGGGACACAGGCAGGGAAGGTAGGCCGAGGGCAGCTCAGCTGAGCTGTGTGCTGCGTTGACGCTGTTTCTATAGCGGAGCGAGGGCCCGGGTGGATGGCGGCGGCGGCGACTCCGGGTGGGGGGGAGTGGTGGCGGCGATCTTGGGGGGGGGGGAAGCGGTAGCGACGGCGGTTTCGTCCCTCCCCTTGCGCAGTAGAGACCCTCTCTGTCCCGCCCCCGTCATTACGTATTGACGCGGGGGCGGGACAGAGAGGGTCTTTACTGCGCATTTGCGAGTGAGTTCGGTTACTCGCCGTTTTTTTTGTTTTTTTTTTACCAAATTCCTAGCCATTGTAGCAAATTGAGAAATGCAGTGTGCAGCTAGCATAGCATCATTGGTAAGGGTAGAGGACCCTTCATATTCAGTCTGTCTTGTCCATATGTGGTGGTCAGACCACTGTGGGGAAGTGTGGTTCTACCAAGGATAATGTTTTTATAATGTTAAGATTTAAGCATGATGAGACAGTGTGCCATAGTAGCCTGCAGCTGAGGTTACCCTGTCCAAACAGAAGGTTCTTCTGTTGGTGCATTAGCTAGGAGAGAGAGCCTCCTAAAGTGTTTCTAACTTATCTTACACCTTGTCCCACAGATAAGAGGGAGTGAGATTTCTGCAGCCTGTGTATGAGGGGGAAGGTACTATTTCTTGATCATGGGAGGTCAGTCACAGCAGCACTAAAGCCGAGTTCATGGATACAGCGTGGAGAATGACACAGGGACAAAATTTGTCCCCGCTCCATCTCCGTGGGTTCTGTCCCCGTAGGCCCTGTGATTGTCCCCGCCCATCCCTGTAGGCTCTGTTCTCCTCTGCAGAAGCTTTGAACACTTATGATTTTATATTTAAATCTTTAATTTATTAAAGTATAAAAAGGAACAATATGCTGTGCAACTGTTGTATATAAATTACAAATAGAAAACAATAATAACAACAAGCAGCAATAATAACCCTCCTCACCACCACCCTCTACCCTTCCAACCCTAACAATAGCTGACTTCTATTACCTCAAGGAATCCTAATTCACCCTGTTAAATTGTTTGTGGGTACAAAATACAACCCATTCTGTATGCCCTAGAAGTGAGAAATATGCTCTATGAAGCACACTTATGATTTTTTTTAGATCTGTTGATGCATAAGAAGTCATCAATAATCTCAGGACTGAGTCTAGCTCTCCTGTCTTCCACAGTCCCTCCTGCAATAGAAGATGTCTTCTTAGAAGATGTGCTGGTGGCAGGATGTACAGGATCCCCCATGCAAACTTTGCAAGCTGTGGCCAGCATGTTTGCTTGTTTTCCCAAAAAAATAAAAACATTGTGTGCCTCAATCAAACATAACTAACAGTCCACTTCATTAACAGGCTTCAAAGTAGAAAGTGACAGGGGGACAAAGCTTGGCCCCGTCCCCATCCCTGCGGTTTCTACGGATCCCCGTCCTCTTCTCATTCTCTAATACAGTGTAAGGAGAGGGACCATTTATAGATGGTGTAAAAAGGAACTGACCCCAAAGCCTCTATCCTGTCTTTGAACAGGCTGTATATCCATCCCAGTGTGCACCAGTAAGTTGAAAAAGTCATAGGGCCTGAAGTGGAGTAGGTTCCCCTATTAAGGGTCACTTTTGAAAATGTGAATATTAAAAGTGATGCGGTTGAAGAAGCAGGGAGTGGCACATTGTGTAGTGCTCGAAATACTGCTTCATTCTCTTGAATGTGAGTTGTCATCAAACACAAGGGTCCCAGGGAACAAAGGGCCTGTAGTTTTGCTAACTGTCTTGCATATTCATCTATATGTTCCCAGTTTTTTTGTGGTTTTCTTTTCAAGGGGGGGGGGGAGGGCCGTGCCAACACAGTAAGCGCGGTAAGTGTCGCAGGGGGGCGCCTGCCTTCAAGGGCGCTGCGCTGTAGAGTTGTATTTAAAAAAAAAAAAACTTACTCCTCCGCTCCATCCCCGATTCCTCGGCGCTTTAAATTTACCTCGCTCCGCCTCCGACGTCTGCGCAGCGTCAGTGAAAGCGCTGCCTGTCTGACGTCTCTCCACCAGCCTTCCCTTCGTTCGTTTCCTCTGTGTCCCGCCCTCAAGGAAATGACGTCAGAAGAAGGCGGGACACAGAGGGAACCAGCGAAGGGAAGGCTGGTGGAGAGACGTCAGACAGGCAGCGCTTTCACTGACACTGCGCAGACGTCGGAGCCGGAGAGAGGTAAATTTAAAGCGCCGGGGAATCGGGGATGGAGCAGAGGAGGCTCAGGCTGAATGAGAAGTATGCTCAGAGCCTCCCCTGCAGGCCAAACCCAGCCATTTCCTCCATCGCGCCCCAGACGGCAGCTTGGGGGAGCAGCGCTCGGCTATTTGGCACCGCCCAGCTCTTCCACGTACCTTGGAGCCAGGCAGGTCCGGGGGGAGGTGCGCGCAATCACACGCGCACCCCAACTGATGGTCTGCAGGGGGGCGCCAGAGACCCTAGACACGGCCCTGGGGGGGGGGGGGGGTTCTTTGGAAGAGAGATTATCATATTTATACTTGAAACAAACTGAGATGAAGGTGGTTGACAATGGTATATATATCATATATATCAGCATAAATTTGCTCTTAGTCTGCTGGTGGAGTTTTATGTTCATGCTGCTTCAAAACTGGGTTCTGGCTCTTCAGAATACTGCAAAATTAAATCATTCATAACTATAATTTCATATTAGTCTTATCCCAATGCACCTATATCTGTTTCTTCCCAACAAATGCCCGTTTGCTAACATGGTTTCAGGAAGTGCAATTCACAGTTATTGATCAGTTACTTCAAATTAGAAAATAAGTGGACTTTTTGGTTTCAATCTTTGGAACCAGTTGGGTTGAATTTAAATATAGATTGGCAGGGTATTTTATTCATGGAATGCATTTAAGTTAAAAAATAACCTTTTTAGAGCTTTAATAAGAAGAACAAATAATTGGTTGGGTCTTTGATGAGGGTGAGCACCAATGGAATGTCAGAAATTGTTATGTAATAACGGTGGATAAATGTTTGATATGGATTGCATTATGAGCCTTGTGCCTTATGAAGTGGTTGCTTTGAGAATTTAATTTTCCTTAGTGTTCGCAAAGACCAGACCAGAGCTCGTGGGTTCAAGTGTACAGCGCTGCGTACATCTAGTAGCTCTATAGAAATGATAAATAGTAGTAGATAGACTAAGATATACTAAGGGAAAAAATAAAATAATAGAAGAAAGCATACTATGGAATTAAAAATTTCAGCAGAGATTGAAAATCCATCCACCTTGGGAAGGTGGAAAGAACACACTGAGGCAGGAAGTGGGCTGGGCAGTGATGTAGCCAAGGGTGGGCCTGAGTGGGCCCACATCTACCCACTTTGGGCTCAGGCCCACCCAGTAGCAGCACATCTATGATGTGGCTGGCAGGGACCCCCAAGCCCCACCAGCTGAAAACTCCCAACAACTGTCCCTCCTACATACCTTGTAAATAACATCTTTGCCTGCAGCGACTGATACATACTGCTCACACTGGCCCCAAAGCCTTGCCTCTGATGTATTCCCGCCTATGCAGAAACAGGAAGATGCATCAGAGGGAAGGCTGTGGGGTCAACAAGAGCAGTGTGTATTAGTTGCTGCTTGCTGCCAGTGAAAATCTGCTACTTAAAAGGTATGTGTGGGGAGATGGGATGTTTGAGAGACCATATAGCATGCAGGTGAGAGAGGAGAGACCAAATTACTTGTTGGACAAGGCAGAGGTCTTCTGCCCACCCATTTTGGACCCAGGCCCACCCAAAATTGGGTGTCTGGCTACGCCCCCGGGGCTCAGCTTGCCTGGCAGGTGCAGCTACTGCACGTGCTCAGAGGGATTAAAAAAAAAAAATCTCTCTGAGCTATTGGAGAGCATTTCCATCCAATGGAATTGGCATCAGAGGACGTCACCTATATGTGGCTGAAACGTCCTGCTTGTCCTAGGAGAAATAATACTACACTTGGACAAAAAAAGTCTTTTCCATTCACGGTTTTGAATCTGGCTTCTGCTGTTTATTGTGCTCCCCATAGCAAAAGGTCACTCTAGCTTACATCTCTTCCCCCCCCCCCCCCCCCCCCCCCAACAGAACCAGATTCATTAAGGCTTTTCTCCCTTTCTATGTCTATCGGATAAAAGGTTAGTGATTTAGGGGCCACACTCCTGAGCTAAGTACCAAAGGGACTGGAAAGCTTAAAATAACATTTTTTTTTTTGTGCATGAATGTGGTGACTTAACAAGCGTGTGTCAGACTATACGTGCATACGCTTGATGGTGAAAAATATGAATTTGCCCACAAAAAAAAAAAAAACAACAACAAACAAACTTGAAAAATATGAGTTTTCAACTAAACTGGACAAAGTCATGGCCTTTCATTGTTCCAGTAACAGGCAAATTATTTTAAACATACATAGTGTTTCCAGGAACCTATGGGCATCAAGGAGAAAAAGATATCATTTGTTCTCATAAAAGTGAAGTAGAACACAAAAAAAAAAACAGCTTGTTAACAGCCAGATTCCTTTCATTGCCATTGTGAAAGTAAGTGGATGGCATGGGTATCATTTTTATGTTTCAATCATTTTTATTGACCAACAACATTTCAAACTGAACATTTCACAAAACAGTATGTCACGTTTGTTCAAAGCAGTACAACTTGAAAATCATTGTAACTTTTATTTCTCCGAGGACAAGCAGGCTGCTTGTTCTCACGACTGGGTGACGTCCGCGGCAGCCCCCACCAACCGGAAAAAAGCTTCGCGGGACGGTCGGCACGCAGGGTACGCCCACCGCGCATGCGCGGCCGTCTTCCCGCCCATGCGCGACCGCTCCCGCCAGTTCCTTTTTTTCCGCGTCTGGAGAGAGTCGTGCCCCGCCGCTCTCTCTGATTCAGCCGCCGGATTTTCGATCGTGTTTACGCCGATCGTGCTTTTTCTTTATTTAGGTTTAGTTACCGTCCGGTTTCTTTTTGAAAAAAAAAAAAGAAACCCTGCGCGTGTGGAGCACGCGCTCCCTTTTTTCCCTCGCTTCCAGCGGGGACGCTGCATTGCGGCCTAGTGGTCGCACGGTCGTTTTCCTTTTCGTGGTGTGATTTCAGCCACCATTGACGACTTTGACTTCGCCGACGCGATTTTTCCGTCGATGTCCTCGAAGGTCCCGAGTGGATTTAAAAAGTGTGGTCGCTGCGGCCGGCCGATCTCGCAGACCGACACCCACGCTTGGTGCCTCCAGTGCCTCGGGCCGGAGCACAATATCAAGTCGTGTTCTCTGTGTCTCGGTCTCCGGAAACGGACTCAGGTTGCAAGGCAAGTTCTGCGGGACCGTCTTTTTGGAACTTGCGCCGGCCCCTCGACGTCGACCTCGAAGGCATCGGTATCGACGCCCGGCCCTTCGGTACCGGTATCGATGCCCGAGACATCGGCACCGATGGCAGCGACCCCAGGAGAACAGGTCCCGTCGGCCCGCCGGTCCTCCGGTGAGAGTGGGGGTGAGAGGCCGCGTGGGCAGTCGGCCCCGGTCACTCCCTCAGCTCGTGGGCCACGGGACCGAACCCTGTCTGACCCGGTACCTCGAGACTGAGGGGGATCGACCTCCTCCTCCTCCATGCCTTCCGGCGCCGGTGACGGGCATCGTAAGAAAGATAAGAAGCGTCATCACCGGTCGCCCTCGGTGCATCCGGATATCGGAGAGGAGGCGACGCCGAAGCGTCATCGTCGAGAGGAGAGGTCTCCGTCGGTTGTGGAGGTACCGACGCGTCGGGGTTCCGGCACCTCGGTGCCGTCTCCTGGCCCCCAGCAGCTTCTGGCGCCGACACCCCTACCGGCCCCACCGCCTTTCCCGGCAGCGGGCCTGGACGAGTGCCTCAGAGCCATCCTTCCGGGGATCCTGGAAGGGCTGATGCGCCAGGCTGTGCCGGCGCCGGGGGTGCTTGCGCCCTCGGCGCCGATGACTGTGGCGCCGGCGAGCTCTAGCCCGGCGCCGGGGCCGTCGACACCGCCGCCGCTTGCGGTGCCGGTCTCGACCGCCACGCAGGTGGAGTCCCCGTCGACGTCGATGGAGGGAGCTCCGTCCCCGCCGGCGCGGGAGTCCACCGCTCGACGACACCGAGACCTTGGTGCCTCGACGTCGAGCCGGGCCCGGTTCAGGACTCAGCTACATGAGCTTATGTCCGACACCGAGGATGAGGACTCGTGGGGGGAAGAGGAGGACCCTAGATATTTCTCCTCAGAGGAGTCTACGGGCCTTCCCTCGGACCCCACGCCTTCACCGGAGAGGAAACTCTCACCTCCCGAGAGTCTCTCCTTTGCCTCCTTTGTGCGGGATATGTCTATTAGCATTCCCTTCCCCGTGGTCTCTGTGGAAGAGCCGAGGGCCGAGATGCTCGAGGTCCTCGACTATCCATCACCACCTAGAGAGTCCTCCACGGTGCCGCTGCACAATGTCCTTAAGGAGACGCTGCTTCGGAACTGGGTGCGACCATTAACTAACCCCACCATTCCCAAGAAAGCAGAGTCCCAGTACAGGATCCACTCCGACCCAGAGCTAATGCGGCCACAATTGCCCCATGACTCAGCGGTCGTGGATTCTGCTCTCAAGAGGGCACGGAGTTCGAGGGATACCGCCTCGGCGCCCCCGGGGCGGGAGTCTCGCACTCTGGACTCGTTTGGGAGGAAGGCCTACCAATCCTCCATGCTCGTGACCCGCATCCAATCATACCTGCTCTATATGAGCATTCACATGCGGACCTATGTGCAGCAACTGGCGGACCTGGTCGAGAAGCTCCCGCCGGAGCAGTCCAGGCCTTATCAGGAGGTGGTCAGGCAGCTGAAGGCGTGCAGAAAGTTCCTGTCCAGGGGTATCTATGACACCTGTGACGTGGCATCTCGTGCTGCGGCCCAAGGTATAGTGATGCGCAGGCTCTCATGGCTGCGTGCCTCTGACCTGGACAACCGCACCCAGCAGAGACTGGCCGACGTCCCTTGCCGGGGGGATAACATTTTTGGTGAGAAGGTCGAGCAGATGGTGGACCAACTGCATCAGCGGGAAACCGCTCTCGACAAGCTCTCCCACCGGGCGCCTTCAGCATCCACCTCCACAGGTGGACGTTTTTTCCCGGGCCCGGCAGGCTGCACCCTATTCTTTTGCGAAGCGTAGGTACAACCAGCCGGCCCGAAGGCCTCGTCAGGCACAGGGACAGCCCCAGCGCGCTCGTTCTCGTCAACAGCGTGCGCCTAAGCAGCCCCCTGCGCCTCCACAGCAAAAGCCGGGGACGGGCTTTTGACTGGATCCACGGGAACATAGCCGCCCTACAAGTGTCCGTACCGGACGATCTGCCGGTCGGAGGGAGGTTAAAATTTTTTCACCAAAGGTGGCCTCTCATAACCTCCGACCAGTGGGTTCTCCAAATAGTGCGGTGCGGATACGCCCTGAATTTGGCCTCCCTGCCTCCAAATTGTCCTCCGGGAGCTCAGTCTTTCAGCTCCCATCACAAGCAGGTACTTGCAGAGGAACTCTCCGCCCTTCTCAGCGCCAATGCGGTCGAGCCCGTACCACCCGGGCAGGAAGGGCAGGGATTCTATTCCAGGTACTTCCTTGTGGAAAAGAAAACAGGGGGGATGCGTCCCATCCTAGACCTGAGAGGCCTGAACAAATTCCTGGTCAAAGAAAAGTTCAGGATGCTTTCCTTGGGCACCCTTCTGCCAATGATTCAGAAAAACGATTGGCTATGTTCCCTGGATTTAAAGGACGCATATACTCACATACCGATACTGCCAGCTCACAGACAGTATCTCAGATTCCGCCTGGGCGCACGGCACTTTCAGTATTGTGTGCTGCCCTTTGGGCTCGCCTCTGCCCCACGAGTGTTTACCAAGTGCCTCGTGGTGGTAGCGGCCTACCTACGCAAGCTGGGAGTACACGTGTTCCCATATCTCGACGATTGGCTGGTCAAGAACACCTCGGAGGCAGGAGCCCTCCGGTCCATGCAGTGCACTATTCAGCTTCTGGAGCTGCTGGGGTTTGTGATAAATTACCCAAAGTCCCATCTCCAGCCAACCCAGTCTCTGGAATTCATAGGAGCTCTGCTGAATACCCAGACGGCTCAGGCCTACCTTCCCGAAGCGAGGGCCACCAATCTCCTGGCCCTGGCTTCGCAGACCAGAGCGTCTCAGCAGATCACAGCTCGGCAGATGTTGAGACTTCTGGGTCATATGGCCTCCACAGTTCATGTGACTCCCACGGCTCGTCTTCACATGAGATCTGCTCAATGGACCCTAGCTTCCCAGTGGTTCCAAGCCACCGGGAATCTAGAAGATGTCATCTGCCTCTCCACCAGTTGCCGCACTTCACTGCTCTGGTGGACCATCCGGACCAATTTGACACTGGGACGTCCATTTCAAATTCCACAGCCCACGAAAGTGTTGACGACGGATGCATCTTGCCTGGGGTGGGGAGCTCATGTCGATGGGCTTCACACCCAGGGTCTGTGGTCCCTCCAGGAAAAGGATCTGCAGATCAACCTCCTGGAGCTCCGAGCGATCTGGAACGCACTGAAGGCTTTCAGAGATCGGCTGTCCTGCCAAATTATCCAAATTCGGACAGACAATCAGGTTGCAATGTATTACGTCAACAAGCAGGGGGGCACCGGATCTCGCCCCCTGTGTCAGGAGGCCGTCGGGATGTGGCGTTGGGCGTGTCGGTTCGGCATGCTCCTCCAAGCCACGTACCTGGCAGGCATAAACAGTCTGGCCGACAGACTGAGCAGAGTCATGCAACCGCACGAGTGGTCGCTCCACGCCAGAGTGGTACGCAAGATCTTCCGAGAGTGGGGCACCCCCTCGGTGGACCTTTTCGCCTCTCAGACCAACCACAAGCTGCCTCTGTTCTGTTCCAGACTTCAGGCACACAGCAGGCTAGCGTCGGACGCTTTTCTCCTCCATTGGGGGACCGGCCTCCTGTATGCTTATCCTCCCATACCTTTGGTGGGGAAGACCTTACTGAAGCTCAAGCAAGACCGCGGCACCATGATTCTGATAGCGCCCTTTTGGCCCCGTCAGATCTGGTTCCCTCTTCTTCTGGAGTTGTCCTCCGGGGAACCGTGGAGATTGGAGTGTTTTCCGACTCTCATCTCGCAGAACGACGGAGCGTTGCTGCACCCCAACCTTCAGTCCCTGGCTCTCACGGCCTGGATGTTGAGGGCGTAGACTTCACTGCGTTGGGTCTGTCTGAGGGTGTCTCCCGGGTCTTGCTTGCCTCTAGGAAGGATTCCACTAAAAAGAGTTACTTTTTCAAGTGGAGGAGGTTTGTCGTGTGGTGTGAGAGCAAGGCCCTAGAATCTCGTTCTTGCCCTGCACAGAACCTGCTTGAATACCTTCTGCACTTATCAGAGTCTGGCCTCAAGACCAACTCAGTAAGGAATCACCTTAGTGCGATTAGTGCTTACCATTATCGTGTGGAAGGTAAAGCCATCTCTGGAGAGCCTTTAGTCGTTCGATTCATGAGAGGCTTGCTTTTGTCAAAGCCCCCTATCAAGCCTCCTACTGTGTCATGGGATCTCAACGTCGTCCTCACCCAGCTGATGAAACCTCCTTTTGAGCCACTGAATACCTGCCATCTGAAGTACTTGACCTGGAAGGTCATTTTCTTGGTGGCAGTTACTTCAGCTCGTAGGGTCAGTGAGCTTCAAGCCCTAGTAGCTCATGCTCCATATACTAAATTTCATCACAACAGAGTAGTGCTCCGCACTCACCCAAAGTTTCTGCCGAAGGTGGTGTCGGAGTTCCATCTTAACCAGTCAATTGTCTTGCCAACATTCTTCCCCAGGCCGCATACCCGCCCTGCTGAACGTCAGTTGCACACATTGGACTGCAAGAGAGCATTGGCCTTCTACTTGGAGCGGACACAGCCCAACAGACAGTCCGCCCAATTGTTTATTTCTTTCGACCCTAACAGGCTAGGGGTCGCTGTCGGGAAACGCACCATCTCCAATTGGCTAGCAGATTGCATTTCCTTCACTTACGCCCAGGCTGGGCTGACTCTTGAGGGTCATGTCACGGCTCATAGTGTCAGAGCCATGGCAGCGTCGGTGGCCCACTTGAAGTCAGCCACTATTGAAGAGATCTGCAAGGCTGCGACGTGGTCATCTGTCCACACATTCACATCTCATTACTGCCTCCAGCAGGATACCCGACGCGACAGTCGGTTCGGGCAGTCGGTGCTGCAGAATCTGTTTGGGGTGTAAATCCAACTCCACCCTCCAGGACCCGAATTTATTCTGGTCAGGCTGCACTCTCAGTTAGTTGTTCTTCGTAGGTCAATTTCTGTTGTACCCTCGCCGTTGCGAGGTTCAATTGACCTGGGTTCTTGTTTTGAGTGAGCCTGAGAGCTAGGGATACCCCAGTCGTGAGAACAAGCAGCCTGCTTGTCCTCGGAGAAAGTGAATGATACATACCTGTAGCAGGTGTTCTCCGAGGACAGCAGGCTGATTGTTCTCACCTACCCTCCCTCCCTCCTCCCCTTTGGAGTTGTGTGTTTCATCTTTTGCTAGTCATTCAACTGGCGGGAGCGGTCGCGCACGGGCGGGAAGACGGCCGCGCATGCGCGGTGGGCGTACCCTGCGTGCCGACCGTCCCGTGAAGCTTTTTTCCGGTTGGTGGGGGCTGCCGCGGACGTCACCCAGTCGTGAGAACAATCAGCCTGCTGTCCTCGGAGAACACCTGCTACAGGTATGTATCATTCACTATCCCAACTCCCGGTCCACCAACTTGACCTTTTGCAGCTTATTCTTTTACGATAAAGTTACTACTCTTGTGTCAAATTCCTTTCCCTTTCCCAACCCTTCCCAACCTACCCCTCCCCTGGATCCCCTTTTCTTTAACTGATCAAAATACATTCACTCCACCAATATTTGGTTGAACAACTATCTATTCATAAGGCGGCTTTGTGAAGCTGATGTTAAGGTGTCCAAGAATAAGCTCCAGCAGTTTATCCAACTCTCTCCCCTTTCCGAGGAAAATTGTTTTATACTCATCCTCTTCATCCGAGTTAAGTGAATCATTCGCAGTCTCCACCCCTGCAAAGTAGGGTACCTATTTGTAATCCATTCAGCCAGGATGCATTGTTTTGCTGTTATAATAGATTTTTCCACAAAGGCCTTCTTGCCTTTGGATATAATTTTTAAAAATTAGTTGCACATATCTGAGTAGTTTTTAAAATAGCCTGATATTACACCTTTTTTTTTTTTTTTTATTCTCTCTTTTGGGTGACTGAAAGTTTCCTTCTTTGGGCTCCTAACTCACTTGAAGCTTGGGCTGGGAAGGGGCCAATAGGGTTTGTGGGAGAGATGTGTGGTTTTGAGATCTGCTGCTTTTGAGCTCACACTGTTTGACGGACACTTTATGGGGGAAAGGAAAGTTAAATGAAGACCATACCCTTCTGTGTCCAGGGGTCCTTCCCCCTCCCCCCCCCCCCCCCAAGCTGTTGCAGGTGATATCGAAGCTTGTGTGGTTTGGCTCTGGGTGGCTATGGAAGCATGGAAGAAACATCAATTAGCTTTGTAACAGGACCAACACCCCCACAACCCAGAAGTGAATGCACTGGTGAGGTTGATGGCTGAAGAGCCATAAGAATGTCGTCACTAAGGAAATTACACTGCATGCTTCTTTTTTCCCCATTGGGATTGTGAGATGGTAGAAGCAGTGAAGGATTTAGATGTTTTTCCTCTGGGAATTTTACACTTGGTCAGCCTTCTAAGCAAATGTGTTTTGGGACAGTAAAACCTGCTGTCGTGACATTTGATACTCTGAGATGCACTTAAAGCTCTGGATACCTCTCTAAAGGTAGCAGTTTAACAGTTTTATGATAACTGATGTAATTTCTTCAACAAAGTTGGCTGGCCAGCTTCAAGAACAGGGTCAACAAGAATGCCAGGCTGGATTAAGAGGATTCTCAGATAACTGAATTCAAGAACTTTAATTTGGCTCAATTTAAGGAAAGAGCCATGGTGTGATGTAGGCTGAAATATCTAGAAGGTAGAAAGAGTCATCTGCAATTTATTTATTTATTTTATTTAAGTCGTCTTTGATATCTCTGATGGAAATGATGCAGAGATATTTTCAGGAGGCATTGAGTTTACCATTGGATACTCTCTCTCCTATATCGTGAGCCATATATTTAATCTTTACCCACAGCGGAGAACCTAGCATTAACAATGTATTAAGAAGGAGCCCAGATATACTTGATGAATCTGAGTTCCTAGAAAGTTAATTGGAGCCAATAACTGGAATTTGTACTTGTGGTTACATTTATGTTTAAAGCTGAGAGTGATAATGTTTTGTAGAAAATATAAACGAGACTTTTCTTGGCTCATGAATACGTATGTTTCCTGATTTGTCTCAAATAACCCAGGCCAGACCATGGGAGTTCTTGGTTTAAAGTCAATGGTCCTGGTACTGGGGTTTATATTTGTATTAGAATTCCCTTGTCATTATTTTATAAGTTGTGTGAATAATCATCTTATCTTTGGCTCAAGATGGCTTCTGAATTTTCTGTAGGTAAGGGAGGAACCAGAAGTGCTTTGACTGGCTTGAAAGAAGGCCTTAACCCCATATCGCATCCCTGTGATTTTTGTTATGATTACGTGAACGATATTTCCTTTCTCTTGGCCCTAAATATTGTGATCTGAAGCTTTGTTGAATTATTACCTCCCATTGTCTATTTCTGAGTCATTCAAATTTTTTTCTTGAGTGTCATTGAATAGAAAATTGAAAACATTAAACAAAAAAAAAAAACATGCTAGAATCCAATGCCATGAGCTTAAATTCACAACACCTTGAGACTAGTTTTCTCCTGTTTTAGATCCTTTCCCAAGTTATGATCTATTCTTCTACATTTGAATGTTGTAAAATTAAGACAAGCCTAACACCTCTTGACAGCAATGAAAACTTAAGAAGACTAGGCCTTTTTAGATTGCTAAGAAATGCCCATATAGTATTCATCCTGTGTTGTGCAGTAGTGTCTGTAATGTTTCATTCCATATGAACTGTAGCATATCTGATCTCTACATCAGCAAACCCCTCCTACTGCAGCTCCTTCAGGTATAGAAGGACTGAACATATGCTCTGTGCAAAAGTGCTGTATTCCCTTTAATATTTCATAACTTGAAATGTAACCTCTCACATGCACACCTAATTATGTGTGATTATATGGAGTGTTCTGACTACACAAAAGAACTCCTGATTATCAAGAGGCGGACTGATAAGGCCTTACTTCTTTAACTTCTGTACAACCTGTTATGTGACTGCAGCCATAACAAGAATCTGGAAGCTGATTCTCTAAGGGGTCCTTTTACAAAAGATGCCGTTTAATATGAGCAGATGACGCAAATGGCACATGACGTTTAATTGTGAGCAAGTGCAAGGTGATGCATGTGGGAAAAAAGAACCCGCATTATAGCTACGTCATGCAAGGTTCCACGTTAGGAGTTGCGGACCAAGAAAAGGGATCTGGGTGTCGTCGTCGATAATACACTGAAACCTTCCGCTCAGTGTGCTGCTGCGGCTAGGAAAGCGAATAGAATGTTGGGTATTATTAGGAAAGGTATGGAAAACAGGTGTGAGGATGTTATAATGCCGTTGTATCGCTCCATGGTGCGACCGCACCTTGAGTATTGTGTTCAGTTCTGGTCGCCGCGTCTCAAGAAAGATATAGTAGAATTGGAAAAGGTGTAGCGAAGGGTGACTAAAATGATAGCGGGGATGGGACGACTTCCCTATGAAGAAAGACTAAGGAGGCTAGGGCTTTTCAGCTTGGAGAAGAGACGGCTGAGGGGAGACATGAAAGAGGTATATAAAATAATGAGTGGAGTGGAACAGGTGGATGTGAAGCGTTTGTTCACGCTTTCCAAAAATACTAGGACTAGGGGCCATGCGATGAAACTACAGTGTAGTAAATTTAAAACAAATCGGAGAAACTTTTTCTTCACCCAACGCATAAACTCTGGAATGCGTTGCCGGAGAACGTGGTGAAGGCGGTTAGCTTGGCAGAGTTTAAAAAGGGGTTAGACGGTTTCCTAAAGAACAAGTCCATAAACCACTACTAAATGGACTTGGGAAAAATCCACACTTCCAGGAATAACATGTATAGAATGTTTGTATGTTTGGGAAGCTTGCCAGGTGCCCTTGGCCTGGATTGGCTGCTGTCGTGGACAGGATGCTGGGCTCGATGGACCCTTGGTCTTTTCCCAGTGTGGCATTACTTATGTACAAAGGCGTGCTGAAAAATGGCTTACGGTAGTGTAGGCGTGCCTGTGAAAAAGGCCTCTCTTTTTTTTTTTTTTTTACCCAAAATGGACATGCGGCAAAATCAAAATTGCCACACGTCCATTTAGGGTCTGAGATCTTACCACCAGCCATTGACCTAGCAGTAAAGAATTTGGGCGGTAATGACACACGTGCATCAAAGGTCACTTGGCGCACGTTCAAAAATAAAAATGTTTTTCGGATGCGCACCAAAAATAAAATCACCACATGAACCACACGGTAGTCAGCCAGTAACTCCATTTTGGCGCACATTGGGTGTGCATAGACGCTTAAGCAGCTTAGGAAAAGGACCCCTAAATCTGGTACATATCTCCAAGGCAGCATTTTTGATCACTTGCAATAAGTAAACATTCATAGTAGTTTTCTTACAAAACAATGTGGTATCAGTGTAAAAAATGCAACGAAGGCTGCTACATTGGAGAAACAAGTCAGATGCTAAAGAAGAGATTTAATTTACATAGACACCATATAAAAAATGCTAGTACCAATAAAGATGTCACGCCTGTGGAGCAGCACTTTACAAAACCAGAATACCGTACCAGTGATTTCATGGTAAGAATCCTATAAAGGGAACTTTAAAACAATACAGGAATGTAAGACCTTTGAAGTCAGAATGATTAAATATTTTTACACAGTAGGTGATGGCAGAAAAAGACCTATACGGTCCATCCAGTCTGCCCAACAAGATAAACTCATAGGCGCTACTTTATATGTATACCTGACCTTGATTTGTATCTACCATTTTCAGGGCACAGATCGTAGAAGTCTGCCCAGTACTAGCCCTGCACCCCAAACACCGGTGCTGCCACCCAATCTCTGCTAAGCTTCTGAGGATCCATTCCTTTTGAACAGGATTCCTTTATGTTTATCCCACGCATTTTTAAATTCCATTACTGTTTTCATCTCCACCACCTCCCGCAGGAGGGCATTCCAAGTATCCACCACTCTCTCCGTGAAAAAATACTTCTTGACATATTTCTTGAGTCTGCCCCCCTTCAACCTCATTTCATGTCCTCTAGTTCTACTGCCTTCCCGTCTCCGGAACAGGTTCATTTGCGGATTAATACCTTTCAAATATTTGAACATCTGTATCATATCACCCCTGTTTCTCCCTTCCTCCAGGGTATACATGTTCAGGTCAGCAAGTCTCTCATACGTTTTGTAACGCAAATCCCATACCGTTTTTGTAGCTTTGCACCACTTCAATTTATTTTTACATCCTTAGCAAGATACGGCCTCCAAAACTGAACACAATACTCCACGTGGGGCCTCACCAACGACTTGTACAGGGGCAGCAACACCTCCTTTCTTCTGTAGGTCACACCTCTCTCTATACAGCCTAGAAACCTTCTGGCTGCGGCCACCGCCTTGTCACACTGTTTCATCGCCTTCAACTCTTCAGATACTATCACCCCAAGATCCCTCTCCCCGTCTGTACATATCAGACTCTCACCGCCTAACACATACGTCTCCTGTGGATTTCTACTCCCTAAGTGCATCACTTTGCATTTCTTCGCATTGAATTTTAATTGCCAAACGTTAGACCATTCTTCTAGCTTCTGCAGATCTTTTTTCATGTTTCCCACTCCCTCTGGGGTGTCCACTCTGTTACAAATTTTGGTGTCATCTGCAAAAAGGCAAACTTTACCTTCTAACCCTTCGGCAATGCCCTTCACAAATATATTGAACAGAATCGGCCCCAGCACCGATCCCTAAGGCACTCCACTACTCACCTTTCCCTCCTTCTCCCACCCTCTGGCGTCTGTCTGGCAACCAGTTCCTGTCAAGTTTATTCAAGAGCCTCCTGTGGGGAACCATGTCATCTACCAACATTTGCTTATTTCCGATCTGACAAAGAAGGGCAACCTTCAAAAGCTAATCAAGAAATGTAATAAGTTATGTCCAATAAAAAAAAGGTATCATATTTTCTTTTCCATGTTTTATTTTGTTTTTATTGATTACCTTACAAAAGCAGAAAGCACATCTTTTTCCATGTATATATAAGAATCTTCCCTGTGTAGAAAGTAATTAATGATGTTGAATGCTGAGGGGCTGATGCTAGCATTAGAGCCATGATCCGATGCTTAGCACATAGCTTCCTAATCCAAGAGTGACACCAAAGTTTTGTTACTGAATGTAGTAACCAAACAGTATGCAAATAGGCTCAGCACAGAAAGGAAATGGGAGAATGAACCAAATGGATGCACATACAGTCTGCGTTAGCAGCAGCCATATTTTGTGCACAAATCAGCACCCAGAGTTGTACGCACCCACATCTGTGTCTCTGCAGATGCGGGATTGCTATTCTGTGCATACAATTTTCCAATGCTGATACTTATGCACAGAATAGCAGTTCAGCACATGTGCAGATGTATGTGCCTGTAACTGCAGGTGCTGATTCGTTTTTTCTCAGACCTGTTTACGCATGTACCTCTTAATCTAGCTCTTTGTTTTAGTATACCTCTTCCTCAGTTTTCTTTCTTCTCTTTTTTTTTTTTACTCGTGTTCTTTATGGAATCCAGAAAAAAAAGTTAGTGGTCTTCTATGCATGCAATAAAGAGAAGAAACAGGCATGAAATCATTAATGCTGACTGCAGAACAAGTTAACTTATGTTTCCTCGGATCTTGCATTAGAGTCCTGGTGCTGCTGGGCTCAGCCCTTTGGTCTTCTGTGCATTTCTCTGCATCGGTACTGAATAGCTAATAACTTCATTGGCATGGATTTAAAAGGTGCTGCCTGCTAATGTCTACTCAAGGCTTTGCACACAGGTAGCTTATGTACAAAACTTATTCTTGCATAGTGTGCCCACAAAATTATGCACTAAAACTGAGTTAACTAGTGCCCAACACATAGCACGGTTTATTGCATCAGCCGCAGAGCGGATAGTAGTCTGCAGGATCCTTGAAAGCAGGATGTAGTCTCTTGAGCCATACATCATTTTCATCAGCAAACAGAATGTCGCTTTTGAGGCCTGCATATTGTAGCAGAGATGTGCTGATAGCTTTTTCTGACCTAATGCACATGCTTCATAAGCCGTTTGCAACATCACAGCAACTACAAAACTCCAATAAAAAACGTTATCTTTGTCAAAGCAATAGTAGGAATCAATGCACAAATCTATATGAAATGCTGGTACTTTTGAGAACTGTACCCACCAGCAGCATCAGCCAAAATTCAGAACCTTGAAATTCCTAATGAACTTCAGTAGATCAAAGCATATTTGGAAGTATCGTAGATATCAGCTGGTACACAAGCCTCTGCATCAAAGTGAACTTTGTCCTTCACTGACAGAAAAGCAGAAGTAGTCCATTACCAACAATTTTGGTTGGATGTGTTACTTAAAATTGAATTTTAGGCCGTGTTTGTTTGCCACTTGTTCTGTCTCCCCCCCCCCCCCTCATCCTGCAGGATGAGCAGGGCCAATTTGTCCCCCCGTCCCCCCCCCCACCATCCTGCAGGATGAGCAGGACCAATAAAGAAAAATGGGTGGTAATAGAAGTTGGTGGGAAGGGAAAGGAAGCAGCAGTGGTAGAGGTAAACCCCAGATTCTACAAAGGGTGCCCAAACTTTGGCATACAATTGAGTGAGTTATGTGACATTAAATTGCAAATTTGCAGTTATCCCATTCTATAAATAGCATCCCTAACTTCTCTTGCATGCAAACGCAAAAGGAGCATTCATGTGGGAAAGTCAGGGGCATTCTGATTATTCTTGCATGCACTTTATAGAATACTAGGAAAAAATGCCCGTTTCTGAGCGGAATGAAACGGGCGCTAGCCAGGGGCCCCCTCCCTCCGTCCCTCGAAGCTACTTGCCTTGTTCGCTGTGGGCCGTTTCGGCCGTCGAGTGTCATAGCTCCGCCCTCGACGTCATGACGTTTTGATGCGAGGGCGGTGCAGACACTCCAGGGCACACCGGATATCTCGGGCGCCTCAACTTCTGTGGAGGCTTCAGAACGTTGGGGTTGCCTTTTATATATATATAGATAATTGCATTCACTGTTCTCTCTAAACTGAGTGGAAGTCCTCCAAACTGCATTGCTGCCAGTAGGGGGTGGTGCTTCAATACTGTGTTTTCAATCACTAGGAGACAGGCAGGTTCCCTGGAGTCCTGCAGAGCCTGTCTGTCCCTCACTAGTGAAAATGTGTATTCTCTTGTTACTATGTAAGCCGCATTGAGCCTGCGATGAGCGGGAAAGCGCGGGGTACAAATAAATAAATATACACAGGAAAATTAACATAGCTTAAATAACCTTTTAAAAAGCAAGGCCTTTACATTTTTTTTTCTGAAACCAGAATAATTAAACAAATCATTAAAACAAGAAGGTACTAATGTCCAGATCTTCATAGCTTGTACGGCAAGAAGTTTATCATGATAACAAACAAAACGGGAGCTGGGGCAGACCTCTACGGTCTACGCCCTGATCGTGACTGAATAGATCTCCCTCAGAATTCTTTAGGAACCCATAGTCAAAGCTCTTAAAACCTATGCAAAGGCCTCAGTGCTTGATGGCTTGTATAAGTGACACTAGCTGTAAAACAAGTCCCAAAATATATATTTTTGTCTTGTCCCCATTGACACCCACACAGTTTAAAAAGTAAGAAAACAGAAATGGATCAGGGAAAACCCTACACAAGTGAATTGCAAAAGCTAAAAAAGAGACACATTGACATTACAAAAAAAAAATACTTAGTAGCACCCTACATTTAAATAAAGCTTTGATGGGAACAAGAGCAGTTAACAGCAGTTAATTTAAACAGTTTCTGAATAATACACCAGAGGGGCCAAATATATGCCAAAAAGACTAATTATTGGTAGGTGGAGGAATCATTGTACTACAGGATGAATTTAATGGTTTGTGACAGAACTAAGGTTTAGATTTAAATAACCAAGAGAAGCTGCTTCCGGCAGACAACAGCTGCCTATGAAAACAACCCAGAGCTCCCTGGGTGTTGAATTACATAGTGGCACAGTAAATGACGGCAGATAAAGACCTGTACGGTCCATCCAGTCTGCCCATCAAGATAAATTAAGCAATTAACTCATGCTGGGACTGGAGCAATACAAGACTTTTTATTCTAATAATTATCTTTGTACTCTTGCCTCCTTGCCAGAGATGCAAGTTTCAGTGTAGGAATAGCTGTCATTTCCACACCTAGGGAAAAAAGAAATTCATAATCATTTATCTGATTTACCATCCCCCCCCCCCCCCCCCCCAAAAAAAAAAAAAAACAACAACCCAGCCTTCTGTTTGGATTTGGTATAATGCCTTTCCTCATGTTTATGCCCATGATTGAAGAAAGGGATTGCAAAACAGAGGTGGGCCTGAGGGGGATGCAGAGGGATGTGGGCCTCATTTGCATAAGTCAGTAGGAACTGAATATGTGAAAAAAAAGCACTCGTGGGCAGGGTTGTCCTGCTGCAAAATGGTCAGGTTTTACAGTCGGAGAATAAACTTGCTGTTAAAATGAGTGACTTTAGATAATGTTAAATGATGCACATACATATTGATGATTGTTGTTTTAACTTTAGCTGTAAGTTTTCTGTTGCACTGTTTTATGTTGTATATGGGCTTTGTAATGGGCCCCAAGCTGTCACTGATGGGGTATGATATCAAATTGAATTAAATTGAATAACTTAAAACAGAAAACAGATAAGGTGAAATGTTCTGTGGGTGTAGCTAAGCGCTGGAGCTCATACACCTTAAGAAAATACCATGTGTAGAACAGTTGAGATAAGATTATTATGCAGCTGAACAATATAATGGTAGGTTTTCTGCTTCCTGAGGGGAGACAGCATTATAGCTGAGCAGCTGAGTAAGGCAACACCACATTTTTTAAAATCTATGCTCAACAAAAAGTTTACATGACCTGTATATGAAGTGGGGATCTCTCCATCTGTATCCATCTATGTAGAAGATATATTTTTTCTAGCAGCTGGTAAGGATATTGTGGGATTTGGGGGGGGGGGGGGGGTTAATAATGGAGCTTGCATGAATATTGAGCACAGATAAAAAGCTATGCAATTTTTCTTTAGGGTATCTGTTCTGAATGCACCTCAGTACTAAACTGTAGCAGCTTTCTGTACATGTTTCAATCCTAACCGGACTAGGGTCTGCCTCTATTGCTCCATAGCACCTCCTGCTATTCCAAAGATTTATGCCTCTTGCAGCCCTATCACTGAATGCCTTTGATTTGCAAACATAGCTATTCCAGTACTGTGCCCTCCCATAGCTCTGCCAGTGCATCCCAGTTCTGATCTGCGGAACTTCTGCATATTTCAATAGTTGCTCTTCTGCCCCCCTCAGTGATGCAGCAGTAACCTCAGTCCTGATTCGTGGTCCTATCCTACCCACGTAATCTGAATATCTGACTAAAAAGCATCAGACTTAGGCATCATAACATACATAGAGGGGCATTTTCGAAAGAAACGTCTAAGTTGGAATTTAGACATCTTTTGTAGAACGCCCAAATTCGGAGGCGGGGAAAAGGCCATTTTCGAAAGAAGATGGACGTCCCATCTTTGTGTTTGAAAATACCTTGGACGTCCTTGGATTTGGATGTCCTTTGATTTTCAGCCATTTTCGAAACCAAAGACGTCCAAGTCTAAAACGCCCTTTGGATGTGGGAGGAGCCAGTATTTTGAGTACACTGATCCCCCTCACATGCCAGGACAGCAATCAAACACCCTAAGGGGCACTGCAGTGGACTTCATAAACTGCTCCCAGGAACACTGCTCCGTTGTCTGTTGAGCCCACCCCCCCAAAACCTAGTACCCCCAACTGTACACCATTACCATAGCCCTTACGGGTGAAGGGGTGCACCTATATGTGGGTACAGAGGGTTGTTGGTGGGTTTTGAAGGGCTCGCTGTTTCCTCCACAAATGTAACAGGTAGGGAGGGAGTAATGGGAGGTCATCTCTGATTCCCTCCAGTGGTCATCTGGCCATTTCAGGCACCTTTTTGTGCCTTATTCGTAATAAAAACAGGTCTGCGTGAAAACGACCAAGTTTTAGTCCTGGACGTCTTTGCTTTTTTCCATTATGGCTCAAAGACGTCCAAGTCTTAGGAACGCCCAAGTCCTGCCTCGACCATGCCTCCGATACGTCCCCTTGAGATTTGGACGTCCTTGCGACAGACTGCAGAGAAAGATGTCCAAAATCGGGTTTCGATTATACCGATTTGGACATCTCTGAGATGGATGTCTAAGTGCCGATTTATGTCGCTTTTTGGACGTCCATCTCTTTCGAAAATGAGCCTGACAGTAACATAGTAGATGACAGCAGATAAAGACCTGCACGGTCCATCCAGTCTGCCCAACAACACAAAACTCATAGCATAAGGTATGATGTGATACTACATATGTATACCTGATCTTCATTTGTCCTTGCGGCATAGACCGTAGAAGTATGCCTGGCACTGTCCTTGTTCTAAAACGTCTGAAGTTGTCATCAAAGCCCCACTCCGAGTCCAGCCCATCCAAATCTGTGCCCAGCCACAATCAGGGAACAGATCACAGACGTCTGCCCAGCACTAGCTTTGCTTCCCAATTAATCACTGCTACGCTTCTTTGGATCCATTCCTTTTAAACAGGATCCTTTTACTAAGGTGCGTTAACAAATTTAGCATGAGCTATTAGTGTGCTAAATGGTAAGATGCCCATAGGAATATAATGGGCATCTTATCATTTAGCGTGTGCTAATTCCATTAGCGCACCTTAGTAAAAGGACCCCTTAATATGCAACTTTCTTAAATTAGCCCCCTAATTTTCTGTTACTCTATCTTTTGTATCTATATATTCCATCTTTGCTTACACCCTATGCTGTCTATTAAAATGTTTTACTATATACTAGTAAAAGAGGCCCGTTTCGAACAGAAAGGAAACGGGCGCTAGCAAGGTTCCAGGGCCCCCTCCCCCTCCTGTTCTCCCCTCCTCCTCCCCTCCCCCCACTCCCCATCACTCCCTCCCCACCCCCTCTTCTCCCCTCCTCCTCCCCTCCCCCCACTCCCCATCACTCCCTCCCCACCCCCTCTTCTCCCTCCCCCCTCCCATCTCAGGACCCCCTCCCCCTCTTGTCTCAGGACCCCACCCCTCCCCCCTCTCGTCTCAGGACCCCGCCCTCTATCCACGCCCCCCTCTCCTCCAATTTCTGCCGCCCAGCACCTCCCTCCCTCTGTGTCTGTGGCCTGCAAGTGCAAGACGTGTGCTGTTTAAAAAGTTTTACGTCCTGCTCGGCCGCCAACACTGAAGTGCAGCAAGTACAAACGCCGCTTCAGACAGGCTGTGGTTTCAGCTGTTCCTCTGGTCCCGCCCTCATTTCCTGTGGTTGGTCCCTTCTCCTTCTGACATCGCGTTTCTTTCCCTGGCAACTGTACAGAGTTCCCTCGAGGGTGGGGCAGTGATCGGGAGTGCGATTACGAACCCTACATGGCTTCACTGCCACACTGCCATGGAGTCAGCTTCAGAACGTTGGAGGTGCGAATTATTATATTAGATTGTTTACATACTTTGTTATATGAATATTTTTACTGCTGTGATTGTCTATTGTTTATGACTGACTTATTCTTGCTGTACACCGCCTTGAGGAGTCCTTTTACTAAGCCACCTGGATTATTGTAACTCCATTTTCGTAGGATGCAAGGAAAAAACTATTAAGAAACTTCAGACTGCACAGAATACCGCAGCTAGACTCATATTCGGTAAGGCGAAATATGAGAGCTTCAAACCCCTTAGAGAAAATTTGCATTGGCTTCCACTAAAGGATCGTATTGCCTTCAAAATTTGCACCTTGACCCATAAAATCATCCACGGAGAAGCTCCTTCATACATGTCAGACCTAATTGACTTACCGGCACGAAACATCAACAGTTCGTCGCATACCTTCCTGAACCTCCACTACCCTAATTGTAGAGGACTCAAATACAAATCAATACATGCATCTATCCCCCCTTCAATCTGTCCAAAATTCCGCTGCACGTCTTATCTACCGCGTGAACCGTTACTCTCATATCACCCCTCTCCTCAAGTCGCTTCACTGGCTCCCGATCCGCTACCGTATACAGTTCAAGCTTCTCCTATTGACCTTCAAGTGCACTCAATCTGCAGCCCCCCATTACCTCTCTACCCTCCTCTCCCCGTATGTTCCCACCCATAACCTCCGCTCTCAGGACAAATCACTCCTATCTGTACCCTTCTCCACCACCGCTAACTCCAGACTACGCCCCTTCTGCCTCGCATCACCTTATGCCTGGAACAGACTTCCCGAGCCCATACGCCATGCGCCCTCCCTGCCCATTTTCAAGTCCTTACTCAAAGCCCATCTCTTTTCCCTTGCTTTTGGCGCCTAACCACCCTCCCCATTCATGATACCTACACTGACTACATAGTTTGTTACCTTTAGATTGTAAGCTCTCTCGAGCAGGGACTGTCCTTCCCCATGTTTAAACTTGTACAGCGCTGCGTAACCCTAGCAGCGCTATAGAAATGCTAAGTAGTAGTAGTAGTAGTAGCAGCATCTACCTTCACATAACTTTGCACAAAAGCATGGAACAAACTACCAAACACTATAAAAATAACTCGTAACTTAACAAACTTCAGGAAATTACTAAAAACACACTTGTTTGAAAAAACTTACACTAAGAATCCTCCTTAGAACTTGATTATTCTATATCTAAACCAACCACCTACGAATCCCTCTAAACTGATTATATTAGCCATAACTCCTCACAATGTAATCCATAACCGAGTAATAACAAATTGTATTTCTATCACTCACAACTTGTTGTAAGCCACACTGAGCCCGCAAAAAGGTGGGAAAATGTGGGATACAAATGCAATAAAATAAAGAAATAAATATTATCATATTTTTTTCTTTTTCATTATGTGTTATGTAAATTATTCCACAGACATATCTTCCTTAATTCTTACATAGTAATATGTTAATTTAGAACAAACCTCTTACTCTGTTCATAACTATATCTTTTGCAATATAATGTAAGCCACATTGAGCCTGCAAATAGGTGGGAAAATGTGGGGTACAAATGTAGCACATAAATAAATAAATAAATAAAGTGGCCTGTGGTAGTGTGGGTGTGTGTTTTTGGTGCACAATGGGCCATTTTTTTACCACAGCTGGGAAAAAAAGGCATTTTTTTAATGGGGCAGTAAAGGCCGTGCACTAGAATTAAAAGCAGCACACGGCCATTTACTGCCTGACCTCTTACTGCTCTTACCTATTGACCTAGCGATGATGGTCAGGCAGTGCACGCCAATGTAAGCGCACTGCCGATCACCGCCAGGAACGCCCCCGTGATAGAAAGTAGAAACGTATTTTCTACTGTGGGAACCAGCACGCACCAACTTCGAAACTACTGCAGGGTGCCCGCGCTCCCCCTGCGGTAGAAGCAATTTGGTATGCGCTACCTGTGTGTTAGCCCTGCTTAGTAAAAGGGCCCAAGTGAATTCCTTCAAAAAGGTGATAAATAAAATATAAATAAATAAAATACTCGTATTCTTTATGACCAATGCTGTTCTAAACAGGAAAAATATACAATGGAATATTGCATACTTGTAAAATTAATCTATTCTTTCCTTACTGCAAGACTCTCTAATTCCACCCTAGCAGTGTAATTTTTCTCACAAAAAAGGTGCCGGTACTCAAATGCCAGGCCACCCTTCAAGTGTGGGGTGATCACTGAGGGACCCACCCTACAATAGCAGGGCCCCCTGCAACCAGTCTTAGAATCTATGACAAGGCAGAATTGGTGTGTAGAGCCTGAGCTCTTTCATTAAAACTTGAGGTCCATGGGTCAATTGTAGTAGACAATGGAAAAGGTGCTGGTACTCAGTACCCCCTCAAATAAAAAGCCCTGCACCCTAGCAAATTCAACAGGCAAGATTTGAATGCACAAAATAGAAGGGATGAATGTACTCAACGGTTAAAAAGGACCTACACAGCAGGTACAATCCTAAAAGAGTATGAGAGGAGTAACCTGCACCGAATGCCAGCCACAGGTACAACCTAAAAACAAAGGCATGGAAAAAATTATTTGTACTGTGCTGTAGGCACATCCCTAACCACTTTACTGGGTTGACTGGATGGGCCACGTTGGTCTTTATCTGCTGTCATCCATTGTATTACTGTTGTTATAACTTGCTGGTTTGGGACAAAATATAAACATCAAACACTAATCAAAATTGAGGCGTGCACTGTGACCAGAATGTTTTTGAATTTACTTAGCACAGTAAAATAATTGTGTGCTATTTCTGGTACCTGTGGCAAGGACTCCTGCTGCTGCTGTTCACATTCTTCCAGGCTCTTGCCTGCCTGATATCTAGCACGTATGACTTCTTAACTGTGGTCTCATTGGTCAGGCTGTGCATGCATATCTACAAGTATAGATATGCATCCATAAGCATCCATGGATGGATAAATCCAACACAACAAATAGGATCACTCGTTTTTGAGCATTTTTTTTAGATATAAAAAAAGGATGAGCATGATAGTGCAATGTTAACATAAAAGATATGCTACATAGGACCCTAAGCACTGTTTGAGGTATATGTTGTTTTTTTAAACATTTTTGAGTTATTAAGCAGGCTGTTTGCAATCTGTGTCATTATTATACCTTAAATATTTGGCAATAAAAAAAAAAAAAATCAAAGGCAGTTGCCACTTGTGGCCCTCTTACACTAGGTAACTTTTTTTTTTTTTACTTATCATCACAGCACCAAGTTTGCTTCCCAATTAGACTGTAAATGTCATGGAACTTGGACTGTTATGTATCGCTGCCTATATCTAACAGGCTTTGCAAATGATTCAAATGTATCTATCTTCCTTCCATGTGAAAATCAAAGGAAATCCACTTCAATTATAATCTTTCTATTTACATCTGGTGGAACTGGATTATATTGTGTGAAAAGTATGAACATAGTTATTTGACTAATAATTTACCCAAATCTAGAAAAGTGCGAATCTGGAAAGCCCTAGGTCCTTATTTAGAGCTCTGGTTGGCGCGCTAACTGTGCAGATGCCTATGGGCATCTACAAAGCGTGTGCTAATTTTTAGCGCGCCTTTGTAAACAGGGCCCTTAGATTAATTTTATGCTTATTATTATTTTTTGGTTTGTGTTTTTTTAAAGATATATATTGTATTGTCAGCTCAGTTTTATTGATGAAGAATTGTATTGTTAATTCAAAACAATAAAAATATGATATATATATATATATATATATAAAAGAAAATCCGCTACCCTTCTTTAGCCTACTAAGGCGCCTCAGAAGAAGACAAAACTTTCCCAGCCTTTGTTTAACAGGTACCCGCAGTTTCCCCTCCTCTCCTGCAGGGGGGGGTCGCTGCCGCCCTACCCCCCCGCCTCGGACTTGAAGACGAAGCATCGACTCCAACGAAAGAGGGGGGGGGGGGGGAAAAATCCGAGTCGTCTCTATGGTAACATCTGCCTACCTCCGCTTCCCAGCGAACGCGGCAGTGGCACGTGCGTCACCCTCTTCAGTCAGCCGACGCACCGACGAGGCTTTCCCACCCTCCCCGCCCTCTGGAGTGCGCGAACGCGCGCCTGCCTTCCATCTTGACGAGCCTGTGCGTGCACGCGCCGCAGACAGCGAGCGAGCGAGAGAGAGAGAAAGAGGAGCTAGAGCGCCGCCTGTTCTTCCTCGCCGAGCGCGACCACCGACCGCCCGCCTCCTCCCGACCAGCACCACCAACCGCAAAAGCCGGAGCCGCCCGCGTCAACAGCCACCACCGAAGCGGCCTCGCGCTCCCCGTCCCACTTCCCTCCCCCTTCGCCCCTCACAGCGGCCTCCACCGTTCCCGACCGGGCCCTGTACGGAGCAGCCAATCCGGATCCCTCCTCCTCTTCCGCACCGCCGCCAAAACACCATCTCCCTCCCCCAACCCCGGAGAGCCGGAGACAGAAGCGCCATGTCAGCCAGCAGCCTCCTGGAACAGGTAGGTCGGACCCCCGGCCTCTGGCTTTGTGTGAGGGGAGGGAGGAGGAGGAGGAAGGAGCCGCGCTAGGCCTCAACGCATTGATCCGGCCTGGCCGCCTCCTCTTTCCCCGCAGTCGCTAACTTTCTCTCTGGTTTTGTTTTTCTCTCTCGTTTCTTCTTTCCCGTCATGGTGGATCTGGCTTTGACCGACTCGCCGCAGAGACCGAAAGGCCAAGGAAACAAAGGTAAGAGTTGAGTGTTGAATGCGCCTCTTTTGCTGGCTTTCTCCTTCCCTTCCCATGTGTCTGGCGCCGCCAGGAGGAGTCAGGCCTCGGCCGCCTGCTTTTCTGCTTCCAATTGTCCGGGCGCCCGGCCACGAGGAGGTGGAGGCTGGGGAGAAGTGAATGGGGCCTTGTCCGGTGACAGGGGGAAATCCAGGCCAGCGACGTGGGCTTTTCTGCTTCTTTTCGTCAGCCTTGACCAGAAAAGGACTTTTTGGAAGGCGAGATTAGGGTCGTTATATTAAAGCAGAAGAGGAGGAACAGCTAAAGTAGCTTCTTGAAGTATATAATTCTCCAGGTTTATTTTTTTATGGGAGGAGCAACCAGCCTCTTTTTTTTTTTGTAATAGATCGTGGGAAATCTTGTATCTTTTTTTTTTTTTTTACCACCACCTTTCAGCCTCCTCTTGTGTAAGTTGATCATAAGCGGCAGTGAAGATCAGCTTTACGTTTTATAATTAATAGAGGGAATCTGTTTTCTTGAAACTTACGTTTTTAACCTAGAGATGTTGGGAAACAGCTCAAATATTTTAAAATTGAAGATAAAATAAGACAGTGTTTAAGGTCTTTTAAAAGAGACAGAAGCTATGCTGTAACGCTTAACATTAATTTATATTAATATAAGTGGGAATCTAGAGGAAGTAAAAACAGGTTACTCCCAAATTATTTTTTTTATTTTGATGCAGAGAGAAAGTAGCTGGGAAAATATTTACTTGTTGAGAGAGCTGGTAAGGTTTTTTTTTTTTTTTAATTTGTTTTCTTCCATATTAATAAAGGAAAACGGGTGTATAAGTAAGAAACTCCTTAACTTTTGAAACCACACTTTTCTGCCCAGTCTTGTAGGTTTGTGCAGCGCTGCGTAAGCTTTGTAGCGCTATAAAAATGCTAAGTAGTAGTAGTATAATTTTAAAATAATCCTAGGCATAGAAGTGCCAATTTTCCTGGTTAGGTTGGGGTTAGGGCCACACATGACACATTTGAATATTTTTTTGATGTGTGTTCTTTTTGCTGTAAATCTATGTATATATTTTTCAGAGTTCACAGTAAACTTGCTTTTGCCAAAGTCAAAATTGGCTGCATAGCGCTAAGGTACAAACCTTCTGAATGACTCCAGCTTTTTAATGCTGTAACTTTCTTTAAAAAAAAAAAATTAAACCTGAGTCAACTTTTCCAGAATGAAACAAATCATACTTAAAAGAACTATTTATTTTTTTTTGTTGGAGGGGTACATAAGAGGATTTTTCCCCCATTCCTTCTACTTGGAAACAGTCCGTGATGCCATGAACCTTCACAGCAGTCCAGGGATTACCACCCCCCCCCCCCCCCGTGTATTTATAGGCCCCCTTCCAAAGCTGTTGTGGCATATGGCTAATAACTTTCATAGCAGTAAGTCACAATCTCCTCCAGAACCCAGCTAACATGGAGCCTAACCTCCAAAACCCAGCTAACATGGGGCCCTTTTACTACAGGGTTGCTGCGCACCAATCTGGAACTACCACTGGCCTACTGCAGGAGCCTGGCGGTGTTTCCGCCCTCTCCCCTCCTGAAATGGCTACTTCACTGCCATTTTTATTTTGTGAGAAAGACAGCCTTTTACCCTCTGCGGTTAAAGGGGGCCTCGGCGTGTGTCAAAAACACACGCTGATGCTAGCGCAGGCCCCCTTTTACCGCAGCTTAGTAAAAGGACCCCAGAGTTAGGCCACTAAGTGTCACTGTGGTGTAATGAATGGGACATTCTCCCCAGTACTCCAGCACTGGCTTAGGAATTACTCAGGTCTTCTGTATGGCAGTGTGTAGCACTTGTCACTTCACCCACCAGTTGAATACTGAAAAAGTGATATTTTCCTTTGCTTTGGAGTGGATTGAGGCATTTCAACTACACAATAAACAGTGAATGGAGGTTTTTATCTAGTCCATCATGTGCTTAATTTTTCTCCAATGTTTTGGAAGCACAAGATTGAATGGGAAAATCCAGATGTTTAACTCTGTCTAAAGTTATCTATACAACAAAATGTCTTATCCCTGTCCACACACCAGGGCTACTTTTAGACATATTGGGGACCAGGGCAAAAATTTGAAAGGGTGCCCCAAAGCCTGCCAGTAGGCTGTATCACCTTCAAATTTAAGCAGACATTGGGGCCCCAGGTAATTGTCTTGTTTGCTCCCCCTAAAGCTGGTCCTGAAAGAATCTGTAAGAGATTCCATTATATTTTTCTTATTACTATTTCTGTGTTCTTAGGAGCAAGTGAATTTGAGGGGGTCTTTTACTAAAGCTTAGCTGGAGCTATGGGCCCTGCTGCAGATAACTCGAGCTAAGCTTTAGTAAAAGACCCCCTAAGATTGTAACAAGCTACATACAGCCTTGTAAAATGGTTTAGGTGTTTGATTTTGTGTAATGAGAGGTAAATCCAAATTGCATTTTCATCATGAGTATTTTCTTGCTTTCATTAGTCATTTCACAGACATGGGGGTTGTGTTTAGTTTTTATTTTATATGATTGACAGATTTGAAATGCTCTGTTTCACTTTGCTACTGTTGTATTTACTAAGATCACACATCCTTTCCGAATTCTGTGTGTTTGAGGAAAATAGCTATATGTTTGTCTAATCTTGTCAATTTTCTTCTCAGTACAAAATGGGGCTGTGCATCAGAAGGATTCCTTGAATGATGATGATTTTGAGCCATACCTGAGCACTCAGGCCCGACAGGTGAGTGAGTTCAATTATATTTTAATGATATTCTATCATGGCAAAAGTTAGGCCTTTAGTGTTTGCAGGAAGGAAATGAGGCAGATAATAGAATGAAACTTTGGAAATACCAGGTTAGATGTATTTTTTCCAAGCATAATTTATTCTGTACACGGTGTTACTGGGTAATAGAGTTCTTCTTTTTACTGACAGTGATCCTATCATGACTCATCTTCTTTTCTCACCTAATTATTGTAACAAAAGTGTTGACATCCTGGTATAAAAATGGGAGAGAGAGGCGCAGTTTCCTGTTCTGGAGGTGACCATTTCTATTCGGCTTTTTTTTTTCCAGTAGCAAAGTCTCTGTCCTCAGATTCCGTTAAGTAAGGAATAAAAATGTTGTTCTGTGGTGTACCCCACTGTAAGCAGAGATACTTTACAGTAGTAGTTTATAAACATCTTGAATATGCTTAGAAAACTTTGTCATTAGTGAGAGTCATTTTTTAGGAGCCAGGAGAGAGAGAGGTTCTGTTTACTTGCTCTTTTTGCTGCTGTTGTATTTTCTTGTTTTGTTTATTTTGCTCTTACCATTTTTTTTGTTTATGCAATTTTAACAATTATGCAAGACCAGCTTGACAGGAAAATAGTTGTTGCTTAATAAAGAAAATATATTCAGCCTCCGAAAGGAAATAACCCATTAAGAGACGGGCAAAAAAGAAACATTGAATCCAGACACCACTGGATTACACCACAAACTCAGTGCTTTAGCTATAACTGATCAACCTCTGCTGTAGTGGCTTGTTGACTCATTTTGTATTCAACAAGTTAAGGGGCCCTTTTACCAAAGGGGGCAGTAGGGGTTGTGCCTGCTTGGCATGTGGTGATTCAGCCCTACTACCGGGCTCACCCAGGAGCCCGGCAGTAGTTCTGGGTCTCCCATGTGAAATTTCCAGCGCTAGCGCCGGTGTTGTCTGCTGATAATCAGGGAGCATCATGCACTGCCGGGAGCTGTCACCGCCTCCTAAATAGGAGTTTGCAGCAGAAGTTACATCCTTTTATATTCCTATGAATGTCTTGTGCTAATTGTTAGTGCACGCGGAGGGGGCCTTTTACAAAGGGGTGCTATTGTTTTGAGCACATGCTAAAACTAAGTGCACGCTGAGCCTTTTACAAAGGTGCGCTTGCGTGTTTAGTACCCTCTCAGACACCCATATATTCCTGTGGGTGTGTCTAGCGTTTAGCACATTCTAAAAACACTACCGTGCCTTTGTAAAAGACCCCCCCCCCCCCCCTTAAATCTGTTAGCATACTTTATTTAAAAGGACCTCGTTCTTAACTTTTCTACCACTGGAAGGGTGTGAGCTAACGTTCAGATACAGTAGGTATTTCCTGTCTCCAGAGGGTCTACAATCTAAAGTTGTACCTGAGGCAGTGGAGGGTTAACTGGTTTTCCCAAGGCCACAAGGAGCGTCAGTGGGATTCGAATCCTAGTCTCACTGGTTCATAGTCTGCTGCTCTAACCACTAGTCTACTTCACTGTGGTACACGGAGAGTTATTGATTAGTGTTAAGTTAAACACATGAAGCAGGTTTTCTTGTGCTTTCCTTATGCCTACCGCAGTTTTCAGTGTGGCAAAACCCCTTTGTTGTGCTGGTTTATTGACTTGATCCCTTTTTGGATTTTGCCAGAATTTGCTGAGTCATAGAAAAATTCAAGGTGGCATATCAGATCTTTATTTTTCCCTGTTTTTCACTTGGCTATTAACCCCGTTCCTCAAATCTGCCTTGTCTAAATCTTTAGTGACAAGAGTTATCATTTACAGCTAACTAGGATCTTCCTGTGTGCCTGTATTTTAGGCGTCTTTTTCTTTCTGTTTTACTTTGGTGATTTCAACAACAGTTTTTTCACCAGGGCTATAGATCATGACTGCTTCCATAAACTGGTATGCATACACCCTAGGTCTGACCAGTAGGTGTCACTATTGTATGATGATTGAGACCACCCATGGGCTTTAACATAAATAACAGAAACAATGTGAAATCAGAGATCAAGTGTTTTATTTCAGTAGGATTTAGCACAGTAAAGCCCTACATTATTTGTATTCAAATTTAAATTACTATTCAGGGCCAAATCAAATACCAATATTCCCATTTGGGATATTTTCTAGAGGCCAGTTGTAGCAGATCTTATTGCTAGAAGTTCCTGGCAGCTTCAGTTCATGAATCTAGGAGACCACTAATAAAGCACATTGTTTCTGCATTATAGCAAAAAAAAACCAAACATCTTCCGAGAAGACCAGAACATCTGGATGTGGTACACCTGAGTCCAAATGCTTTTCAGCAAAGGATATTAGAGTGCATTTCCAGAATATAAAAGAAAGTTGGATGCTGTAGGTATGGTGGATATGATCTATTGTGTAGTATCCAGAAGCACAGATCAATAGGTGAATAAAGGGGTAGTATTTCCCAAGTCCAGTCCTTGAGTACCCTTTGCCAGTCAGGTTTTCAGGATGTCCACAGTGAATATTCATGAACTTGATTTGTATACCCTGCCTCCGTTATATGCAGATCTTTCATGCATATTCATTGTGGATATCCTGAAAACTCGACTGGCAAGGGGTAATCCAGGACCGGACTTGGAAAACACTGATCTTGAGTTGCTTCATTCTAGATCAGGGATTCTCAGCCCAGTCCTCGTGACACACCTAGCCTGTTAGGTTTTCAGGATACCCACAATGAATCTGTATGACAGAAATTTGCATGCAGTACCTCCATTGTATGCAAATTTCTCATGCATATTCATTGACTATCCTGAAAACCTGACTGGCTAGGTGTGACCCGAGGACTGGGTTGAGAAACCCCTATTATACAATGTTACCACAGTGTGCCATGGGGTTAGTAGGTTTAAATATGTGCTTGGCAAATGTCATTTGAGGATTGACTGTAGCTTGCTTGAAAGACTTAATTCTGAGTGTGCACACAGTAAAACCAGGAAGCATTCTATACACAGTTTTCTCCATTTTGGGGCACAAAAATAAGTTTGTCATTTAGACAAATTTAAGTACGGTAGTAAGCAGGGATGATAACCCACAAGAGATTAACATTTTCACTGTTTCAGCTACAGTTCCACCTTTTGCTGTGAGGAGAAGATCAAAATCATCAGTAATTCAGGGATCATTCATAAATAGTGAACATCAATTGTTTGGTAGTGTCTCTTTGAAATGTCTGCTTGTTTTCTGCTTTTTCCCCCGGAAGGTTTTGCCTTTGAAAGATGTTTGATTTTTCATGGGATAATTTGCATTTCAATTCATGAAGTTGTTCACAATCCACTGTTTGAATATATTTGAATTTTTGGATGAGAGAACAGTATATAATTTGGCCCTAGACCAGTAGTTATTTTATTATTGATTGTTTTTGTTTTGTTTTTTTCCTCTTTGCAGAGTAGTGCATATACTGCTATGTCTGATTCCTACTTGCCAAGTTACTACAGTCCATCCATTGGATTCTCCTACTTAAGTGAGGCTGCCTGGTCTACGGGTGGTGACCCACCTATGCCCTACTTGACAACCTCTTATGGACAGCTAAGCAATGGTGAACCTCATTTCCTCCCAGATGCAATGTTTGGTCAGCCTGGAACCTTAGGCAGCACTCCTTTTCTTAGCCAGCATGGCTTCAACTTCTTTCCGAGTGGGATTGACTTTTCAGCCTGGGGACCTAACAGTTCTCAGGGACAGTCCACCCAAAACTCTGGATATAGCAGCAATTATGCATATGCTCCTAGCTCACTGGGTGGAGCCATGCTTGATGGACAGTCTGCCTTTGCCAGTGAAAGTCTCAACAAGGCTCCTGGGATGAATACCATTGATCAGGGAATGGCAGCACTTAAACTGGGGAGCACTGATGTATCCAACAATGTCCCAAAAGGTGTTGGTTCTGCAGTTGGTAGTGGATCCATCACCAGTAACATTGTGGCATCCAGCAGTTTGCCCCCAGCTACCATTGCTCCTCCAAAGCAAGCATCTTGGGCAGATATTGCAAGCAAACCAGCAAAGCAGCAGCCTAAGCTGAAGACCAAGAATGGTATTGCAGGCTCAAGTCTGCCCCCGCCAATAAAACATAACATGGATATTGGAACTTGGGATAATAAGGGGCCTGTGGCTAAAGCCCCACCACATACTTTAGTTCAAAATGTGGGCCAGCAACCGACTCAACTTTCCCCGCAGGCAGTTGGCCCGCAGATAAATAATCAACCTGTTTCACAGGTCTCTGCAGGGCAGCAGCAACAGCTTCCCCCTGCACCACCACAGCCAACCCAGCTGCCAGTGCAGCAGCAGCAGGCCCAGCCCACACGTTGGGTGGCACCTCGTAACCGTAGCAATGGGTTTGGGCAGAATGGTGTGGATGGTAACGGGGTGGGACAGTCTCAACCCAGTTCCAATTCTGTTCCGTCTGAACCACACCCTGTATTGGAGAAGTTGAGGTCCATTAACAACTACAACCCGAAAGATTTTGATTGGAACCCAAAACACGGACGTGTTTTCATAATCAAGAGCTATTCAGAGGACGATATCCACCGCTCTATTAAGTACAACATCTGGTGCAGCACAGAGCATGGCAACAAGAGACTGGATGCGGCATACCGCTCCATGAACGGAAAGGGTCCTGTGTATTTACTGTTCAGTGTCAATGGCAGTGGTCACTTCTGCGGGGTGGCGGAAATGAAATCTGCCGTGGACTACAACACGTGTGCCGGTGTGTGGTCCCAGGACAAATGGAAGGGACGTTTCGATGTCAGGTGGATTTTTGTGAAAGACGTTCCCAACAGTCAGCTGCGACACATCCGCCTAGAGAACAACGAGAACAAACCGGTGACCAACTCCAGGGACACTCAGGAGGTGCCTCTGGAAAAAGCCAAGCAGGTGTTGAAAATAATCGCCAGCTACAAGCACACCACCTCTATCTTTGATGACTTCTCACACTATGAGAAACGCCAGGAAGAGGAGGACAATGTCAGAAAGGTAACTAATATCCTTAACTTTAACCTCTTCTGCAGCCATTCTGTGAGAAGTCCTTTTCGTGTCTTCAGTCTGTTCTGCTGTATGCACAGGTTGCTTGGTAAATTTACCTATGCACAACACTAATTTGTAAAACTGATGAATTATTATTATTTTTGTCTATATTACATCATGAGATGAAGACTTAGACCTGTATTTTTCACACTTTCAGTGTGACTGATAATTAGCTATAAGGCAAGTAACCAGTGACCCTCCAAATCTGCTATAGTGACCCTGACCCATAAAGTACCTGACACTATTCTGGTGCAGCTTTTATGGTAGAAATATAAGGTTGGAAAAATATGTTTAGAAAACTTAAGGCACCAGTCTAAATGTTCTTTTTTTTTGGTCTGTGTAGTTTTCCTTTTGCTTTTC
Organism: Microcaecilia unicolor; assembly: GCF_901765095.1. Classification (NCBI taxonomy): domain Eukaryota; kingdom Metazoa; phylum Chordata; class Amphibia; order Gymnophiona; family Siphonopidae; genus Microcaecilia; species Microcaecilia unicolor. The sequence goes on from NC_044041.1 coordinate 191,018,492, forward strand.
TGAATTCTAGGCACCCAGGTGCCAAAACAAGAAGGGACCTGGCTTCTGGGATTTTCCAGCTCTGTAGAGGGAGACATGGAACTGGCCTCCTTTTGAACTAAAGCACATTGATCCTGCTTTCAAAACTACCCAGATTTGTCCCCCTTATTTTATGTTTTGAAAAATGTAATATATTGCTCATCCAGGCATACCTTCTTTCAATGTATTCTCTCACAACTTAATTAGACCAGCTACTACAGCAACTGGCAGGGGGCATACATGACTGCTTCCTCCAGAATGCTCTTACAGGGACCTAGAGCCTGGTTATTCTCTTCTAATCTGTGATTTCTATTCTGCTTTTAACTTGTGGATCACAGAGCAAAGAGATATCCTAACCGGGTGGAATTACATTATAGTCAATAATCTTAATTTTAAGAAATATCCAAAGTCATTCTTATAAAACATAAGATTAAGAAACGTGGGTAATAGCTGAAATGCCCAAAACCTCTCACCCCAGAACTGAACACTGCCTGTGCTGGAGTCCCAAAGAGCCAAGTCCTGCCTCAGGAATTCAACCCAGGGCCTTCATCTGGAAGTGCACAACACTTGCCAGTAAATCCATGGGCAGACTTAGCTATATATTTGGTTTGTATTTGTTAGATGTTTAAAACAGCTTTAACTACATTTTTAAAATATCTACTTGTTTGCATTTTTCTTTATTTTGTTGTTGGATCTTATTCTAAGAGTCTCTTCCTTTTTTGGTTCTAATATTTTATTAAGGCTTTTTTTTTTTTAAATCCCTTTCCTGAGGGCATGCTGAATTCCCAAGTATCGTATATCCGGGGGTTTCTGTTTATGGAGATTATAACAGTATCCAATTTACTGAGATTTTCTAAACAGGAGGTGTTTTCAAAAGCTGCAAATGCTGATATTTCTATAGGGATGAAATAATTTTGAGAATCCCTTTTACGTTAGCTTAACTGAAGTCTTCTGGACTTTATCTTTGTTACTGTTTTTCAAACTGAAAGTTTTACGGCTAAACAAACTTCATTTAGGGCCCCTTATACTGAGCTGTGTTAAGCAGCTAGATTAGAGATTGTGCTTATAGAGAAGGATGACCCTGGCTGTACTACTACTTTGACGCCTTATGAAATTGTGAGTCAGATGGGGCAGGAGGGAAAGGGTTTGCGCCAAGCCTGTGGTTCCCAGACTACCTGGGAACCCCCGGATGAGTGAGGTGTGTAATATGGATCTGTGTGGTAGGTGTCTGCCCTGTGTATTAAATACAGAGCAGATGGTGGGCATACACTTAAGGTGTGGTAGGTGCAAAAATGTAGCATAATAATTTTTTAATTGAAATTTCCAAATAAAGAAATGAAAGATCAAGATATGGCATAGTCCACAAAAAAAGAAAGGGGGGGAGGGGAGATGCTAACCTCCAATATCATAAAACAAATTACATTTGTAATACAGAAAATCAAGCTACATGGTGCCCAGCCTTAAATATTATCATAGCTCATACTCACTAACCTAGTTACCCAAAAGGAAATCTTTTTAAGAGGAAACTTGATGCAAGAAAAGTAGTAGTTCCACAAAGGAATACCTGTTCCTCTGATAGCTTACAAGACGCAGGGGAAATGAAGGGAAAACGTGGCACCTAATGTCAATGCTTAAGTTGTAAAAAAGAAAAAACAAGCTTTCCTCTGCACCTGTGCCTCTAGACCATCAGGAAAATGGAAACACAAGAGGAAACATCTTTAAACTTAAGTAATTCTTAAAGATGTATCACCTTTAGCACAAAGCAACCCTTTTGAAATATTCAAGCTAGCCACAGATACTGTTGAATCCAGTCCCATCTTCTTCCACATTCTCCATTCTTTCCCCCAATGACAAGTAATACAGCTTAGAAATTCCAATTTCTTCTGCTTTCCTGGTCTTTAAAGTCTTTCAGAGGTCATGCAGAGGTAGAAGACTTTGTCTTGGGGGGGAAAACACACTCAAGTTTTTACTTCTGCCCTGATTTCCCGGAGCTTCCATCTTCAAGCAAAGCATCGATAGATAAATGTTTTAACAAAAGATCCACTAGCTGGTTGAAAACTGAGTGGACCAGTTCCCTATCTGGTGCTGTAACTTAGACATTCTAGTTCTGACAGTTTGGTCACAGTCTGTTCTGAAAATATTGAAGCTCGTGAAATAGTAGAAGCAAGAGAAGCCTCCATTCTACACATACCCTGACAAATATCCTCCAAAGTAGCCTTACCTGATCTAGGCAGTTTCAGGTCAGTTTGAGGCACCATGGAGATAGCCTTTGGTAGGCGACTGAGGCAATAGGAGAAACCGAAGCAGGTTTAGAGGACCAAAATTCCATTCCCTTTCCAGAGACATTTGGTGAAATCTCCCCTATCCTGGTTCATTGATCTCTAGTAATACCTCTCCAGAAGCATTGCTTGGTTCATTGACTTCACCCTGCACTTTTTCCTCCAACCGCGTACGTCTGGGTACTACATCTGGGTCTCGCAAGGGTTGCGGCAGGGTAGAGCAGCCACTGGAACTCGGCGTAACCTCTGTCCACAGAGCGCTCCCCAGCTGCTTCATGGGCCTCTGCTTTTTCAGGTGTGCTGAAGGCCAAATGAAAATCCATTGACCCCGGACTGTGGGTTTAACAGATGGAGAAATTTGCTGCCCAGTCTTTCTCTTCTTCCCCATCTCTGAGGAACTGAGTGAGGAAGGAGAAGAAATCTAGTAAAAAAAAAAAAAAAAAAAACCTTGAGGAGCAGCCACTCGTTTTATTTATTTATTTATTTATTTATTTTTTCAGGTGAGAGCGCCCTTTAATCCCTTTCAGACATCCCTTGTTACTTGGTCTTTCTGTCTTTAACTGGTTAGTAAAGGCTTTGCTGTAACAGAATCCTTCAACATTCAATTAATTTCCTTCTCTAAATTTCTTGCCTTGGTTTAAAAATCTTAAAATGTGTGAGTTGCACTCCCTGACCTGGGTTTGTCTGTCAGAGTTTGCATGTTAATAGCTAGAAAATAAACTTTGCAGGTACAGCAGATCTTTACTAGTTTTCAGTGGAATTGACTAAAAATCAAATACTGTTACATATCTTGCCATGAATTGGAATATATGACTATATTGGAATGTTTAATACATAGTGGGGCTCATTTACAAAGTTACATAGTAATCTATGGAACTTTGTGCTTTGAAAATGAGCCCCAGTGTAACTTAAAAACTAAAATGTGAATTTCATCTAAAAGTTTAGTTGAAAATCTACAGAAGTATATTTTGTTTAGAATTTTGTTGCTAGTTTGAACAAATTCTCCTTGACCTGGGCTTTTTGTTTTCTAACTAGCAGTAAATGGTGGTTTATTGACTTGGTATACCACTCTTCGTGGAAACACAACAGATCTGTTTTTAATGAGCTATCATAACAACTTAAGGTTGTAGTTATAAAATTTGGTTGGTGGAAAACTTTGATGAAATGATTAAAAAGAAGCTAAAAATGATTGGCTGCAAAGATTACAACTTTAAATCGATCATGGGCGTTGTTTAAAAATACCATCATGGAAGCCCAGACTAGATGTATGCCATGTATTATTAAAGGTAGAAAGATTAGCAAACAGCCAGCATGGTTAAAAGATGAAGTGAAAGAGGCTATTAGAGGCAAAAGAACATGCTTCAAAGAATGGGAAAAGGATCCAAATGAAGAAAATAAGCTCTGGCAAGCTAGATGCCGAGCATTAATAAGAATAAAGTGAATATAAAGAGAAACTTGCAGCAGAAACAAAAACTCATAGTAGAAACTTTTTCAGGTACATCAGAAGCAGAAAGCCTGTGAGAGAATCGGTGGAGCAGTTAGATAATGGAGCAAAAGGGGCACTCAGGGAGGACAAGGCCATAGTGGAGAGAGTGATTTCTTTGCTTCGGTCTTTACAGAAGAAGATTACTACTACTATTTAGCATTTCTATAGCGCTACAAGGCGTACACAGCGCTGCACAAACAGAAGAAAGACAGTCCCTGCTCAAAGAGCTTACAATCTAATAGACAAAAAATAAAGTAATCAAATCAATGTGTAAGATGTAAGAGATCTACCGTGACCAGAAAAGGTTTTCAAGGGTGATGATGCAGAGGAACTGAACAAAATCTCTGTGAGCCTAGAAAAAATACTGAGCCAAATTGACAAATTAGAGTGATAAGTCTCTTGGACCGGATGGCATATATCCAAGGGTACTCAAAGAACTTGAGCATGAAATGCTGATCTGCTGTTAGTGATCAGTAACCTGTTTAAAATTATCCGTAGTACCTGAAGATTGTAGGGTGGCCAATGTAATGCTGATTTTTAAAAGAGTTCCAGGGGTGATCTGGGAAGTTATAGATCTGTAAGCCTGACTTCAGTGTCTGGCAAAATAGTGGAAACTGTTATATAGAATAAAGTTGCGGAACATGTAGGCTAACATGGTTTAGTGGGATACAGTTGGCATGGGTTCAGCCAAGGGAACTCTTGCCTCACCAATTTGCTTCATTTCTTTGAAGGCATAAACAAACGTGGATGAAGTTGAGCCATTTGATGTAGTGTATCTAGATTTTCAGAAAGCTTTTGACAAAGTTCCTGATGACTCCTGAGAAAATTTAGAGTCATGGGATAGGAGGCTATGTCCTTTTCTGGATTAGGAATTGGTTATTGGACAGAAAACAGAGGGTAGGGTTAAATGGCCATTTTTCCCAATGGAAGAGCGTGAATAGTGGAGTGCTGCAGGAATCTGTAATTGGGACCGGTGCTGTTTAACATATTTATAAATGATTTGGAAATCAGAACAAGTGAGGTGATTAAAATTTGCAGTTGACACACAACTATTCAAAGTTGTCAAAACACACGCGGACTGTGGAAAAAATTGCAGGAAGACCTTAGGAAATTGGAAGATTGGGCATCCAAATGGCAGGTGAAATTTATTGCAGGCAAATGAAAAGTGATGCACATTGGAAAGAATAATCTTGAATCCTAGTTACCTGATGCTAGGGTCTACCTTAGGAGTCAGATCCCAAGAAAAAGATCCAAGTGTCATTGTAGACAATACGCTGAAATCTTCTGCCCAGTCTGCAGCGGTGGCCAAAAAAGCAAACAGGATGCTAGGAATTACTATGAAAGGAAACAAGGTAAATAAAACCAGTAATATAATGCCTCTGTATCACTCCATGGTGCAAACTCATCTTGAGTATTGCACTTAATTCTGGTCGCTGAATAGAGCAGAATTAGAAAAGGTTCAAAGAAGAGTGACCAAAGAGGGTGGAACACCTTTCATATGAGGTAAAATAACCACCTCCAGAGACCCAGGCCCATGTTAAGAATGGATGGAGAGCAGGAACAATCGCATTGTTCAAGCCCTTTCTGCTACCACCATCCATCTCTGGAACATCCAAAGTCTAGACCTGGTGGTCCAGTGGCAAAGGATAGGAGCAGTTCTTCTCCGCTCCCATTCAATCTGGTTTCAAAATGGGGTTGCTAACCCCAATTGGATCGTGTTCTAAGATGTGTGTGTGTGTGTTTTGTTTGTTTTTGTTTTTTTTTAATCCCTTCCCGAATCGCATGTTAAATTTCAAGTATTATATATGCAGAGCTGCATGTCTTTTCTGCTCATAGGAATCATAGTAGTGTCCAATGCTTTATATGGAAGGCTGTTTCCTAACAGTAGTACCATGAGATTACCCCTAGGAGTCAGCGACACCATTTTGAACCTGAAACAGGAATGGAGGGAGACCGTGCCCCTGTCTTGAGACTGGACTACTGGAGATGGATAGAAGGTCAAGAATGGGTTGGGTAGGGGAGGAAGTGACGTCATCAGAGAAGATGGCTGCTTGAGAGCCGTGCTCCGGAATACCCACAACATATTTAGCAAATACCCCTGATTTGCGGTGGTCAAACCTGGCTAAATTGGAGTGTTGGAGTTATATTAAGGGGAGAGAGTGCGAGCGGGAATGCAGAAACGAGAGCCGGTAAATCTCTCTCAATTCCCGTTTGTGAGTGACATGACCTAAAAGAACATGGCGGCTCAGGAAAAGGAAGCCCCCGGCACGCATGAGCTCTTTGGAGAGCAATCCAGTGAGGATATGTTTCAGACACCAGAGCAAGCGGAACAAGGTGAGGGTGGCTTCCTGGAGCTGCCAATCTGGCTGCAAGAAATTCGGTCAGACCTAAAGGCAGTAGGAACTGATCTGGCCGCCCTGGGAGTGGACCTGCGGGGCTAGATAACGGAACTAGGCCGCAGGATGGAGGAAACGGAGGGCAGACTAGATGACCACTCAGAGGCGATGGGGGCCTTAGACAGGCAGATCACGGACATCTGAATTGGGCAACAACAAGTATCCGATAAGTTAGAGGAATTAGAAAATAGGAGCAGACGATGTAATTTAAGATTCCGTGGACTGCCTGAGACACTGAATCAGTGGTCCAACGCGTGGTCAGCTCATTACTTTCTACAACGGAGTCACCAGTTGCACTGAAAAAGTAATTCTGGAGAGAGCCTACCGAGCGTTGGGAGCGACCAGAAACAATCTGCCAAAAGATATCATTGCTTGTTTCCAGGATTTTAAACTGAAGGAACGGGTGCTGAGAGCAGCACGTCAAGCTGATGATTTTAAGTGGGACTCATGTGGAGGTATACCAGGACTTGGCGACAGCTACCTTGAAACAAAGGGCTGATCTGAAACCAGTAACAGCTAGATTGCGTGAATTGGGAATTCGGTATTGCTGGAGACATCCATTCACGTTGGTTTTTTTACAAAGATGGGAAACTGCATCAAATCAATTGCTGAAGCACATGAGGTCGTCCAAACTCGGGGGGACATCGGTTGGCCAATGGCCTGAGCTCCCACCCGAAGTGGCAAAGAGTGTGGGGCGCAAGAGATTGCAGTGCCAACAGTTGGCAGGCCGCCTACCATGAAGCAGCTCCAAGACTCTATGAAAAGGCCAGTGGATGGGTCAAATTTGCAGGAGCCCCTAAGGTTTTACAGAAGGCGTGCTATGGATAAATGGGGCGGGGAGGGTGGAGAAGTGTATTAGTGGTTAGGAGGGATATATTGGAGGGGGGGAGGGGACGGGGGGTTGGGTTGGGGCAGAGGGTCTTCCTGGCACATGGTGATGGTCTGACAGGCGGGGTAAACATAAGATGTTATTATGATATGAGAGCATTTTCCATCTCATAGGCTGCAGAGAATACCTTCTCCTGCTTTAGACTTAGCCTGGCCTCAGAATGACATCCTATAGTATATCTCCTATCAAACTGAGCTCTCTTTTTCATCAAGCACTGCCATTTCCTCCCCTCACCCTCCCCAAAGGCAGTTTGAACTTCATGGGTGTGGCTTGGATCTCTTTCAGGGAGAGAAAACTAACAACTTATAGCAGCAGCTTCAGAGAGCATTTTCCATCTCACAGGCTGCAGAGAATACCTTCTCCTGCTTTAGACTTAATCCCACCCACCCCTAGAGTGACATGTCTTATATAACCTCCCTATCAACCCACTCATTACTTTACCTCACCCATTTCTATTCTTCTATCACCTTCTCCCACTACTCCAACCAGAGTTACACCTAATCACACTGACCACCCTTCAACATGTTCAGTCCTCCTGTGACTGCTTAAATATTTTAAATTTAAATGCTTTACTTTTTGTCTAGTAGATTGTAAGCTTTTTGAGCAGGGACTGTCTTCTGTGTTTGTACAGCGCTGCGTACACTTTATAGCACTCTAGAAATGTTAAATAGTAGTAGTAGTAGTATGATGTATAAATGTGTATCTTTAAATGTGCGGGGCCTTAACTCCCCGCAAAAACGAAAGCAGTTGTTCAGTGAAGTGATACGCTTAAAAGCGGATGTTGTGTTTCTCCAAGAGACACATCTAAAAAGGAGTCATGAATATTTGGTTAGGCATGGGCATTTTCCTATAGTGCAATGTGCCTCAAGTAAAGGTGATAAAAAAAGAGGGGGGTATTCATAGCTCTATCAGGTGCATTGCCTTGGAATATACATGCAACGGTAAAGGATGCAGCAGGGAGATGTGTTGATGGTGGCCTCTTTATACAATGTATATTATACTATGATATGTATCTATGCACCCAGTGAGGGTCAGAGGATGTTTTGGGGGGAGATGGAAAAGACCATGCAAAAATATGCAAGGGACCAACTGTTGGTGGGGGGTGACCTAAATCTGACAATAGATCCCCGAGTGGACAATTCGGGTGTCGGGGTTACGATAAGAGTGACAGGGCAGCTTTAAAGGCCTGGATGGCATGATGGGGATTAATGGATCTGTGGAGGGAGCTGCACTATGCTCCTAAATATAATTTCTATTCCAGGATCGATTATTGGTTGGGCGATGGAGCTGTAAGGGGTAGGGTGAGGGAGGTGACCATTGAGCCGTGTAATTGATCAGACCATTCCCTGGTGAGCATGTCTCTGAAGTTGGGAAGCGGGAGTAAAGGGCAGAGACATTGGCGTCTGAACGAAGCGCTGCTGTTGGATCCGCAGAATATAGCTGTGATTGAACAATATATAAGGGAATATATCAAATTTAATGATACAGAGGACGTGCAACCTGCTAGTCTATGGGAAGGGCTAAAAGTGGTACTGAGACGGCAACTTATTGCATTGCAGGCTCATCTCAATAGAACGAGGGTACGGAGGGAGACTACTTTTAGAACAACTATGGCAGACATTGAGAGAGCGCATAAAGCAGACCCGACAGCAAAAAGGAGCAAGAATTACATCAGATTAGGACACAAATTAATGAAGTCCAGATGACAGACATTTCCATGCAGCTACAACAAGTGCAGCAAGAACATTTTGAGTTTGGAAATAGAGCCAGCCGGCTTTTGGCTCACAAGCTCAAAAAACGAACACAGCGTAATGATATATCCAGTATTAATAATACCGCTGGAGAACAAGTTACCCAAACAGATGAAATACAAGAAGTGTTTTGGGAATTTTATAGTCAGCTGTATCAATCTGAACAGGCCGCATCCCCGGGGGGAAATGGAGCATTATCTGCAGGAGGTGGATCTTCCCAGAATAGCGGGGGTAGAGTTGGAGAACTTATCGGAACATATGACTGTTGAAGAAGTGGAAGGGGCAATTGCAGATCTTCCTAACAATAGAGCTCTGGGTCCAGATGGATTTCCCGCTCGATTTTATAAACTATATGCCAAATGGTTAGTGCCAATACTGCTGAGGGTGATTGTCTCCTTTGATGACCTGCAGGAGCTGCCGTACTCTTGGAGAATGGCGGAGATAGTTCTGATTTTGAAGCCGGGTAAAGACCCAGCACAATGTGGCTCTTGTAGGCCGATATCGCTGTTAAATATAGATTATAAGATATTCACTAAAATACTGACACGCAGGCTCCAGGGGTTGTTGCCAAGGTTAGTACATGAGGATCAGGCAGGGTTTATCGTAGGCAGGCAAACATTTGATAACATTAGATGCCTGTTGCATGTTGTTCAATACGTTAAAGATGAGGCAACCCCAGTAATCCTATTCTCAGTAGACGCAGAAAAAGCATTTGATTGGGTTCAAGGGTCATTCTTATTTGCGGTACTGAAACAGATAGGTATGGTAGGTAGGGTCCTGGCTATGGCTGCTATATACCAACCCGCTGGCAACCGTGAAAGATAAATGGCACATATACCAAACCGTTAGAGCTATGCAGGGGAACGAGACAGGGATGTGCGGTCTCGCCATTGTTATTCGCACTGTCGATCGAACCACTAGCTAAGAAGATTAGGGAACATGTGAACATACGAGGGGTGGTTAGAGGCAAATGAGAACATAAGATCATGCTCTTTGCTGATATGTTAATGACCTTGGCCCAACCAAAATACTACTACTACTACTTGACATTTCTAAAGCGCTACTAGGGTTACGCAGCGCTGTACAGTTTAATGAGCATTGAAGCAGGCAATGGAGCTGATATCCCAGTATGGGGCTATATCGGGCTTTAAAATCAATCTTACAGTGCCCCATCAAGAGGCCCAGATGTTGCAGGAGATGTATCCATTTGAATGGGCAGATAAGTCTATTAGATATTTAGGAGTAATGATCACGCGATCAAGAGTCTGTTTCAGGCTATCTACTCTAGGAAAGTGAGAGCTTTTTACAGACCTGGATAGATGAGAGAGCCTCACGATATCGTGGATGGGAAGAATTCATGCAATAAAAATGATGCTACTGCCAAAGCTATTGTATCTATTTCTGGCCCTGCCAGTCCCAATTCCCTGGGCTTTCTTTCAACAGCTAAATCGGAAAATGTTTGTGTATATTTGGAGGAAGAGGCTACCTAGGGTACGCAGGACGATGATGTTTCAAATGCCCACTGGGGGAGGTATGGGAGTTCCTAATTTCTATCTCTGTCAGGTGGCACAGTTAAGGGTACTGGTGGAGTGGGATCCGGGGGTCAGTAAGAAATGGCTGCACTGGGAGAGAGCGTGGATGGATACACTCTTCTTGGGAGACATACTATGGATGCCGGGGAGGGATATATTGGAAGCTGCGCGGAGGGTTCCAGTGGGGATTAGCCATCTGCTACATACCTGGCTACAAATACGAAAAAAGGGTATTCCCAGAAAGAAAGTACTTTTTGCAGATGGCTATAAGTGGAGCACTGAGTTTTCCACTGGGGAAAGCGCAGAAAATATATCAGAAGTGGGTTTATAAAGGGCTATACAGGTTGGGCCAATTTTGGGTTAATGGAGAAATAAAGGACTTTGGGGAATTACAGGAGGAGTATAGTTTGGAGGACATATATTTAGTATACTATCAATGTCGTAGAAATTATATTCTCAGGCGTGCAAGGGAGGAATTGGTAGAAACTGGGTTGGAAAGAGCTATGGGGGAGGGGGAGTATAACACGGCTGTATAGGGCACTATTACTTCTCTCAACTCCACAAGGCTTCTATATTAGAAGGTGGGAGGAAGTACTTCAGAGAAACTACACCGCGGAATGGTGGGCAAGTAGCTATAGGCATTTGTTAAAGCCTTCCATCACCCAGCCGTTGGTTGAAAATGGATACAAAGTGTTGTATTGGTGGTGGTATACGCCAGAGAGATTACAAAAGATATACCTGCAGATCTCAGCGGCCTGTTGGAGAGAATGTGGGGATCGGGGAACATTCATACACATCTGGTGGGAATGTCCAAAGGTACAGACCTACTGGCGGCAGGTCCTTGAGATGGTTAAGAAGGTAGTAAAGGTGGAATATCCCTGACAGGCAGAATATTGTCTACTACATTCGCGGCCAGCAAAAAGTAAGATACATTGCCACAAGCTGGCTATTCAAATCTTTGTGGCAGCTAGATTGTCTTTGGCAAGGGCCTAGAAGCAACTGGAGGTCCCATCTATGCAGGTGGTAGTACGCAAAGTGGACTATCTATATCAGATGTCGAAATTGACAGCTCTGAGAAAAGGGCAACTTCAAGTGTTTCAGAAAGTATGGCAAACATATGAACATTTGAGAGATGTACTGGTACCACTGCCATAGTGCTGGGAGGAGGGGGGGGAGAGATAGGCATGAGGGGATGTTGATGATAACTGTCAATGAAGGAGTGTTAATGTTTAATCACTACGGTTATTTGTAATGCTGAATTTATTGAATAAAATTTTTTTTTTAAATTAAAAAAAATAAAGAATGGGTTGGATATATGTGGGAAAGACTGTATATAGCGGAAGGGCCAGGCAAGGGGTGGGGGGATTTGGATAGTGTAGTCCAGGGTGTGGAGAAATTCAGTGGAACTGGTTGGGGGGAGGGGGAAGGGTGCAGGAATAATGGTAATGCCAAAGGTATATGTACCGTTGATCATTAATGCACAGGTACTGTGTTGCATGCCAAGGTCGATGCTATTGGGCCAGGTATGTAATGTGATGCCCTTGTGTTAACTGGCATGCCTCCTGCATTTAACACACTAGTGTTGCACTAACTGCATGTTAATTTTTGCTGTTATCTATATTAATTGCAAAATCCTAATGCACTTTACTAAAAGAGCCCCTCGTTTGCTACTTACTTTGCTGATTTTATTCACTTTGTGAATGCTTACTTTTTTGGGGAATATGTTTGTTAAAAAAAAAAAAAAAAAAATTGTTTAAGCTGCATGTTTTAAAGCATCTAGTATTTTTGCAGAAATATAACCATATACGTTAATACCCATCCCTGGGGAAACCCTCCCTCCCAATCCACCTTCAAACCAAGGTTTTTTGTTAACCATCTTGTATCTCGCCTCCCTCCCTCATCCCCATCCCCTCCTCTGCACAGCCGTGAGCCGCTGCAACCACACGGTGCCATTCATACAAAGCAAAAATACAGTCTATACAGTCTGTCTAGTCCTAAATGAAGCCCTCAAACCGAGGCCTTAAGGCTTCACATATCAGCTGACGTAGTGGCTAACCAACCAAAGTGCTTTATTCCAGTCCACCTCTGTCCACTGGTGTGTAACTTAGCATTCCCTCTGCCGTTGTCATCTCCAGGGACTCTCTCTCGTCTATCTGCTGTGGAGTAACTCAGATCTGCGTCTGCATCTTCGCTCTAACTATGCAATCCATCAACAGTAGAATTAGATGGTTGTTACGAGTGGACGTACCAGATTTCTGCAGTGCGACTTTTTTTCTTGAGTACCACCACTCTGGCCCTCTGGAGAATCTGAGACAAGTTACATTTTTTCCGTGGAAACTACCTGGATCTCTTCTTTCTTGTTGGGAGAGGTCCCCAGGCCAGCCACTTCCCCCCCCCCCCCCTCCTCCCCTGAACCTTTTTCCCAAATGGGAGTGCCACATGCTATTTATTATAGTCCAAAGATTTAAGCAAATCTGAATTAAATGGTATAGGCTGTGCACCCTCTGTAGATGAGGTTGGATCTTCGATGCCTATTTTCTACTACTACTACTACTACTTAGCATTTCTATAGCGCTGCCAGGGTTACGCAGCGCTGTACAAGTTTAAACATGGGGAAGGACAGTCCCTCTAAGTCCTTCACCTCACTCCACGGTTGAACTTGTGTAACAGAGCCACTAGCTCAGCTTTTCCTGTGCCCCTTCCACCCCATTGACTCTCCCCGCTAGACACTCCTCTCTCCCCGCAAGCTGTGCCAGTCTCACCTCCAATTCATCACCATATCAGCGATTCCAAATTGGCTGCAAGTAATTCTTGCAACACAAACCATGGAATTGTCTGAATCAGTTCTCTTAGGTGTCCATCTGATTAATTGCAGGCTCAATGTGGCTTACACAGTACCGTGGAGGTGAGCTCCGGTTCGGTTGAATACAAATACACAATAGAGAAGTCATAAAAGTATCGTGTTTAAAGCACAAAGGTTTAAGGAAGGGATGGTTATAAGTGTCCAGTACGGTCCATGGTTTTGTTGTGTCGCAGGATGTAGGCATTTAAGTTGGATCCGAGGGGGGTATGCCTTCTTGAACGAGAGAGTTTTCAGTGATTTCCTGAAGTTAAGATGGTTGTGGATTGTTTTCACAGCTTTAGGCAGTGCGTTCCATAGTTATGCACTTATATAAGAGAGAAGCTGGATGCATAAGTTGATTTATATTATGCTCCATTGCAGGTGAACTTCTGGTAGGGATTTTGCTCTCCTCCCCCTCCCCCCCCGGCTTATGTGCCTTGCTGGCATGCAGCTTCTTTATCGAAGGAGTGCTTTTTCCTTTCATGATGTGCAGCATAGCCATGTAGTGGACAAGCACTGACAGTACTTCCTCGCAGTTGGGTCCCACACCACTTCGGACTCCCACAGTGGCTCAAATTGAGAAGGTAGAGTGAAGGAGCTGCTTGCATAGAGGCTCCACCGGAAGTCCAAGATCTTAGGTTTTTTGGCTGTTTTTCCCCTCCCCCCCCCTTAACGTCATTGAAAGCTAATAAGTTAAAACTGTCAAGATTCAACACTAACCTGAAATTTAAAATTTTGAAGCATGTAACTGCTTCAAAATTTAGGCAGTTGCTACATCAGTAATTCTGTAATTCATCTCATTAACATGTATGTCCACCTTCATTTTGCGGAGCTTAGTGTTTTGTGTGTGTTAAATCCTTGCTTCATCAGAAGTTATTTTCACACAAACGTTTGTACTAAAGCAGAATGAAACCACTGCGCTAAGCTTAGCTTAGTTTTCCATTGGTCCCCTAGATTTTTGTCACTGGAGTCCTGTCACACTGGACATCCAGTTCATTGAGTTAACATTAAAGGAATTAGTGCAATTTTAGTTGTATTTCAGATTGATAAGGTCTTTCTAAGACATTTGCACCTAACTTAACCAGTTTTGGTCGTTGTAAGCTGTAGTGCCTTATTAAAAGACCAACAAGATGCCTTCACAGTCTCAAAACCTCGGGTACTACAACTTAAGGTCTCAACTTTAGATGCTCCATTTTTTTCCAAAACCACTATGGCGATTACACCTACAGTGCTGAAGAAGTATAGTATTAAAATGTCATACAGATTCAAAAAAACGTCTAAAGATAATTTCTTTACAAGCTCAGAGCCACTCCCCCATCATGCTTTCAAATGCTCTTCAGCACCTCCAATGCTCATCAAGGAGCCATCTTGATATACTACCTAACAAATTTCTAAAGTAAATGCACGTAGCCAAGCATACAATGAAATAACAACCAATATAATGGTAAAATAAAATAAAGAAACAGTAAAAACGTTTGTAGACATTTTTAATTGACATTTTCCTGTTAGCTATAATTTAATGAGGGAAATAATTAGACCACCATCTTTTATGGAAGTGTCTTTAAACTTCACTACAATGACTTTGGGATAGTATGCATATTTGAGCAGAATCCCTTCTGGGTACCTTCACACTTACATGAAGCGGTAAAAGTCGGTAACCTTAGAAGCGTTTTTCTTGAGAATGAGGAAAGCTGTGATTCTGAAATGGTCTCCATGGGGGGGGGGGGGGGGGGGGGCTTCCATTTGGCTGCTCTCTCAAATGTATTTGTAGTCGGGCAGGTAAAGATGGCTTAATCTTTCTCCCTTTGCCATACAGCACAAGCACAACTTTACCTTGGTCATCTTCCCTTGCTCTCATCTCCTCCATCTGTGTCTGTCCCAAAGTTACTTAATAGTGGCAGTA
Organism: Microcaecilia unicolor; assembly: GCF_901765095.1. Classification (NCBI taxonomy): domain Eukaryota; kingdom Metazoa; phylum Chordata; class Amphibia; order Gymnophiona; family Siphonopidae; genus Microcaecilia; species Microcaecilia unicolor. The sequence continues at coordinate 191,033,588 of NC_044041.1, forward strand.
AGAAAGTATTTTCTCTGACTTCTTGAACGGAAAAAGTCACCACCTTGTGCCTAGAAACTGTACGTATATTGATCTTCTAGTTCGGTGATCCTCCCATGCAGATATGTGCTAGGCTATTTTTACTTTTCACTGAAACCTCAAAGGCTTATTGTTGTGAGTATAATGCATTGAAATTAGATATAATGCATTAGATACTTAGCTACGGATGGTCTGGTTTACTTTTCAAATTTTTTATTGAGGAGGGAACTTGATTGGTTTTTGAGAGCTTTCTTTTTTTTTTTTTTTTAATTTATAACAAAGTTTGAAATATAAAGAAAATAATCACCAGCTCTCTTCCTTAGACCTCAAAAAGATGAAGGGAGTGGTATAAAGATGAGGAGATCAAACTAAAGTAGAAAAAAATATATAAGAAATAGCTTAACCTGATTAATCCCACCCTTTTTTTTTTTTTTGCTTTAATCAGTTGTTTCCCTCGGTCCACCAGAAAGTTTCTTCATATCCAAAAAAGTTTACAATTGTTCCGGTACAAAAGAAACACACTTAATACCCAAATAACGGATTAGACATTTACATGGATATGCAAGTCAAAATGATGCACCCAAAGCCTTTGTCTCCTCTCTAAGAGCCAAAAACAACTTCCTTCTGTCCTGCGCGGCCTTTGTCACTTCCGGATATATCCATACTCTGTGGCCACAGAATGGTATATGAGAATTCTTGAAATATAGTTTAATTACGACATTAAGATCTTGTTCAAATACAAATGAGACAATGTCCCTCGATTAGAAACATCAGACAGAGAATCCTCCAGTAATGCGGAAAGATCTTGAATTCCAAGTTCAATTTCATGTATCTTGACAGCTTTCTTATGGCACGATAGTAGGCCTTGGCCAAATCCAGTATTTCAGTATGGTTTGTGATATATTAGTTTTAATATACCACTTTTCCTAGCACAATAACAAAGCGGTTTACACCAACCAATAATGAATTGGTTGAGTGAAGCCCATCTTCTTTCAAAAGTGGAGCTACAGCTAATCTCCGAGTGATTATCATGGTGATGTGAAACCACTAACTAGTTATATATATTTTAAAGCAAAGGTAAAACACTAAAGTGTAAACTTGCATTTGGTGGAAACCTATTCATGCATGGGGTATTTACTGAGCAGATCAAATTGTGCTTGGATTCCATGCACTGTATGCATTTTACCTCGGTGCAAGAGCTCCTTTTCACAGTCTTTGAGTTCTGGACTGTGATAGGTTTTGATCGGCACCCCGACGTAATAGACCATACAAAAAAAAAAAAAAACGACAAAAAAAACCCCAACAAAACAGACCATGACAAAAAAAATACCCTCCCAAAAAAACCTATACAAAACCCCCCACAACAAATCAGATTTATGATTCTCACTAGATACCAAGTGTGGATAGTGAAGTCAAGCCATAGACAGGTGCCAGGATTTTCAAGTGACAAGCTGTGGACTTTCTCAGTAATTTATGGCTCCTCCACTTCTTTGTACCCTTCAAATTTGTACCATTCAAAAATAAATCTATTTCATCAGGCCCTTTTGTCGGGAGTCTATTTTGTCAGAGACTTTTATGTCGGGAACTTTTTTTGTTTGGAACTTTTTTGTCTGGTTTCTTTTGACCAGGTGCCGTTTTGATCTTAACCAGCAAGATCACCTTAAAGTGAAAATCCACTGTGGACAAGGAGCTGTCAAACACAAGACACAGTGCATATAGGGAGTAATTCTGTACAGATCACCTGAGGTTAGACACCTAAAGAGTATGCGTTAAGCACAAATTCTATAATGACAAATACACAGTTGTCATTTATAGAACGCTAGCTAAAATCCACAGTTAGATGCATAACTTTTAGATGCACACTTACCGCTAGCTCTGTGGCATGCATAGATGCTTCGAAATGTGGCAGATAATGCGTATAACTGACAGTATTCTCAAAGCTTAGTTCACCCCTGCTCCACTCGTGCTTCTCCCATGTCACACCCATCTTGCAGTTATCATGCTATAGAATTTAGTAGGGCAGCACATCAACTAAAATTTTTAATTGTGATTAAAGTTTTTGTTTACCTAATTATTTTCCACTGCAGCTTCTTATGACTGGGCAAAAATCACTTAAATCTCCATTGCCTCAGGTACAAAATAAGTACCTGTATATGATATGTAAATCGCTTTGGTTGTAACTACAGAAAGGCAGTTTATCAAATCCCATCCCCTTTCCCTAAAGGACTGATAATCTCCCACCCCCATCCCCAGATCCCACATTTCCTTAGCAGCAGCAGATGAATCCATTACGAAGGGGTTGTGTCCACCTACCAGCAGGGGGAGATAGAGAACACTGAAAACCATAGTGCCTTAAGGACGGCTAGCTCTATCTGCCTCTCAGTATTTCTCTATCTCCCAGCAGGGTTGGACCCAGCTTGTCAGCTCCTTCAAGATTCTGCCTGGGGTGGTTCCTGTGCGTTTGCCAGTTGTAGCAGGGGTGTTGTGGCTATTTCTGAGGCTTTTCCTTACTGTGCAGTGTGACCGGAGCTCGTAGACTCGGTCCCTTGAGGTAAGAGCGGTACTCAGCTCCTCCGGGGAGGGCCCGCGGACGACGTTCCGATCGGGGTGATTTTGGCACGGTCACCATTTTGAATTTTATTCCGCCGTTTTTCGGCGATGGCTGCTGAGGGAGTTAAGCGCTGTTCCCGTTGTGGATGGCAAGTACCTGCTCGTGCCTTTCCTTTGCATGATTCCATCCAAGAGCTTATTTCTGCTCAGTGGGCTGACCCCGAGGGGCCCTTGAAAATGGCCAGGGCGATGGGGCATCTTTACCCTCTGAGTGAGGAGCACTTGGCCCATTTTGGGATGCCTAAAGTGGATGTCTTAGTCACGGCGGTGACAAAAAAGACCACCCTCCCAGTAGAGGGAGGGGTCACCCTGAAGGACATTCAGGACCAGCGCCTGGAATCAGTGCTAAAACGGTCCTTTGAGATTTTGGGCCTAGCCTTAAGGGCGTCTGTTTGCAGTTCTTATGCTGCTCGAGCCTGCCTCTCTTGGTTACAACAGGCAGTGGAACAGCCCGTGGATGGTGCGGAGTCCCTCGCTGAGGTTGCACTGCGAATGGAGTCTGCCTTGTCATTTTTAGCTGACGCCCTCTATGATCTGGTCAGAGCTTCGGCTAAACAGATGTCTGTGGCAGTGTCCACTCGCCACCTTCTATGGCTGCAGCATTGGGTGGCTGTCATGGCCTCTAAGCAAAGGCTGGTGAAGTAGCCCTTTCGGGGCCTTCTGTTATTTGGAGTGGAGTTGGAGAAGATCGTTAAAGACCTGGGGGATGCTAAACCCCAGCGGTTACCTGAGGATAGGCCGCGGCTTCTTCCAAGGGTCAAGTAGTTCCCTCCTCTTCCAGACCTTGCTTCCATGAAGCTAGAAGGTATCGCCTGGGGCGGTCTGCTGGGTTTACTCAACGTGCCCGCTTTCAGCAGAGGAACTTCTTTCGCTCGGACAAAAGCTCCGCAGCGACAGGTTCAAGGCCAGGAGTTCGAGGCCGTCCTCCACAATGATGGGACGCTGGTCCACTCCTCCATTACAGCTGTAGGAGGATGCCTTTCCCTCTTTCTCGAGGAGTGGACCAAGATTACCTCAGATCAGTGGGTCCTGGACCTGATCAGAGAAGGTTATCGATTGGAATTCGGTGCCCCGGTGAGAGACATGTTTGTGGAGTCCCGATGCGCCACTGCTTGCAAACGGGCGGCGGTAGAGGAGACCTTACAAGTCTTGTTGCACTTTGGAGCGGTGATCCCCGTTTCTCCCGCCGAACACGGCTGCGGTCGCTACTCCATTTATTTTGTGGTGCTGCGAAAAGGCGGGTCTTTTCGGCCCATTCTCGACTTAAAGTCAACGAGTCACTAAGAGTGCGGCATTTTCACATGGAAACCCTGCACTCCATCATTGTGGCGGTACAGCCAGGAGAATTCCTCACGTCTCTGGACCTCAAAGAAGCTTACTTCACATTCCTATATGGCCCCCGCACCAACGGTTTCTCCGGTTTGCGGTGTTGGGAAAACATTTCCAGTTTCGGGCCTTGCCTTTCGGCCTTGCCACAGCTCCCCGAACCTTTTCCCAGGTAATGGTGGTAGTAGCTGCTTTTCTCAAGCGAGAGGGTATTCAGGTTCACCCGTACCTCAATGACTGGCTCATCAGAGCGGACTCTGCAGAAGAGAGTCATCATGTAACAGCCAGAGTGGTCTCAGTACTGCAATCTCTGGGCTGGGTCGTCAATATACCCAAAAGTCACCTGACCCCCTCTCAATCTCTAGAATATTTGGGGGTCCGGTTCGACACGGCCTCGGGGTTTGTCTTTCTACCCGACCAAAGGCGGTGCAAGCTTCAGAATCAGGTCCGTCTGCTCCTGAGGATGCCTCGCCCGCGAGCTTGGGACGTCCAGCTGTTGGGATCGATGATGGCCACCTTGGAAGTGGTGCCATGGGCGAGAGTGCACATGAGACCTCTGCAGATTGCCCTGCTTCAACGATGGTTTCCTATGTCCCAGGATTATCAATGCAGACTCACGTGGCTCCCTGCGGCCCGACTCAGTATGGAATGGGGGCTCTCAGACAGCATGCTGCTGCAAGGAATGCTGTTAGTGCTTACCGATTGGTGCTTGGTGGTAACGGATGCCAGCCTGAAGGGCTGGGGGAGCACATTGCCAGGGAAGCTATGCCCAGGGTCTGTGGACACTCGAGGAAACGGGGTGGTCCATCAATTGCTTGGAACTGAGAGCGATATTCCAGGCTCTTCTGGCCTTTCACAAGACTGGCGGGACTGGCTGTCGGAGTTCTGTCGGACAACACGACAGCAGTGGCCTACATAAATCAACAAGGCGGCACTCAGTGTCACGCACTGGCCGCAGAGGCCGCTCAGATATGCCACTGGCCTGAGCTACATCTGCAGTTTCTGTCAGCAGCTCACATAGCAGGTCAGAGCAACGTGCAAGCCGATTTTCTAAGCAGGTATCAAATCGACCCTGCGGAGTGGGAACTGACAGACGAAGTGTTCCTTCAGATCTGTGCCAAATGGGGAACGCCCGTAGCGGATCTTATGGCCTCAAGCTCAAATGCCAAAGTCCCGTCCTTTTTCAGCAGACGGAGAGATCCTCGCTCGGCGGGGTTGGTTGGATGCCTTGGCTCAACCCTGGCCCCTGGGCCTCTGTTATGTGTTCCCTCCTTGGCCCTTAATAGGGCGTCTCCTCCTGCGAATTCGGCTGCATCAAGGAGTGGTGATCCTCATTGGCCCAGGTGGCCGTGGTATGCGGACCTCCGGCGGATGCTGGTGGAGGCTCCCCTTCCTTTGCCTCTGGTACCGCACCTGTTGACGCAGGGCCCAGTGACCATGGAGGATCCCTGCCGCTTTGGTCTTACGGCATGGCTACTGAGAGGGCGCAGTTGAGAGACAAGGGCTATTCTAATAAGGTCATCTCCACTCTTTTGCAGGCCTGCAAGCGTTCTACTTCCGTTGCCTGTGCTCGGATCTGGCGCCAGTTTGAGGCTTGGTGTGTTTCTAAAGCTATCACACCCATGCGGGCTTCTGTCTCGCCGATTCTTGACTTTCTGCAGGATGGTGTACAAAAAGGCTTGGCCTATAATTCCCTGCGTGTTCAAGTGGCAGCCTTGGCATGTTTTCGGGGGAAGGTCGCTGGCCTCTCCCTGGCTGTGCACCCGGACATTGCACAGTTTTTTAGAGGGGCGCTTCGGCTCCGACCTCCCGTGTGAGCCCCTTGTCCGGCTTGGAACCTAGGGCTAGTACTCGTGTGAGCCCCTTGTCCGGCTTGGAACCTAGGGCTAGTATTAAAGGCTCTTCAGTGTTCGCCATTACATCAGCGAGACGGGTGTCTGAGCTCCAGGCGCTGTCCTGTCAAGACCCATTACTACAATTCTCAGAGTCCGGAGTAACGGTACATACAGTGCCTTCCTTCCTGCCTAAGGTGGTTTCAGCGTTTCACCTAAACCAGCCTATTTATCTGCCCTCCTTTTCTAGGGAGGAGTTTCCGGAATCTTTTGGGCAGTTGCACCTTTTGGATGTGTGCAGGGCTCTGTTGCAGTATCTGCAGATGTCTAATGCTTTCAGGACTTATGATCACCTTTTTGTATTGTTGTTAGATCCTCGCAGAGAGTCTCCAGCGTCTAAAGCCACTATAGCCCGTTGGCTTAAGGAAGCCATTTTTTCTGCATATCTGCTATCTGGCCGGCCTCTGCCTGACGCCTTTAAGGCACATTCCACAAGAGCGATTTCCTCTTCTTGGGCTGAAACTGGAGCGCTCTCTCTCTCTTCAAGAGATATGCAGTGACATGGGCTTCTAAGCTCTCATTTGCCCGACATTACAGGCTGGATGTGGCTGCCAGGAGAGACATGCATTTTGGAGCACAAGTGCTGGCGCGTGGTGTGGCTTGTTCCCACCCTATCTAGGGATTGCTTTGATATATCCCATTCGTAATGGATTCATCTGCTTGATGACAAGGAAGGGAAAATTAGGTTCTTTCCTTGGTAATTTTCTTTCCTTTAGTCATAGCAGATGAATCCATGAGCCCTCCCTCAGTGATTCATTTTGTGATTGATGATGTTGTGTGTTCAGTTTTTCCTGTAGATATGTTCTCTCATTGGGAGAAGTTGGAAAACAGTCTTCAGGATTTCTGTTCTGTTAAAAGGAGGTTGAGTTCGTCCCTCCTTTGTGTTACTGCTCCTGTTCTGGGGCGTTCATCCGCTGAGGAAAGTTCATGTTATTCTACTTTGCGGTGTAACACTGCTTTGGATGCTTCACATACTGAAGAGGCAGATGGAGCTAGCTGGCCATGAGGCACTATGGTTTTTCAGTGCTCTCTATCTCCCCCTGCTGGTTGATGGACACAACCCATCCGTAATGGATTCATCTGCTATGACTAAAGGAAAGAAAATTACCAAGTTAAGATGACTTTATTCAAAGTTGATTTAATTAAATGCTCAGTACGCTTTCTTGTTAACATCTACAAGAGCTCAGACTGGTAGCTTTTCCTGGTTATGAAAGTTGGCACAGGAATTTTATCATCATATAACATGACATTTCATTTCTGGTTTTAACCTGAAAACCCTGGCTCATGCAGTTTAATCAAGAACCCAACAGAATCATGTGGCCTGGAGCCACTTTTATTTTTGGTAGAATTCTAATCTTCGTGTGTTTTTGATAAGTGCGGTAAATACAAATGTAACTTATATTCTGCAAATGATCTTGAACAATTTAATTCGGATTGCAAAAGATTCTAGTAGCCCATGGCTGGGAGTAATTAATTCAGCATAATTCAATTCTGCCTAACAAAGAGATGCTGTGTATATAAATCTTTAAACAGTTGGCTTTCTAGTCTACACTATATTGTTGAGGTTCCTGGTTGATTGTACTCGTAATTTTCATGTGAAGATGGACCTGAAAGTAGAGGCTGACCAAATTTCAGTTTCCATTTTGGCGCCATCCAAAAATATTGGTGCATTTACAGCTGCAACCCTCCCTCACTCCCTCCCCGCCCACCCTCAAATCCACTTGTAGGCCCCTTCCATCCCTTGAGCCTGCTGTATCATTGGTAGTCTAACACAGTGCTTTCCAAACCTGGTCCACAATGAATATTCATGAGGTAGTGCATGCAAATCTCTCATGAATATTCATTGTGGGTATTCTGAAAACCTAACTGTTTGGGGTGCCTGCAGGACCAGGTTTAGTGGCTTTGAGCAGGAGTGATCCCCAGTCGTTCCTACACATGTCGTCGCTAATCTAAATCTATCATATCGGGGGCTTTTTCACCAAAATTGTACCATTTAGTCCTGATTGCTTCCACTGCAAATAACATTTTTAAAAAGGGGCACTTTTATGCTGAGTAAAATACGAGTTATAAATATTGGAGTTTATTGTTAATAGTTATGCAACTGCACAGTAATTATACATGTACACATTATAAATATAGGAGAAGACAAGAAGGAAGGGATAGGGGAGAAAAGTTTGGAAAACATTGATGGACGTTTCAGGTTTAGTAATGTGTACTAGACTTCGCTGTTATACGATTTATATTGACTGAGGTGGAATTGTATACCATGTGACCTCATCAATAAAAAATTGTTGAAACATAAAAAGGGGCACTTTAACTAAGCTGCAGTGAAAGTGGCTTTAGTGTGCCTTACATGTGTTTTTCCTGCAAGCTAAGGCTATTTATTTATTTTTTTATTTGTTACATTTGTATCCCACATTTTCCCACCTATTTGTAGGCTCAATGTGGCTTACATAGTACCGGAGAGGCGTTGGCCGACTCCGGTGTGAACAAATACAGTGTGATGTTGTGGTAAGATAAAGTTCATATGGTACAGTCACGTTAGGAATCGTAAAGCGGAAGAGTTTTGTTGTGTGGCCAAGGTCAGGCATTTACGTTGAATTGGTAGGGTATGCCTTTTTAAACAGGTTGTTTTTAATTTTTTTCCGGAAATTTAAGTGGTCGTACGTCGTTTTCAAGGCGTTTGGTAATGCGTTCCATAATTGTGTGCTTATGTAGGAAAAGCTGGATGCATAGGTAGATTTGTATTTAAGTTCTTTACAGCTTGGGTAGTGTAGATTTAAATGTGTTTGTGTTGATTCGGATGTTTCTGGTTGGTAGGTCGATTAGGTCTGTCATGTATCCAGGGGCTTCAGCATAGATAATTTTGTGAACCATGGTGCAGATTTTGAAGGCAATGCGTTCTTTGGGAACCAGTGTAATTTTTCGCAGAGGGGTTTTGCGCTATCAAATCATGTTTTTCCAAATATAAGCCTAGCTGCCGTGTTTTGTGCTGTCTGAAGTTTCCTTAAGGTTTGTTTTTTTTTGCATCCTGCATAGATTTCATTGCAGTAGTCTACGTGGCTTATTACCATTGTATCAGGTTGCGAAATGTTTCCCTCGGGAAGAATTGTTTCACGCATTTGAGTTTCCACATTGAGTGGAACATTTTCTTTGTTGTGGATTTCACTTGGCTCTCCAGTGTTAAGTTGCGGTCTAATATGACACAGAGGATTTTCAGGCTGTCTGAGATAGGGAGGGTGTAATCTGGGGTGTCGATGCTTGTGGGGTTGTCCGCGTTGTGTTGGGATGAAAGGATGAGACAATGTGTTTTTTCTTGAGTTTTAGATGAAATGCATTTACCCACGAGTCCATGATGTTCAAGCTGAGCTTGATTTCGTTGGTGATTTCCGTCAGTTTAGTTTTGTAAGACATCGTTTGCATAGATAAAAGGGTTAAGGTCTTGGTTGAATAAGGACTTGGCTAGTGGGGTCATCATTAGGTTGAAGAGGGTCGATGATAGTGGTGATCCTTGTGGTACACTACAGTCTGCTTTCCACTGTGATGATATATGTTTGATTTTACTTGATATGTTCTTGTGGTTAGGAAGCCCTCGATCCAGCTGAGTATGTTTCCACCAATCCCGAACTTATCTAGTAGTCTTAATAATATATTGTGGTTTACCTTGTCGAATGCACTCGACATATCAAATTGGACAAGGAGGATGTTTTTTCCTATTGCTATTTCTTGCTTGAATTTGGCTAGGAGAGTGAGTAGTACTGTTTTGGTACTATGGAGGGGGCGAAATCCTGCATATGATTCGTGTAATATTGAGAATTTGCTTATATAATCTGTAAGTTGTTTGGTTACCATGCTTTCCATCAGTTTGACTACCAGCGGGATGGATGCTACTGGACGGTAGTTAGTGATTTCATTTATTTTTTTCGTGGTATCTTTTGGTATCTGGGTGAGTAGGATATTGCCGTGTTCCTTAGGCAAGAGACCTCAGTGGAGCATGTAATTTAGGTGGGATGTGAGGTCTGCTATGAAGCGGTCAGGAGCGGATTTTCTTAGGTAGCTGGGACAGGTATCTAGTTTACAGTGAGAGTTGGAGAACCTGCTATCTTTATCACAGCTGTAAAAATGGTATTTTTGTAGTAAAAGCCAGGTGATACTATTGCCATTATAGTGTGGTTTTCAGGATATCCACAATGAATACGCATCTCAGCTGGTCAGGTGGACTGGGTTGAAAACCACTGGAGAGCTTTAATTTTCTGAGAAGGATATGGTATATCTGCTAAGCCAGGGGTATCCAACCTCGGTCCTCGCCCAGTCAAGTTTTCAGGATTTCCCCAGTGACTATGCACAAGATCTATTTGCATACAGTGAAGGCAGTGCATGCAAATAGGTCTCATGCATATTCATTGGGGAAATCCTGAAAACCCGACTGGGTTGCAGAACTGAGGTTGGACCCACTCCTGTGTGACACTGAAATCCCATGGTCTGTCACCAAGGTCTTTCTTGCCGATAACTTTCCCATTGTTTGCGTATCTCCAGGTTGTTGTAAAACAGACTTGTCCAGGTTCAGTCCTCAAGAGCTACAGACAGGCCTTGCGTGCGTGCATACGCTTGCTATCTCCATTCTGTGCAGATCTCCCTCAATGCATATTCATTACAATTATAAAAAAAAACTGTTACAATATATCAATCTTTATTATATCCTTCATATAAATATTAATTGTGATAGTATCTAATTGTACAACTAGTATATTGTAACTAACCCAAGGTTTGGTAGTGTAAATGCATACTCATTAGGGATATCCTGTAAGCCTGGCTCTCAAGTACAGAACGTGGACAGGCCTGTTCTAGACCATTGGGGTCAACCGTCATCTGTTCCTTTTAGTACCTTGGTGGTTCCCAAACCTGTCCTGATGGAACCCTCAGCCAGTTAGGTTTTCAGGAAATCCACAATGAATATTCATGAGAGAGATCTTCATGTACCATCTCCATGTTCAGATATCTCATGAATATTCATTGTGGATACTGTGAAAACCTGACTGGCTGGGGGTTCTTCCAGGGCAGGTTTGGTAATCACTGTAGTAGGTTCTTCAAAAAGATGTGTGTGTGCTGCCTCCTGCTTGAGTTCACCTACCTTGATACCTATTTATCCAAACTTGTGCCCCCCCCTCCCCAATCATGTTTGTAAATAAGTGAAAAACACATCTGCTTCCTTTTAATTTTTTTTTTTTTTGTTACATTTGTACCCCGCGCTTTCCCACTCATGGCAGGCTCAATGCGGCTTACATGGGGCAATGGAGGGTTAAGTGACTTGCCCAGAGTCACAAGGAGCTGCCTGTGCCGGGAATCGAACTCAGTTCCCCAGGACCAAAGTCCACCACCCTAACCACTAGGCCACTCCTCCACTGTTGCTACTATTTGAGATTCTACATGGAATGTTGCTATTCCACTAGCAACATTCCATGTAGAGGTCGGCCCTTGCAGATCACCAATGTGGCCGCGCAGGCTTCTGCTTCTGTGAGTCTGACATCCTGCACGTACGTGCAGAACGTCAGACTCACAGAAACAGAAGCCTGCGCAGCCTTCTACATGGAATGTTGCTAGTGGAATAGCAACATTCCATGTAGAATCTCCAATAGTAGCAACATTCCATGTAGAATCTCCAATAGTATCTATTTTATTTTTGTTACATTTGTACCCTGCGCTTTCCCACTCATGGCAGGCTCAATGCGGCTTACATGGGGCAATGGAGGGTTAAGTGACTTGCCCAGAGTCACGCATTATTTTGTTCACAATCTTTGACTTTGCAAAGGTGTAACCATCAGCATCGAGGGGGAGGGGGCAGTAGTAACATTTTTGAAAGCATCTGCTTTCTCAGGTCATTTTGGGAAAGCATGTCAATGTAGGGCATGTAATGGTGAGCTCAAAGACAAGCACCGATTCTGACATTTCATGACTGTCTTGGCTTTATTTTGAGTAGTGAAAAGTCCACAAGCTAACACTTGCCTTAGGTCGTATCCGAGTATTCAGTTGCAAACTTTTCCCGAGTTGACAAGACAATACAGTAGTGCTGGATTCATTAAATTTAAATCTCAGCAAAATTTTCCGTTCATAATCGTGCTGTTTTCAGTAACCTTATTAAAACCAACATTTTCCCTACCATATAACTGTAGGGAACTCTCATACTATATCAGGAGACAGATCTGAAGAGCAACTAAACACATTGCAGGATGCCTCACAGGTTAATTGCTTGTCTCAAGCCTCTTGTCTGATACTTAGAAATGAGAAGACTAGGCATGTTTGAAGTAGGAGACATCACAAAAGACCCCCCCTCCCCTGCCAAGGCTCGCCACCTCTGGACCATCATGAAGTAGCTGTTCATTGTGCCCCACAAAGGTCTTTCTAGCCAAGACTTTCACAATCGTAAAATCTGCTTTAGCTCTGAAATGAAGACATAATTGAGAAGCCTATAGTAAAACGCTATAATATGTAGACCTTGAGTGTCTCAGCATTGCCTGAGTTGTATGCAGGATTCCCAGAATTTAATGCACATTCTGCTATTTTGTTTTTCTTTTAACCTTATCCATTGGATATAACTCTGCAATTAATACTTTCCACCCCAGTTTTCTGGCCTGTTACTAGTATTTTTCACTCTAACCTGTCTTATCTCTTTTCGTTTTCAGGTGTTGAAGAATTAGATATCCTTGACAAAGGAAAATTTAAAGGTGAGTGGATCCATTTGTGCGTAGGAGAAGGGAGTTTACTGTCTAAATTTAGATCAGTTACTATATGAGATTTAGTTCCCTGTAGTTGTAGTGGAATAACGCTGTTATGACAGTGGTGGTTTTGTATTCATCATGCACGCAAACTCTCATTAAAATGAGCCTGCTCTTATTTTCCTTACTAGCTTTACAATAAAATGCAGTCATACTTTCCTGAAAAATAGAAGACATTTTAGTTTTCATCCTTGCATTTCTAAGCATCCTTTTTGTTGCACAACCCAGTACAATCTTTGGGAGTGTGTGTTTTAACAGGCCTTTGTTTTTTATTGCCTGTACAGGTCAGGTTAGCTACCCTTGACCACGTATCTTTTGCTGTTTATAACAGAAGTGCTCCATATTTAGTCTGTATTTCTTCTTTCTCCACACACGCTCTCCAATTATAAAAAAAAACAGAAACCAAAAATAGAGTCCAAGTTGGTTCTGTCACTTGGACAATATGAGGTATGGGGGTTTTTGGAGTCGGAGCCTGTTTTTTGGATATGGGCACACTACAGATGGTGATGTACTCTGTTTGGGGGGGGGGGTGACGGAGGAGGAGCGATTAATCTGCTACTGTGAGGGCTTTTGCCATCCAGTGAACAGCATGGTATTAAAGGGCAAATAAAATCTTAGTTTAGGTAAGGATTATAAACCTGCATTCTAAGGATTTGTTGTGTTTTTTTTTTTTTCTTTCTTTTCTAAAGGAGCGTTAATGTGTCAAGTGAAAAGGATATCTCTCCTGAAGACTGCAGCAACAGTTGCATCCTGATCTCTTTCTGGAAAAGAAATGAAACTTTCACAGAGAAGAAATGGAACTTCCCTTCCTCCTCAGCCCTTAATTTCATTGACTTTCAAAGACTTATTACAGACTTTCAGTTTAAAACAAAATAAAATATATATTGGAACTTTACAAGAGACCTAGAACTTTAAAGACAAAAAAAGACAAGAAAAAAAAAAAAGAACTCTTAGTTAATTATAGGTGAAAGATGTTCCCTCTCTTTGACTTTGGTTGTGATTTCAGAGCTTTGGTTTTGTCTCATTGCTATGTTTTCTGGATTTTAAGATCCACAAGTGGCATATTATGCCCTGTTTCCTTAGTTTTTAACCTCTTCTTCCCCAATATTTGACGTTTGCACTTGGAACAGAGTTGTAACACTTGGACAGCAGCCACAGAAGACGTGAAGTCGCTTTCTTCTTTCTTTGAGGTGGTTTTGGTTTTTTTTTTGTTTTGTTTTTATCAGGGGGGGAGGATTTTGTTGGCGTATGTAGTTTTCCCAGGACTGAGAACAGAAGTTTAAGTAAACTTTATTCAGCTGGGTGTAAGGTTCGGTGAAGCTGCTCTAAGACTTTTTTTTTTTGTTTGTTTTAATTTTAATTTTTTTTCCTGATCTCTGGGATTTTTTTTTTCTGTGACACCTTTTTTTTTCTGTTACTCGAAAAAGTCAAGTATAATAGGAATTCTTTAACACTTTCTGTTCTTGTGCATTGTACTATATATATATATATATATATATATATATATATATAGTCTCACAAACACACCCCTTGTTTTGTTTACGAGAATTAATTTTGGAAGGAAACAAAATTGTAAAATGTGTATGGAACATTTTTGTTCAGTTTCTTGTTTAGCCAATGAGGAAACGGGCATTGCCTTTTCACCATTAATCACTTCTCAGTAATAAACGTGATATCCTGTTGAGCATCAACTCTGTCTGTCGTATAGTCTGTAATGGTTAGGCCTTCCCAGTTCTGAGGTCAGGTTTTGGAAAGTCTTAGGCCTTTCTAACCACATGTTGAAGAGAGGGCTTAGCAGGAACAGCTGGATACTGACAATTGGGTACCTGGTGTTGGTTTTCAAAGGTTGTAAGCAGTTCTGTTCTCAGGATGTCCACAATAAATAATTCAGTGGGTATATTTTCATGCATTTGGGCTAAGCTCAAGGCTAACTTAAAATAACATGGTTACTTTGGAAACCAGACCTGTTTACAGTCCAGAGGATTAGGAACCCTCTGGGCTACAAGGCCTGAAATTTGTAAATTCAAGCCATTCTCATTTGCTAATGAGCAACTCATAAATCATTTTAACCACTTTAGGTTCAAATGTAAGATTTGGTTGATTTGAAAACATCCTACTTCACCAATGAGAAAAGTGTGCTATAAATGATAATTTATACAGTCCCTGTGGCTTGTTCTAATGCCCCATGCTCGTATAAGCATTGCGCCTCCTGTTTATTCCTACCTACACTTTGCATTTGTGGAAGTCTTTATTTTGTTTATATTCCTAAAAGTCAGTTTTTAAGGAAGTCCATAATGTGAATATTTGCATGCATTGATCTGGGAACTGAGCTAATTTGCATGCTTTGGTTAGCCCTTGGTGGAAGGATGAGGAGCAATGACAGAAGTGGAGGGCTCCAGACTTGGGTTGCTGCAGCTGAATGGGATGGCTCTTGTTGCTAATCTGCCAGTACGTTTATTGAGGTTCCATTAGGGTGGTGAAAGCGGACAAACTGCACGTATGGACCTTCTCGGAACTGCAATACGTACCAGAAAGCCACAGAACTCATGTTCTTTCAGTTCTCTGCAGCTGTTAAGCTCTGTAGTTTAAAGTGAAATGAGGTAAGGCTCTTGGGAAAGAGACATCAAACCATGGTGGTGTAGACTAAAAAGAGGAGGATAGGTACCCCTTTTTGAAAATATACCACCCTCTTTAGCAGTGGTTCTTAACCCAACTCTTAGGGTACACCCAGCCATTTAGGTTTTAAGGATAACCTTTGATAAATATGCATGAGTGAGATTTGCATACAGTGGAGGGTAGCACTTGCACATTTATATCGTGTATGTTCATTGTGGATATCCTGAAAACCTGTCTGGCTAGGTAGGTATAGCCTGAGGAGTGGGTTAAGAACCCCCATGCTCTGTAGTGTTTAAAATCAGTTCTGTCTTTGGTCTTTTTTTTTTTTATTTTTTTTATTTCTTTATAAATTTCACATTTTACAAGCATAAAACTTGTTAAAAGAAAAATGATTTTAGAGGTTACAAATTTTCAAGAAAAATTATTTTCACCATAATTATTCCTCTAATCAATACAAGTCCACATTAAAGGAGTTCAAAATGGATATAAATGAATTAAAGTATATAGGCAATTATCATAAGAAAAAGAGTGAAAAGACGACTCTAACCGCTATTTATAATGCTACTGAACATTAATACTAGTAGGAAAATTAATTCCGACTGTCCTTCTAGATGTTATGAAATTCTCAAGTTGAACAGGATCAAAAAACGTAAATTTCTCGGTTTGGTAGGTGACTAAACATTTGCAAGGGAATTTGAGGAAAAAAGATGCCCCCAAAGTAAGCACTTCTCCTTTCTTCTGTAGAAATTTCTTCCGGCGTAGCTGTGTTTCCCTTGATACATCCGGAAAGATGCTGATCTTTAAGCCTTTGAAAAGTTTTGCTGAATTTTTATAGAATAGTCTTAGTATCCAAGTTTTATCCGGAGATAAAACTACTGTTATTATCAAGGTAGCAGGTATTACTTGTTCAGTGTCCGAAAGTTCTAATATAGCTGATACATCCAAAGGTTGATTTTCTAATTGTTGTAAATTTTTTGATGGAATATAAAATACTTGTGCCAAAGGGGGGATATCCTCTTCTTTTATTTGAAGAATTTCTTTAAAGTATAATTTTAACATCTCTTTAGGAGCCATAGTATTTAAATAAGGAAAATTTAAAAAGCGAAGATTATTGCTTCTAGAAAAATTTTCCATTATTTCTGCTTTTCGTCTTAAATTACTCAAATCCTTAATGACTACATTTTGCACTTCCTGTAGTAATTGAATGTCTTTAGCTTGTTGTCCCACCTGTGAATTTAAAGATTGTACTTTTTCTTCCAACTTTTCAACATCTTGCTTAACCATCTGCATTTGGGGTACTAGAGCTTTGCCCAAATCCATAATAAGTTTCCAAAGGGATTCAAGAGTCACTTCAGGGGGTTTAGTTTGTGTTAAATCAAATGAAAAGGCTCCTACCGCCGTCTGTACGTTTTCTGGTCGGTTTGAGATATAACTCTCTTCCGTTGGTGCTCCGTTCAGCCCAGCTTTCTCCTGATCTTTAATCGTCCCCAGCGCTCCTACTACTACATCTCCTTCCGGAGTTCGATTCGGTAGCGCCGCCATCAAAGGAGATTGCTCGCGGAACATAGGAGGAGGAGGAGGTGTTCGGGCGTCCGGGCTCAATGAAACTTCCAGCTCATGTGTCTCTCGCAGATCTTCAACTGCTGCGGGAGACAACAGCAAGCCGCCCGTCGGCGTACTAGCGGTTTGGGCCCGCAGAAGGAACGGTTCGATCGTATTGCTTCGAGTCGGGGTTCCAAGTCGTTGGGGGGCGATAGCCGCGGCTTTCCCCCTTCTTTTCGGCATTATGAGGTAATTTTAGGGAGAAACTAAAGTTTTTCCCAAGTTCAAAAAGTAAGTTCCTCAGGAGCTAGAAAAGTACGTCTTTCCCTCTCGGCAGCCATTTTGAACTCCCTGTCTTTGGTCTTTTATCTTGGGTTTGTCATTTCTGATCCAGTGATACCTTTTTGGAATAAGGTGTGCCTTATATATGATAAAATCTGGTCCCCTGAAATCACTTTGTCATTTCATGTTTGTGTCCTTTATAGTGTTTCGGGCCCTTTCTGACATTTTGTGCGCAATGATGAATATTGGGGAAAGTTCCTTTGCATTCTGCATTAAACTGGTTGTTGTCTGCTCTTCCTTCGTAAAGTTAAACTTAAAATGTCCTACTATCTATTAAAGTGTGAATAGTGTGAAATAAGAGGAAAAGCTGGTATTGTTCCAGAATTGATTTTCTCAGCTTTTTGGCACAGATCAAGTGTAGGATCTGAGCTTAGAGCTGAAACTGGCCCCTTTGTCTTTTGCCTGAGATTGCAAGCCTGCACCATATGGGCGTTAACACTTTGCCACCTGCCATTCTTTGCAAGAGAGAACAGAATCTTATGACCTAGCCTAGACAGGAGAATGAAACCTGCTTGAAGAATGTAATTCTAGACCTTGAGCAGCAGGGGGAGTCCTTGTATTACAAAACACAGCTTAGTTTTTTTTTTTTCTCCTTTTCACTGTTATATCAGATGTTGAGCTGTTGGTTTGCACGTGTAAAAGAAATTCAGTAAGGGATATGCTAAAGTGGGTTTATCACTTCATGAATATATCAACTTTTTTCTCTTTTTGATTGCGTTGTATCAGACTCTATAAGTGTGTGCTATCCTTGGTGCCTTGAAAAGTTGCTGGTGCGTTTATATATAATATAGCACCATATTTTGACATCTGAACAAAAAGACTTAGACATTTCTTGCATATAGCTTGGGTCTGGCAATTGGCACTATAGTATCCACTATATCGATATATAGCGGGAAAGGAATAAATAAAATATCAAACCAAATTATTGCATTCTCAGTTCCCTCAGAATTCACAAGAAGTAATCATTCACTGAACAATGCTGATAGAAATAATGGAAAAATTGAAAAAAATGGAAAGAAAAAGGCCTCGGAGCTCCAAGTCATCTAGTTCCTTCGGAGCTGAAACTGTCATCATCCTCAGGAAAAAAAAAAAACCCTTCCTTAACATTTTTTTAATATCGATCAGTTCCATCTGGGATTCTTAATAGCGCACTCGCTGCTTATCAGTGTGCTATTAAGAATCCCCAGATGGCGATACCCTGAAGCAGCATGGCGAAACGCTGGCCTTTGTTGGTTGTCATTATAGGACCCAATATGTCTTAAGTGAAATTTGAAGACTGCTCTATTCAGGATTAGTAGAGGAGAACCTGATAAGATAAACATGATTCAAAATGGGGTCTTTAATAATTTATTAAATTGGAACTGATTGATTGAACATTAAAAATTAAGAGAAGATTTTTTTTGCCAATGATGAAAGTTTCAGCTCCGAAGGGGCTAGATGACTTGGAGCTCATTTGAGGCTTTTTTACTTCCATTTTTTTTCAATGTATTTTTCTGTCTTTTACTAAAAGATTAGCTCGAGTTATCTGCAGCAGGGCCCATAGGAATAAAATGGGACCTGCTGCAGGTAACTCAAGCAAACCTTTAGTAAAAGACCCCCTAAGATTACTTCTTACGAATTTTGAGGGAACTGAGAATGCGATAATTTAATCAGCACTATAGTGCCAGATGTGCTGGGTCTCCTAAAAGTTTGGGTGATGCTGTACCTCCTTCAGCTTCAGGCAGATGTGGGGTCCCCTGGGCTTAGGGGCCAAGACATTTGCCCTAATTGTATCCCCCCACCCCCATGCCAGACCTCTTAGAAGGCTTCTACTTGAGCAGAAATCAAAGTACTTAACTGAATTTGAAACTTTAGACCTAAACCCTTCCCTGTATAGTGAACAGCAGCATATTCACAGCATCTCCATATTAGTGTTATGGCTTAGTGTGGATGCTTGTAAGTTAATACAGGGTTGCCAGATACCTGCTTGTTTTACTTTAAAACAGTTTTTATTAGGAAACATATTCCACAATGTACAGACATTAGCCATCAGTAAACGACATATAACTAGTGCATTATGACTCTTGAAAACAATACATATTATTGCTATTCCCATTTTTCTCCACTTTACATTCTTGCCCTCTCCCCTCCCACCTATTCCCCCCCCCCCCCCCCCCCCACACACACCCTTTAACTGTGTGCATGCATCTCCTATTAGCTACAAACATTCCCTTAATAAACATTTTTCTGGCACCAGGCACTCAGTAGCTTACTGGATCTAACAACATTCTGGACCCACCTCCCATCTCGCTACTTCATTCAGCCTCCCAAAGGTGAACGCTGTCCCAAACCACTGACCCATCCTTACTGTAAGCTTCGCTGGTGCAAGCTATCACATACGTTACTTTATATTTAACCAAACTTATTAACTTAAATGAACAGCCTTTTCCGCAACTACCTGTTTGTTTTAAGTGCATAGGCTGACTAGTCTCTTTTTTTTTTTTCCCTACTGCTCTGTGGGCCTTAATGGTAATTTTGTGAGGTTTCACACCTAATTTTGTTTTTATATAGCACAACCACCATGGTAAGCATCTGAAAGGGGGATATAGACTGCAGCTCCCTATGGAACATGGTGCTAGTGTGGCTTTGTTCAGTAATGGCTTTCATCATCCTTCCTTGTGACTCTGGGCAAGTCACTTAACCCGCCATTGTCCCTGGTACAAAATAAGTACCTGAATATATGTAAACCGCTTTGAATGTAGTTGCAAAAAAAAAAAAAAAAAAAAAACCCTCTGAAAGGCAGTATATCAAGTCCCATTAACAAGATTCCATTCACAGTCTCAAAAGAGTAGAAACATTCCATGTGGAATCCCAAAGAATAAGGAGTGGAGGAGTAGCCTAGTGGTTAGTGCAGTGGACTTTGATCCTGGGGAACTGAGTTCAATTCCCACTGCAGCTTCCTGTGACTTTGGGCAAGTCACTTAACCCTCCATTGCCCCCAGTACAAAATAAGTACCTGAATATATGTAAACTGCTTTGAATGTAGTTGCAGAAAAACCTCAGAAAGGCGGTATATCAAGTCCCATTTCCCTTGTAAGAGCTGCAACTCCTGTGAGTCCCAAGGAGCAGGGGTGGATGAAAAAATTGCCAAATGCATGTAATTGTGGGGGGGGGGAGGGAGGGATGGATGGATGGATGGATGCTGCTCCAGAGCTCATATTCTCATAGAGGCACTCTTGCTTCCTGTGCCTTGGAGATAAACTGGTGAATACAAATATTAAAGGATATGTGACAGTTGCTTTTACAGATGTGGATGTGCTTTAAACTGTTATAAACAAGATCCCAGTATCTGTAAAACAAAACTGTAAACCGGTAATTAATACTTAAATGAATGAGTATATCCTAGTAGCTGTTTGGGTGGTGGGGCTAGTTCTGGGCAAGACTTCTATGGTCTGTGTCCTGAAAATGGCAGATACAAATCAAGGTAAGGTATACACAAGAAGTAGCACATATGAGTTTATCTTGTTGGGCAGACTACATGGACTGTGCAGGTCTTTTTCTGCCGTCATCTACTATGTATCCTAGTAGCTGTATACAGCTAGCCATCTTGAGTGATGGATAAAAATAAGCATTTGTTAAAACGTTTTTCTCTGCTATTCAGCACCATGGTCTGGACAGCTCCTGGGGGTGAGATGAAATCTGCTGCTCATCATTTGAACTGGCTCAGTGGTGGTGTCCCACTGTTATGGTGCAGAGGACCGGGAAGCAGACAAGTTTTGGGCCATAAGATGGGTTTTTAGCAAGGCATCTAAGGATTTGCATTCCTGCCTTTCTTAGGGAAATTGGAAGGTCCACAACTCCGTTAGGGCTTAAGTAAGAAGGGCTCACCCTTTCCTTCACATGTTGAAACTTTTTGGCAACCCACCAGCAGATGTTTCATGGTATCCTCTAGGTGCTGGCTATTTATCTCTGATCCAGTTCAAATGCAGATATTAAGATCGGTGATCCTGCATTTGAATTATCTGAATATGTTGAACTCTGCAACTATTTCTCTAGTTGGCCCTCTTATTTGCAAGTGAAAGGAAGAACTGAATGCAGCTGAGGGATGCTTGTTCCTGCCTAGCACAGATTTCCTTTTTTTTCCCCATTTGGATTTCTGCTTACAGCATCTAGAATTGAGTGGCTGGAGACTGCAGTGTGTCCCTTTCCCTAGCTCAGGCTGTGTCTGCAATGTCGCAGTGAGCTCTGTTCTGTGTCCTAAGCTGACCCCAATTCTTCCATCCTTCTCTTCACATCACGTCAACAACAGCCAATGAGAAAACTGTTAGATACTGAAACCCAGGTTGTAGAGGCATGCTTTGTCTAGTACTTTGCTCTGCAGTTTAGAGCAAAATCATCCTTATGCGGTTTTAAAAATGCCACTCTAGTCCCGCCCCCATTAGGGATGTTGGCTAGGTAAAGTAAATGGGGGTTCCCAAATCAGCCCTGAGTTAGGTGCACGAACAATTAAATGTAGGTAGTGCCGTGTGTAGATATGTGACCTCTGATTTGTAACCCTGCCTACCGTGACAGGTTAAGGTTAATACCACTTATTGTGTATCAGTAAGGGAGGAGGATGACTAATGCACCAGAACTGGAGGAAAGCTGGTGTGCACAAGAGCTTTTGCAAACCAGCATTTGATTGCCATTAAGAACAAAACAAAACAATCCTCCCCCTCACACACACTTTTCCCCAATACTTCACAGTTGGAGGGGGGGAGGGAGGGAGAAGCTTGATAGCTTTTGGCTTGCAGGCAGTATATAAGAAACTTTAAAAAATAATAAACAATCTGTAGATCTTTGCTCCATTTCCATCCCTCCTCACTGTCAGTCCTGTAAATGAGAGAAAGAGGAGGAGAGTCAAAGAAGAAGGCGATGGGGAGAGAATAAGAATTATAGAGGAGGGCACTGAGGGGCAAAGGCAGGTAGAACAGACAAAGGATATATAAACAGCTCAACAATCAGGGTCTGGGATGTTAAGAAGTAAGTGGGACATGTTGGATCAGGGTTTCCCAAACTTGCCCTGGTGCCTCCACATTGAATATTCATGATGTAAATTGCAAACCAAGGAGTAGGGTGGAGATATTTTTTCTTTGTGGTTTTTGTGGAAATGCCAACTCTTCACCCTTCTCCTTGGTTTGCTGTGCTACAATCGTAGGGATTGGAGTTCCTCCACCTAATGTGGTTATGCTACCTACCTGATGTAAATTGCAAACATTAGAGTATAGGTGCAAGCTTTTCAAAATGATTGGGTGCTAAACACAACAAAGATTATTCCTCTATGGATGCAATAAAGGAGCTTCTTTAATATTAGGGGTGCTCAGCTCCCACAGACCTGACACCTATATATTACAGATCCATATACATATACCTTGGGGACATCTTGAAAATCAAGTTGGCTGTGGGTTACCAGAATAGGTGTAGGAAGTCCTTGTTGAACAAATATCCTTACACAGTCAAAAGCTAGAAAAGTAGACCTCTGGTCAGCGGATCAAAGGGAAAGGTGTGAAAAACTATATCATGACTAACACTTGGAGCTGGAACTTGGACCCCTCAGTCCCTTTCCATATTCAGAAAAAACATAAGTACAGAAGTATTGCCACACTGGGACAGACCAAAGGTCCATCAAGCCCAGCATCCTGTTTCCAACAGTGCAGCGGACTCTGATCCTGGGGAACTGGGTTCAATTCCCACTGCAGCTCCTTGTGACTCTGGGCAAGTCACTTAACCCTCCATTGTCCCAGGTACAAATAAGAACCTGCATATAATATGTAAACCGCTTTGAATGTAGTTGGCAAAACCACAGAAAGGTGGTATATAAGTCCCATTCCAGGTCACAAATACCTGGCAAGTTCCCCCCAAAAAAGTTCAATACATTTTATGCTGCTTATCCCAGAAATAAGCAGTGTATTTTCCCCAAGTCATTTTAATAATGATCTGTGGACTTTTCCTTCATTAAGCTGTCCAAACCTTTTTTAAACCCCGCTAAGCTAACCACCTTTACCACATTCTCTGGCAACAAATTCCAGAGTTTAATTACACATTGAGTGAAGAAACATTTTCTCCGATTCGTTTTAAATTTACTACTTTGTAGCTTCATCGCATGCCTCCTAGTCCTAGCATTTTTGGAACGAGTAAACAAATGATTCACGTCTACCCATTTCACTCCACACATTATTTTATAAACCTCTATCATATCTCCCCTAAGCCGTCTTTTCTCCAATCTGAAGAGCCCTAGCCGCTTTACCACACTACAACATAAGTATGGTAAATAGAATTGGCTGCAGCTTTGCTTTATTAACTTACAAGTTCAATATTCAAAACAATTTGATCAAATTACTTAACAATTCACTAACCTTCCACCCTGCCTTGTCAGCTAGGGCAAGGGTACAGTATGAACCTCAGTGCTTTACATAGTCCAGGTCACCTGACTCATCTTCACTTATCTTACCATCTCCTGATAGGTCATCCCCCCACAGGGGAAGGAGGGGAGTCAATGACAATTTGAGCTGACTCTCCCCTCCCTTGTCCCCCCCAAAATACAAAGCTGTGGCCCTGCAATGTCACATAGACAAAACCCGCAATCACATCCCAAAAGTCATTGAGAAACAAATCCAGCCCTACATCAGAAAGCTAGATTCTATCCCTGCCAAATAAGCCAACACAGTCCGTATCCATCCAATCATGCTGTATCTGCGTCCCCCCCTCCCCACACTGTCAACCACAACCCAATCTGGTGGTTGATCTTAACTAGGCCCCATGACCATTTCTGGATGGGTAGGTACCAGGGCCTAGTGATGATGTCCGACCACACAATCTATGTGGCCGGGAACCATGCCTTAAAGTAGTGATCAATTGTTTGCCCATCCAACCATTAATCTCATTCCTTCCCAAGTGCACGAACAACATAGTTGGGTGCCTACTCCTAGTCCTCAAAAATTGGCAAGAGCTGTGTCCACTGCATGCCCCGTTCTCCGAACCAAGAGATCCTCACACCTAGACGTGCCATTCTGAGATGTAGACCCCCCCCCCCCCGAGTGCTGCGCTGCCCTGTGACTCACCCAGTGCACAAATGAATGTCCAATCATCTACACAGGGCCGGTGCCAGCTGCATCTGGAAAAGAGGAAGCAATCAAAGTCAAGGCCCCTAATCCCGTACCTCTAGGCAAGATAGGAGAAAGCTCCGCCACCGTAGAAAAGAAGAAGAACCAAGTAGAATATCAACATAGGAACAACTCCCAAAGCCTGTGCATCCAGTGCCCCCAAGCACCCATCCCGTCCACTCAAAGCCACTAATCTGGCAAACGGTCATAACTCCTGAAAACATTAGATGACCACCTGCCCAGCCGTTTAATAGCATCAACTCCCAAGCCTGTGGCCGCTGCACTGGTCGCCACCCTAAACCGGAAGGAATGAGTCCCAAATTGCCCCAGGTCCTCCCCTATCATGGCCAATGCCCTCCTAAGCACCACCGCACACTGGTAATAGGTCAATGCCGACCCATCCTTGTGCACCAGCAGCGCCGGCCTCTGTCTTGGATCTGGCAACAGATGGGCAAACGGTCTGCTAGGTCCCAGTAAAATGGAAATCTAAGAAGCAGACTCGATGAAGGTAGATATAATAAAAGCTTTTTTTTTTTAAATCTACCTTCATCATGTCTGACTTCCCACTTGCCCATCTATTCGTTTTATTTAGAAGGCCAGGGGCCTGGAAAGAGCTGTGCAGTCAGTAGGTGTCATATGATCACACCCCCCCCCCCCCCCCGGAGGGTTCTGCGTATTCATCAATTGTCAATCTCATGGTCTACCTTGCCTTCAATGTGTGTTTTTCTTATTTTCTCTCATCCTTTCTAGGTAATAGCAGTGCAGTGATACACAAATTACTGGTTTAGATGGCTGTTTAGATATTGTAAATGAGGTTGGCGAAACACAAGGATAGGATTAAGTATGGGAGCTCAAATGTTTGTATACCCATGATTGTAAACAACCAAAGAGGAAGATGATAAAACATGACTTGGATAAAGACCTGCCCCCTGCTCTTTCTTCTTGCTCCTCTTGTGCATGCTGACGCTCAGCGGTCTCCGGTGCAGCCGTGTTCGCTGCCTGTCCGCTGCTCTTCTTTCTTCTTGCTCCTGTGCACGCTGACGTTGATGCTCAGCATCAGCGTGCACAGGAGGAGCAAGAAGAAAGAAGAGCAGGGGGCAGGCAGCGAACACGGCTGCGCCACGGACCACACTGAAGAAGGCTTCGGCCGGCGGGGGTTGGGGACCCCCGCCAGCAAAGGTATTTGTGAGGGGGCAAGGTGAGGCATGGCAGGGGGGGGGCGGCGAGGCAGCACTCAAAATGTGCCCCCAACCTCGGGCTCCCTCCCACCGTGAGGTCTGGCTACGCCCCTGCTTCCAGTTCATTTGGAACTAGATTCTTATTAGGATTCAGAGTTGTGATCCTCCATGACTATGTAGGGATTTTTATGATCTTATATTTTATAACCTTTCACCTAAAGAAGACATGGGATGGCAGTGGGATTGCAGTGGAGGGGGTAAATAGAGGGATCGGAAGAGTTGCCGCTCAGAGTGTTCTAATGCCTTCTTTTGGCTCTGGGGTGAACGGAGCGCACACAGACTCTGGTTCCCTTGAATCTGCACCTGGTTCAGCCCCTTCATCTTGTTGTGGAAGGACTGGGACGCTTTCCCACCCCTGTTCCCTTCCCCCCATGTCCCAGGGGCTGTGGATGCTGCCTCCATAGCATCTCTTCTGGTCCCAGCTGGACCTGGAATCTATAGTCCTGCTTTTCTTATGGAAATCAGAAATTCAAGCTCATGCATAAAACCAGAACCTTACAGTCCCTCTAGGTT
Source organism: Microcaecilia unicolor (assembly GCF_901765095.1). NCBI lineage: Eukaryota > Metazoa > Chordata > Amphibia > Gymnophiona > Siphonopidae > Microcaecilia > Microcaecilia unicolor. Next base: position 191,059,579 of record NC_044041.1, read on the forward strand.
GATCTTGAAATTAGTCAGAAGAAGCAAAACATTTTCGTGTTAAAGAGTTCTGGTTAGTTCTTCCCTGTACTGGATGTGTTGAGCCAATACAAATGCCAAACAACTGCTTTCCACATCCAGGGATATGCTGAAGGAGAAGAAGGGGAAGGGGTAGGATTTGTTTTGCTGTTACCATAAGCAAAAATGCACAATATTCATTTTATTTGTTACATTTGTATCCCACATTTTCCCACCTATTTGCAGGCTCAATGTGGCTTACATTGTACCGTAAAGGCGTTCGCCAATTCCGGTATAAACAGTTACACAGTGATGTTGTGGTAGAATGAGGTTCATGTGGAACAAATACATTAGGGAATCGTATAGAGGAAGAGTTACGTTATGTCCATTACGTTCTTTGGTTTCGTAGTGTTGCAGGGTTCTGGTGTTTAAGTAGGGTCGGTAGAGTATGCCTTTTTGAACAGGTAAGTTTTTAGTGATTTCCGGAAGTTTAGGTGGTTATACGTTGTTTTCACAGCTTTTGGTAGTACGTTCCAAAGTTGTGTGCTTATGTAGGAAAAGCTGGATGCGTAAGTTGATTTGTATTTGAGTCCTTTGCAGCTTGGGTAGTGGAGGTTTAGATATGTTCGTGTTGATCCGATTGTACTTCTGATTGGTAGGTCGATGAGGTCTGTCGTGTATCCCGGGGCCTCGCCGTAGATAATTTTATGAAGCAGGGTGCAGATTTTGAAAGCAATACATTCTTTGATTGGGAGCCAGTGCAATTTTTCTTGGAGGGGTTTGGCGCTTTCGAATCGCGTTTTTCCAAATATAAGTCTGGCTGCCCTGTTTTGAGCGGTCTGAAGTTTCTTTATGATTTGTTCTTTGCATCCTGCATAAATTCCATTGCAGTAATCTGGGTGGCTTAGTACCATTGATTGTATCAGGTTGCGAAATGTTTCCCTCGGGAAGAATGGTTAAGTCCTGCCTTTACCTCTGACCCCTGCGTGACAATCACCTTTTTCCCTGTACAACAGACCCCTTCCCCTTACCTTTTCCTTTTCACTGGCATATTTAGAAAACCTCTTGTGACCTTGTTCTACTGGCTTAGCTCTTTGCCCCGCACCCCCTCCCCTTCTGTTGGCATCTCTGCCACTCTGACCACTGTCCCTGCTTGCTTAAAGGCTTTGTAAGTTTTCGATGCTGGCTTTCTATTGCTGATCATGGGAATTGGATAGAACATTATTTTCCCCTTAGAGAGAAGGGGGTTGCTGTTTGTCTCTTGTGTTTTTCTCATATTTAGGGGTCCTGGCGCTGTGTTTTTCTGCTGATGTGTCCCAGTTCATTGTCCCGATGGCACCTTGCCGGTGACAATGAACTGAACTCAGTTTGATTTCTTCATTTCATATCTAACTTGGCTGTGGACACACTGTGAGTTGCGCACCATGAAGCAGGTCAAACACACAGTGATAGTACAGATAAGAGGGGATGTGACACTGTTTGCCCCTCTGAAGTAATTATGTATACATATCCCCTTCCACACTATGCATATTTAAGAAATATACAATACTATAATGTATTCTTCTTTACCATGTATGTATGCACCTTAATGCAATAGCATTTGTAATTCTGTTACCCGGAAATGGCAATCGCCATTACGGCAAATGTAAGCCACACTGAGCCTGCAAACTGGTGGGAAAATGTGGGATACAAATGCTACAAAATAAATAAAATAGACAGACTTGAATTGGAAGGTAACAAGGCCGCAAACCAAACCAAGGCGGGCATCCTGCCATACGCAGCAAGGAGTATGCGGAAAACTTTAAAGTAGGGCTATGAGAACTGTAAGGCTGTGTAATGGAGGACAGGTACAGCAATAATAAGGACTAAAATGATATAATGCAGTTGTTAGTATTAGACAGGGATAGCAGTGATGTGCCGAGGAATCAGCTCATTCCTTCTCCCTTACCATACAAATTCCTCTTTTTATATTTTTTATCTAGGATCCTTCTATGTTTTTATACTGTTTCGCTTGCTGTTTCTTGTGCTGATGCCTCCAGAGAGCAATTTGAATTGGTAAGCCCCTCCCCCAAGGGTGAGTGTAGGGGAAGTTAACCTTTCCAGACTGAGTGAGGCCTTGGGACCCCCAGATCATCTACAGCTGTTTCAGATTCTTTCATGTGCAGTTTTTTTAGTTTATATTTTGTATTTTTTATCTTTTCATTACTTTTTATTCTTTAATTTTTTTAGGGCTGCATTTTGATGAAAATGTGAAATCACTAATTCATTTATTTTTGTTCCCAATGCAGCTTCTTGTGACTCTGGGCAACGAAGAGTTACGTGACTTGCTCAGAGTCACAAGGAGCTGTAGTGGGAACAAAACTAACTAAATAACATACCTTTAATCATGATTATATTTTTAATTGAAATGCAGCCCTGCTTTAAACAAAACCTGAGAAAAACTCTTACCCCGCCAGGAAGAACAGGCCTGAGCTTGTGAGCTTAGGCCTAACATTGAATGTTAAGGCCTTGCTCAAAGGGCCTCCTTTGAAAGTGCTCCTAGCTCAGGTTCTGCCTCCCCTCAAGCTGCGACAAAAAAACAAGGAGATAAGTAAGGAAATTAGGGCGGGTGGGTCAGGTAAGCAAGATGTCTCTGAGGAGCAGGAAGATTCCTGTTCCCCAGAGGTGCTACCTTAAAAATTCCCTGCCCAGCTTCTCCCAATGAAAGAGAAGGAAGCATCCGATTGGACGATGCTTCCCACGTAGGGTTCCAACTGGATCCAGATTCGCCTGACAGGGTTGATCCAGTCCTGGGTTTACTCCATTGCATTGCATCCCCAAGGGGGAAATATTTTTCAAATATTTCTACTACCGCAAGAAATGCTGCGCGCTGGGGGTGGAAGTAGTGCTGCTGCCTTCGTTGAGCCGGATTGCCGTATGCTAAGCCCGTGTTGGGCTCACCGCTGCTTAGTAAAAGGGCCCCTTATAGAATCGCATTGAGTGCCAATTTTGACACCTAAATTTAGGAGCCAGGACTTAGACCTGCTTAAACCAGGTGCAATTCGCGGTGCCCAATTTGGGAGCACATCGCCGGTATTCTATAACACTGCGCAAATCTTAGGAATGCCCCTGACCTGCTCATGCACCGCCCATGGCCACACCCCCTTTGGGGTCATGCACTATGGGGTCCGGGCACACACTGTTATAGAGTAATGCATAACAAGATGTACGCACAAATTCAAATTGGTGCCAATTGGCACCCAATTATTGGCTCTAATTGGCTCCTTAGCCAATTCAGTTGGACGTGCATCTGGGATCATCTATAGAATCAGGGGGATAAAGTTAATTCCTTTTTGTCTTGATGTACAATCACATATACTGACGATTAAAACTCCCCAGGATGGTATCAAATCTATATGCATTTTTGTACCATGAAAAATGTAATGGATGTGTAAGTGCTGTATATTGACTGATCCCCATCCTTTTGAAAGTTTCTGGAATTCTGCAAAATTCACCTTCGCATTTTTAAATTGTTCTGCGGCAAATGTTTATTGCATGGATTCCCTCTGCAGGAAATAATTTAGGAGCAGCAGAGGTCACACAGATTATTTATTTTAATGGACACGTCATATAGCCATCACCATCTGTTCCATGGACTAATTACAATGCCAGAAATACATTATTCACAAACCATGACAAAGTCCTAACCGAATTAGAAGCTATCCTGCTATGGTGTTTACAACAGTGAGAAAGAAGAGATAGAAATGCCTGGGGATACATTAGCTTAGTGAGGATTTTGTGTGTTGGGGGGGGGGGGGGGGCCCAAATGCATTAAAATCTCCATAAAACTGAATGGTTATGTCATGTACAGTCTTTTGGATCTGATGTCTGCTGTAATATTTTGTATAAAGTGACTTTTAATAGATTCTTATGTGATTTCTTTCAGTTTGCAAAATGTTTTACGCACGGTTAGTGCAACGGACTGAGAACCAGGGGAACCAGTTCTGTTCTCACTGCAGTATCTTGTGACTCTGGGCAAGTCACTTAGGGGTCCTTGTACTAGGGTGTGTTGAAAAACGGCCTGCAGCTAATGCAACTTCCTAGTCCCGTGATCAGGAAGTTGCATCAGAGGGAAGACTCAGTTTGGCACAAGGAGAATGTGTGTTGCTGCTCGCTGTCCGCAAACAATTTTAGGATTTAAAGATACAGGGGATTGAGAGAGTGGGCGTCTTTAGCTGGCAGGGCTTGGGGAACCCTACCAGCCACATCACTGCTGGGTGGGCCTGAGACCAAAATAGTTGGGCCTATGACCATCTGGGCCCACCCGCGACTATGCCACTGGTATGAAACTTCTTTTACATGTGGAAGAGGGGCTTTTGTAAAATCACACGTACTTAAACGTGTGCTGTGCATAGATCTTCCTGGGGCTGGAGTTGTGATGTAGGTCTGTATTTATATAATATCTGTACATGCATATAGTACACTGCAAATTTTTTAAAGTACCTGTGTACATCACAACTCCATCTCTGCTCTGCCCAAACTCTGCCCCAGAAATGCCTATACACAGATCATGGAAAAGTAGAGTCACACCTTCCTTGCATGTACTTTGATGTGCAAATGCATTTGCCCAATGTTTTATACAAGCCCTTCTCTGGATGTAAAACAGGCCTTACACGAGGCAAAGGCTTTACAAAATTACACCCGTTATATTAATGTTTGTTGACTGGAGTGTAATCTGCACAGGGTCAGAATCTTTCTTTGATACATATATGTACAGCTCTGTTGGTGCAGTAAACCTACAGCGGAAGAGAACAGATAGAAACATCTGGGATGGTCTATGGTCTTTATTCTCTACATTGTGTGATCCAGTGAGATAGAAGGGACAGAAACATCTGGGAATGGTCTTTATTCCCTGCACAATGCAATTCAGTGACTTAGAAGAGGTAGAATCATCTGAGGATGGTTCTTATTCCCAGCACCATGTGATCCAGTGAGATAGATGGGTTAGAAATGCCTCCAGTGAGATAGAAGGGATAGAAGCATCTGGGGATGGTCTTTATTCCATGCACTGCCTGATCCAGTGAGATAGAAGGGACAGAAACATTTGGGAATGGTCTTTATTCCCTGCACAATGCAATTCAGTGACATAGAAGAGGTAGAATCATCTGAGGATGGTTCTTATTCCCAGAACCATGTGATCCAGTGAGTTAGATGGGTTAGAAATGCCTCCAGTGAGATAGAAGGGACAGAAACATCTGGGGATGGTCTTTATTCCATGCACTGCCTGATCCAGTGAGATAGAAGGGACAGAAACATCTGGGAATGGTCTTTATTCCCTGCACAATGCAATTCAGTGACATAGAAGAGGTAGAATCATCTGAGGATGGTTCTTATTCCCAGAACCATGTGATCCAGTGAGATAGATGGGTTAGAAATGCCTCCAGTGAGATAGAAGCATCTGGGGATAATCTTTATTCTCTGCACCGTGTGATCCAGTGAGACAGAATGGACAGAAACATCTGGGAATGGTCTTTATTCTGTGCACCATTGATCCAATGAGATAGAAGGGACAGAAATAGCTGGGAATGGTCTTTATACACTGCACTGTGTGTACAGTGAATTAGAAGGATAGAACCCTCTGGGAATGGGTTTTATTCCCTGCACTGTGTGATATAGTGAGATAGGAACCACATCCCTGTGGATGGTCTTTATTCTTTGCACTGAGCGATACAGTGAAATAGAAAGGATAGATGTATTCTTTCTTCCCTCTGTTTTATTTTTCTCATGCTGCTGACACAGATTAAGGAGCGGCTGGTTTTCTTGTTATGCTGAGTTTGGGCTGCTCACAGTTCTCCAGAAGATTTCATTCTATTGGATTAATCTCACTGTTCTTCCATCTAAAGGTGAGATATGGAAACAGATGTGTTATCGTCACAACATCTTGTTTTTGTGTTTCCTGTGAGGGGCAGACTACTAATTTCAAGGTGTGATAAAAATATTTCTATTATATGGTTGGGTAATTTCAGAAAACATCACAAAATCTTACGGAGTCAGTTGCCAGACTGGCATTTTTGTTTTTAATGCAGCGAACAATCCCTGAGGCTATTCACAGCTATATGAAAGATGCTTGGTTACAATCTGTGTTGAAAGGGTTGGGGTTGTGGGAGATAACTATGGGGCCTTATTATTTATTTATTTATTAGGATTTATTTACCGCCTTTTGAAGGAATTCATTCGGCAGTGTACAGCAAAAATGTCAAACATAAGCAACAGACAATTACAACAGTAAAAATATTCAAACAACAATACAAAGTAGGGTATAGTATGCTACATTACAATGTCAACACAATGCGTAATGAAACATTTTCATAGACAGCCTACAGTATAAACAAAGATGGAATACATAGATCAGGGGCGTAGCTGGGAGGGGCCACAGGGGCATGGGCCCCCGCAGATTTAGCCCTGGCTCCCCTGCTTTCACCCCCCCACCGCCACCACCCCCCACATTCGACCCCCCCCCCGCCTCCAGCCGCCGCCAACCTTCCCCCGCCACCACCGTGAGGTACCTTTGGTGGCGGGGGTCCCCCAACCTCCGCCAGCCGAAGTCCTCTTCAGGGCTCTGGATACCCCTCCTGCCGAAGTCTGGCTACGCCCCTGATATAGATAGACAAGATAGAGTAACAGGAGTAAGAAAATACGGGGATTCACTTAAAGAAAGTTGCAAATCAGGTCACAAAGGTGCTTGAACATTATCTTAGCTAGGGTAGGAGTGGAGAAACATGTCCTGCTGTAGTATGTGCAGCCCGTGTCATTTACTTCTTCCATTAAAGGCCAAGTTGAACAGCCAAGCTTTAGAAAGGATTTTTCCCTTTTCTGAGTCTATAAAGAAGCTGACTGCATGGCTGAGGCATTCCTGCTCTCTGTATCCATCTCCTGAATTGACATCACTTACTTCCGGGTTCGTCACAAGCAGAAGTGACCAACCACACGAGGTTTCTCGGCTTCAGAATGTTGGAGGTGCATTCTATTAAATAGGATTGGTTAGTTCCTTGAAGCACAGCCAGAGTTCAGCGTCCTGCACAGTAACGCTCAGACACCAGAGAGAGGGGTGGGGGGGCCTGACACCAGAGGGGGGGGGGGGAGGTATCTCTGTCACACATACACTCTTTCTCTTACACACTCTCTCTCACAGTCAATGTCTTTCTCTCTCTCTCTCACTCTCACACACTGTCTCTCACACACTCATATGTTTCACACTGTATCACATTCACTCTCTATGTGTCACATGAGTCACTCACACACTCTCTTGGTCTCATACACTCAGTTTCACAGAGAGTCTGTGTCTCACACACACTCTCTCTCACACACTTTGTCTCACATACGCACTTGCACACACTCTCATTCTCACACACACACTCTCTCTCACAGACACACTCGCACACAGACTCACTCTCACACACACACACACACACACACACACTCGCACATTCACTCTCTCTCTCTCACACAGTCACTCTCACATACAGTCTCTCCAACATACACACTCCGAGGAAAACTTTGCTAGCGCCCGTTTCATTTGTGTCAGAAACGGGCCTTTTTTTTTTTACTAGTTATGTCATAAAGCTCTTGCACATGACATACACTGAGTGGGGCTCTTTTCCTCCCTTAATTAAACGGTAAAGCAGCTAAATAAAAACAAAGAAAAAAAGTGAAAAAGAAAAAAGGATTCCTAGACAGAATTGATTAAAGTGAACACTATTTTTCACTTACTGCATGGCCATTTCTTTAAAAAAAAAAAAAAAAAAAGACAACCTTTTACCCGCTGCAGTAAACGAGGGCCTCAACGTGCATTAAAAACACGCACTAACGCTAGCGCAGGCCTCCTTTTACTGCAGCTTAGTAAAAGGACCCTTGAATGTTTCATTGATTGATTGTGAGCTTTGTATGTATGGGTAATTCTTTCCTATCAAGAATTTGGCGTTCTTGTATTTCTTTGTTATGTTAAGTGTTTTTTTATTGTATTGTAAACCACTTTGGTCTTTCTAAGTTAAGCGGTATATATTAAATATGAATAAACATTAACATTAAAGACGCATGCAGCTGCCCTTAGACAGGAAAAGGAAGAACACAGAAAACTATGTATTAGTACTGGTACTGGTATACAAATCCTGACATCCCTTCTAGACTCCAAATACACCAAACCAAACACCCCGTCCTTCCCCCACCTCCTTCTGGTCCATATAATTAAACACTCTCTTATTAATTGGCTTTTGTAATGGTAATGCAAATAATGGTAGCAAGGAGTATTCTATAAGGCCATGTATGTGTGTTCAAACCATTATAGAATACGAGACTAAGGCATCGCTTATGTGCCAATTTGTAGCCATGAACACTTATGCCATGCAATGGTATTTTTTTTTTTTGTTACATTTGTACCCCGCGCTTTCCCACTCATGGCAGGCTCAATGCAGCTTACATGGGGCAATGGAGGGGTTAAGTGACTTGCCCAGAGTCACAAGGAGCTGCCTGTGCCTGAAGTGGGAATTGAACTCAGCTCCTCAGTTCCCCAGGACCAAAGTCCACCACCCTAACCACTAGGCCACTCCTCCACTGTTGCTACTATTTGAGATTCTACATGGAATGTTGCTATTCCACTAGCGCAACATTCCATGTAGAAGTCGACCCTTGCAGATCACCAATGTGGCCGCGCAGGCTTCTACATGGAATGTTGCTAGTGGAATAGCAACATTCCATGTAGAATCTCCAATAGTAGCAACACTCCATGTAGAATCTCCAATAGTAGCAACATTCCATGTAGAATCTCCAATAGTATCTATTTTATTTTTGTTCCATTCGTACCCTGCGCTTTCCCACTCATGACAGGCTCAATGCGGCTTGCATGGGGCAATGGAGGGTTAAGTGACTTGCCCAGAGTCACAAGGAGCTGCCTGTGCCTGAAGTGGGAATTGAACTCAGTTCCCCAGGACCAAAGTCCACCACCCTAACCACTAGGCCACTCCTCCACTGTTTGTTTTTCTTTTTTATCCAATAGAGGTATTGTTTTTTTATTTTATATATTTTAGAGAACATTTATTATATATTATATTTTTTACTCTTTCTCCTTGTCATCTTCCCTTTTTACTATATTTTAATATATATTTTACTATATAATTTTTATTATATTATTTAATATAGCTTATTTTATTTTTATGAATATGTATTTTATCCAGTGCGTTCTTTCTAGCAAAAAAGGTGCCGGTACTCAAATGCTAGGCCACCCTTCAGGGGTGGGGTGATCACTGAGGGACCCACCCCACAATAGCCAGGCCCCCTGCAACCAGTCACAGAATCTATGACAAGGCAGAATTGGTGTGTAGAGCTTGAGCTCTTTCATTAAAACGTGGGGACCATGGGTCAATTTTAGCAGACAATGGAAAAGGTGCCGGTACTCAGTACCCCCAAGTACCCCCTCAAAAAAGCCCTGATTTTATCAGTGTTTTAGTTTGATATTCTTGTTTAGATTCCTGTTGCAGGCCTTTGGCCGAAACACAGGCCCACGTTGAGTCGAGTCAGTGGACTGGATAAAATAAAACATTGGACTGTACAGTATCGTCTATCTATTGATTTGGTTCCTTCACTGTGGTTGTGTTCCTGTGCTTTTTGTGAGGATTGTTTCCTCTGTGCTCGTTGTACGGCTATGTGACACCATATTAGCGTGTAACTTACAGTATTCCGTAAGTTATGTGCATAGCTGCTAGACTCGCCCATGACTACGTCCTCCCTTGAACATTCATGTTTAATGAAATGCTTGTATGTTACAGAATCACGGCTAGCAGATATGTGAGATGTTCCCAATTAGTAGGTGCCTATTACCCACATATATGCTGTATTCTGTAACATATACTGGAATATGGCACCTAACCGTAGGCACTAATTTACAGTGGGGGAAATAAGTATTTGATCCCTTGCTGATTTTGTAAGTTTGCCCACTGACAAAGACATGAGCAGCCCATAATTGAAGGGTAGGTTATTGGTAACAGTGAGAGATAGCACATCACAAATTAAATCCGGAAAATCACATTGTGGAAAGTATATGAATTTATTTGCATTCTGCAGAGGGAAATAAGTATTTGATCCCCCACCAACCAGTAAGAGATCTGGCCCCTACAGACCAGGTAGATGCTCCAAATCAACTCGTTACCTGCATGACAGACAGCTGTCGGCAATGGTCACCTGTATGAAAGACACCTGTCCACAGACTCAGTGAATCAGTCAGACTCTAACCTCTACAAAATGGCCAAGAGCAAGGAGCTGTCTAAGGATGTCAGGGACAAGATCATACACCTGCACAAGGCTGGAATGGGCTACAAAACCATCAGTAAGACGCTGGGCGAGAAGGAGACAACTGTTGGTGCCATAGTAAGAAAATGGAAGAAGTACAAAATGACTGTCAATCGACAAAGATCTGGGGCTCCACGCAAAATCTCACCTCGTGGGGTATCCTTGATCATGAGGAAGGTTAGAAATCAGCCTACAACTACAAGGGGGGAACTTGTCAATGATCTCAAGGCAGCTGGGACCACTGTCACCACGAAAACCATTGGTAACACATTACGACATAACGGATTGCAATCCTGCAGTGCCCGCAAGGTCCCCCTGCTCCGGAAGGCACATGTGACGGCCCGTCTGAAGTTTGCCAGTGAACACCTGGATGATGCCGAGAGTGATTGGGAGAAGGTGCTGTGGTCAGATGAGACAAAAATTGAGCTCTTTGGCATGAACTCTACTCGCCGTGTTTGGAGGAAGAGAAATGCTGCCTATGACCCAAAGAACACCGTCCCCACTGTCAAGCATGGAGGTGGAAATGTTATGTTTTGGGGGTGTTTCTCTGCTAAGGGCACAGGACTACTTCACCGCATCAATGGGAGAATGGATGGGGCCATGTACCGTACAATTCTGAGTGACAACCTCCTTCCCTCCGCCAGGGCCTTAAAAATGGGTCGTGGCTGGGTCTTCCAGCACGACAATGACCCAAAACATACAGCCAAGGCAACAAAGGAGTGGCTCAGGAAGAAGCACATTAGGGTCATGGAGTGGCCTAGCCAGTCACCAGACCTTAATCCCATTGAAAACTTATGGAGGGAGCTGAAGCTGCGAGTTGCCAAGCGACAGCCCAGAACTCTTAATGATTTAGAGATGATCTGCAAAGAGGAGTGGACCAAAATTCCTCCTGACATGTGTGCAAACCTCATCATCAACTACAGAAGACGTCTGACCGCTGTGCTTGCCAACAAGGGTTTTGCCACCAAGTATTAGGTCTTGTTTGCCAGAGGGATTAAATACTTATTTCCCTCTGCAGAATGCAAATAAATTCATATACTTTCCACAATGTGATTTTCCGGATTTAATTTGTGATGTGCTATCTCTCACTGTTACCAATAACCTACCCTTCAATTATGGGCTGCTCATGTCTTTGTCAGTGGGCAAACTTACAAAATCAGCAAGGGATCAAATACTTATTTCCCCCACTGTATATACATGTCTTTTAAGGTTTTTGGATGGTTTGAGGCAAGGCTGAATTTAAGATTGTAAGATTAGGCCTCAGGTTGCAAGCGCGTCTGTTTGGACTTCCTGTGAATTTACATAGTGTTACTTCGATCCTTCAGTTTAGGAAACAGTTAAAATTATTTCTTTTTGCCCAGGCCTTTTCAGTTTAGCCTTGAGTATTAGGCTTGCAGCCACAAGTTTCTAGCCATAAGAACATAGAACATAAGAATAGCCATACTGGTCAGACCAATGGTCCATCTAGCCCAGTATCCTGTTTTCCAAACAGTGGCCAAGCTAGGTCACAAGTACCTGGCAGAAACCCAAATTGTGGCAACATTCCATGTAGAACCCCAAAGAATTGCAAGATTCTGGAATCCTACAGATTGACAAGATTCCATGCAGAATCTCAAAGAGTAGCAAGATTCCATGTAGAACCCCAAAGAATAGCAAGATTCCGGAATCCTAAAGAGTAGCAAGATTCCATGTAGAACCCCTAAGAATAGCAAGATTCTGGAATCCTAAAGAGTAACAAGATTCCATACTCTAAATCCCAGGGCAAGCAGTTGCTTCCCATGTCTTTCTCAATAGTGGACTATGGACTTTTCCTCCAGGAATTTGTCCAAACCTTTTTAAACCCAGATACGCTAACCATTCATTTATTGATTGTTGTCATTTTTCTGTATTCTGCTATGCTTTTTTGTGTCTTTTATTGTGTATGTTCTTGATGTACACTGCCTAGGACTAATGAATAGTGCGGTTTAGAAATGTTTCAAATAAGTAAAGAAATTATAACATCCATAGCAAAGAATAGGGATCCCAGTTCTGAGCATCTTTAACATTTAGCACTCTAAGCATAAGCCTAAGTCTAAATTTAGTCTTGGTCTTAGGAAAGGGCACCGGTTGGCAGCTTGTGGTGAATCAGGTGGGGGGGGGGGGGGGGGGGGGGGGGGGGGGGGGCAGGGGGAATTAGAGGCTGATGGGAGTGAGGATGAAGAATCAGTGGACTCAGAATATAATGCACCCAGCCAGGAATGATGTGAATCTACAGCAGAACACAACAGGAAGAGAAATAACCCCTTATCAGCACTCCTTTGTTCTGCGAAGACAAATCCACAGCTGGGTTCGTTAAATTATATGCTTAGTAGACATTAAACCAATATTCGAAACATAAATATATGTATAACACATTTAACTGGGAAAAGTAGAGTAAGAGAAACAACTTGTTTTTAACTGGGTCCCACAAGCAGAGGAGAATAAATTGGCATGTTCTAGTGTTACAGAGAACTGGTGATTGAGGTACATAGTAGATGACGGCAGAGAAAAACCTGCACGGTCCATCCAGCCTGCCTAACAAGATAAACTCTTAAGTGCTACCTTTTGTGTATACCTGACCTTGATTAGTATCTGCCATCCTCAAGGTACAGACCGTAGAAGTCTCCCCAACACTAGCCCCGCCTCCTAACCACCAGCCCGCCCCCCCCCCCACCCCACCGGCTTTGCCAGTACAAGGAGGAAAAGCGACACAGAAAGGTGGTATATCAAAATCAATGACCCTTTACCCTTTATTTCAAAATCACTCAGGGGTCCTTTACCCAAGCTGCGGGCACTGTTTTTCCTGCGTGCCAGGGCCCTTTTTACCACAGCGGGTAAAAAATGCCCCCAGCACACATGGCAATAGCAAAATCTGATTATTAGAAATAAGGGACTGCCTATGCATGGTCTATCTATATTCTAGTTGGATAGGCAGTGCCTTAAAAGGTGGAGGACAAAACATATTCTTTAATATTTTTACTTATTTGACAGCTTTTTAATTTATTTGAAAGCTTCCCATATGTATTTATTTATTGCATTTGTACCCCACATTTTCCCATCTATTTGCAGGTTCAATGTGGCTTACATAGTACCGTCAAAGGCGCTTGCCCAGTCGGTTGATAACAGATACAAGGTTGTATAGTGATCGTATTAGTTATAATTGGAGGGTCGGAAGGGATGAAGATTGCGTGTTGTCCAGTACGATTATAGTCTTGTTGTGTTGCTGGGTGGGAGGTTTACGTGGGGTCGTTGGGGTAGGCCGTTTTGAAGAGGTTGGTGTTTAGTGATTTCCTGAAGTTCAGGTGGTCGTGTATTGTTTTCACATCTTTTGGGAGGCCATTCCATAGTTTTGCGCTTATGTAGGAGAAGCCGGAAGCGTAAGTTGTTTTGTATTTGAGTCCTTTGCAATTTGGGTAGTGTAGGTTTAGGTAGGATCTTGACGACTTGACTTTGTTTCTTATTGGCAGATCTATAAGGTCTGTCATGTATCCTGGGACTACTCCGTATGTGATTTTGTGTACTAAGGTGCAGATTTTGAAGGTGATCCGTTCTTTGATTGGGAGCCAGTGCAACTTTTATGTAGACATAAATATCATGAAATAACAACTGAATATCACTAAAACAGCTTAAAAAATTATTGTAGCTGGTAGAAACAGCACTGGTAAACTCTGTATTTTGTGATCATTTTTCTACCCTGTTCTATATAATACAGATGGCCAAATTTCAGTGAGGATATCCTGTTTCCTGATGGATTCAATTTTATGCTAACTATTGTAATCTGCTTTGGGAAGCCTGGTGAAAAGATGGAAAGAGGGAAGAGAAGAGGAAGATGGCAGACCATAGGAGGAGGAGGAGGAGGGAGAGAGTGAGTAAGAGAAGGGGAGATATATTATTATTATTTGTTGCATTTGTATCCCACATTTTCCCACATATTTGCAGGCTCAATGTGGCTTACATAATACCGTGAAGGCATTTGCCAAATCTGGTACGGGATACGTACAAAATATTGTATTGGGATAGGGAAGATAAGATTCAATCAAGTTGGGTTGAGGTAAAAGAGTTCATTAATGTCCAATACGATCTTTAATAGTGAGGTGTTGCAGGGTTATGATGCTGGACCTACAGGAGATGCAGCAGCACAAACCCTGATGGCTTGGTTCCTTCCTGGATTGTGTACACTTAGGCTTTCACTTCTTGTGTGCAGTTTGCTGTCTATACAACATGGAAGGCACATGGCATTGGGGATTTGTGTAGCCATGTCTCCTAGCACAATAAGGAGGAAAGGGGGAGAGAGGGGACAGGGAATTGCTGGTCTGTAGGGGTGGAGGGGAGAGGGAATAGGGAAATACTGGACCACAGTGGTGGAGAAGGGTTGGGGGGGGACAAGGAGATTCTGGGCTACAAGGGAATAAGAAAGGAGAGGGAGGGAGGGAGGGAGGGGAGATGTTGGCATGGTGGAACAATGTGGGGAGAGATCATGGAGGTTTTCAAGGAGAGATGAGTGAGAGGAGGATGGTAAGTACAGAAGGTAGAATTGTATAATGTGGAGTGGGAGAAAAAGAAGGGAATATGAGGCTAGGGAAGGAGTGAGACAGGAAAGGTAGGGGTGAGAGAAGATGGAAAGTTGATAGGTACAGGTAAGTGAAATATAGGTGAAGGACTGAAGAGTGAGAAGATAAAATCTGAGGGGAGAGACAGAAAACAGTGAAAGGAAATGCATCAGAGACAGATAAAGTGAAGAAATAGAAGAAGATAAGAGGGAAATAAGGATAAATGGATTGCACCCACTGGAAAGAGAGCAGAAGACACAGACAGGAAAACAGAAAAGAAGAAACTGGGACCAACATGCTTGAAAAAAAATAAATTACCCAGACAACAAAGGTAGAAAAAGTGTTTTATTTTGAATTTATTTGGTGGAATATTTTAGCTTTGGAAAATGTGTATCACGGATGTCTTTTGTAATCTTTTTTTTTCAGTACAAGAGAAAATACATTTGTGTTTTCATTTCGCCTATAGTAACATAGTAGACGACGGCAGAAAAAGACCTGCACAGTCCATCCAGTCTGCCCGACAAGACAACTCACGTGTGCTACTTTTTGTGTATACCCTACTTTGATTTGTACCTGTGCTCTTCAGGGCACAGACCGTATAAGTCTGCCCAGCACTATCCCCGCCTCCCAACCATCAGCCCCTATATTGTGGAACATGCCTAGTTTGAATTCTTGGGGTTCCCAGTTCAATTTTGATCTTTATATTTCTAATTTGTGATCCCTTGTTCTGTATTTGGTATGTGACCAAGGTGTGGTATTCTGTGGGCAAGTAGTTTCTGCGTAGAACTGTTTAGCAGTCTCACTTGTTCTGTTTTACCAGTAGTAGCTGTATTGGTATTCTAGGGCTCTGTGTAAAAGCCCATCTGATTTAAACAGTTTCTACTAATGGAAGGAGTGTTTCTGAGGTGATGGCCACAATTTGAATAATTTTACTTGCAATTAAGAAGACAGGTTGCCTGCTCTGGCCAGTCCCAGGACCTCTGCTACCTCCCGCCTCCTAATGTAACTTCCAGTTTCCTTGTAGGTGGGATGCAGCAAGCAGCCTGTGTTAATCATTGCCGGCCACAGTCACTGCACCTGAGCGACAATACCGGCACTGCCGCCTGTCCGACACTGACTAGCGCCTAATTTACAAAAGTTTGCTCCCCCCTGATGTCAAAGCTTGGCTACGCCATGACATGACTTTTGCCATCTGCATGTGCTAAGTGCACGGTATTTATCTTATTCATTTTTTTGGAGGGGGTATGTCAGGGGCAGAGAATGGACCTGGAAGTGCTATTCAGCTAGTTTGTGCTAAGTGAATAACGCAGACTTAACTTTTGGGGGCAGTAAGAGCTCCCGTGTTAAATTTTTTTTTATGGCTGCATACGAGTGGTAACACTTTACAAAGATTCAGAGAATGCCCACTAAATGCAACGTATTTTCAGTAATCCAATATTCCTATGTAATACACAGCTTAGTAAATGATTACTGTATTGTATAGTTTTTATTTTTTTATTTTTCTTCAGACCATCAGAGGTACACCCAAAGTCACTTGTTAATCACCATATCACTATTTAAATATGGTGACAGGGTTCATACCCTTCTCGTCATTGGTCACTGGTGTTTATATATTCATAACGTTCATATTTTCACAAATTTTTCTATTTTCAAAAAACTGTGACTGAGAACACACAAGCACGCCTTGATCTTTTCCCTGTCTTTTTTTTTTAATGCAAAATTCAATAATCGGAGAAAAGGCTATTTTACAGTCATGCTAGAAACGAGCTTAGCATGCAGGAAAGACCCACAAAAGGATATGCTAAACCCTAGAGCAGCTTAGCAAAAAAAACCAAGCGCAGTGCCCCCCGGGTGCACGGAGCCGCCATTAACATGGCGCCGTGACCCGATGGGCGTGTGCAAGTCTCGGCGGGGTGCGAGCTGGGAGCGGCGGGGAATTTTTCCTGCGGCACAGCGGCACCCCGCTGAGGTAGGCGGGGAAGGGAATGGGAGGGGGGTTTTAAAACCGTCGGACGGAGCCTAGGCAACCAGGTGTCTGGGCAGCAGACTGCACCCAGCCCCCCCCTCCCAAAATAAAGTGGACGTCTACATATCTGTATATGTCGCAGCTTTGGCGGGGTACCCAAGCCTGAGTGAGTAAGCTAGGCAGCTGGGACGGCTGCGCTTACGGTTGAGCTCCCTTGCTGTGCGGCGGGGAGCTCTGTATATGATTGGTCAGTCTTGCTAATGGCGGCGGACTGGGTTGGCTAGTAAGCCTGTAACTTGATTGGCTTGGGTATACCCAGGGCTACAGTGTTTGTATTTAAAATAAAGCTGCGGGCCGAGTTGTGCCATGTTTAAGAAATCAAGTGTGTCGTGTTATTATTGTTATTATCACAAAACCCGGCAGTCCCGAGGGATCTCGGCTGCCTACGTTACAGCCCCCCCTTCCGTTGTGAGCCCCTCAGGGCCGGAGAAATGCCACATGCACCTGAATGTAACTTGCCTTGAACTACTGAACCGAATAAGTGTGAGCTAAACACAAAACCTGTAATGAAGGCATTGCCACGTGGGTTGTGCCGTGCAAAAAAAAAAAAAGCTAGTATTTGTCTTTTGTCCATACCTACACGAGGGCTGTCTCAGCCTCCCATTGTCCTCAATGTGTATCTTTGTATTCAGAGCCAGCCTGTTGTATCTTCAAGGTCATCCTGACTCTTAGCCGCCCAAGCCTCCATTTCCTCTTGGAGTAGTGGGGGGGGGGGGGGGTCTTTATCTGTTCTCCCCTTTTCTCTTTCTCACTTAGAAATTGTTCATCTGAATTATAGTTTCGGACCTGAAAAAGGTTAGTTTAGTTAGCTAATAGTTTTTCAGGTCGTTTCTGGAGAGCACACAAGCCCAGTTGAAACAATAAAATAGGAATGTTATTTTTAAAAGAAAAAAAAACCCTCCCAATATTGAGTTATACTTAACAAGGAATTTAATAAGATTAGAGGTCCTTTCCATTAAAGATTTGATTGCTAAGTGTTAAGTCGGTCCTCAACTTAATTATAACCGGGACATTACCGATAATGTGTTGAGAACATCGATACTTTAGAAATACATATTTCCGAATGAAAAAAATAGAATACTATCCACATATCTTGTATAATTAAGAGAGTAAGAAAATCCTGAAGAGATTGTGTTCATTGCATTGCACTTTTAAGTCTTTGATCTAGGCAAATTCAGAGGGGTGGGGGGTGGGAATCATTCCCGAGAGAACATATCTCCGTGGTGCAGAAAACCTTCCATAGTCGTTTGTTGCAACTTGAGAAAATAGGTGGCCGGGAGTCGCGTATCTGGATCACTTTACACGGCTCACCAATTTTAGAATCAGTAAACGCGTATTTGTTAAAAAAAATAAATACCGGATGGGTATTTCACAGTATTTTTCGAAAGGAGGCTTTAACTGTGGCGGCTTTGGGGGGGGGGGGGGGTGTGGAAGGGATACAGATTTGCAGGTGACAGACAGGGGTCATTGGCTTTACCCGTTTTACAACAGCTGGAGATGACCCAGCAGGCAGGCAGGGGTAATTGACTTGCTCGGACTGGCCCAACCGCTCCTTATCTGTTACAGTTTCTGCTTTTCCTGACAAGCCTCAGGCAAGAATCCCTGACGACGTTGTAAGTCATTCTCATACCAGATGCAACCTTTGCTTAAAAAAATAAAACAGACTTAGAAAACGAGCGTGCGACGTAGGTGAAGATCGCCCTTAAAATAAACGTTTACACCATAAAAAAACCCTCTTCACTCCTTTCCCCTCCCCCTGCCTTCGCTGCTGTGGCTGTAGCCACGGCAGATCTCCTTCCTTCTTGTACAGGGTCATCACATCCCGTTGGCATTTGTTGCCTGGGACTTCTTTCCCCAAGTTTGGATGGAGTCGGGCTTTGTGTATTTCAGGTGAAGGTTTGGTTATGTTGCTCGTTTGCCCGTGTATTGACAGACCTACTTGGCTGTACCTGAGCTCCTCAGAACGCCGCCGTCTGGTGCGGCTCCTTTCTGTTCATCTGTTTAGCCTTCGGAAAGAATCCTAACTTCTTCCTTGTATTTTCTTTTAAATTATTTTGTCTAGCTCTGACTGTAAAGGATTTTGAGATACTTTATGTAATGTGAGGGATGTAGCTAGGCTGCTTTTTCTGCCCTTGCATTTCTGAGAAAGATCCCGGCCTGTTCCAACCCCGATTATTTATTTAGTCAAGGGCCTGCATTTTATTATACATGATGATCTCTAACAAAATATCCTATTCAGGTTATAGCTGAGGGCAGATAAGGAGGCTGAAACAAAGCGGATTTTATACATATATTTATCTTTCTTATAAAATGTATAAAAATCATAACGAAAAACAAATTTCAGGCCCACACAGAGCAAAAAAAAAAAATAAATAAAGTTAACCAAAAAATATTTAGAACAGAAAATTCACAAAATATTATCTGTGAGAGGGAGAAATGGTTTTAGCTTCAGTGAAGGCCTGCAGACAAAAACCATGAGCCCCTCAAACGACCCTAAAAGCCAATGCCCCATGTTGGTTGGAAAGGCAGAAAAACCAAATCCCTAAGCCCTGCCCTGGAGTAGGTTTATCCTTGATAAGGTTAAGAAGCTGATTGAGCAGATGGTGTAAACGGAAAAAAAAAAAAAAAAGAGAGCAGGAAAAAGCACTGAAGCCTAAAGGACTAGATCTGTAATACCCTCTAACATGATGAAAGAAGTTTTACACACCATCTCACAGCAATGAATCCGTCCAGGGGCAGGAGGGAGATGAAGGCTCTCCTACAACTCTCTTATGGTTTCAATGTTACCATCAGGGCATTCCTGAGGAGTGGTTAGGGTGGTGGACTTTGGTCCTGGGGAACTGAGGAACTGAGTTCGATTCCCACTTCAGGCACAGGCAGCTCCTTGTGACTCTGGGCAAGTCACTTAACCCTCCATTGCCCCATGTAAGCCGCATTGAGCCTGCCATGAGTGGGAAAGCGCGGGGTACAAATGTAACAAAAATAAAATAGATACTATTGGAGATTCTACATGGAATGTTGCTATTCCACTAGTAACATTCCATGTAGAAGGCTGCGCAGGCTTCTGTTTCTGTGAGTCTGACGTCCTGCACGTACATGCAGGACGTCAGACTCGCAGAAGCCTGCGCGGCCACATTGGTGATCTGCAAGGGCCGACTTCCACATGGAAGAATAGCAACATTCCATGTAGAATCTCAAATAGTAGCAACAGTGGAGGAGTGGCCTAGTGGTTAGGGTGGTGGACTTTGGTCCTGGTGAACTGAGTTCAATTCCCACTTCAGGCATAGGTAGCTCCTTGTGACTCTGGGCAAGTCACTTAACCCTCCATTGCCCCATGTAAGCCACATTGAGCCTGCCATGAGTGGGAAAGTGCGGGGTACAAATGTAACAACAATAAAAAAAATAAAATTTGGTAAGGGCTCAGGCAGTAATACAATTAAATGATTTGCTATACCACTTGGCTAATAAAAATAGACCACAGTGGTTTACAATCAAATGACATAATACTAAAATGAGAAAAGAACCTCAAAAATATGGTAGAAAAGAATCCAATCATGCAAAAAAGATACAAATATAGTTAAAGTCTAAAAATGTACACGTTACTTTCTATCATATATACTCACATCGAAAAAAACCAAACAATCGAACGGGTAATAAATAAATAGGTGGGTTTTTTTTTCTAACCCCCCCCCCACAACTTCTCTTGTATCCTCTGCTCAGTTTTATCTTTTCTGTGCTGACTCTTAGGTGATACAAACGAACACATTGATTCCACTAGAAAAGGTACTTTGCAGTCGTTGTCCTGGTATGAAAACACTGATAAACATCAATAGTTTATATCCTCAAAGAAATTCTAATTAGTTGCAAAGTAAACTCCTAAATCGACAATTTATAAACACTTAAGATTAGAAAGGTATATAAGTGAATATTAAGACTAAATAGATGAATAGATCTAGATGGAGCTTCACAAAACCTGGCCTGGGTCTTAGGATATCTGCAATGAATCTGCCTGAGATGAAACTGCATTCTCTGGTGACCCAGTATATGCAAACTGATCTCATGCATATTTATTGCGAATGCCTGACGGGGCAGAACTCTGAAAAGCTCTGATTTAGATATATATTAGGGGAAGTCAATGAATACCATGACTTTTTTTTTTGTTTAGGAGCTATACTTAAATTCACGTTATTTATTAATCTCTGACCGATATAAAAAAAGTGAATTGGGAGACCAGTTTATAGGTTTATTCAGCCAAAGTCTATAATCAACAAAAACTAGATCCAGAAAATATAACTGTACATCCCAATAATAACCTATTATTTCCTAGTGTAATCAGTTACACCTAAATGTTTGAAAAAAATTAAAAAAAAACCCAAATAAAATTATTTCAAAATGGTATAACTGATTACCCTAGGAAGTAATAGATTATTATTTTGTGTACGCATATCTATCAACAAACAGACACACACACACTCCTCAAAATATATATGTAACTTTCCTTTTGTTAGAAAGAAAAAGCTGTGAAACAATTTTCTATAACAATCTTTTTTTTTTTTTTTTTTAATCCTTTTGGGTGTTTACTTGATGACCTTTTCCCCCCCCCAGAAATGTATGTAAGCCAAAAATCCCATTTATGGTTAGGCACATACGATAATTGCGAGATGTGCAGCAGCCTACCCTGTAATGCATTTTACAGTCCTGCTGGTTTGCGCTACTCGCTCAGATCTTGCCAAAGCTCTGAAATTATGCTCAAATGTTCCACCTAAATTGGAGGGTGTTCACGTAAAGGCCTTATGCACCTGATAATTTTCTCATTTTGTATGTCATGGGAAAAAAATGCTTAATCTATAGGCCCCTTAGGCGAAGTCTAATATTGAACTGAGCTGCGATGTACAGGAAACTCTCTGATGTGTAAAACTGTTACTCTTATTGCATTTGCTAAACCGCCTCTTGACGAAGGCAGCAAGGCCTTTTACAGTAAACTAAAAATAAAGAAGGGAAGGAATTTGGGATTTAACTCATCTATTCAGGTACAGTAGGTTATATTTCTGTCCCTGGAGAATTTACAATCTGAGGCAGCGGAGGGTGAAGTGACTTGCCCGAGATCACAAGGAGCAGCGGTGGGATTTCAACTGGGCTTCCCCCCTGGTTCTCATCCCACTGTCGTAAGTAACTGTTAGGCTACTTCTCCACTCCGGGGAAAGCAAATGAAAATGGCAAGATAGGTTAGATGAAGTGAATGAACAGGTCATGATGACTGTTACAAGAATTTCCTCAAGTAATTTTTTTTTTATTTCACTCCTGCTGGATTCTGGGGTGATATGACCGTTGCCTTGTTAATAAAAATAAATTCAGTGCTTATCTTTTTTGCATAACAGATTTCCTGATATTTAAAGTTGCTTTTTTTTTTTAACCATGTAGCCTACCCGATCAGCCCATCCATACCACGCTAATCTCTAGTCTCCTTTTCTCTTATTTAGTAACCCTCGGTGTTTATCTCAGATTGTTTTGAATTCAGATACGTTCTTCGCCACCACTACCTCCATTGGGAGGCAGTTCCACGTATCCGCCCTTCTTTCTAGAAAGTAGAATTTTCGTAAATTATTCCCGACTCTGTCTCCTTTCACCTTCATCGTGCCAGAGCTTCCTTTCAGTTGAAGGGTGCCCACCTTTTCTCCTAGTCCAGAATTGTATCCATACTATTGAAATCCTAGTCAAACAGGCTCTTTTACTAAGCTACGGTAGAGCTACCGCCTGGGTAGCGTGCGCTAAATGGACCCTACCACCGGGGTAGCGCAGGCACCCGGCAGTAGTTCTGAAGTTGGGGTGCGCAGTTTCCTGCGGTAGAAAATATTTTTCTATTTTCTACCCCCTTGGGCGTTCCCGGTGGTAATTGGCAGTGCGGTCACATTGCCGCGTGCTGACCGATTATCGCACGAGTAGCATGTGAGCCCCCACTGCCTTCTAAATATGGGGTGGTAAGGGATCAGGCAGTAAATGGTTGCATGCTAATTTGAATATTAGTGCATGGCCGTTTACTGACCCATTTTTTAAAAAGGCTTTATTCCCGTCGTGGTAAAAACAATGGGCCAGCGTGTGCCAGTTTCACATGCCAAAACTAGCACAGGCCACTCTTTACCATGGCTTAGTAAAAAAAGGCCCCTAAATATGCGAATCTTGCTGAAACCAGGCCATGCATTTTTTTTTTATTGTCTGCAGATATCGCAGAGGATGCTGTTGGACCATAGGGCAAAAATGTCTTTAGTATTATATGACTGACTGCATCGGGGTCCGAACCATTACAGAGCCGTATGGATTAAGCGGGTTATACAATAGATGCTGGGTTTCTCAAACGCGACCCTTCCATTTCCAATCGTTGTGTTAAACTGACTTCCTATTCCTGTCTAAGGTGGCAAATACCATGCCTTACATGCTGGTGTTCTCAATTCTGTCCTAGGAGAAAGTGTGATCAGAGAAACAAGGCTTTTAGGATCATCAGCCCTAGATGTGGAATGGACTTCTGAAAGAAATTCGCAGTGGTTTCCCAAGGAAGTGAAAATCTGCTTTTTATTGCAGCTTTCAGTTGACAGTAATTAATTGTATGCTTTTATTTTCACCTAAAGACTGATTAGTAATTACTAGGCATTTATTTATTCAAGGTTACATGTTTCTTGATGTATATTCGTTTGATAATGTGTATATTTATTTTAACCGGTCGTTCCTTGCTCAGGGATCTGTAGGACAATGGTGTATGTCATGTGTTAATAAATAATTCATAAATTATAGGTTATAAGATTGACAGGCAGCTAAATCTTGCTTTTCACTGATGTGGTCTTATATATATGTATTATATAAGAAAAGATTGCCCCTAAACACACTGTGTAATGTTGGACAGATTAATATAAATGATTTTTATTCATGTTTCTGAATTTTAGATACAATCCTCATTAGAACACACTGATATGGGGAGGGGGGAACACATTGCCTTTTTGAGTTAAGTTTGTGAGTCCAAAAGAGAAAGGGGTCCCCAAAAGCAACCGTTACCCCTGCGCCATTTTGTCTACTGACTACCTTGATGACAAGCTGTCCAGCTCTCCCCGATTCCTGTCTTTCTCTCCCCATACATTTTCCTGCCTCATCTCTCTCAAATGCAACTGCCCTAATGCATCAAGTTATCACTTGAAAAATGCACTGAAATATGTTGGGCCTTTTTGTAAAAGGATTTTCCCCATTCCGTGTTTCTGGGCTTTAAAGAAAAATCTCTCTAATGAACAAGACCCCTCAATATCATGTTCATGGTTTTTTTTTTTTAATGGGCTTAAAGCACTCAGATTTGTGAAAGCAAAAATTATCGCTTTTTGTAACAGACAATTTTTTTCACTGTGGCAATTTTTTATGAATAGGTTAATATGAAAAATATACATCTCTGTTTATGCATGTGTGTGTATATATACATATCTATCTTTCTATATATTTTTAAAGATTTTGTAGACTGAATCTACACACACACACACACACATTCACATATAGAGCAGAACAAAGAATATTTTAGTATTGTCATGGCTGCACGGACCGTTAATTGTCAAATAAATTAATGCAGCTTTCTTCTTTCCATATATATAACAATACTTTCAGTTATTACTTTGTCTCCATGTGCTAGATTTATTTTTTTATTCTTGAAGATTTGCTATTATTGCAGGATTTCATGGTGTTTCCTTGAACATTTTGCTTTATATCAGCTCTGGAGATCTCCTCACAAATTTCTCGATTCATGCCAAATAAAAGGAGTCTCATCTACATCTTGCTTGTTGACTTGATATCTATGTATCCAAGTGAACTAACATAGCAACCGCACAATTTTATTCACTAATACAGTGAAAAATGGTTTCGCGCCCTTAAGCCTGATTTTTGCTTTCTCCTTAGTTACATTTTATTTTCTTTATTTTTCTGCTGGATCAGTACCAGAACCAGCCCTGGGCTAGAAGGGAGACAGGGCACGGACCTGGACGAACTGCTGTCCTTCAAAGTCTCCAGCCCAGCTCCTGTCCTTGCTTCTTATTGCCTATGTCTCTTTCTGTCTCTCTCTGGCTGCTGTCCCTCACCATCTCTTACTCTCCTGTCCAGCTCTAGTGACCCTGTAGTCTCATGTCCAGCATCCTAAAAATCTCAAGACAGGAACTACACAAGGTCAGAGCAAAAGATCCCTAAACATTCCTACTTATGAGCTACAGTAAAATAGTACGGAAAATTAAGGAACACATCAACAAAATTAACAAGTTCAAGAAATCCAGTTTATAACGTGTTCACTTCACATTGATAACACATATGCATGATGTAGAGTATTTGCTATCCACTGTACGCTACCCTGGGAGTTGCTTTATGCTCTGGGGTGTCCACAGTAGATTTTCATTACATGATCCATGTGAAAAGTGAGACCTATTGTTGAGGCCGACCCCACGGTTTAGAACCCCACAATCCTCTTAGCAACTTCCTAAAGACTCCAGGGCAGAGAATGCAGCACTTTAGTTCCCCACCTCACCCCCACCCCCACCCCTTATCCATATTCCTTCAGATTAGGAAAGGCCAGAGAACGCAGCACTATGGGTCTTTCCGGTCTCCTAAGGACCTCAGATTAGTGGTTAACAGAACGAAGAGCCTGCAGCTCCACCGACTCTCATGGTCTCCCGCTCAGCTTGGACCTCTTCCTTCACCACCTCACAAATAGTTTCCTGTCCAGCTGCCTAAACACCAGAGACTGTAGCGCTATAGACCTTCACCATCCAGCAAAATGAGGGTCTACAGCAGAACAGAGCATTATAAAAGGCTGGCACAGGCTGACCTAGTGTAGCCCTCTGCTAGTCTCCCATTCAATGTCCTAGAGCTGTTTTCAGGTCCTCTGGCTGCTCTCTGCTCATTACATAAGACAAGTCTTTCAAATTCAGAACAAGGTCCAATGAGCCCAGCATCCTATCTCCAACAGTGGCCAGTCTGGATCCCTGGCAGATCCAAAGTGTAGATGTATTTCCCATAGCTCATTTCCAGAGCTGAGCAATGTCTATCTCGAGTATCCTCTGCAGAAGGCCCAGGAGATCCCTCAAGGAGTCACCCTGCCACTAATATCTGGCTAAACTCTATCCAATGCATATCGCCTCTCCTTGTATCACTGCAGTAGCTGCCCTCCTCATCCTCATCCTCATACCCTACCCCACCCCCTCCAGTCCCAGATCTGAGCATAGACCTGCATGAACTCCCTTCTCCCCATTCATTTCTTCAGCACTATTACAACATTCTCCAGCATATTTGCAAGAAAACATTTCAGATTCTCTTTCAGTTACAAAGAAATATATTATCCTATATTCGATTTTCCATCTTGCCTTGTGATCATTGCTCAGGCATACACAGCTTAAGGCACAGGTATTATCGAAAGCATGCAGATCTAATATACACCTTCAGTCACATGCATCTGGATACATCTCCATTTATACAGGCATTTTGCACCTCGTTTTCCTGAATATAAAATGATTTTCCATTCTTAGGCCACTTTCAAGTCTCTGTCAGCAATGCGCCATTTCCTACATGAGCCACTACAGAAATCTAACCATGTGGTATCCTGAAGACATTTGTACCCCAAACCATCATACATTGGGCAATTCTCTTTGTACTATAAAGCAAGATAAAAAGGGTGGGAAAAAAAAAGAAATATGAAATTTAATGAAATGTAAAACCAGAATCAATCATCCAAAGCCAAATTTTATTAATATTTGATTTATCTTACCAGAAATTCCTTTTTTTAAATTAAAAAATATATATATATTTTTGGTCCTTGTTGTATTAGTCCTGGAATCCCTTTGTCTGGATTTCTGCTTTTGACAGTCCCCCCCCTCCTCCCCCTCCCCTCCTCCGGGCTGTAAATACTCACTGGAGACCATTTGGAAAGAAGAAGAAAGAGGCGAGAGATCGCAGGACCGTCTTCGGCCAAGGCAGCGGCGTTCAGTGAAGATAAGGAAGTTCTTCTCTTGGCATTCACCGCGTGCCTTAATTCTATGAAATTAAATCAAGGTCCGCTGTGAACACGGAGAGCTGAAGCCAGGCGAGAGCAGCAGAGAGAAAGACAGATGGAAAAAAGTGTGTGCGCAAAAAAACAAACAAACCCCCCCCCCCAAAAACATATTTGCACACGTGTGAACGCATACGGACCCGTCCACGCGCACATACAAGCAAAAAGACAAACTTGCAGAAATAGATACACAAAATCACATGTGTACCCACACACATGCAAACATACATGTATGCTAGTACAAACACATATGCAAGTGCACATACATGCATGCACATGTACATTGAATACACATGCACAGAGAGACACATAATCACACAAGAACATAGTGAAACGATGCACGGTGTCTGCCAGATTCCTCAGCACTGCTTTTTTGTCCTTGCTGCAGCAAGAAAGAGGACAAGCCTCTCCATCCTTCCTGTTTTCAAGCAGTGGTAGCATCTGCATCCCTATCCCACAGCATCTCTGGGTACCAGTGAGGAAGGCAACTCCATCTCTTCCCATCCTTGCCTTCTTTATCCAGTTCTCCATGTCTCTGAGGTCTATGAACCTATCGAGCCCCACCAGGCTGCATCTGCCTGGAATGCTTCTCTCCTTCGATGTGTTTCTGTCATAGCTTGGAAGTGTAAATGATGCCATGCACATTGTCCTTCCCCCGCCCCACCTCTTGTTCCATTGCTTCTCTTCCTCCAGCCCCTCAGTGTCTTCAAAGGAGGAGGGGCAGAGGGGGTGGGACAGAGATGATGGGTGATGATAATGATGAAGTGGATCTTAAATGTGTTTCCAGGATCCCAAGTGGATCCGTGATCCAGCTGGTCACCGGGACCTGCAGGAGAATAAATGAACAATGGTAAAGAAAGGAAAACTGACGGGTAGAATTATTCAGCATCTAGCAGCTCTGACATAGCCCTCCAGCTCCATCTGAGCCTCCCTCCAAAGCTGCATCAGTTTATCTCCCAAGATATAGCTAGGTGCTTTTTACAGCCTGAAACTTTCCACCCCCATGCCCCCATCCCAAGATCAACCAGGATATCAAAGTTGTTAAAAAAACACACACACATGCACATACATACATACATATAAACACACACAAAGCATAATCTTCCACAAAAGCTGTGTTATATATGCCTACCCTTTGCTTCCCCATCCTCTGCTTTGGAAGAGGGTCTTTTGGAGTGGAAATGAGAGTGGGTAAGAGCCTTAGCGCTGTCTGCTCCAATTTATAGGATTTGGATTTTTCCTCCACCCTCTCTTCCCTCTCCACCCCCTCCCCATCCAGACAATGCTGTAAAGGTTAAAAAGAGTCCCAGCTGCTCCAGCTTCAAGGGCCTCCTGGGACATCTTGCCCCAGCCCCCAAAGAAAGGCGACCAAAGAGTATCTCAGGATATTAGGGGAGGGGAAGGGACCTATAATAACTGAACACCGGGACGTACTAAAGGCTTTACAATTCAGAAAATTGCAAAATCTTGCTTTTATAACTTTTACTTCCTGATACCAGGATCAGAGCCCTAGACCTCAAAAAGCCTGCCTGCAAAACTAGAAAAGGGGGTGGGGGAGGGGAGGCCCTTAGACTGTCAGAGGTGCAAGTGTTGGGGAAGGGGTAGTTGAGATCTTTTTAATCACTAAAATATTGTACCTAGAATCCTAAACAGCTTCACACAAAGCACAGAGCCCAGGAAGGCAAAGCTTGCTGAGCCGATACATAATATAAGAACGGATATAAATAGAATTTGATGTGAATAGAGGTAGCAGGTTACCAGTCACATGCATGTTTCCCATATAATTATAAATGCAGTGTCTTTTGTGGGAGATACACAAGACATAAAGCAACATTACTCAATTTTATTGTCAGAGGGGTTAGCAGGTAGTAAACAGCTCTTTTTCCTCCCCTCATTCATGTCAGGAATTAGGGATCCCTTGTCACCTATGGCAGTGTTTCCCAAGTCCAGTCCTGGAGTACCCCTTGCCCAGTCAGGTTTTCAGGATATCCACAGCGAATATGCATGAACTTGATTTGCATACACTGCCTCCATTATATAAAAATCTCTTTCTTGCATATTCGTTGTGGATATTCTGGAAACCTGACTGGCAAGGGGTACTCCAGGACCAGACTTGGAAAACACTGATCTGTGGAAGGCCAACCGAGTCAGACCTGGTGTTATCTCCGTTAAATATATTGAAAGGTAGCTTCTACTTTCCTTAGGGAAATCAGAATAAATATGAGTGCAAAACCAGGACCGGATCCTCTCTCCCTAGATTACTACTACTACTTATCATTTCTAAAGTGCTACTAGACGTACGCAGCGCTATACGCTTGAACATGAAGAGACAGTCCCTGCTGGACAGAGCTTACAATCTAATTAGGACAGACAAACGGGACAAATAAGGGATAAGGACAAAGAGTAGCAAGATTCCAAAATCCCAAAGAGTAGCAAGATTCTGTGCAGAACCCCAAAGAGCAGCAAGATTCCGGAATCCCAAAGAGTAGCAAGATTCCAGAATCCCAGAGACTACTACTTATCATTTCTATAGCGCTACTAGACGTATGCAGCGCTGTACACTTGAACATGAAGAGACAGTCCCTGCTCAACAGAGCTTACAATCTAATTAGGACAGACAGGACAAATAAGGAATAAGGACAAAGAGTAGCAAGATTCCGGAATCCCAAAGACTACTACTACTTATCATTTCTAAAGCACTACTAGATGTACGCAGCGCTGTACACTTGAACATGAAGAGAGAGTCCCTGCTCGCCAGAGTTTACAATCTAATTAGGACAGACAAACAGGACAAACAAGAGATAAGGGAATATTAAAGTGAGGGTGATAAAATAAGGGTTCTGAACAAAGTGAATAAGGGTTAGGAGTTAAAAGCAGCATCAAAAAGGTGGGCTTTTAGCTTAGATTTGAAGACGGCCAGAGATGGAGCTTGATGTATCGGCTCAGGAAGTCTATTCCAGGCATATGGTGCAGCAAGATAAAAGGAATGGGGTCTGGAGTTAGCAGTGGAGGAGAAGGGTACAGATAAGAGAGATTTACCCAGTGAACGGAGTTCCTGGGGAAGAATGTAAGGAGAGATGAGAGTGGAGAGGTACTGAGGAGCTGCAGAATGAATGCACTTATAGGTCAATAAGAGGAGTTTGAACTGTATGCGGAAATGGATAGGAAGCCAGTGAAGTGACTTGAGGAGAGGGCTAATATGAGTAGATGACTAGAAGTCCTCTGGTAACCTTCTCTGGTAATCCAACATAGTTTATCACTCAGTCTCCAACAACCCCCTTACCCTCCCCCCCCAGGATCTTCATGCGCATTATTAGGAAGGGGGGAACTAGAGGTATTAAGATGATGTTTACAAAAGAAAAAGAGAGGCAAGACAATCTATACCAGGGGATTGGTGGCCCCACTACCCAATAGATGAAGAATAACTGATTATAAATGAATGAATAAATAATGAAATACACTTTGTGGTCAATATTCAGCTGGTCAGTCAGTGTTTTTTAGCCCGTCATAGCCAGGGACTGAATCAAGTGCAGATATTCAATCCTAGGCCATGACCGGACTCAAAATGAATATCCAGGTGAATGGGTGTACCCAGAAGATATGCTGTTGTGACCGATATTCAGGGCTGTACCTGCGTATCTAACTGGGTAAAGTTAGGACAGCCTTTTAGGCATGTGGCACCAGCTCTGAATATCATTAGTACCTGCATATTTTTTTGGCTCCACCCATGAACCACCCTCCACTGCTCGGACTGAGCCGTGGCTGTTTCTGCCATTTTCAGTGGCACTGCTCAGTTAAGTGCTACTGAATGTCAATGAACATAAGAACGTAAGAGTAGCCATACTGGGTCAGACCAATGGTCCATCTAGCCCAGTATCCTGTTTCCAACAGTGGCCAATCCAGATCACAAGAACCTGACAGAAACCTAATTATTAGCAACATTCCATGTAGAACCCGAAAGAATAGCAAGATTCTGGAATTCTAAAGAGTGACAAGATTCCATGCAGAATCTCAGATAGTAGCAACATTCCATGTAGAACCCCAAAGAATAGCAAGATTCTGGAATCCTACTGAGTGACAAGATTCCATGCAGAATCTCAAAGAATAGCAAGATTCTGGAATCCCAAAGAGTAATAAGATTCTGAAATCCCAGAATTGCTATCAATCCCGGGCAAAGCAGTGACTTTCTCATGTCTATCTCAATAGCAGACTATGGACTTTTGTCCAGGAACGTGTCCAATCCTTTTTTAAACCCACATACGCTAGCTAACTGCTGTTACTAAATCCTCTGGCAGAGTGCCAGAGCTTAACTATTCGTTGAATGAAAAAAATATTTCCTCCTATTTGTTTTAAAAGTATTTCCATGTAACTTCATTGAGTGCCCCCTAGTCTTTGTACTTTTAGAACGAGTAAAAAATCAATTCACTTCTACTCGTTCTACACCACTCAGGATTTTGCAGACCTCACTCATGTCTCCCCTCACCCGTCTCTTTTCCAAGCTGAAGAGCTCTGCCCTCTTTAGCCTTTACATAAGTACATACGTTCCATCCCCTTTATCATCTTGGCAGCTCTTCTTTGAACCTTTTCTAATTCCGCGATATCGTTTTTGAGATTCAGCGACCAGAACTGAACATAATACTCACGGAGAGGTCACACCATGGAGCGATACAGAGGCATTATAGTATTTTTGGTCTTATTGCTAGCATCTTGTTTGCTGGATGGCCAGCTAAGCATGATTAATCAGGCAGGCACATGCTGAAACAGGGCCATGTCAGGTCTACGAATGAATAAAATTTCTTATTCTTGTGACTCCTGTGGCTTTTTGGTCTCCTTGGCCATCTCCTCTCCGGTCTTGTTTCCCGAAGGTAATCTTAGTCATGTATTAATTGCTTCCTGTTATTATCTTCTATTTCGATTTAAATGCTATTAGTTATTTATTCATTCGGGGTATTTGGCACTTCCTTTACCAGTGAGGTACCAAAGGTGAGGAACACTGCAAACTAGTGTTACCGTAATCAAACAAGACCCAACCTGCAACATAACCATTTAAAAAAAATTTAATTTAGCATGTCTTCCTCTCGTTAAAATT
Organism: Microcaecilia unicolor; assembly: GCF_901765095.1. Classification (NCBI taxonomy): domain Eukaryota; kingdom Metazoa; phylum Chordata; class Amphibia; order Gymnophiona; family Siphonopidae; genus Microcaecilia; species Microcaecilia unicolor. The sequence continues at coordinate 191,091,636 of NC_044041.1, forward strand.
CAGCGCTGTCTCTGTATACTTTGTCTGCGTGGATCTGCCTAGGCAGAGGAACGCTGAGAACCCACGGAGTACAAACAAGGAGTGGGGAATGGACCATGCAAACCAGAGATATGTGATGACAATTTGGATTTTCTAAATAATGTTTATTGTAAGAAGACTCGAGCCCAATATATCGAAAGTCTCATCGCATATCTCTGGTTTGCAGGGCCCATTTCCCAGGTCTTGTTTGCTCCAACATCTCTTTACCAGGAGGGCGAATGTACAGAGGAAGAGGAGCATGAAAAAGCTCAAACAGCAGCAGCAGAATGAAACCCACGGCAGGGAGATAGAATGGCCACTGCTCTTACAAACACAAAGCTTCTTGAACCTTGGTTTGCTTGACTCTGAGCTGCACCATCGAGTGTGGGGCACAAAGTCCCAGTCACAGGCAACACAGACTGTGAAAGCTTGTGGGCATAGAGAGTCCCAGCATGCCTCTGGAAATAAGTCAGTATAGTAAAAATGAGGTCTTTATGCGTAGGGAGGTTGCATTGATGTGAATGGACTATAACTTGTCCAGATCACTCTTTACAAATTCACTGACCTGCTTGTTCAGTTACTGCAATTTCCTATTAAGTTTCAGGAAATATTGTCCTGATGTCTGCCAATGTCCTGCTTTGTGACCTACTCAAAGGCATACTGAAGCATCCCTTTCCTCCCAGTGGATTTTGGTTTGTTTGCAGAGAGGGAAGGAGGTGGGTTCCAAACTGACCCCACGCACTGGGAAGCAGTGGCGAGCTAACCTTGTATTTTAAATGCTTAAAGTTATACCTTAAACAAATGGTTATAAATGTTGATTGTTCTATGCAATCTAATTTATCTGTTACTGTACTGAAAACAAAATCTGCCTTATTTTATTGTAGCTTTTGTGTTGTAATTGAATTATGCAATGCTTTCTTTGGGCACTCATTGTACTTGAAACAAAACATACCTTCTTGTATTGTAGCCTGTGCACTGGAAGTGAACTGTGATTGTGTTGTATTTATTTATATGGATTTAAGCTCATGCCTTTTCAGTAACATAGCAACATAGTAGATGACGGCAGATAAAGACCTGCATTGTCCCATCCAGTCTGTCTAAAATATGTCTACTTAGTCTTCAGCTGTCCTCGCCATTTTCAAGGCATAGACTGTAGAGGTCTGCCCAGCACTAGGTTAATTTTCAACTAATGGAATTGCCGTCAAAGCCCACTTCAGTAGTAGTTCATGCTGGGTTACTGGGAGGAGTAGCCTAATGGTTAGTGCAGTGGAACATGGAATGTTGCTATTATTTGAGATTCTACATGGAATGTTGCTACTATTTGAGATTCTACATGAAATGTTGCTAGTGGAGGAGTAGCCTAGTGGTTATTGCAGTGGAACATGGAATGTTGCTACTATTTGAGATTCTGTGGCTACTATTGGAGATTCTACATGGAATGTTAATGTTGCTATTCCACTAGCAACATTCCATGTAGAAGCCTGCCCTTGCAGATCAGCAACGCGGCTGCGCAGGCTTCTATTTCTGTGAGTCTGACGTCCTGCAAGTATGTGCAGGACGTCACACTCACAGAAACAGAAGCCTGCGCAGCTGCGTTGCTGATCTGCAAGGGCAGGCTTCTATATGGAATGTTGCTAGTGGAGGAGTGGCCTAGTGGTTAGTGCATTAAAAAGATAATACATAGTTTTTGAATAACCAAGTTTTCAATTGCTTATGGAAATAAAACTAATGTGATGTAGTCTAATTTCTAACAGAAGAGAGTTCTTTAATTGTGGAGCGACTGTGAAAAAAAACTTTTCTCCGAGTTAATGATAAACGAATTACTGTACAAAAAGACAGAACAAGTTTAATTGCATGAAGCAGTCTACCTGGTCTAACAGCAGAACGTAAACATGTGTCAGTCAGATAGATAGGGCTCATACCAAATAAAAATTTTAAAACAAAACATAAAACCTTGAGTTTTATAAATGCTCTGATCAACAACCAACGCAGAGACTCTGGCAGAAGAGTGATCCTCTCAAACCTTGATATTTTCATTATTTTGAATTAGTTGTAATTGGGATAAAGAAGTATATGACATTCGCAAGTACAAAACATTACAGTAGTCCAAGATGGAAAAGACTAAAGCATATACCAAATTTCTCAGAACTTCTTACATAAGTACATAAGTATTGCCATACTGGGACAGACCAAAGGTTCATCAAGCCCAGCATCCTGTTTCCAACAGTGGCCAATCCAGGTCACAAATACCTGGCAAGATCCCCCCCAAAAGTACAAAACATTTTATGCTGCTTATCCCAGAAATAGTGAATTTTCCCCAGGTCCAATTTAATAATGTTCTAAGGACCTTTCCTTTAGAAAGCTGTCCAAACTTTTCTAAAACTCTGCTAAGCTAACCGCCTTTACCACATTTTCTGGCAATGAATTCCAGAGTTTAATTACATGTTGAGTGAAGAAAACATTTCTCCGATTCATTTTAAATTTACTACTTTGTAGCTTCATTGCATGCCCCCTAGTCCTAGTATTTTTGGAAAGCGTAAACAGACGCTTCACTTCTACCCATTCCACTCCACTCATTATTTTATAGACCTCTATCATATCTCCCCTCAGCCGTCTTTTCTCCAAGCTGAAGAGCCCCAGCCGCTTTAGCCTTTCCTCATAGGGAAGTCGTCCCATCTCCTTCAGAAGAAAGAATGGAGAAAGAACCGAGACCTGAGGAACTCCACAGGGAAGTGGATATCTTTTGGAAGCTGAACCCTTGAATGATAAATAATAGTGATGGCCAGACAAAAAAAGAACTAAACCTCTGAATCCACAATCATAAAGACATGACAATAATAATGCATGGTCTACCAGATCGAAAGAATAACACAATACACTCTTCGTAAACAACAGTGCATAATAAAATCAAAAATAGAAGACAATTAAGAACTGGAAATTCCTTCAGGTTGCAAATATGCCACATAAGTACATAAGTACATGCCATACTGGGAAAAGACCAAAGGCCCATCAAGCCCAGCATCCTGACCCCGACAGCGGCCAATCCAGGTCAAGGGCACCTGGCAGCTTCCCAAACGTACAAACGTAAGAGTAGCCATACTGGCTCAGACCAATGGTCCATCTAGCCCAGTATCCTGTTTTCTAAACAGTGGCCAAGCCAGGTCACAAGTACCTGGGAGAAACCCAAATAGTAGCAACACTCCATTCTACAAATCCCAGAGCAAGCAGTTGCTTCCCATGTCTGTCTCAATAGCAGACTATAGACTTTTCCTCCAGGAATTTGTCCAAGCCAATTTGTCAATGTTTTTCACACATTGTCCTACTTTCAGCTCTTACTGACTTATACACATGAGGCCCTGCAACTGACCTGTAACCCTTCTGGGCTGCTCTTGCTTGCAAGCTTTCCAACCATTGACCATCGTGGCTCCAAAAATGTCAATATATATCGCCTTGATGTACCAACAGAACAACTGCTAAGTACCTTATGAAAAAATAGTGGGATACAATCAAGAAGCAAATGCTTTGAAATGTCCCAACGGCATGAACCCCCCCCCCCCTATTTTTTTGTCAAAGGAGAATAGTCTAGCTCTTGACTTCCCCTCTTTTAAGGGTTGGAGTAGGTAACAGGTTTCTATTATGTGACAACATAAGCCATCTTGGATGGAAATCCAATTTTTAATAAGATAATATTACTGTGCAGAGAAGCAATTTGTACTGGAAGATATGTTGTATTTCCAGTGGTTTTTGGTTTACTTTACTACGCTTCTTTTGTTTCAGTGTTTTGCTATTTATGACATAAGGAGTAGATCCAAACCCTAAGGTATCTTGGGGGTAAGAGGAAAGCAATGTTTTGTGTAGAAAATGGATCTTGGATTGTCATAGAAGCTGGTTTGGTGCTACCTGTCACTCCTGCGGAGGTAATAATATGTGACAAGAATACACCAAGCATGCAAAGGGAGAACTGGGAAGACCTGAGGATGTGCAACCTGGAAGCTTTTGGCTAAAACATTCTTAACGAAACTGTAGCGCACTCGAACATGGACAGATGCCCCTTTCTTCTCTTGTGTACGTTAAAGGAAAGAGATGCTTCTGTACGCAGATATGTGAACCTGGACAGTGAGCGTGAACGGCCTGAGATTGCTGGAGACGTCATTCCCACACTCTTTCTTTCTCCCATCCAGTGGGGGAGGGGCAAAGCCCCCCCACCCCCACCCCAGAGTGGTGAGACACTGCACTGCGGCAGCTTGCGGGCAAGTAGCATGGATTCAGCCCTGATCTTGATTGATTGGGATCCGAATCTACTACATGGAAATTCATTTTCAAGAATTAACTGTCCCCCTTTTTCCTCACTCTTACCCTCCCCTCCCCTCCCCTTCTCTCCTCCTCTGTCCTCCCTGTGGATGAGCTTCTGATCAATAATTGGAATTCATTTTCTTCTTCCTGTGCATTCGGTGTGCGGGGGACACATTGATCATTCTGTCACTGCCAACAGCCCCTCCCCCTCTGTTCTTCTCTCCTCATCCCTGCTAAATATAAGGTGATTGTCTTAATGGAGAACATATAGATGTAATGAGGGAGGGAAGATACACTACAGAGCTGGGTAAGGAAGCCTGCTTTATCCTCTGGGATAATTTCAATTTTGGCACTGATAGGGTGCAGAACCACTGGAGTCAGTCATGCTTAAGCATTTATAAATTTCAAGGTACCGACTTGCAGCAGAATGGAAACAATACATAAGAACACTGCTCTGAATCTCAAAATATACAGAGAGTGCTCTCACCCCTGCCCCGCTGCACTGCTTAACAAAACTGTGTATGGGAGTCTCAGTACTAGAATAACAAGGGGTGCTGCATAGTGGGACTGAGGTGCATTAACAGTGTTGTGTATTTGGTAGTCCTGGTACTGGAAGGGTGCTGCAGGGCAGTAGTGAGGTGCACTGGCAGAGTTGGAGGGGATCATTTTACTGGTGGAGTTCCTGCTCGCGGATTTGGTGGATTGACAGAACTCTTTACGGATCTTGTACAGGTTCTTAGTCTCAATCGGAAAAAGTCAGCAAGGCAGGGCCGGCTTAACCACCAGGCAGACTAGGGTGGCAGTTTATGGGGGGAGGAAGTGGCAAAGAGCAACCGCGGAGAAGCAAAACACCAGATCCTGATAGTGACAGAGACTCAAAGGACCACCAGTGCATACTTGCACACTTCCTGTGCATGTTTGCTGTGTTGTTTTAAGAGGGGTGGTATTGGAGTGATCATAATTGTTATAAGTAGTGCCACACTGGGACAGACCAAAGGTCCATCAATCCCAGTGTCCTGTTTCCAACAGTGGCCAATCCAGGTCACGGGTACCTGGCAGAAAAACAAAGAATAGCAACATTCCATGTAGAACCCCAAAGAGTAGCAAGATTCTAGAATTCTAAAGAATAACAAGATTCCATGCAGAATTTCAAAGTGTAGCAACATTCCATGCAGAACCCCAAAGAGTAGAAAGATTCCATTCAGAATCCCAAGTACATAAATATTGCCACACTGGGACAGACCAAAGGTCCATCAATCCCAGTGTCCTGTTTCCAACAGTGGCCAATCCAGGTCACGGGTACCTGGCAGAAAAACAAAGAATAGCAACATTCCATGTAGAACCTCCAAAGAGTAGCAAGATTCTAGAATTCTAAAGAATAACAAGATTCCATGCAGAATTTCAAAGTGTAGCAACATTCCATGCAGAACCCCAAAGAGTAGAAAGATTCCATTCAGAATCCCAAGTACATAAGTATTGCCACACTGGGACAGACCAAAGGTCCATCAATCCCAGTGTCCTGTTTCCAACAGTGGCCAATCCAGGTCACGGGTACCTGGCAGAAAAACAAAGAATAGCAACATTCCATGTAGAACCCCAAAGAGTAGCAAGATTCTAGAATTCTAAAGAATAACAAGATTCCATGCAGAATTTCAAAGTGTAGCAACATTCCATGCAGAACCCCAAAGAGTAGAAAGATTCCATTCAGAATCCCAAGTACATAAGTATTGCCACACTGGGACAGACCAAAGGTCCATCAATCCCAGTGTCCTGTTTCCAACAGTGGCCAATCCAGGTCACGGGTACCTGGCAGAAAAACAAAGAATAGCAACATTCCATGTAGAACCTCCAAAGAGTAGCAAGATTCTAGAATTCTAAAGAATAACAAGATTCCATGCAGAATTTCAAAGTGTAGCAACACTCCATGAAGAACCCCAAAAAAGTAGCAAGATTCCATTCAGAATCCCAAGTACATAAGTATTGCCATACTGGGACAGACCAAAGGTCCATCAAGCCCAGCATCCTGTTTCCAACAGTGGCCAATCCAAGTCACAAATAACTGGCAAGATCCCAGAAAAGCTCAATACATTTTATGATGCTTATCCCAGAAATAAGCAGTAGATTTTTCCAAGTTAATTTAATAATGGTCTATGGACTTTTTCTTTAGGAAGCCGTCCAGATCCTTTTTAAACCCCCGCTAAACTAACCGCCTTTACCACATTCTTTGTCAACGAATTCCAGAGTTTAATTACATGTTGAGTGAAGAAACATTTTCTCCGATTCGTATTAAATTTACTACTTTGTAGCTTCATCGCATGCCCCCTAGTCCTAGTATTTTTGGAAAGAGTAAACAAACGATTCATGTCTACCCGTTCCACTCCACTCATTGTTTTGTAGACCTCTATCATCTCTCCCCTCAGTCGCCTTTTCTTCAAGCTGAAGAGCCCTAGCCGCTTCAGCCTTTCCTTATAGGGAAGTCGCCCCATCCCCTTTATCATTTTCATCGCCCTTCTCTGTACCTTTTCGAATTCCATTATATCTGTTTTGAGATGCGGTGACCAGAATTGAACACAATATTCAAGGTGCGGTCGCACCATGGACCGATACAAAGGCATGTTATGTTGATTGTCAAAATCTCAAGAAGAGGAAGGAAGAGTCTAGGAGCCTATAAGTTAATCGAGGGGCACAAGTTTGCCTAGAGAAGTGCTTCTTAACCCTCTCCTGGAGGCACACCACTCAGGTTTTCAGGATTACCACAATTAATATGCATGAGATGGATTTGCATACACTGGGTCTCCAGTACATGCAAAGCTATGGTATCTCTTGCGGGTTGATTGTAGTATTCCTGAAAATCTGGCTAGATGTGCCTCCAGGAGAGGGTTGAAATGCACTGCTCTAGAGAGCCTACTACCCTTGCAGCAGTTCTGCTTATGGCTCTTAGCCAAGAAGAGTGATAGAATGTTAAAAGCATTGCCCTGTGCCCAAGCCTTTTTTTCCAGTAAGCAGCACATTAGTTTCTCATAGTTGCATTCTTGTAAGAAGTTGTCCAGTGGAGCTGTAAGCTCAAAGGAGCAGGAGGAAACTGTTGGGTGAAATAATGGGCTGTATTTTGTAGACTTTAGGCCGCTGACTGACCTACTACTACTACTATAAATCACTTTTATAGCGCTACCAGTCGTACGCAGCGCTTTACAATTGAACATGAAGAAAAGACAGTCCCTGCTCAAAAGAGCTTACAATCTAAATCAGGACAAACAGACAGGATCAATAAGGATAAGGGAAGGATAGACAGAAGGACACAAGGATAAGATAAAAGTGACAAGTCAGGAGTCGAAAAGCAGCATCAAACAGGTAGGCCTTTAATCCGGATTTGAAGGCAGCCAGGGATGGAGCTAGACGTAATGGCTCAGGGAGCCAATTCCAGGCATAAGGTGCGGTGAGATAGAAGGAGCGGAGTCTGGAGTTAGCGATGGAGGAGAAGGGTGCAACTAGGAGAGATTTGCCTAGTGAACGGAGTTCTAGGGAAGGAGTGTAGGGTGAGATGAGGGTGGAGAGGTAGTGAGGGGCTGCAGAGTGAATGCACTTATAGGTCAATAAGAGGAGCTTGAATTGTATATGGAAACGGATAGGGAGCCAGTGAAGTGATTTCAGGAGAGGGCTGATAAGGGCATAACGACTTTGGCGAAATATTAGTCGTGCAGCAGAGTTTTGAACAGATTGAAAGGAAGCAACTATATTGGTACTGGAGAGGTCAGTTGGGTCGTGGAGCTGAGAAAATAGTAACCTAAATGCTGGGGAAACATTCATGATTCAATATTCAAAAACCACTTATATGTTCAGCATCATGCCAAACATGCATTTTCTGGATGTAAAGCCATTTTCATTATAAAGCCCACATTGGCAGAAGCGAGTAGGTATCAATCCTGCCCCAACTCACCACTAGACCATCAGGGTGGTACAGTAAGGCCTTTGGGGGGGGGGGGGGAGAAGGAAGCGGAAGCCTCTTCTTTTCAAGGGGAGGGAGGGAAGGAGAAGTGGGAGCTTTTCTGGTTGGGGGGGGGGGGGGGAAGCAGTGGCAGTAGAAGAGGAGACACACCACGGGGGAGGAAGGGGAAGAATACTGGAATATAAACCCCATGGTTTATATTAGTTAATATTTCCCCCCTCTCCTTTCTTTAGGGGCAAAATTTTATCTTGGTTTAAATTTCAGTATATATGTTATGTATTTATAAACTACATTAAAACTAAGTGCTTATGTAGCCTTCACACCCTGTAATAAAATTACCCTCCACAAGAGGTATTTCATTTAGCGGCATTTAACAAAAAAAGATTTTCAGCATTGACCCAATTAAAGAAAGATTATTTGCTGTAGGTGATGCCAGGTGTTGTCAACCCAGTCCTTGGGAAACATTTGGCCAGTTGAGTTTTCGGGATATCCACACTGAATATACATGAGATAAATTTGCATGTACTACCGTCATTGTATGCAAATTTATCTCGTGCACATTCATTGCCGGTATCCGGAAAATCTGACTGGCTGGGTGTGTCCTGAGGACTGAGTTGAGAACCGCTGAGCTATGCAGTGTATTATGTAATACGTTATGTTACGCCTTCCTTAATGTAGTCCAGCCCAAAGCAGTTAGCAAAATATAATAAAACAATACAATACACCGTACACAATTAACCCACGTCAATTTCTTCTTCTATTGTTTATTCCTTTCTGGATATCCATTCTCACCTCTCCTTTTCTTAAAGTTTCCATGTGACTCCATGGCATAAGGAACAAGCTAATCCAGTCCTGCTTTTAACTACTCCATGCATAGATAATGTAATTCTGCTTCTCCCATTGAGTTTCCCAAGAAGATCAAGTCCATGCATGCATAGAATGCCATGCTATGAACCACATGATACAAAGCCTGACATTGGCCCTGGACAGAAAAAGGAGCGGGTGAGGCCTGGATTGCCAGATTGGCAGGGGGCCTCCTGTTGCAGGACAGCCAGTATGGGAACCTAAGTGAGGAAGTCAGGGGAACAGCGAGAGAATCAGAGGATGGGACAAAGGTAAATGAGTCATTGGATGGGAGCAATGGAGACCAAGTGAGTAGATGGGGAAAAGAGAGTGAGTAAGAGGTGCAGGGGGAAGGGGGGGGGGGGGTAAAGGGAGCATGAGTGAGTGAATGCATGCAAGAGAGCATGAATGAGGAAGAGGATGGAGGACAAGGCATCAATGACAGAGTGTGGTCCGGTTCTGGTCCGGGTACTCAACATGTGTATCCTCGGCTCTTTTGTTTCAGAACCCGAGGTCTGTACAAAGGAATAAGACACAACACCACCAAATGTACTTGCAAGTCAGCTAAGGCCTTATGGAGGTCAGTGTCATAGCTGCAAAGCCTAGCAGCCTTGCTTGACTGACTTCTGACTTCCCTTCTAAGCTCTGGCTTTTTATTAGAAATAATCAAGCATGACTGCACATCCCGCAAGTGATTACAAATTTGGTAAACGATATACTTCTGTCTTTCTCACATATTGCTTGCAACATTTACTGCCCACCCTATATTCTTTGGCTAGACTACATACACATTTCCTCCCTTATGCCTTGTTTCTCAAGCTCGTTTAGTACATTCTGGTTCAGCAATTACAGATAATACTTACAGCTCTTCCCTCCAAGGTTACAGCTCTCATCAAAAGAATGTAATAATTCTTCTTTATATGGCTGACACAAACTCTCCATTTCTCTTTAGTCTCCTACTGGACCCCCACTGACTAAAAATCTCCATTTTTCCTTGGTCTCCTACTGGACATCTTCCACAGTCCCCCCCCCCCCCCCCCTTTTGATTCTGTCCATAATCACATATAGGAAAACCCATTACTGTAAGCAAGAGGCCACACAGACAGGTAATATTAGGCAGCCAGCTAGCAAACCAATCAGAGATACTTGACAAATGTCTAAGGTCTTTAAGTTTCTGTACAATACAGATACTATTATCTGTCTTATTAAAATAACACATTCCCTCAAATTCCTTGCACCCATGATTGGCCCTAAGGAACAAACTTTCTATTTCTCCTTGGTCTCCTACTGGACCCCCTGACACACGTTTCCTTGGTCCCCTACTGGACCTCTTCCACAAGAGCAGATGGACTGGCTATAGTGAAATGAGTGGATTAAAGCAGCTACTTTATCCAGTCTTCTGGGAAGCCTAACACAGTTGCATCACTGATGTTAAGGTTATAACCATGGCTTTACCCAATCTTCTTGGTTCACTAATGTATCTGTACTGCTGCTCTCTCATTATTGGCTTCATTCTCCCTTCTTTGGCTCTCTAAAGTTCCAATGACTGAGAACATAAAAACATAAGTATTGCCATACTGGGACAGACCAAAGGTCCATCAAGCCCAGAATCCTCTGTGACCAATCCAGGTTACAAGTATCTGACAAGATCCCAAAATGTAAAATAGATTTTATGCTGCTTATCCTAGAAATGAGCAGTGGATTTTCCCCAAGTCCATCTTAATAATGGCTTATGGACTTTTCTTTTAGGAAATGTATCCAAACCTTTTTTTATACCCTGCTAAGCTAACTGCTTTTACCACATTCTCTGGCAACAAATTCCAGAGTTTAATTATATATTGAGTGAAGAAGCATTTTCTCTGATTTGTTTTAAATTTACTACTTAATAGCTTCATTGTATGCCCCCTAGTCCTAGGATATTTGGTAAGAGTAAACAAGTGATTCATGTCCACCCATTCCACTCCACTCAACATTTTATAGACCTCTATCATATCTCCCCTCAGCCATTTCTTCTCCAAGCTGAAGAACCTTAGCCGCTTTAGCCTTTCCTTATCAGGAAGTCGTCCCACCCCCTTGATCATTTTTGTTGCCCTTCTCTGTACCTTTTCTAACACCACTTCCCTATTTCTTCTCCTGTTGCCTCTTTCCACTTGCACTTACCACTGTGTTTTGTCTTTGAACTTTAAAAAAAACTCTTAATCCCACATTACACCTGTAATGACATTTGAAAAATATCATACACCAAGCACGAAGCATTTCTTTTCAGTTTATTTCCATAACTACTTTGAAGGCAGAACATGTGCCTGAAGGTTCATAGGTAGGGCCAATGGTGAGCCTAACGTTTATGCATAAAATAAAAAGATCCAATACAGTTTGATAAATGACTTATTTGCTCATGTAGATAACAGAAATGATAGCCGACATCTTTCTTATATTCTCTTTTCACCTTTCACTTTGACATAAGATTTCTTATCATAGAAAAGAATTCTCATATATTTGCTGTATGTGTGGCTTTATGGCATGTACAAATTCTTAAGAAATATGTGTTAAATGAAAAGTAATGCCTCCATCTCCATAATTTTTGTTTCATTGAAGACTAGGGGACACTTGAGGAAGTTAGAAGGAAATACTTCTAAATCAAATAGGAGGAAATATTTTTTCACTCAACGAATAATTAAGCTCTGGAACTCTTTGCTGGAGGATGTGGTTAACAGCGGTTAGTGTATCTGGGATTAAAAAAGATTTGGACAGATTCCTGGAGGAAACGTCCATAGTCTGCTATTGAGACAGGCATGGGAAGCAAATGCTTGCCCTGGGATTTGTGGTATGGAATGTTGCTACTCTTTGAGATTCTGCATGGATTGGAATCTTGTCACTCTTTAGGATTCCAGAATCTTGCTATTCTTAGGGGTTCTACATGGAATGTTGCTACTCTTTGAGATTCTGCATGGAATCTTGTCGCTCTTTAGAATTCCAGAATCTTGCTATTCTTTGGGGTTCTACATGGAATGTTGCCACGATTTGGGTTTCTGCCAGGTACTTGTGACCTGGCTTGGCCACTGTTTGGAAAACGGGATACTGAGCTAGATGGACCATTGGTCTGACCCAGTATGGCTACTCTTATGTTCTTATGTATATTGTAATGAATAAAAAGCAAAGATAATTTATGAAACTTTCTCTTTTTTTATATGTATTTACTTTCCTACTTAGTTGCCACCGTTCACCACACATATCTGCCAACGATGGACACGTTTTTGAAAGCCATTCCAAAAGAACTGCACATCTTGTCTCTTCAACTTGTTGCTCAACAGTCCTTTCTACCTCTTCATTCAAGCTGAACAGATGCCCTTGAAGGTATTCAATTTTGGAAAAAAGATGGAAATCGTATGGCGCTAAGTCAGGGCTGTATGGCAGATGGGATAAGCAGGGCTGCTGAGAGAGTGGGGGGGGGGGGGGGGGGGGTAGAAGGACAAGATTCCCTGGGCCCAGCCTCCAAGGAGGGCTCGGTACTGGTGATTGAAAGAAACTGCTCTTCTGGCCATGGGTCCTTCTTTCTGCCATGTCCTGCCTATGGGGAAACAGGATGTTACTTCACAGGAGGCGGGACATGGCAGGAAGAAGGACCCATGGCTGGCAGAGCCCTCTCTCTCTCTTTTTCTGCTGTGGGGGGGGGAGGGGGGGGAGGGGAGGCCTGAAGATTGTTTGCTTCGGGCCCGGCTTTGTCTCTCAGCGACCCTGGGGATAAGACTGCGAAACTCATCTTCACAATTGCCTCTGTGGTGTTTCATGCATTGTCATGTTATAAAAAAATTTCCTTCTTTCTCTCCTTTTCTTCCAAACTCTCCTCAATCACTTTTTTAAAGTTTTCAGGGTTGCAATGTAACATTTTCAGAGATCCTTTGATTGTGCTTTACGAGTTTGTCAACCTTCCTCATGTGAGACTCATCTGTTGTCATCACAGGTCATCCACTCCGTTTTTGATCATACAAATCAGTCAATCCCAGCAGTGGCGTTCCTAGGACAGCTGACACCAGGGGCAGATCGCCGATTCGCCCCCCCCCCCGGGTACAGCGCCCCCCCCCGGCGAAACAACACCCCCCGGGTGCATTTTTACCTGCTGGAGGGGTGCCGCGCGCCTGTCAGCTTCGCTCGTTCCATGCTCCCTCTGCCCCGGAACAGGAAGTAACCTGTTCCGGGGCAAAGGGAGCACGGAACGAGAGGCGCCGACAGGCGCATGGCACCCCCCCCAGCGGCGTGCACCCGGGGCGGGCCGCACCCACCGCCCCCCCCCCCAGGAATGCCACTGAATCCCAGTCCACATTCTTTACATTTTTTTGATCAGCAATGCACTGTCCTCACATTAGCGCAATGGTCACCATAAACAACCTGCATGCGGTGATGTATTTCAGTTGGAAAGCACATCCAGTCACTGCAGTTGCTTAAATCACACTGAGGAGTGCTCACTGCATGCTTCCATTTCACAAGCAATAGCAAAACAGCCTCTTCACACAGACACTTTTTGCCAACTGAGGTGAAAGAAGAGATTTCAAAGAACTAGCGAATTATTTGTGTAATGCGTCAATGCTGTCATCTGTTGATGAATTATGGAGGTGGAGGCATTACTTTTCATTTAACCCTCATTGTAATTTCAGGGGCTGAGACTGACATATGCAAGAATAGTAAGGTCAGTCTGGAATTGAATAAGGCTTTGTTTGGCCCTGGTTGTATTGTTTTTCTTCTTATTATTATTATTATCCTTTGTTTGTTCAATAAAGAAACTTGGAACACAAAAAGAATGGCAGGGTGAAGAATTGTTCATAAGTAAAGTAAAAAGCATTAGAGCATAAACATTCCCTTTCTGAGCTTTTGCTACTGCAAAGATGGTGCTGGGCAGACTTATATGGTCTGTGCCAGAGCCGGTGGTGGGAGGCGGGACTGGTGGTTGGGAGGCGGGGATAATGCTGGGCAGACTTATACGGTCTGTGCCAGAGCCAGTGGTGGGAGGCGGGACTGGTGGTTGGGAGGCGGGGATTAATGCTGGGCAGACTTATACGGTCTGTGCCAGAGCCAGTGGTGGGAGGCGGGGCTGGTGGTTGGGAGGCGGGGATAGTGCTGGGCAGACTTATACGGTCTGTGCCAGAGCCAGTGGTTGGGAGGCGGGGATAATGCTGGGCAGACTTATACGGTCTGTGCCAGAACCGGTGGTGGGAGGCGAGACTGGTGGTTGGGAGGCGGGGATAATGCTGGGCAGACTTATACGGTCTGTGCCAGAACCGGTGGTGGGAGGCGGGGCTGGTGGTTGGGAGGCGGGGATAGTGCTGGGCAGACTTATACGGTCTGTGCCAGAGCCAGTGGTGGGAGGTGGGACTGGTGGTTGGGTGGTGGGGATAGTGCTGGGCAGACTTATACGGTCTGTGCCCTGAAAAGGACAGGCACAAATCAAGGTAAGGTATACACAAAAAGTAGCATATATGAGTTTATCTTGTTGGGCAGACTGGATGGACCGTGCAGGTCTTTTTCTGCCGTCATCTACTATGTTACTATGTTTGGGGGGGATGGAAGATGAGAAGGTGGTGTTCAACTATAACACATGAAGTGAGGTCTGAGATTTAGGATCTTCAGTATTCCTTTATTTTTTTCTTGATGTTTACATAGGGCCCTAAACAGCAACACTATATTTCAGGATATACATACAATAGGGTCCCTTCCTGCAAGAGCTTACAAACCTTCCCCTCATGATTCAATGCTGGAAGCGTGATAAAAGATGCTGGGAACTTCCATGTGAAATCACAAGATTTTTAGCAACAAAACCCTAAAGACCTCATAGACTTACCAATAAGAAACAAAGTCAGATCATCAAGATCCTACCTAAACCTACTCTACCCAAATTGCAAAGGACTGAAATACAAAACAACTTACGCAGCCGGCTTCTCCTACATAAGCGCACAACTATGGAATGGGCTCCCAAAATCTGTGAAAACAATCCACGACCACTTGAAATTCAGGAAATCACTAAAAACCAACCTCTTCAAAAAGGCCTACCCCAACGACCCCACGTAACCCTCTTCACCTACCAACACAGCATGACTGTGATCGAACAGGACAACACGCAATCTTCATCCATTCCGACCCTCCACTTATACCTCATACAATCACTATACAACTTTGTATTTGTTATCCACCAACTGGGCAAACGCCTTTGACGGTACTATGTAAGCCACATTGAGCCTTCAGATAGGTGGGAAAATGTGGGGTACAAATGCAATAAAGAAAGAAAGAATGAAATTAACATACTTCATTTAATATTTTTTGACTTGTATACCCTTTTTCCTCGAACAAACACAAAACAATTTACAGCGCACAATAAAATGTACCCAATAAAAATCACAAAGACAGAGAACAGGGGTCCCCAAACTTTTCACATAAAGGACCATATAAGTTATTTCAAATCACGAGAAGGTGAGACAGAGGCATCGAACAGTTTGCTGAGCTGGATGTCTTGCAGCCCCAGGAGCTGCAAACACCTGTAAACACTTCTTATGCTTGTAGCTCTAGAGCAGGGAGACAGCTTCACACCCTCAGCCTTGCGCAAAGCATGGGAAACACACCCTTTCACACAGGTCTGTACTAGTGGCAGCTATATTTTGGTGCACAAGAAAATCGTATTGCCACATGAAGTCGCATTTGTATACATCAGGGCATGCACTGAAATGCTTTTCTGTGCATAGCGCTTTGCAATACTGCATTTTTTTCTAGCGAAAAACATGCCGGTACTCAAATGCCAGGCCACCCTTCAAGGATGGGGTGATCACTGAGGGACCCACCCCACAATAGGCAGGCCCCCTGCCAGTGGCGTAGCCACAGGTGGACTTGGGTGGGCCAGGGCCCACCCATTTATGGCTCAGGCCCACCCAACAGTAGCACATGTTTAGTGGTAACTGGTGGGAATCCCAAGCTCCGCCAGCTGATGGTAACGAAAACGCTACTCTCCACGACACCGGCACCTGCGCATGCTCAGTTTTCAGTGCATTCCTGCTGCCAAGGTGGAAAGAAGCATTTTCCCACCAGCTGAAATTTTTTTTTTTTGGGGGGGGGAGAACACTTGGTGCCCCCCCAATTCTTCCCTAGGCCCACCCAAAATCTGTTGTCTGGCTATGCCCCTGCCCCCTGCAGCCAGCCACAGAATCTATGACAAGGCAGAATTGGTGTGTAGAGCCTGAGCTCTTTCATTAAAACTTGAGGTCCATGGGTCAATTTTAGCACACAATGGGAAAGGTGCCGGTACTCAGTACCCCCGAGTTCCCCCTCAAAAAAAGGCCCTGCTATTATCTATGCATTGACTTGACTTGCATTCTGATCAATGCTTATAATAAAAAAAAAAATCTCTTATAAAGGGAAATGAGAGCTATAACAAATCAGCAAACAAATGCTTATCCCATAAATATTATAATGTGAATTGGACCAGCAGACAGTGGTAACAGCCAAACTTCAAAGCCACACCCATTGCTCATTTCCTCATAGGTCCATATTTTGAGATTTTCCACTTTTCTTTTTAGAAATGTTGAAATTTTAATATCTTAAGTTCAGTTTAACAGACTGTGGTGAAAGTCACTTATCTGATCAAGCTGTGGCATTCAGGAAGCCTCCTGACATGGTCACGTTTGGATCAACTGCTTCAGGATAGGGCTCCTTCAACCACTCGGCTATGGCTTCTAACATGTCAGCTTTTTTTTGTTTGTTTTTTGACTTTCAAGTGATTATGAAAATAGGCTACAGTATAGGTGTGTGAAGATTATTTTGGAAGTGTTTTTTTTTTAATGTTGTTTTCATTCTGTAGATGATAAAGGTGTTTTCCTTTGATTATAAAGTTGACTCGGTATGTGTAATCTGGATGACCCAACTTGTACCCTGCAGTCCAAAGTTAATCCATCATTGCTACATCAAATCATGACTCATTTTACACCTGAGAGTGAACAGACAGAACAGAATATGTGGGGTTAAGAACTAACACAATGTGGGGTGCATTTTGGGACACTGCAGAGTCAACAAGATTTGGGGGGAAGGGGATGTTTTTCTAGCTCACAAGACCTGATTCCTGATCAAGCCCTGAGTAATGTTGGCCAACAGAGCATTCAAAACTCAAACTAAGTATATCCACCCTAATGAGTTTCTCCATTCTGCAAATCACCTCTCCAGAAGAAGCATTGGAATGGGATTGTCTGTATCTTGTCTCCGGTGAACAGATTGATCTATATCCTTCAGTATACTCATTTTTGGCCACTTGTTGCAAGGTATTTCATAAACTAATCTCTGGTATTTATATGGTAATGCTGTGGTGTTTGTACCCTATAATAACAGCACGCACGGCTAGGTTCAGGTCTTCAGGGCCGCCAAGGGGGGGGGGGGGGCAGGGGGAACAAAATTCCTCGGGCCTGGGCCTCCAAGGGGGGCCCGGCGCTGCAGTCCCCTCCACCCGCCCCCCTCAGTCCACCACCGGGCCGAGCCCCCCTAAATTCAAATCATAGCGCCTCACCTCGACCTCACTCCGTGTGAAAGAAGCGCAGCAGCGGCAGTCTGCAGATCGCCTCCCCTCGGGCCTTCCCTCCCTGTGTCCCGCCCTCGTCTGATGTAACTTGCACGAGGGTGGAACATAGGGAGGGAAGGCCCGAAGGGAGGCGATCTGCAGACTGCCCCTGCTGCGCTTCTTTCACAAGGAGCGAGATCGAGGTGAGGCGCTATGATTTGAATTACTACTACTACTACTTGACATTTCTAAAGCGCTACCAGGGTTACGCAGCGCTGTACAATTCAGGGGGGCCTGGCCCGGTGGTGGACGTAGGAGGGTGAGGCGGCGACGATGACGACCTCGGGGGGGGGGGGGGGGGGGGGCGGCTGCAGGGGCGGGGCCCCGGCGATGGCCTTGCCCCGGGCCATCATGGATCCCAAACAGGTCTAGTTTTCAGAGTAACTGCCGTATGCATGTATCTCATAAATATTAATTGCGGTTACCTTGAACGTCAAACCTGATTGGAGGCCACAAAAACTCGAGAAGTGAGTCGTCATGGCCCATGGTTTCAATAGCTTGTTACAAACCGAAAGAAGTAGACGAAGTCTTCAAGGCTCCTTGTGCTTCTTTTGGTTTGTTGCTCCTTCGGTTGTGCTTTGGATTCCCTCTCTTGCAGCCTCAATAGCTTGTTACAAACAATCATTCCGCAGAGAGGAAAAACACACACACACATCCTATATAATAAAACTCGCCCTCAACGTTCTGAGGACACTGACATCACTGTCAGTTCCTCCGGGCACTTCCTTCCGGTTCGAAGGGTTCGTGGCGGTGAAGCCACCAAAATCACTGTGTTGGGGCCCCGCCCTCGCGTCAAACGTGATGACGTCGAGGGCGGAGCAATGGCGTCAGTGGCTTCACAACCGACGACTCAGCACATTGAAGATGGCGTTGGCGTGCGTTGACGAGGTCCGCAACAATGGCGGTCAGTGCCTTCACAACGCCGAAGGGGTGA